>NC_134846.1:76588051-77228899 GCF_965363235.1 Mytilus galloprovincialis | reverse complement strand
TACTGCCCCAAATAACCAAAATATGAAAGTTAAAGGAGATAAACTACGCCTAAACAATTGGACCGATGGAACTTGGAGGACAATGATTGAAGATTTTAAGAAACGACTTTGATGTAGACTTTACTTAGTTTACAAAAGCTTAGGACTTATATTGGTTGCACATGCACCTCTTGTTACACCCTACTGGGACTTCAAGGAAGTATTTAACAGACCATATAGCTATTTGGGAATCTGCAAAGCTTGACCAGAGAATCTGCGACACTTAAACTATTGACATCATACAGCAATCACTTTCTGTTTGAGGTGTCAGACTTTTCTATTGTGACGTCAACATTTTGCAGGAACCTTTAGGATGTCCAGTAATGGTGTACAAATAGCAATAAGGTGTATTGGTGTCTATTTATTTTAAATAAATTTTCTATATATTTTTTTTTACTTTACATTTTGAATATTTTTTTGTTATCTTTGAAGTTGACATTTTATCAACAGATTATTTACTGCTATTTTATCTTTTATACTGTTACAAAGAATGAATGATTTGGAATAATATACAAATAGCTAACATTTGTGATATCAATATTGTCAAGAAAAATAAATAAACATTTAAGGAGATTTTGGGTATATGTCAATGAGATAGCAACCTAGTGACACAGATAATCCAAAAAAAAAAATCCTTGGAAGATAGATATGGGTTATACATTATGTCTCAATCTTGCATATGGTTGAGTAACAGTATATTGATTTAAATCCATAATATTTTGAACAAAATGATTCGTAAATTTCAAGATATTTAATACCTACCTGTATTGACAATAACCTTCTACTGCTATTGTTTTTGTCTGCCCCTGACACAGGTAAATGGTGCATTGGGGGCATTAGCCCCTTCTCCCACAATCCCACCTGTAGAATTGTTAGGGGCCACCATTCTTTGATGGCTTGTATAACCCAACATACTTTTAGGTCACCTGGCCTAATAGGCCAAGTGAGCTTTACTCATCACCTTTGGTGTCCGTCGTACATTGTTGTCATCTGCTAACTTTTACAATAATCTTCTCCTCAATAACTACTGGGCCAAAATTAATCAAACTTGCCCACAATAATCATGAGGGTATCTATTTAAAAAAAAATGTGTCTGACAACCTGGCCACCATGGCTTAAAAAAGAACATAGGGGTAAAATGTAGATCTTGGTTTATATCTCTGAAACCAAAGTATTTACAGGATATCTGACTAGGATAAAATCATTTATCAGGTCATGATCTATCTGCTCTGAAATTTTCATACAAACCAGAAAACCTGTTTTAAGGAAATTTTAAAGTTTTTGCTTATTATCTTGAATATTATTATAGAAAGAGATAAACTGTAAAAGCAATAAAGTTTAGCAAAGTAAGACCTACAAATAAGTCAACGTGATCAAAATTGTCAATTGTTCCCTTAAGGAGTTATTGCCCTTAAAAGTAATTTTTTGACAAGTTTAGTAAATTTTTGTAATCCTTAACAAAACCCTTCTCCTCTGAAACTACTGAGACAAATTTAACTAAATTTGGTCACAATCATCATTGGGGTATTTAGTTTAAAAAATGTACCTGATGAACCCGCCTGCCAACCTACATGACAAACATGGCTAAAAATAGAACATAGGGGTATACTAGTAATGCAGTTTTTAGCTTATAACTCTGAAACTAAAGCAAAAGTATAATGCTTGCATTATTTCATGCATCAATTGTAAACACAAATATCAGGTGAGCGACACAGGCTCATTGAAGCCTCTAGTTTAGAACTGCCGCAGCAGAACTGTCTTGACAGTATGGACACGAACAATGAAATTCCTAGTTCATAACTCTTATCAGACGTGTGTTTATTAAAATATGTCAACTTTAATGGTCTGTTTATTGTTCAAAATCAGAAACATGTGAAAAGCAGCCAAAAACAGGTGGGATGGGAGTCTTTTGATAGCCACTACATTTCCAGTATGAGCTGTAGGTATTATTTATTATCCTAAATACATGTATAGGTGGTATATGAACACCAGGAGGTAAAGTATGACCAAAAGAAATCTGGTCTGTAAAATCTAGGTCACACTTTTGTCAGAAATCTGTAAAAACGTACATTTAGGCAGACCTAGCTTGCCAATACTAATTTCTCAGAAAGACACTCAAGTCACATTTACTTCCAGCCAGTATGGATGGACTGTTGTAACTATAAGGGTTTACATGCATGACAAAGAAACACAGTTTGATCAATGTTAACCTCTCAAAGGTCGTATTATGATCGAAGATACACTGAAAATGACAATTTTCCAGTAGGGGTAGTTCAAACCCACCAAAAAATATATAACCTTCGGCTGTTGTATCCTCTTTGGTCGGGTTGTTGGCTCTTTGACATATTCCCATCCTCAAATTTAACAAATTTAACATGCAAAACATCAAACCCGATCAAATAACAAACAACGGTAAACAAATTGCAGCATAGAAAACTAGAGACATAACAATATGAACACCACAAAAACATATGCGACCTCAGGATTGTGGTTGCCACAATTGAAGCTCAGGAATATCGTAAACGGTATCAAATAAAATGTATACTCCGTATGCAGGCACTGTTACATTGTTGCTGCATAGAAATGGAAAGTGCACAATTGGGAAGGTTAAATCATCTCAATTGTCATAAACTTTTGTTTTCAGCCGACCCTCATTCTCAATTTCTAGATATTAGCCAAAGCATGAGACAGGCTTAACTGTATCTGTTGCATCCTTTATCTCAAGCCCGACGGGATAGATGCGTTCAATATAGTCACCAAATTAAGTGAGAAACCATCATCTTTATAGAAGAAAAAGGCTACTGCTAACTTCTGTTCTTTCTTCCTAAGAAATTCATGTATGAAGCAGCCCCTTCTTATAGATAAAAGAAGAGTAGCACAATTTGTATTAGAATGCATATTGCTTGTTGAAAACACGCCCCCAAACGTAACGGATTTATTTTATTTACAAACTATGATTTGTCCCTCCCTAAGCCTAGCCTAGGCGAAACTTTTTTTTTATTCGAGCGTCATTGACGATTCTTTTGTAGACGAAACGCGCGTCTGGCGTATAAAGTGTAAAATTTTAGTCCTGGTATCTATGATGAGCTTATTTGCAACCACTTGGTCGATGCCACTGCTGGTGGAGATTTATTTCCCCGAGGATATCACCAGCCCAGTAGTCAGCACTTCTGTGTTGACTTGAGTTATCATTGATATGTTCATAATAATAAATAAACGGTTAACAAAACTTTGAATTTTTGAAATACTAAGTCTTTTCTACCTCAGGAATATATTACCTTAGCTGTATTTGGCAAAACTTTGAGGAATTTTTGGTCCTTAATGCTCTTCAACTTGGTAATTTATTTGGCCTTTTAAATTTGTTTTTATTCGAATGTCACTGACGATTCTTTTGTAGACGAAAGCGTGTCTGGCGTAAGTGTAAAATTTTAGTCCTGGCATCTATGATGAGTTTATTTGCAACCACTTGGTCGATGCCACTGCTGGTGGAGATTTATTTCCCCGAGGGTATCACCAGCCCAGTAGTCAGCACTTCTGTGTTGACTTGAGTTATCATTGATATGTTCATAATAATAAATAAACTGTTAACAAAACTTTGAATTTTTGAAATACTAAGGCTTTTCTACCTCAGGAATATATTACCTTAGCTGTATTTGGCAAAACTTTGAGGAATTTTTGGTCCTTAATGCTCTTCAACTTGGTAATTTATTTGGCCTTTTAAATTTTTCTTTATTCGAATGTCACTGACGATTCTTTTGTAGACGAAACGCGCGTCTGGCGTAAGTGTAAAATTTTAGTCCTGGTATCTTTGATGAGTTTATTTACAACCACTGGGTCGATGCCACTGTTGGTGGAGATTTATTTCCCCGAGGGTATCACCAGCCCAGTAGTCAGCACTTCTGTGTTGACTTGAGTTATCATTGATATGTTCATAATAATAAATTAACTGTTAACAAAACTTTGAATTTTTGAATTACTTAGGCTTTTCTACCTCAGGAATAGATTACCTTAGCTGTATTTGGCAAAACTTTTAGGAATTTTTGGTCCTCAATGCTCTTCAACTTCGTAATTCATTTGGCCTTTATTTATATTTTTTATTCGAGCGTTACTGATGAGTCTTTTGTAGACGCGCGTCTGGCGTGAGTGTAAAATTTAAGTCCTGGTATCTATGATGAGTTTATTTGTAGAACTTATTTTGCTGATCATATGTTTTCATTATTTGTTCACATTTTGGTATGTATACCCATATTATGACAATGTGACCTATTATGTCTGTTTTATTCACGCATCGTTGTAAATATCATGGAATTTAATGCGACTGTCATACAAGTGAGAGAATTAGCGCTATAAAAGCAGGTTCAATCCACCATTTTCTACATATGAAAATGCATGTAACAAGTCAGGAATATGACAGTTGTTGTCAATTCGTTTGATGTGTTTTATCATTTGATTTTGCTATTTGATAAGGGACTTTCCGTTTTGAATTTTCCTCGGAGTTTAGTATTTTTGTGATTTTACTTTTATTAGCAGATAAGCAAGTGCACATCTAGCTCAAAAACATCCTGTTCAAGTGTCCTCCAATTTTCATTCTCTTATATAATGGTATTTCATGAATTCACTTCCTCTAATCTATATATAGTACTTTTGAATATATATATAAAGCAGTCTAAACTGTACAGGTAATCTTGACATTCTGCCATTGAATTAAACAAAAAGAAGTAAATCAACCATTCAATAAACCAGGAACTTCCCTTATACTGTTCAAACATTTTGGTAAGTTAGTAATTTATATGTCTGTTTGAAAAATTCAAAACATACTAATATAAATATCCTAAAACTTCCTCATTCAAAGTTGAACTTGATTTGTGTGTTCTGTTTCTGATCTCTTTTTGTAATAAAGCTCAATTATTTTGTTATTACTCGAATATCTAATCATCTATAGATTTCAAATTATTTGATTTAAGCGTACCTTATGAAGGTTTATCAAGATAAGCGCTTCGAATATGACATTTGTTATATATTCGTTTGATGTGTTTGAGCTTTTGATTGTGGCATTTTATAAGCAACTTTCTGTTTAGAATTTTCCTCCGAGTTCGATGGTATTTTTGTTATTTTACTTTTTACTAACCCATCAACTTTATATATATGTGTTTTTTCATGTTCTAGTGCCAGTTGAAAACCAACGACCTTCGGCAACAAATCTATATCAATGAAGGAGGAATACTTATATTCACAGAGGATATCACTGGCTCATACTAATAACATAGGATCTGCTTAATACCCTACCTTAGCACCTGCTATCACTCCTAGTTGTTGGTGGGTTTCGTGTGGCTTCATTAATTTTCTGTGTTTTGTGTTTTGTTAACTATTGTTTGTTTGTTTGTCTTTTTCTTTTTTAACCATCGCGTTGTCAGTTTATTTTAGATTTATGAATGTGAATGTCCCCCTGGTATCTTATGCCCCTCTTTAATAACACACCTTTCTTATTTTTTCCGGTGTCCAGTTTTAAATCATTTACACACTAGGATGTTTCAACTTTCTCATGCAGAGTTGACTTATGTGGTTTGGGCTAATAGATTAAGGTCCTTATGGTCCATAAAAGCTCCTCATGTATTTACATTTTTATTCATCATCGGCTTGCAAATATTTAAGGTTTGGGCATTCCAGATGAAGATAAAATTCTAGAAAAGCGTTACGGACGCATAACATTTACAAAGTCTTATTTTCATTCTATATTATGTTTGAAGAACAAAGTTTGTCTCCCGACCATACTTCATATAGTATTTGCTCAATTCATGTAAACTTTTCCTCATATATAAGTATTTTCATGAACAGTAATACTCGCCTAGTTAGTATTACAGTTAAAATAATAAAGCATGCAAACCAAAAGTTTAAATGCCTCAAGTTACTTGCCAACTTTGTTTGGTTGTTTGCTCAGGCATTGTAATTAAGATTAACACCTAAATTAAATGGAGAGGCGGAGTAACAGTTTGTTTACTATATAAAAAAGAGTTGATTGGACAATGGATATTATAGGGGAAACAATTTTGATATTCATTGACCAATAAACCTTTGTGTTTAGTAAACAGACTATTATACTCCACTTTCCCATTAAAATTAGGTGTCAATCTTAATTACAATGCCTGAGCAAACAACCAAACGAAGTTTGCAAGCAAGGCATTTAAACTCTTGGTTTGCATGCTTTATCATTTTAACTGTAGTGATCCATTTTACTTTTATTTTGTGTGAACCAATATATATGAGTTTTAAAATAGATTACACTTAGTCTTAATTATACCAGGCTCATTCAGAACTGTTTTCACCTTATCTGACCAAATGTTACAAGATTTATTATTATGTTTGCCTTTACAATAATTTCTGTCTAAGTATGAAAGTTTTGAAGATAAATTTTAAAAACGAATTTTATGAAACTCATACACAATACTAAGAACCATTACACACAGACAAAGTGTAAATTTGGCCAGTAGGTCATTTATCGTTCTAGAGTTAGGCCCTTTATAACTTTGGAAATTGCGAATTGTTCAGGTTCCGTATTCTAACATTCAAAGTTTGTTTCATATTTTATTAAACTTTTACACAATGCCAAGAACCACAACATACAGACAAAGTTCGGAAAATGAGTCGTTTACATATTGTAATATGCATTGTGTTTAAATGTAATATCAGTATTTAGTTCTATTATAATCTTAAATCAATCCCAATTCTATCCTACTTTTGAGATATAGTTTTTCATATGTGACGTCATTTTTGTGCTGTTTCAGATTTTTCATAAATTCAAATGTGACGTAATTTTCGTGCCTTTTCACCATCGTATGTGACGTCATTTTTATGATTTATTGCGTTGAGGCCTGGACTGAGTCGGATGTGTCTATTCTGTGTTGGTCTTTGCATTATGTATTCCGGTTTTGTTTTCTGTAATTAGTTAATACTTCAGTTTCATTATGATTTTTTTTTTATATTCATTTGATAAAATTTACTGTTTGCAATAGCATTAATATTGTTCTAAATAATAAGGATCTTCTTATCCCAAGCATAAAAATATAGCCGTATTTGACACAACCTTTTTCAACTTTTGATCTTCAGTGCTGTACAACTTTGTACTTTTTTTCACTTTCGATCTTTTATATCTGGGCGTCACTGGTGAGTCTTGTGTGGACGAGGCGCGTTTTTGGCGTATTGAATTTTGAACCGGATGCTTTTTGTTATCTATTAATCATGTGTTTCTTTGTCTAATACGTTCTCCTATTTATTTGTATTGTAGTCCTGTAATATTATGTTGTCATTTCAATGTTATATTTAACATTGTCATTAAAGTGCGAGGTTTGGCATGCCACAAAACCAGGTTCAACTCACCATTTTTTCCTTTAAAAATGTCCTGTACCAAGTCAGGAATATGGCCATTGTTATATTATTGTTCGTTTCTGTGTGCGTTACATTTTAACGTTGCGTCGTTTGTTTTCTCTTATTTTTAAATTCACATTGCGATAAGACGTATCACGGTACTTGTCTATCCCAAATTCATGTATTTGGTTTTGATGTTATATTTGTTATTCTCGTGGGATTTTGCCTGATGCTTGGTCCGTTAATTTCTGTGTGTGTTACATTTTAGTGTTGTGTCGTTTTTCTCTTCTTATATTTAATGCGTTTCCCTCGGTTTCAGTTTGTTACCCCGATTTTGTTTTTTGTCCATGGATTTATGAGTTTTGAACAGCGGTATACTACTGTTGCCTTTATTTACCCCTTTTGAGTTATACTCCTTTTTTACTTTGAAAATTGCAAAGCTTGAGCGGGTGCATCGTGTCCTTAAACACATTCTTATCTATTTAATTTTTTTAATGCTTTTCAACTCCGTATTTGATTTGGCATTCCGACTGTTTTGATTCTAGCGTCACTTATGAGTCATATGAATACGATACGCGATTCTAGTGTACCAAATCATAAGCATGAAATCTTTTTTTATGAATTATTACAGTCCTTATAGTAATAATGAGTAACTTGTTTTTTTTTTAGTGTGTATCTCTAATGTATTTTCTGTTTATGTAATTTTGGGTGTCTCAGTTATGTATTTAATCATCTACAACTAGTATATGGGAATCTATGCCTTATATGTCTAAATCGAAAGATTTTTTACTTATATATTGACTTCATATACATATACAAAATTGACAATTAGGATAGGATTTTCCTGTCCCAGGAATAGATTACCTTAGCCGTATTTGGCACAACTGTTTGGAATTTTGGAACCTGAATGCTCTTCAACTTTGTACTTGTTTGGCTTTATAACTATTTTGATATGAGCGTCACTGATGAGTCTTATGTAGACGAAACGCGCGTCTGGCTTACTAAACTATAATCCTGGTACTTTTGATAACTATTAAGAACAAAACTTTTCGACAAAAGGGATGATTTAAGCTTCCCAATTGTGAACTTTCCATTTCTATGTAGAGCCAAGATTGCATAAGCGTCTGCATATGAAGTATAAATCATCCAGTTGATAAGATATTCCAGAGCTTGTGTTTCCTATAATGATTTTATTGATAGAAAATTCCGACTCATTAGTAAGTAATTTAACCAAACGTTCCAAATTTTGAATTTAAAGTCATCGCTTCGAAAGTTTTCCGAATGACATCACGACCTGTTTGGCCGTTATAGAATATTAGATCATACGACGAATATGTTCAAATTGCCTTACAAACAATTCCGTCCTCTTGAGAAAAAAAATCCTCGACTGCGACATCAATGAATAAGAATTATCGGAACAAGGACAGTCTACCCTTGCAGAGCACTCTGTGTTCAACCCCGGATTTTGGTGGGGTTCGTTTTGCTAGATTTTAAGTTTTCATGTAGTTGTGGATCCTTTCGGCGTTTTCGTTAATTGTCATGACATTGTCAGTTTTTCGCTACTGAGTTTTAAATGTCCCCGTGATATCTTCCTACTATTTTCTTTTAAACTACATACTTATTGTATTTCATCGATGTTCTTATCTACTAAATAGATGATGAAAACGAATGTAGGTAACAAACATAACCTTTGCGATATAAGTGTTTAGAATTGAATCCTATTTCATATTACAAATGACTGAACCAATTTATGCATGAGGTCAAAAACAATTTCTTCAGTAAAATAACAAATTATTAAAGGTATTGAGACTCATAATATATAATTCAGTACTTTTTCTCTCACAAATATTTAAATTTCTATTTTTAGATTTGAGAAGCTGAATTAAAATTAAATTACCATGCAAAGTAAGGAGAGTAACCTTATTAATGCAGTTGTGGAAGGAAGAAGAAAAGACGTGAGTAAGTTATTAGATGACGGGGCAAATGTAAATTACGCCGAAAATAGATCTGGATTGGATACGACACCTCTGTATGTAGCCGTATGTAATAACGAAATAGAAATAGTAAACATCTTGTTTCGACATGGGGCCGATCCTAATATTCCAGATAAAGATGGTAAAACTCCGTTATTCATGGCTCTCTACGACGATGTCGATATTAAAATATTTGAACTTTTGATTGATCATGGAGCAGACGTGAACTTTTGCAACGTGTCGGTGAAAATGCTCTCTTGAGTCTTTTTAAAGACTGTACAACGATTGGAGAGGGTAGGTGTTATACAAGAATCAGTAGACTGCTTGAACTCTCCAAAGATGTTTTATCTCCTAATCCGGAAGGAAAATGTCCGATTCACTTTATACATGTCATTCATCCTTCTGAAGAAGAACAGTCATCTAAAAATGAAAATCATAATTGCGTAGATTTTTTGCAGCGATTATTGCAGCGGGGTGCATCTGTGAATAGTAAAGATTTAACCAAAATGACACCGCTTATTTATGCTGCATCAGTATGTTGTGACCAAGCAATAGATTTTTTATTAGAAAACGGAGCACATCCATATGACGTAAATATTTATGATGAATCAGCACTTCATTATTTGTCAGAAAATCCAAGTTATGAAGGTTTCGAAGAATCAATAGATTGTCTAATGAAATATGGACTGGATGTAAACATGGAGGATGGTTTTGGACAAAGTTTACTC
This sequence comes from Mytilus galloprovincialis, assembly GCF_965363235.1. Taxonomy (NCBI): domain Eukaryota; kingdom Metazoa; phylum Mollusca; class Bivalvia; order Mytilida; family Mytilidae; genus Mytilus; species Mytilus galloprovincialis. The sequence continues at coordinate 77,218,797 of NC_134846.1, read as the reverse complement.
CATCAGATAATGTTTTCCGACAAGGTCCAACTGAATCATGTACAATACCTGCTAAAGAAAGGGATGGATTTTAGGAAAAGGGATAAAATGGGATCCACTGTACTTCATATGATTATGTCACCTCCAGATGACCCAATCGGAAACGCTGAAGACGATGAACTCGAATCAAGAGATAATGAAATAATCCAAATTGTCAAGTTTCTTGTTAATCGAGGATTAAATGTCAACGAGACAAATCTCCAAAGTTTGACACCTTTACACTATGCTGTTCAAAAGGGGAGAAAGCATCTAGTTGAGATATTATTGAAACTTGGCGCAGATCCAACTGCTAAAGCGAAAACAGGAGAAACATCATGTCACATAGCGAGTAAACATCCTGAAATTTTAGAGATTATATTGGAAACACATTGTTCTAGAATTGTCAACATCCAGGATAATTTTGGCTCTACGGTTTTTCATTGGGCGATATGGTATCAGGATAATGGTTCATTTTCACTGCTTTTAAACAGAGGTTTCGATCCTGTCGTTGAAAATTCAGACGGTAGAAATCCAATAGATTATGCAAAATTCCTTAATTATGAATATATGTTATATCAACTTATTACTCCATATAAAACTTATAAGTCTGCAGGTACAAATGCAAGCGACCTTGGAGTCTGTCTTGAGGCTTTCGGGAAAAGGCAGAATATGCCCGAAGAAGAACCATATACTATTATCCATGTGCAACATACACATGAGCGTATGACGGATACCAAGTTTGAAAACAGAGAATGTATATGCAAAGAAAACATATTTGGCGGGTGCCCTTTCTTGAATATATTGAAATGTTGTGATAATGAACTAAATATCAGTGAATGGAAACTACATTTACAAGACCATAAGGACGCTTTTAGTAAATATGCTGGTTTAATTCGCGATTCTTGTGACATGGGGTTATACTACAACACTGACGAAAACCATGATATTGCAATATCTATTGAAAATATTATGAAAAGCCTAGCTCAGTATGTGAAAATGACAAACCCTATACTTGAATGTAATGTTACACTGTCAGGAAGCAGAAAAGAAGGAACAAAGATAGGACAAAATGACGAATTTGATATCAAATGGCATCTACTAAAATTTAGTGAACACGTAGAGCCAATAGAGCTACCCGAATTTCCGAAAGGTTTTGTTAAACTCAAGCTAAAAGGTGGTACAAATAGTGAGCTGTTACAAAAATTTGTGGATGAAAATGACTTCATCGATAGCATGAAGGTCATCAGAAGCTTGTATTCAGCCATAAACTTGGCTTTGTTGAATAATGATGTTCTTACAGGTACAAATCTTTATCTGAAATCCTTTCTTGATCTACACAAAGGTTCGATTTCTAATATAAATTTTCGATGGACTGGTAAATCCTTTAAGGATCTTGATATATCTGTCGACATTGTTCCTGTTGTAGAGCCAACAAAATGGCTACCAAAAACCATTAACTTGCACAACAATTTAATGAATCAGTTACATTTGGAACCAAAGTATTCAGTTGTGTTCAAAACTCCTGCCTCGGAGGTGTTTAGAGATTGGAATATACTTCTCAGAATATCGACAGCAGACGTCGAAGCCGATATTATAAAAAGCATGACACCGTCAATACGAAAAGGGTACATTCTGGTGAAAGCATTACACAAATCCGAATATTTCCCAACTGTTTGGGACAAAGACGATGACGATGAACCAAGCGTAGAATATCTTACTACATACATGTTGAAATCATGCTTTCTCTACGAACTAGAAAATTATTTGGATCAATACAATTCAAATGAACACTCAACTGTTGAACCGGATGGGGATTCATCAACCGCTTGGGCATACAAAATAACTAGAAGAATGCTTGTCTGTGTTGAAAATCAGAGTATGCCTGTGTTCTTTATTCCAGAGGTCAATCTACTTCACACATACACCCTGAATAAAATCGTCAACCTGCATATATACAAAGCACAGTGTGAATGTTTGAATGAAATGGCACGCTTTGCTGAAGAATTACTGAACAAATTAGTAATTTGAATGATTGACGACTCTTTCCAGTTTGAATGTCTTCACACGGTATAAGGATTTGGTTCTCTTAACGTTAAGTTTCGAACGTTCCTTGTTAAAGTTATTCCCGAAATACACGTCATGCCGACTGGTATGTTTGTTTTATCGGCAATTTGTATATTTACCCTTTGATCTTACTGTCTAATATTTTCGAGTATCAACGTACTGGCTGTATCACTGAAAATATTAGGCAATACATTATGTGACGCCATAATTACCGATAAACAGAATAAAAGGTAGTGTCGTTTTTTATACCGACTATATCATGTGGAATATACCCAAACTCGCCCTTCGGGCTCGTCTAGATATACCACATAATATAGTCAGTATAAAAAACGACACTACCTATTATTCTATATGTAAAAGTTGATTGCATTTGTTTTTTAAATCAATTGTGACGTTGAAGGAACAAACAGCTTGTATATTTCTAGTTCTTTATGTCCTAATGAATGTTGTTTCAATTGTGTCAGTTTTTTCTTATGTTTGATTTTATTTAAACTATAATATACATTTGCCTTTGTATCATAACTCATATGAGAATAATAAGGTGAAATTGAAAATAAGATAAATATACATCAAGACATCAAAGATACTTAAGGGACACACAATTGCATTTGTCGACAATACACTGACAAAACCATGACAAAAAAGACAAACAACTGTATATATACAAACGAAACATAAACAACGCAGAAAGCTAAAGTTTAAGTAACTTGTTGCGACAAAATCTATCACTTGAACTAATATATCAGTCAAGCACATATAACGTCATTGTAATCAAAAACGTACATGCAGATACGAAAAAGAGAACGAGTTAGGGAATAAATACACTATAGAAGGACTCACACATCGTCTGAAAAAGAAAAATTAATAATAAAGAACGAAAGTCGTCTGTTATAGTGTAAATATCAATAAAGTGTTCCTCTTTTGAAACTGGCATATCCAAATCAAGAGAAAACAAATATTGCTGTTCATGTTAGCTTTCGAAAAAGCAAATTTTCCAGAAAAAATACGATCTTTTGTACATTTAGAACAAACATATGAAGAAAATATGAAGAATTCTGAAATAAAACTAAGACCCTTTTCAAGATAAAAAAAAATACCAAATTAGTAATTAAACTCATAAGTCGAAAATAAACTGACAACTTCATGGTTAAAAAACAGACAAACAACAGCATTTCAGTTGCACAGGCAGGATAAACAGATCGTGCTCCACATGAAACAACCGCCGTGTTACTCCTTTGAAATCAAGTGATATGTCATTTTAAAAAAAAAATCATGTATTCAGTAAGTTTCTAGAAATGAAATTTGCATTTTAGAAATCAGCACTAATAAATCAACAACAACACATTTAATATGACATTTTATGTAAACTAAGTTTTCAAAATAAAGATTATTTCTATTCTTTTAGATGATTTATCCAGAAAAAGTCGTTCTGTAAGCAATCTACATATTGTTCTGTGTTGTTAGAAAATGTTTCTGCATTTTCAATTTCTCAGATTAATCGGGTTTGCCACGAAAATCTGAGGTGTGACACAAAATACATTAAAAGTAAAAAAATATAAAAAAAAATATCGAACTCCAAGAAATATTTTAAATGGAAAGTCCCATATCAATTATCAAAAACATCAAACGAATGAAAAACAACTGTCGTACACATTCCTCACTTGGTTCAGACATTTGCTTATGTAGAAAAAAGGGGAATTAAACCTGGTTTTGAAGCACGGTCATTGAAATACCTAAAACATCAATCAAATGGTCCTAACAATAATAGGTGCATTGCTACTTTAGCACATCACATGACTTTACATTTGATTTTTTTTTGGTTTTAATCTATTTTGATAATGTTGTTGTTAATCAGTGTTAAACCTTATAATGGGTGCATTGTTGTTGAACAGAATATCCTTGTTATGGTAATTTCTGTAAATCTAATGTCTAAAGTATTGAATCATTCGAAAATTTTCAAACCTCCTTTAATTATCAAATAGTAATGGCTAAATGTAGGATAGTTAAAAGAAAAATAAGAAAATAAAGTATATCTGTCACATATTTATAAAGATATTAGCCCAAAATAGAAAAATATTTCATTTCCATCCATTGTTTTACAAATTTCAACTTTTTTCACCTTATTTCCTGACTCTAAATGACACCCCTCGCCAATTGAGATTTTGTTGAAAGTAAAGAATATGGTATACAAAGAATTGTTCAGCAAAAATATTCTAGGCGAAGGGTGGCGCCAAAGTTAATTTTCCGGAAAACTGTCATTAATTTTGCATTACTGAGCTAAAAATTGCATTGCATCTATCCTGTTGTTGTAAAAACTTATAAAGAACATGGTTTATACAAAATTCTCAGAAATGATCCTGAATATGTTTAATTGTCATTTGTTCCATGTTTGCATTGTGTTCTGATTTTTTGTAAATATTTTTCGGGTAAATTTATTTCTGTTTGATGTGATGCTGTTCTAATCTTATTTTAATTGTCTGTTGTTTATACTGTATCTTTTCTTTGGTAATCTGTTATGTAACAGGGAAACGTGTGTTAACACCTGAGCAAACATCCAACCTCATATCTTTTTGCAAATTCTTTGACCTGACAATTAAACCATCCTGATGTAACTTTCTGCCCTATATTTCAATTTTGCTAATAAATGTGTCAGTGAACAAAATCCTCAAAGTCACACATAATGAGTTCATAGTAATTTCATAGTAATTTAAATAATTTAATTACCCCTGATTTCTTTCAGAACACACCATTTGAACTCATGATATGTAAAATTAATGATTTAGTGCTCACATTATTATCGACCTAATTTTTCCTGCTATAACCTATCTTATAAATAAACTCCTGGGAAATATTGTGTAGCAATGCCATTGGTATCCATGTTTGAATTAAACATAAATCATAATTTAATTACAACTTTTATTTTATATATATATACATCACAATTATAATTTGGCCCTTGGGGAAACTACTCAGCTAAAAAATTAAATTTTTTGCTCCATGCCTAAACCAAGAGCCTAGCTATGTGCATACTGAAAGTAGCAAAGTATAGACCCTGGCTTGACATCACACCAATCCAATTGGAACGATGGTTCAAAATAAATGCATGAGGCTATCAGGAAGCCTATGAGGCTATCATTCCTAGAGGCTATCATGCCTATAAGGCTATGAGGAAGCCTATAATGAGACAATGATGAAGCCTATAAGGAGGCTATGAGGAAGCCTAGTAGTGTTGATGTTGAATTGGTGTTGGAATGAATTTGTATGAAATTTGACAGTTTATTCCCAGAAATTCTTGGGGGATGAGTGAAATTTTTGAAACAACCAGTGATAAAATTTCATAAATGTCCATAACACAGATGGCAACAGCTGAGTGTCCCCAAGGATTTGTGATGTAAGGGAGGGGGTACCTTCAATAAAGCCAAAAAAATAATAATAAAAGTTATCACATAATAATAACACAATATCAAAATCAATTGTCAAACAAAAACAATATCATCCAGAATCTCTGTAAAAAAACATGCGTATGGAACATTTGAAAATGAGCATGCCCTTAAATTCTACCTAACCTACTTTGAGCTGTTTTAATAGATGCTGGAGTTACCCTAATGTATCTGATGTATCTATCTGAAGTCCAGCGCTCTAATGTTTTTATCAAGTGATCTTCTATTTTTGCCCTACCAGCACTAGTAGCTGCCCAATTCTAAAACTATGACCATTATAATGACTTGAGTTGAAACCACATATATCCAGTACTTTTTTAATACAAGTGATGAAATATTGTCTCTCCAGAGGTTTCTTATCAATGGTTATGAAAAGTGGATCAGTTTGATTAGTAGGAGATAATTCTTTCCTTATTTGTATATATTCTAACAAAATTGTGTAAGGGCAGATAGGCTGACCTAATTTATGTAGCTGTATATTTATGCCTTTTCTAAAAGGATCAGTTTTTGATTGTTTAAATATCAAAACTACTAAGTCTGTGTGAAATACAACATTTTCAATACATAAATTTATATGTGGATCAAATTGTGAGGCCTTTGACACTGTAAACTCGCCACATCTCAAAAATCCGTAAAATGCGACAATGCATGCAGTTCTTAACATTAAATCAGTAAACTTGGAACAAAACCTTTTCTCAAACAATTTACAATTTTTTCCAAAATTTCGAAAGTTATTGGTAATCTTATGTGATTTTTTGTTTTTTGCAGTCTTTTTACAGAATTTAAAACATAATCAAGTCTGATCAAAGGTGTATTATGAGCAGATTGTAAGGGATCATTTTGATTACCCTGTACATATTTATACCTAATTCCACAAAAATATAGTTTAATGGTAGAGTATTGTAAACTCAGAATTTTAAAGCAGTGGGCTATGAAATAAATTAAAATATCCTCAGAAATAGGAGGTAAACTAGAAAATTCAAAACCATTCAATAACATAAAAGTCTCAAATTTTCTGAACCCGGTATCATAAACAGTTCTTGTAGATTTAGCAATAGCACTGTTCCAAAGTTCATTCACTGCTTGATTTAGGACCACATTACATCTGAGCTGCTTGAGCACTTCATTGGATGTTGTGCTGTACTGCGAGCTAGTTTGCGGAATCTGTCTATCTGTAAACGAGATAGAGCATCACTTATATCATTCTGATATCCTGGAACATGTTTCGCACTAAAATGAAAGTTGTATTTACAAGCACACCATGTAAGTTTCCTCATTAATTTCATTATTTGTAAACACTTTGAACGGCCCTTTTTTACTATAGCTACTGTAGCTTCATTGTCACACCAGAAAAGAATGCGTTTTGTTGTCCACTGTGAGCCCCACAGTATTGCGGATACTACAATAGGGTATAATTCAAGAAAAGCCATTGAAAATGTTTTGTCAGGATAAGCAATGTTTGATGGCCACGATGAATAAAACCATTCTCCCTTGAAATATCCACCAAATCCTTTTGTTGATGCGGCATCAGTAAAAAGTTCCATATCATAACTTGAGTAAAATTGTCTACTGTAAAACATGTTCACACCATTCCAGCTGCTCAGAAAAAGTAACCAAAATTCTAGGTCAACACGGCATTCCTTATCTAATTTAACATAATGATGCAAATCATTGACCGTAGTGGACAGCCCTATGAGGTATGAAACAAAGGATCTACCAGGTAAAATGACACGTGAAGCAAAGTTTAAGTGGCCCAAAAGCTGCAACAATTCCCTTTTTGTACAAGATTTTTTCCTGCATAATTTTTTGATGAATTCACAAATGCGATCGACTTTATTAAGAGGTAGTCGAGCTTCCATTTTTTCAGAATCTAGAATAATACCCAAATATTCTAAACATTTTACAGGACCTATTGTCTTATGTTTTGCTATAGGAATGTTCAGTTTTTTGAAAATCATCATCATTATAGCCATAGTCTTCTCACCATCAGCATCTGGTGGATCTATGGTTAGGAAATCATCCAATAAATGCAAAATGCTATTAACTTTTAATTGTTTTCTGCAATATGACACAAAGCTTGGGATAAATGGTCAAAAATTTTGGAGCTTGAACGACATCCAAAAGTTAAACGGACATAAAAATAATACATTTTTTCCCATTTTATGCAGAAAAGAGGCCACTGACTTGGTATAATTGGACAATTTTTGAACGCGTCGGATATGTCGAACTTGCAAAGCCAGGAATTTCTTCCAAATTTCAAAATAACATCAATGGCGTCATCTATTCTTACATAAGACATTGAGGAATCCTGTTTGTCAATAAGATCATTAATACTTAGATGTTTGTCATCATTATGTGGTGAAGATAAGTCCAATATTAAGCGCTTTTACCAGACTATTTCCCTTCTGCAATACCAATTGGGCTTACCCTATATTTTTGAAAAGGGGGATCCTTAAAAGGCCCATACAAGAAACCTTTAAAAACTTCTTTCTCTATTAACTCAGAAACCACATCTGGTTGTGTCCTAGCAGATAAACTATTCCTACATTCTTTTGCAGGTAAATCTGTTGTAGATACCATAGTATCAAACCCTTTCTCTAAGCCATTGCATAAATAGTTTACAAATTTTTTGTCAGGATGAGATATTAATTCTTTTGCAAGTTTAATAACATTACTTGGAGTAGTTGCCAGATATGGAAAATCATGTAGTCATTGACCTTGCTTATTTGTTGTTATTTTCTCAAACTTTTGTGAAGAGTTTACTGTATGTGGCTTAGATTGTACTTCAGTCCTACCTTGAGAGGGGAAAACTTTTTGACAAGATAATAGGGTATGACCAGCAACTTTACATCTACTACAGATATGTGAAAAATGACAAAAACTCCTGGTACAACCCCTACTGGTATTAAAAGTATTACACACCTCCCGCCCAGAATGATAAATCTTCTTTCTACCTAACTTATCAGTAGTGTCTAACTGCCTTGATACTTTATCTGGGTAGTCTTGATACGCCATGGAGGTTTGCATAGGACAAAAAGCAGTAGTGTGATCAACCAAATTACAAATTTTGCAAACATTTACATTCCCAACAGCAACTATTAATGAAAGAAGATCCCTATCTCTTTTGCTCCAGTCAACCTTAATCCTTCTCTCCCTTAAAAGAGCTGCTGATTTTGCAGAAAACAATTTATGGTAATCATAAAATCTGTCACCATAAAAATTACTAATATCTATCATCTCATCTTCATAAGCATCTAGCTCTGCTCTACGGTCAGGGTAAACTGATGACATGACCCTTTTAAACTTGCCAAATGCCTTAATAAATTCTTGAATTGTGAGTTTTCTATTAAGACGGGGATCTGGCTTCCCAGAAATATTTAATTCTAAGCCATTAGCTGCAACAGAGTGGACTTTGGGAGTTTCATAATTTGGGATAAGAAGAGATGCCAAATTAACATCCTTTCCGTCAATGATTTGCTTTTGAATAGAAGGAGATATAATGTCCACATTAGAATATTCATCCGAACGTACTCCACATGAATCATTTCCAACTTGTGGTCCTGAGATGAAAGATGTATGCTCTCGTGTATTTCCATGTAAAACGGTGTTATTTCCTCTGTTAGAAGTTTCACTCCTATTTCCAATCCCTGCATGGTTGTACCACTGTTGAAGGTTGAATTCGCGATCTCTACCTGTGTCATGAGTATAATTGTCTCTGTAAATTAGTTGTTTGAAGGTCTCGTGTAGTCCTGCAAAACACTGAGCTATGTTCCTGTCTGTTCCACCATTCTCATTTTCGCCATTTGAAACACTGCTTCTGTGTTGATGCACTGATTCTGCTAAGGTAATTGGAAGAGTGCTCTCTGGTGAGAAATCTGTGTTAATCTAATCACTAACGGTCTCTGTCTGTTGTGTCTCTAAAGGTTTTACTCCATCAAAACAATTCTCTAAATAAAGTTGTTTTAACACTTGTTTCGACATACCAGTAGGTGTTCTTATTCCCTTTTTGTTAAGTTCTTCTTTTAGTTTGTTTATTGTCCAGTTAGAAGGGTTATTAGAATCCCATTGGGTCTCATACGGAGAACTCCTAGTTTTCCTTCGCACACATTTTCCTCTGCCAGACATTTTGTTGTCAGTAATTATCCCAAAATAATATTTATTTTTCAGGTTAAATAGTCTGAATTAAATTTAGTTGTTTAAAAACTGTAATATAGCTTTAGTAAAGTAATCCAAACACTGAAAGTTCAAGTTTTTAGCTAAAAAACTATTAGAGCCAATATTATTCTTATAACTGCTTAATCTGCATTTAAATAAATGAATACTCAAGGCAGCATACACAGGTTTTTAATACACAACTTCTTAATGGGATACTCCTAAGTGGGAGGAGTTAAAACTGCACCCAGATTAGTGTATCAAGAAACAAAGGACAAAGGAAGCCAAATGCAACAACAAGTGGTCACTAATTAACAAGACATGTATATTTGTATTGGAACTGATGTAATTAGACCTCCTGCTAAGAACATGTGATAAACTTCACATCTAACTGATTGACATAATGATAATAAATCTGTTTCATCTCAATAGCAAAGAAAATACACATCCTGGGAAAATCCTAAAATAATGACTACTGATTAAAATCAAACTATGTATAAACCTAACTTATATAACATATAAGTACCTATTTATAATCTGGTACTCTAGGCGTATGTTTGTTCAATTAAGACCCATAAGTGGTGCTCGAATCAAAACAGTTTGAAGGCCAAAATAAATCCGAAATTTAAAAACTGTAAAACAATTATGAAAATAAGGCAATACATACACGAGGGATAGCGTTATGTGTAAAATAACTGTTCTGTTTTGAATACTCATCCGTTAAGGAAAATACTTGTAAACCTATTATATGCATGACAACATAAATAAAATACTTTACTTTTTTTTGTGTTTAATTGACTTTTTGACAGCGGTATATTAATGATGCCTTATTTTTAATACATAAAAGCCAAATAATGAATAACACTCATGTACAATTATGTAAATCAGCAACAGCTTGTTAAAGTTTCAACTCAAAGTAGTGTCACTAATATTATATCCTCATAAGAGATAACAGGCTTAACATTTTGAACGCTGAAAGCAATTTCAAAATTTATAAACGGACAATTTGAGAAAGGTTTGTTAAATCATGTCAGTACCAAAGAACTGACTACTGAGCTGATGATACCGTAGGGGAAGAAAAGTCTATTAGTGCTGTAAAAAAATAAAACAATGGATACGTTGAAAAATTCTTGCTTCAAATGCGGGCTTTGCCAAGATCAGTATGATGTGATAAAGGATAGAAAATAGGGAACTCTGGAAAACTATCATGTCTTCAGGACATATTTAGAGTTGGACCACTGTCTAATAGCTACGAAATACCAAATACTTTAATTGAAACATATCTTCTGAACATATTTCAAACTATTGTTTAATTACCAACAATTACCTCGCTGACACTTTCAAAACCAACAGAATGACGTAATAAATGAAGCAGTAAGGAAAACTCACATGACTTCTCAAAATCACAAATTCAAAGCAGACCATTTCAATTGTGATATCAATATCCTGTACACTGTACAAATCATCATTTTGTTTTGTTTTTTAGTTTTTCTATTTTTCAATTTCTATAAATAAAATTGAGAATGGAAATGGGGAATGTGTCAAAGAGACAACAACCCGACCATAGAAAAAAAACAACAGCAGAAGGCAACCAACAGGTCTTCAATGTAGCGAGAAATTCCCGCAGCCTACCTTGAAAATACATTTTTTTTTAAATTTGATGCGTCCTTCTGTATCAACACTTAGCAGGAAGATTGAAAAAAGTCTTGAAGTAAATTATTGCCAACATTACACAAACCACTAACGCAACACGGGGATTGTAACAATCCAGAATATTTGTAATGCTGTGCTATCCTTTCTTTCATCCTTAACTATAAATAAGATACATTTATGTATAAAAGGGTATATATGTGTGTGAGAGAATACATATCAAACGATAACAGCACACCACTCATAAATGCATATTGTTTTTTGGCTTTGACTATACTTTTTGGTCTTTTTTGGTTTATTGATCTTCATATTTTTAACAAGCTTTGGATTTTCAAATATTTTTCCCTCGAGCACCACTGAAGAGACATTGATAGAAAAGCGCATCTGGTGCAGAAAAAAAATGATACCGTTTGTGTTATTATGTAGATTTAAAAGTCAGAATGTGAATATATATGTTCAAACTCTTTTAGGTCATTTTTTAGTAGCAATAAACAAAAAACTATGTCAATTGGACATGCTTTGATACTATATCTGCCCTTGAATTTTTACTAGATAACATTTTTGTTCGCTTTGGAGATTCCGTATATCGTCAGGTTATCGGAATTCCAATGAGGACTAACTGTGCACCACTTATTGCGGACCTGTTTTTGTATTGCTATGAGTTACAATTTTATGACGAAAATCAGCAAAGACCCATCGAAACAACATCTGATACACAAATTTAATAATACTTTTAGATATTTGGATGATATTTTGGCTCTCAATAATGACGACTTCAGTATGTATACTAAAGAAATTTATCCTGTTGAACTTACTTTAAATAAAGCTAATACTAACAATGACCACTGCCCTTTCCTCGATCTTGATATATATATATATATATAAAAGAGATGATTTCTCATTTCCTATCGTTAATTATCCATTTTTAGATGGTGACGTTCTCTTGTCACCATCTTACGGTGTTTATATATCTCAACTTGTACGATTCGCTCGTGTATGTAACAATGTTGTAGATTTTAACGAGAGAAATTTATGTATTACTGAAAAATTATTACACCAGGATTTTCGATATCACAAACTAGTCAAAACATTTAGTAAATTTTATCATTCGGAAATATAGATCAACATGCAGACTTCTTATACGTTCAGGTATTTCACATCCACTATTTTATGGAAATATTCTTTATAAAGCACAAAAATGTCAGTATTTACCTCAGAAGCTAACAAAACCTTTAAATATACTTATTAAGAAGGGATATAGTTACGATACTGTTGTCAGGTCATTAAAGATTGTATATTTTAGCGTTAATATTGATTCACTTATAGCGTCTTTGCATCGGAACTAAACACATTTATTATTAATAAACCAGTTGTTGGCTTGACACGGGTTATGTTCTTCTCATATATGTTATGATGGTATGATGCTTAACCCCTCACGGGGAGGATTGTGCCTGATATTCATATGATGAAGACATAATTTTTCAATCAGTTTAATTGAAGTTTGAAGCTGGCATGTCAGTTAACTGTTAGTAGTCTGATGTTATTTATGTATTATTGTCATTTTGTTTATTTTCTTTGGTTACATCTTCTGACATCAGACTCGGACTTCTCTTGAACTGAATTTTAATGTGCGTATTGTTATGCGTTTACTTTTCTGCATTGGCTACAGGTATAGGGGGAGGGTTGAGATCTCACAAACATGTTTAACCCCGCCGCATTTTTGCGCCTGTCCCAAGTCAGGAGCTTCTGGCCTTTGTTAGTCTTGTATTATTTTAACTTTTAGTTTCTTGTGTACAATTTGGAGTTTAGTATGACGTTCATTATCACTGAACTAGTATATATTTGTTAAGGGGCCACTGAAGGACGCCTCCAGGTGCGGGAATTTCTCGTTGCATTGAAGACCTGTTGTTGACCTTCTGCTGTTGTCTGCTTTATGGTCGGGTTGTTGTCTCTTTGGTGCATTCCCCATTTCCATTCTCAATTTTATTTTATATTATTAATAAAATGAATGAGGAATACCAGGCTTATACTTTGAATCGCCGGACTACATAAGACTCAGTGACGCTGAGATCAAAATAGTTAGAGAGCCAAACAAGTATAAAGTTGAGGAGCATTGCGATTTCGAAGAACGAAATCATATATCTGAACTGTATACGTTATTGTAGTTTTAACATGGTAGGCATTATATTCGTGAATATTTTTGCCCCAGCGATATCAATAAACCACTCACAGGCACTTGTCTCAGAAAAAAATTTCCTATATACCTTATTATAACACAAGGCATTTTAGAAAAATGTCAGATGGTGACGAAGTTCCGTTATATGCCGCTTTATAGGCTGTCAACCCCGCTAAAACTTGTTATATCGTAAATCTAAATTGATTTATCTTTACAATGTTGTATAACATGCCTACATTTGTTGTCGGAATCATCCGTAGCAATCCTACCAAAGTATGTCAATCGTAATAATTTTGCAAACCGCTGAAGAATTGGCAATACACGTCCGCAGTAAATGATTTATTATAAAAATTGTTTAAAAAAAAACCTGTTAGTTTTCGTATGAATAGAACTTATCATACAGTCGAGTAAAATTGTATAATATACCGTGAAAAAAATCTAACAAGTGTTGTTTGTGGTATGTCTAATAAGTTACAAATTTTCCCATGACGTCAATGTCTTGCAGACTCTCTCTTGACTTTACGTATGAAATGAAACAAGATCAGATAACTCCGAGAATCATTTAGACTTTCCCATAGAATTGACCAATCGGAAACCGAGATATACAAGATGTGACGCGTTTATTGCCAATTCTTCAGCGGTTTGCAAAATTATTACGATTGACATACTTTTGTGAATATGTAGTGTGATAGACAATCAGACAAATACTTTCAGGGACCAACAGGAGTTAGCAAACTATAGGTCCCCGTATGACCTTCAACAATTAGCAAAATACACACTTTATAGAATGAAAGCTCCAAGAGGTCTTGGCATGAAAAAAATAAACACAAAAGTTGAGCGAGAGAAAAAAAATAGGCATACCGCATGAAAATTGGAAAATGGTCCGCAACATTACTTTAGTCAACTCACTAAGTTGAAATTAAAGAACTTGCGAATTTTAGCCTTTTTTCAATAGATGTGATGTATGTTTAAAAAAAAAGCATGGTTTGTTTGGACATTTTTATAATGCAAGTCTTGGTTTGCAAGTAAGTTTAAAGTCATTAACAAATAATCACTCACAGAAAGACGTCAAATCCATCAACAAAAGGAAAAAAAGAATAGACGACCTACAACGCACATATTATATTATCATGTATGTGTTCCGGACCATACGAGTATTTGGACCATACGCGTATGTCATGACCATACACGTATACTCATATGGTCCAATCATACGTATGGTCATACGCGTATGGTCCAAATACTCATAGGTGTCAGACCACCAATTACTCCCTCCAATTTAAAACGTATGTAAAAGTAGCCCTACTCTGACACAAAATAGTGCTTTTGATGTCCTTGTTTACTTAAACTAACCAACAAATTTGCAGAAATGAAACTTTTGGTGAAAGAGAAATATATCGAGATCATTCTGAGCCAAAATTTACTTGTCTATGAGTTTGCATTAAAAATTGAGGATTAATGCGCTCCATAGTATAGTTAATTTTAGATTTCCAGAAAACCAGGTTTTTGTTTTGGGGTACCTCTGTTTGAAGGTCAGTTATTTTGTTAGAAGGCTTTAAAGGTATGGTGAAAATTGGCATGGTTTCTATGAAGTTAAACTTAAGGTAAAATATTTAGAAAGCTGTGAAAATTGCAAAATTTGGTTGACCAGATAGGGATTTTTAATTGGTGGTCTGACACCTCATATGGTCCGGAAAATATTTTATTTTCGATCACAAAATGCACGAAGACGTCCATTTCTATGTAAATTGGTCGATTTGAATATAAATAAGATGAATGCGTTTCTGTTGTCAAGTGTTTTTTTTCACAAGTATAGTAGCAGTATAGCAGAACAGTTTAAGTTTCCTAATATACCAAATGATACATTTTACCAATACAATAACGTAAATGCATGCAAATTTCACAAGGTTTAAGCCAAATAGCTTTCTTACTATTCAATAACTTTCAAGTACGAAACAGACAGGGCTGAAGTATATTTTGTCTATATGTTCTGCATTTGCACAACTTTTGAAAGTGAATTATGCATTCGTTCTAAAATTTTATTTTAGACCAGATAAAAGTTAACATATGACATGACATAATTCAAATTGTTAAATCGCTTTGACGTCTGAAAAAGATAATCATTCAATCAACACATGCATTGCAATTTTTAAAGGCAGTAACTCATTTTTTTTTATGAAAGAACATGCCATATCATATTATCAGAGACATATAATACAATATTATGTATTATATGTCTCTGATATTATGAAAATTTATTGTCGAAACAAAACAAAAACACAAGTAAAGGACGTTTAATTAACGGAGTGGCTATTTGTCCGGCTAGACATACGAATAGTGCCAAAGCTATATGTCCGGCCATTGTAATGCGCATGTCATATCATGTACGTTCGGAAATGCGTGTAATATTATCTTCAGTAACACCAGGGGGCCGCGTGTAATCCGATCACTGATTTTCAATTTTAAGATCATGGCTGAAAACGGCAATATCAATATTTGTGCATTGCAATTTTTAAAGGCAGTAACTCATTTTTTTTATGAATGAACATGCCATATCATATTATGAAAATTTATTGTCGAAACAAAACAAAAACACAAGTAAAGGACGTTTAATTAACGGAGTGGCTATTTGTCCGGCTAGACAGACGAATAGTGCCAAAGCTATATGTCCGGCCATTGTAATGCGCATGTCATATCATGTACGTTCGGAAATGCGTGTAATATTATCTTCAGTAACACCAGGGGGCCGCGTGTAATCCGATCACTGATTTTCAATTTTAAGATCATGGCTGAAAACGGCAATATCAATATAAAATTTGCAGTTTTTCGGAATTTGACAATGGAATACAATAGTTTAAACTTCAAAGAATTAAATAATCTTCGAAAAGGGACTCAAAAATAATTGAAATCTCAAGGAAAATGGGAAAATAAAAAATAATTGATTGGAGAACTATAGTTTTACAAATTTATTTGACTTACTACAGCTGTTTAAAGGGTGCATGGAAACGACTTTTAAAGCAAGAGGTCTTGAGAAAGGCCTTTACAATAGCATGTCTAACTTAATAAAATTTAATTATATTCCGAAAATGAAACTTGCATGTAGCCCTTGAAGCTCGAAGCGGGTTTAGGAAGGAAAAGGGGCCTGGGGTTTGGGGGGGGGGGGTTGATGTTTAAAAAAAAGTGGATATATGATTATAAAAAGTCATGGTGGGGTAATGAAATATAAAAAAAAATGCACCAGTCAAACACGACCCGAGTTTGTTTTACAAGTAATTTCTTCTCCTCTTAGAATGTTAAGACATAGATGAAGTAATAAATATGGAATATATAATAATGACTATAATATAATAGCTATATGAAGAAAACAACAATTTCAATTACCAGTAACAAGATTCGGCCCTAACTATAGAGATAACAAACATTTGCTACCTCCTGGTGCTGCTGAAGATAGTATTACACGCACACACAAATAGTGACATGCGCATTGTATTGGCCGGACAAATAGCAACTGCCTTTAATTAATCAATATAAATCAAAACACAAATTCCTCTCATTAGTATTTCGAATTATTTTATTTAGACGTTGAGAACCTTTGGTGACCCCACGGTTTTTAAAAATGTCTATACTTCGGACGTCGTGAGCAATGGGCATTATAGACGAATGTTTACCTAATCTGTCCCATATTGGGATATTAAAGTGCGCCAATCAATTAATATCCACAGCCAAACTGTTATGAATGCGATCTTACAAGTATCTTGTTCTCGGGAGGAATAAATCCTACTATTCAAAAATCCACTCTGATGCAAATAACAAATTTTCTGAAACCATCGTTATCAAGATGCTAGATTTCTTGATTGACAGCATATTCGCTACGTTTGGAGGACGTGTTTTTAACAGACAATCGGCAGTTCCATGGGGAAAAAAATGTGCCATTTATCTTGCCGACTAGTTCCTTTATTAGGTGAGTGACATTCAGACCTAAAAAATATTTTTAATGCACCTATCTATCACACAGCTATATTATATATCATTCGAAAGGAAAACATGTGTAGATTCCATTTTCCCGGTCGTAAAAGTGAAATATTGTGCAATTTTTTTTAAATTGGGGTCAAAAGTCATTCACAAAAAATTAAAAGAATAACACTAGTGTAGTATTATTGTCTTTTTGAAGCATCTAGTAATATAGCTAATTCAAATTTTACTTTACACGATGCTATGATAACGTCTCTCTGATTCTTAGTTGCATATCGTTCATGGTTTGGCGATAATATTAGTTATCTTGGTGTAATCAGAGGTGTACAGAATTTTACACCGTTGTTGAAAATTCATACACCCTGAGGCGCAGCCGAATGGGTGTATGAATTTTCAACAACGGTGTAAAATTCCGTACACCCCTGATTACACCAAGATAACGAATTTATTTCTTATGAACAATTCCTTTACTCAATTTGAAATCAGGATGTAAAATTGTAAAAATGGTGATGAAAATTTTCTAGCGTAATATTTTTTCAATGTCCATGTTGCTGCACATTGTCAATTACTTTTTTACTTTATTTTTGGAAAAATTCAGAAAAATTTTGTGTTCTTTTGAGTTAAAAAAAACAACTTAATATTTTTTTTTTTTGCATTTTCTTAATATTTTTTTTTCTAAATTTTATTTTTTTTCTTTATTTTGGCAAAATTTTATTTTTTATTTTTTTTTCATTTTTTTTTAAATTTTGGCAAAATTTTATTTATCCCCGGGTGAACAAGGGTGGGGTGTTATTTACACCGGGATAGTCAACCAATCAGATTGCAGTATTTTTGCTGCATAAGAAATAATTGACGTCATTTTGACGTTTTCACTCTGCTATAGGTAAAACGGTACTTTCTACAAAAACGACGTATAATAAAAAAATATTTGACCTTAAATGTGTTAATATTTACTATATTTGATGGTGTGCCATGCAAAATAAAAAAAATATGATGAAATATTTGTAAGTTCGACGAGTATAAGGGAGAGAAAACAACGCAATAAAGAGAGTAAAAAGTAGACGTCTTTGTCACATCAACAGTGACAATAGTGACATGTTTATTAACAGCCTACAAACCATGTCAAGATCGGAAATGACTATCTTAATACATGTTTAATACAACCACATGCAAAGTTAAAGAGGATATATGAATCACATTTTAAGTCTGTTCGTCCGTCAGTCGCCACTTGTTTGCGGCCCGTGTCGAATTAAATCAGTATCATGTATACAGTTCATCCAATAACCAATGATTTCAAATATAAAATGCATTGCCTTGAACTAAAGAACTGATGTTAAACACATTTAGTTACGAGATGTATTATGGGATGGCACGTGGTTCTTCATAAATTAAATCAGTTCATTTTGACATTGGCATTTGCATTTGAGCCGTCAAGTTTTCAAACATTGTTTGATTCGTCCATGTCTGGTTTGTGTCCGGTCCATATCTTTTGGACCGTTGAACCTGGATTTTCCAAACTAAGTATGCATACACATCATATAATAGGGTATGGTCAAACCGTCATCAACTAAAATCAGGTCACTATGATATGGATCCAATCATAATGGAATCCTGTCCGCGACATATATAGATGCAAAACTAAGATTTACCAAACTTTAGATACAGAAGTCGGTTTCACAAAAAAACTTAAGACAAAATTAACCGTAAGTAATCTGAACTATTCATGACTTACAACCAGCTTTAGTCGAAAGATTTGTATTGAAACTGACCCAAAATGCAAAATTAGAATGCGGTGATTTATTAACTAAAGTTAGGTCCCACGGTGACCTTTATTTTGACATTTGGGATTGCATACTTTACAAACACTTTAATTTCTTAACGTGGTTTTTTTATTAGGACTGCATTTATTTTCACTCACGTTTGTGCAGTCAAAAGGTTTGCAGTTAAAAATGCAAGAATTAATGTCTTACCAGTATTTAAAACTTAGATATATATATTATCAGATTATTACATGGCATTTTTCATATCGCATGTATTATCAGCCCTAGGTTCAATATCAGCCCAAGAGCCGCATGGCTCGAGGGCTGATATTGACCGAGGGCTGATAATACATGCGATATGAAAAATGGCATGTTATGATCTTTTTATCATATGCTTCAACAGTAGAGAAAAATAACAGATTATATATTGATCCTTTTACGTGGTTCCCGAAGATTAAAGAGTAAAAATGTTCACGGCCGTCGGACCCAAAATTGATACATTCAATATGAAATCTTTCTATCATATGCCTCAACAGAGAGAGAGAAAAAACATTTTGATATGGACGAATCGACAAAAAAATAATACAACAATATACATAATGATCATTGTTTGGAAAAGTCAACTTTCTAAAGAAACTTTCTAAATTATGTTTCAGAAAAACTTAAAAAATGCATTTATTAAATAATTTGTTTGTTTGTTTTTTTAATTTTAATTTTTTTATTATTTTAAACAATATACTTTCCAGTATTCAAATAATTTTTTTGTACACTACTTTGTAATGTTTTTCACTGAAAACGTAGCATTAAGGTGTATTTTCCGGAATTGGCCGAGTATTACCGGAATGCCATGTGATAACGTTACGGAAAGGCATGTGATAACAATTGAAGCATGTGATAAACTTTTCATATCAGCCCGCTAAGCCCCAATTCATAAAAATATGGAATTTACGTCAATTTAATGCTATTATCATACTGTAAAATTTATATGTTATTTAGTCTAAGTATATGATAAAGATATTTATCAACTAATATGAATTTGCGGGATATAGTTCAGCTTAACCTATACATAGTTTTTTTTTTTTTTTTTTTTGTCATTCTGGAGGAGTTTTTGTGAATAATCTATTTCTTTAATATACGAAATAAATCTAATTTATAACAAATAATGCAATTTTTTGTTTTGTGATTTTTAACAATATAAGTAAGTCGAAATTTATATTTTAAAACTGCGCCTGTGAAGCCTCTGCTAAACTGGAACGATTCCTGATACTTCGCTGTTACTGACATAATTCTGTGTAACAGATGCTTACAATGATTTTAGTACATTTACAATTTCCCTAAAACATATATTTTTCCTTCACAAAAACAAATTTATCAAATCCTGAAGAAAGTATGACGTATAAAGACCACCTTTGTCATCCGTATTAATATTTAGGTAAACCTACTGCCGTATTTGTTTGTGATGACGCCATGTCTTTGTTTGCTAGCTTTCAGAACATATAGTTTGAATGATGATGCACTTGGTGGTAGGCGTGACACGATGGCAATCTTTTTGGTTGGAAGTCTGATATTATGTAGCTTGCTCAAATCGTCTTGCTTAGACTTAAACATACTTATTTTTGGTTTTAGACACTTTAGAGTTTTCTTGCAGCATCGATCTACGTGTCAATATGAATTTTGTTTAATTTGTGATAAACCCGTCATCTATTGATGATTTCGATAGCGTTAAAAGAGAGTTTTCTTAGGAACAAAGATAAATGATGAGCTATAGAACCTGTAAGAGCATGAACTGCTGGTAAAGGTACATATATTTCACAAAAGAAACTATACATGCACAATAAACATGGTGCATCGCCAACCATAAGTTCAACTGGCTATAGAACTCGTAAACAGCACACAGTTGTTCCATGTCTAGAATACAACGAAGTGTCAGGTCATCGTTGATCCTCTGACGTAATGTCCTCTTAAATTGTTAATCCGTACTTAGAATAAAAAGCCTGATGATATTATATTATAAGCCCGGTACCTTTAATAAGTATGATTAAAAGGACACTGTGATCTCTGTATACCAGAGACTAAATGTTTTGAGGTAAACAACTAAAGCTTATCGTATGGCCTAAAACAAGAAGCAATAGCTAACACTGTATAATAAGCTACAAAGGTTCTTAAACAATTAAAATTAGATACCCAAAAGCTTGATTCATGCTCAAAACTACAAACAAAAGTAAAAATCATAAAAAGCAACTAACGACAACCATAATGAATAACAAATCAATTTGAAAGATATTAGGCATATGATCGATTGTTTACGTTAGCCACGCGTTTCGCCGACAGAAGACTCATTGGTGACGCTCTTACCAAGTAAAACTTCGAAGAATATTCAAAAACACGTAATCCTATTTAAAATACGGCTTAGGTAATATATACCCCCTGAGGTAGAACATTTATTGTATTTCAAATATCTATACGAAGAATTCAAAATTGTCAACTGAATGAATAATTATCCCAATATATTAAAGTATTTATAGTATGTCGACATACAGGCTCTTGGCGTGGCCCTAGCACATACGCTATGCTTCCTCTAAAATATTGATCAAATTTGCACCATCAATAAGTCTACCGTATGCGATGATTAAAACAGTAGGAAATTTAAAAGGTGGACATATCTCACGTTCAAGTTCATGGGTAAAAAATATCAGATTTGACACATTTTTGCGTACTTTTAGTTGCAAAACTTAAATGTGCATTGATCCAATTGAGAAAGAAGTATTTTTCAATAGTTATTCATAGTCTCTACTTTTTGTAAGTGCAAATTGACTAAGAACAATAAGATATTGGTTTTCTACCAAGAAAAAAACGTTGACATTTCAGCTTCTATGGTCCTTTTAATTTTTTTTATATACTGTGCATAATATTGTACCAAAAAAAATATGCCTTCATGGTTTATAATACTCTTTTTCGAAGCGTTTAGGTCCGTTAACTTGAGGGCAATTACCAGAGAAAGCGATTTTCGGAAATTTGAATGAAAAGGGGGAGTGTGTAAAAATGTATAAAATCCAGAATAATACAGTGATGATGATATGTATTAAACAAGTAATGAACTTTTGAATAAAACGAACATCATATACTTTGGTTTCAAGCCGAAAATATCTAAGAAATGAAAAAAAAATTATGAAAATTGGCACCATTTTTATAAAAAAATTCCAAAATTGTTACAAAAAGCTTTTTTTTTTTTTCACAAAAATTACTTCTTTTATTTTTGAAAAGTATCTTTTTGTACATTGACATGTTAAACGTACATAATTTTTGCATTGTGACAACAGAAAATAAATCTACATGTTAATTTTTCACTCTTCAATACTGTTGGTCATTTTTCAATTTGGAAATATTTCTCGATTTCAATTCAATTTTTACAAAAATTGCACCGTACGAATTTTTTACGACCGACCAAAAAAGGAAGTTCAGATATTATACTATAACATATAAAAAAAAAAATCAGCTGTGTGTTAGATGGGTGCATTAAAGTCACTAACTAAGCGTCTTTTCTGAAAATGTCACTCGCCTATATTCCCATGAGGCTATAAAGAAACGTCTGAGGAATAAAAAAAAAAATCAAAATTTTACGACAAAAGAGATAATTTCAACTTTCCAATTGTGAACTTTCTATTTCTATGTAGCATCATTCCAGTAGAGCCAGCATACGGAGTATATATCTCTAAGTTGATACGATATACAAGGGCATATATTTCTTATCTCATTTACTTGATAGAGAGTTGCTGCTAAGTAGGAAGTAATAAAAAAATAAAAACAGGATCACCATGTGGTGAAATTGAAATAATCCATTCGTAACGGCCGCTTTAACGAGTTGATTAAAAGTTATGCATACTCCGCCGGAAACCCAAATTTAAGTACACAAACGAGGAATCCGTTGACGAAAACGTACATCGACAAATGAAGATGAAAAACATTGACCTATAAAACACAGGGTGAATTCATTTTCCCATGAATATGAATGTAATTAATAAAGTCATGAAATTTCTCACACAAAGGCAAAATCTGGGGCAAATAAATCCGAAACTTATATAAATAAACATAATTACAGCACGACATCTTATAAATGATGCTAAAATTTTTACATATGACATCAACGATATCATATTAAACGCTATTTGGCGCAAATGGGTCATAAGAAGTGGTATGACATTACACTAGATAGTAAGATTACCGTAAAGTATACCGTTACATCGAGTTAGATTATGAATGATTTATACTATTGTCGGTAGAGGTATTACTATTTCAAACAATGTAATTGTAACATAACATAGAAAGTCATTATTGATGTTAAATACTTAAATGATATACTGGTCATATTTGCACTGAAACGAAGATGAAACGGCATTGATCTTTATAATATTTTAAAAATATTCACCGAATTATACTAAAAACCTTGAACTAAATCAACCACCAACCGAATTATATTTGAAAACTTTAAACTTGAACTAGGAATATGACAGTTGTTGCCCATTCGTTTGATGTGTTTTATCCTTTGATTTTGCCATTCGATTAGGGACTTTCCGTTTTGAATTTTCCTGGGAGTTCAGTATTTTTAGATTTTATACTTTTTAACTAATAGTTATTAAGGTTCAGTAACATTTACGAATTAGCACAAAAAAAAGATTATAAATGTTTTAGATAATGACCTGACAAAACTTAGGCTAAATCCATTTTCTTGTAAATGTGAATTAAATTAATAAAGTCAAGAAATTTCTCATATTAATAAAAATTAACTTGTTAGCATTTCATATCTGCTATAAACTTAAAAAAGGGACGAAAGATACCAAAGGGACAGTCAAACTCATAAATCTAAAACAAACTGACAACGCCATGGCTAAAAATGAAAAAGACAAACAAACAACAGCACACGTGACACAACATAGAAAACTAAAGAATAAACAACATAAATGATGCAATAAATCTATAAAGACAAAGAAGCAACTAGAACTCCACAAAAAAAAACTGAAGTAAAATCAAAGATTTATCAGTTTTAGTTTGTAACCCGGATTAGTTTTATCTCAATCGATTCATGAATTTTTAACAGCAGTATACTACTGTTGCCTTCATATTTTTTATAGAGATTTTCGCATATTTGTAAACAATTAGGTTTTATTGTTGCATATCTGCGTAAATATATGACTTGCGATGTTTAACAAATACGGTCCACATTCTATAATTTTTTATATACATAGAATCTATATATTCCTTAATATTTGTTCATATGTTATTTCTGTAATAACTTATGCACTGACATACTTAGAATTGGAAATACTTTAACCGTTCAATATATTTATTCATATAAAAGAATGTGTCAGAACATAGTTTATGTTATTATTATCTTTATTCAGATTTATCTGTCCTATAATGTACATTATGTCTCATAAGGGGTCTGAATCCGAATTGAAATATGTTGAATATTAATTGTTTAATTGTTAATTTTTGCTATGTTTGAACTGCAGTCGTGACATGGCCCCAATTCCTTTCTTTTGAATATATGATAAATATTAAGATGACTTTTGAACTGCCGTTGTGACATTGTCCCAAATGTGATATCTTTTCAGATTGTAAATTGGAATGTAGTTTTGTAGGTGAGTTTATTTTTTAAAACGACCATAAATCGTTAGTGATTGATACTTTTACCAGAGTTATACGATAACTTAAGTGTACCTAAACAATGCATTATTTGATTTTATACATTATAAGTGATGACATGGGGTCACAAATTATTATCGTGTGATCAACAGTGACATAGAAAATCTTAAAATAAATATTAAAATGATACAATGATGTTAGTTTTACATAAATCATCTGATATAATAAAACATACGATCTTAATTGAAGATGTGACCACCTTCCTCCCTCATTTAATAAACGAGGAACATCAATGTTAACGAAATTCTTCTTTATTCTTGAATTTATTAACTAACGAATTGCTTATCGTTTAACATTGATTACCAGTGCTAATAATTAAGGACCAAATGAATAGTGTGTGATAACATGAACGACAGTCTGCTAGAATGAATGGAGAAAAATGACCGAAAAAATACGAAAAAGACAACTATAGGCTAAAAGATATAAAAAGAATTGAGATAATAGCTAAAATTTGGATAAATAGAGAAAAAATGTGCAAAAATTTCAACAAATGTAGAACTTTGATAATATAAACTTAATTCACTAATTCAAGGTGATCAATATTATACTAAGACATATTTGTACATATATGTTCATATAATAGCATGTGTCAGAACATAGTTTATGTATCTACTTAATATTTTGTTTTTATTTCATGTTAAGAACTGTTATAGTAGAAATGAAGTATTGTTCTAGATGCACATTAATCTGCAACTGAATATATTTATTTAAACAAGGTGTTTTACACTGCCCGTTCTCTATTGGGGCAGCATTGTTTACATTAAGCATAAATTCAAAGCAGGTCAATTAAGGAATTAAACCTTTAACACAGGCGTATTCGTCGCCGTTGCCTTTAAATAATTAAATCTTAAAATTTATGATATAGAACACTAAACCCAATAGAAAACTAAACTAAATACATCTAACAGTGTCACCTTTTTTCTCCAAAATTCTTGTCAAAGTCAAGCGTGTGTAGGTTTTATTTATGTGCTTGTCTCGCAATAACTTTAGCTCACCTTGTGCTAGTTATGTATTTTGATGTGCCCTTGAGTGTAGTTGCTTTTATTTTAAATGGGACCATCCAAAGTTTGCTGTTTTGGGTGGACGGTTACCATCGCATTTTCGACTGTGTGTTGAACCATGTATGTCTTTTTTTGTGAGTTTTTTTTTGTCGTCGTGAAGTTTCATATTTGTCTGAAGCAGATTTAAGCATTTGTTTTTCATTTCAAGTTTAACTTTTGTAGAATGCGCAAATATAATGTGTATTAAAATACTGTTTCATATCTAACTTGTTTTCTTCATTATTAAAAAAGATTCATGAGAGTTAATTTAAAGCCTCCTACAAGCTTCCGAAAATGACATCATGTTGTTTATTTTAGTATACTTAACATATATGGGTTATATACTATTAATTGTAACATTTTCAGTTTAAGGTCAAGTTGCAGTAAATGGGCTTAGTAATAGATTTTCATAAAATTTTGCAAATTTTGGTTTGTTGAGCTTTAATTGAAAATCGAAACTAAATACTATGCACCTATCTGTTATATT
Organism: Mytilus galloprovincialis; assembly: GCF_965363235.1. Lineage (NCBI taxonomy): Eukaryota > Metazoa > Mollusca > Bivalvia > Mytilida > Mytilidae > Mytilus > Mytilus galloprovincialis. Next base: position 77,192,335 of record NC_134846.1, on the reverse strand, counting down.
TTCTGAAACATTACTGATTGAATTCCATCAATATAGGTGAACAGTGTGTAAAAAGCACATACAATCGGCAAAAACGTTCTTAAATTTGTTTTAAAATAATCAAATCTTTAATTTTAATGCAAACTTTTATTTAAAAAAAAAAAAACCACTCTTTGTTGTCAATTGGTACAATAATTTCCGTTTTAAATGATGTTTATCAATAATAGGTACACCGATTTCATTTAAAAGTTTAACATGATCCAAAATAGTGTACTTGGTGAGAAATACCACATTACGCCGAAGTCACGTCAACGCGTTGTGGACCCTAAAGCGTCGATTTTTGATAATTTTGTTATACCATCTAGGAAAGAGTTTGGTTAAAACACAAAAAAAACTAAGTCGGTGATGATTATTTTTATATCATTCAAACAGAAATTTATGTATTAACAATATTTTGTTTTTTTTAAAGAAAAATCTATGGATTTGAATTTAGACATTTGATGATTTTTATACAAATTAATGAACGTTTTTCGATATGTGGTTTCACAAATGTTCATACATCTTGATAGAATTCAATCAGTCATATCTAAGAAGATTAAAGAGGTAAAGGCATTATTTTTTTTATAGATTTTCATAGAGAATTCAACGAGCCAAAGTTGTACACATCATTTTACCAAAAACTGTGACATAGCATATTTACTGTTCATTGACCTTAAATGGTAATACGATAACCAGAGAGAGTTATTTAATAAATGGAATTGCAATATGACAATTAAACAATTTTAAAATGTAAACTACTACAATTATTTATTGATGTTAGATTTACATAAAAAGAAAGAGATAGAACAATCACTATTGAAGACAAGACTCCCTTTCATCATAATTATACAGAAACATTTTAAAAATTGTTTTCTGATAAAGATCAGTTAACCGAATAATATAGACTCTCTCCGTCACTGATTCTCACCGATGGTGTCACTATCATGTAATTTCAAAAAAAAAAATCACTTATTTTCCTTCGCCATGTTTTGAAAGTAGAAGTATCAAACTAAAAAGAAAACCAGATTAGTTTATTTTTAATCATCATGCTACATTTGCAAAAGAACAATTTGTTGTATCTTCACAATATTTTGTCTATCATAGTAACAAAATTAGATAAGACACCTTATCCTCATTCGGTACCATACATAACTTGATACATTCAACATAATTGAAATATGTATGAATAATATAATATTTGACGGAGCATTGATTTTTTTATGATAGCATTTTTGTCTTCACAATTGTAACATTGTAAGTTTATAAGGTTATCAAGTAAAAAGAGCCGGTTATATGATTTCATATCTTATTTATGTATGTTACACAGCCAGTTTTAAAATTAATGCATCGATGTTAGTTTAACACACAAAGTAACAGAGATAGAATAATCATTGTTACTGACAAGACTCCCCTTTTTATGTAATTTTACACAAACCTTTTCTGAAAGCGGACAGTTGACTGAATAATTTCGGTCCTTCCAATCACTGATTCCAACCAAAGATATTCACTCAACAGCACTCGGAGATCGCCGTAACTAAACCTTTGATCAACTGCAAAGATTTGAATATCAATTAATGTGCTTTTTCTATATGCCTTTCGGGGTTTCTTTGATACATATGACGTGCTCTGTACTTTAACATCCCGTTAGTGTGCTATTATAAAACATTTTTGTATGCTTGCCTTTCAGTTTTGCTAATGATGCGCTTTGTCTATATGCCTTATTATGGTTCTTTGATACATATATCTTACGAGGCTCTATACTTACACATCCCGTCATTGTGTTATTGTACAATGTTAAGTTTGTGTATTCTTGTCTTTAATTTTTGCTAATATGCTTGGTCTATATGACATTTTGCGATTATTTGTTACATATTTGTTTGTTTTTATACTAGTAGTGATTAAGATTATAACACAATAATGACTGCTGTACTCCTATTTTTGACATTTTTACCTTTTATGTCTGTTTTTTTTTCACGTATCGTTGTCAATATAATGGAATTTAGTGCGACTGTCAAACAAGAGAGAGGTTGAGCTACCCGAGGGTTTCACCAGCCAGTAGTCAGCACTCCGGCGTTAGCATGAATATCAATTATGTGGTCATTTTATAAATTTCCTGTTTACAAAAGTTTGAATTTTTCGAAATACTAAGAATTTTCTGATTCCAGGCATAGATTACCTTAGTCGTATTTGGCACAACTTTTTGGAATTTTTGGTCTGCAATGCTCTTCAACTTTGTACTTGTATGGCTTAATAACTATTTTGATCTGAACGTCACTGATGAGTCTTACTTAGACGAAACGTGCGTCTGGCGTATCAAATTATAATCTTGGTACCTTTGATAAGTATTTAAAACCTGCAGGTTAAATCCACCATTTTCTACATATTAAGAAATTGCCTGTACCAAATCAGGAATATGACAGTTGTTATCCTTTCTATTGGTGTGTTTGAGCTTTTGAATTTGCCATTTGATTAGGGACTTTCCTTTTTGAATTTTCCTTAGAGTTCAGTACTTTTGTGATTTTACTTTTTAATACTAATTTGTTAATTTCATTCTATCTATTTAAGTAACGATGGGAAACGATAAGATATCAATAATTGTCTGTTGTTGTGACTCATTCATCGAAGTTTCAATTATTTGTCTTCAATGTTGTCTTCTTTGCTGTCTTTGGAAATTAAAGCATCAAACTAAAAAGAAAACCAGATTTTTTTTAATGATGCTACATTTGAAAAAGATTCATCGTTTTTGTTCTCCTTAATATTAAATTTATTATAGTAACAAATTATATAGAGACTTCGCCCCAATTTTGCACCATGCATATCGTGAGATCATAACTTGATAATAACATATGGTGTTGTATCTTTGACACATTCCCCATTTCCACCCTTTATTTTATGCAAAGTAGGGACTGATATTTAATTCACTGATAGCAAAGATAAGAGAAACATACTAGTATTTCATATTCCTTATTTCATAAGTACAAGTTATATAACAAATATACAAAAAGATGAATGTATGTCATTACAGTCACTAAACTTATAACCATTAATGATAAAAAAAACCCACAAAAAACAATACCTTATACTATATTATATATCATAGACGATATAATTTTTTTTCTTTTCCTTAGTCATTTATGGGTAGAATGGATAGAAATTTAAAAGGGCACTAGCTGTTAAATTCATGTTCATCGATTTGACTCAAATTCATATATTTGATTTAGAACCACGTAAAACATTTATTCAAATTATAAAAAGTCTATAATAAACAATTTACAGGTCATGAGCTCAATAACATGTAGCTTCGTTTCGTGTAAATTTTAGTCTTGACGTCAAATAATTAACTTTCGAGTTGACCTCCGAAGACTTCTGATGGTCATTTAAGCAATATAAACATAAATTTAGATATAAATAGAAAGCAGACTCGTGCAACTGGATTTTGATGTAGGTCTTTTTAATTTCATATTATAGATTGAAAATATATGTTAATCAACGTTAGGTTTATAAGTCTGGAATCGGTCACGAATGTTGTCGTTGTCTTCTTACTGGTAGTACATGTTCATGTCTTCTACTGCAATTAAAACGTTTTTATTCAATTAGTAACAAAATTCATCATGTGATCAGAATCGAGAAAGTTATCTTACATTTAGAGAACAAATTGTTATCCATTCGCTTGACTAGGGACTTTTCACTTTGAATTTTCCTCAGAGTTCGGTATTTTTGTTATTTAACTTTTTCTTAACTTCTATGTATCAACAATCCAGCGCAGTGATTGATTCCGTTCTGTTATAAGAAATCCCTATTCCCCAGATAGATATAGGAAGATGTGGTGTGAGTACAAATGAGACAACTCTCCATCCAAATAACAATTTATAAAAGTAAACCATTATAGGTCAATGTACGGCCTTCAACACGGAGCCTTGGCTCACACCGAACAACAAGCTATAAATGGCCCCAAAATTACTAGTGTAAAACCATTCAAACGGGAAAACCAGTGGTCTAATCTATATAAAAAACGAGAAACGAGAAACATGTATAAATTACATAAACAAACGACAGCTACTGTACATCAGATTCCTGACTTAGGAGAGGTACAAACATTAGCAGCGGGATTAAACGTTTTAGTAGTACCAAACCTTCTCCCTTTTTCTGAAATAATAGCATAACATCACAACATAGAAAAACACACGATAAAAAATCAATTGGCAGGCTTAACTCTATCAAAAAACGTAAATTAACACACTATGAACGAATAAATTTGATCTGCGATATCTGAATGCAAATTCACAGTTAATAGAATATTAGGGACAATCAATCAAGGCCAAAAAGCAAACAAACAAGTCCAAACAAAGCCATGGCAAGACACCACCGCGAAATATTTAACCCTTGAAAATAATCACTTTTGAAAAAAAAAACGGTTTAACAGAATTCGGATCGGAGATGGAACTACCATAAAGATTGTCTTGTTTTATGTCAAAAGATACCTGTTTAGAGCTGATATAATCAGAGAATCTAGGGGAAAAACATGTTGACATATTAATACGTAAGTGATTAAAGATACTAACAGTTTTCAAATCAAACGTTACCATTGAAAGAAATATTTCGTCTTCGCACGAATTTGTACGCTTGTAGATGTAGCTACACGACTATGACCAATGTGATCACAATTGGTGAAAAACATTGACACATTTGCTTCTTATGATGGGGTTAGTTTAAATTATATATGTCGTCAATATTTTGGCCAATAAAGATGTAGTTGGGATTGTCTACGCCGTAAGTGTGTTTATTTCACCGTTTAATCTTGTAAATATTTTCACAAATATATGAATACTTATTATTGCAGTGGTGCTGCCAAATGTCTATCTCTTTCGGTTTGAATGTTATTTTTCCACAGGTTTTAACCATACTCCACATGCATGATTTTTATGTCTTGGCATTTTATTTTATTTCTAAATCATTTGAACATTTGGTGAATATAGTTGGTAATAGAATTTTTGTACTTAATTGGTTCTGATAAATAAAAGTCACTAGCATTTTTTTCTTAATTTCCGAAACTGCTTACCCATTTCAAGTATTAAAAAACGAGCAAAACAAATTCGTCTGAAATCGAAGCGTTGACATTTTAGATTTTTACTACTTTGAAATCAACACCAGTTATGACCAGATATGACAATTCAGTATCAAATAACAAATGGCCTGACTGATATAAGGAGATAATAGGTCCACTTTGGCTGTACAGTTTCTAACCCTTTCGTTTTGGAAAGAATCTTGATACACAATCGTTCATGCAGATCGACATTTAAAAAAGTAAATGTTTAAATCTCAGGGATAACAACACTATTGCATAGAAGATATTAGGAGTTTATCTTAGCAATGGGAAAACAAATTAAACTTTTTCTGTATTTTGGGATTAAACATTGACTGGAAGCGTTCCCATTGGCTCACCGGTGTGATTTTGATTATTTTATTAGCGGTTTTACAGGGAACCGTTTTAGAGATACCCATGCAAACAATATTTTGTATTGCTCTCGGAGGACATGGACGAGTACCAGTTTCTACTAAGAACCATAAATTAAAATTGATAATAAATTATAATCTTCTCGCCACGTGCGAAAACGATATAGATGAATGTATGCAAAATATGTTTGAGGCATACATGGGAAATTTACATGCAAACGTCTCAGCCGTTCTAGTCAGTGCAACAAAGGATATAAAACTTAAGGATTATGAGCTCTATGTTCGTGATGACATTCGAAGAATGATCTATTCTAAATTGTACCTCGAAGGCATGGCATTTTGCAAAATGCGCTACAACGAAATTGATGGACCTCGTCTTCACAATTTTTGGAGTACATATAGAGATTATGTTACGAAAGAGTTAAAATCATTTCATATCCACAGTATTTGTAAAGAGCGCATGGACAACTTTATGGTCGTTCACAGACTATCAAAAGTTTTGAGAAAATGTGGACAATACCAAGATCTCATCCTTTTATCAGAGGGGGAGACGAAAGCCTACACGTACTGTGATCGCGAATTGTATAACGATTACGCACGCACGTATGGAGATCCTTTATTTGAAACTTCCGCCGACACGGGGAGAATCGTGGGAAAACGGTTTGACTATACATTAGTTCTGGATGGCGACACAACAGTTCCAGAGGGTACTGTTATCAAACTATTGGATGTAGCAGCCGGAAATCCGGATCGTGGAATAATACAACCAGGTATTGAGGTTGATTGTAAGAAAGGGGACACTCTTTTTATGCATTTAGACGCGATGCGACAAGTAATCAATTTACCATTGACGAATGCTATAACCGCTCTTTTCGATCATTCGTCGTTTTTCGGGAAAGGGTTAATAAATAACAAATTATACATTCAGAAAGTGATCGGATATAAATCGAAATTGATCGAACGTGTACCAATAGATGTTCTCAGCCATGACTCTTTTGAAGCATCTATTATGAATGTTTTGTATGTTGGTAGTATACCGCTCAGGGAAGCGCCACCCTATAACTATGTCACATGGGGTATAAGGGAAAGAAGATGGAATAAAGGAGAGGTTTTATTAGCGATGTATTACTCGCCAAGGTTTTTAGGAAAACCTCTTAGATATCTCCAAAGAAAATTCCAGAAAAACTTTGTAGAACCCACAGTAAGAACAATTTCAAAACACGATTTTGTATTTTCATTTATTGCTCATTGTGCGCTGAGACAAATGTTTGTAAAGCCGCTCTTGCTACTATTTCTAATTGTTCATATGTTTGGCATTTTTAAAAATGAATATGCTTCTATATCGGTGACTATGTTTCTAGTAATCATATTTCCAAAGTTCGCAACTTGCAATAGTAAAACGTACAAAATAGTTATTATAGAAACGTTAGCCTCCATTTTGCAATTTACACCGGAAGCAGTAACAGGTACAGTCAGGATCTGCCGCGCGTTTCATGCAATTATTACAAACAACACGCACTGGATACCTCAAAGCGCCGTTGAAGAAGAATTTAAACGTTCAAATCATTTTGTTTCAGCGTTTCGCCACTTGTGGGGATATTCTTTATTTTCCGTTATATCAGTAGCTTTAGTGTTTGTGTTCATAGGACATAGATTTTTGTTCCTCTTCATGGCAACGACTGTATTCTTGCTACCAATATTTACAGCAGTGACATCACATTCGTTACAATATTCCGTAAATTCTCTACAAAGTAAGTCAAAGATAGCCAAAACATCTGCTTCAAAAAAGGCTTACTTTTCTTTACTTGTGCCTAACGCAGTAGAACAATTCTCTAAAAATCAAGTTATATTGAAGTCCCAAACGAAGCTGGATCTTCTTTCAGCAAAGAACATAGTTTCGAATTTGGATAAAAATATTAGAAATTTTAGAGATATATTATAGCTATGAATAGTACTTTTATTTTCTTTGCAACTAATAACTGTTGGTGCATGTATAAATAATATGAATTATGTACATTTTGATTATTGTTGCATTGCATGTAGAATGAGTCAGAGTTGAAAACAGTTTCATATGCCAGAAAAAAAGATATTCACATTTGTTTTAAATTGATTTCCTAATATCCTGAATGACTGAAAAATATGCAAAGAAAATATAAAATACGAATTTAGTAGATATTGTTAAACTAGCGTATTAATTTTATATCATCATATAAGCAATGAATCACGATTAAAATTAAAAATTAAAAAAAATCCATTAGGAGACAAAACTTGACCAGAAATCAATTTCACTAGAATGCTTCAAACATTGTTTTTTTCATTCGTAAAATGTCTGAAATTTGTGAACTTATCATTAAAAATAGTTAAAACGGGATTCTTATTTGACCAGGTTATTTGATGGTTCGGTCATATGATATATTTTCGGGGGGAAATATCTGTCTGTAAGATTCACATCCTTTGAATTTCATAATAAAAAAACATAACTTAATAACAAACGAAATGTATGGTTTCTGCAGTCTGATAGGAAAATGTCATTAAATTATGTAAAAACTAGGATGAATGATAAATTAATAGCTGGTCTTCATCTATACAGAATTGTGAGAAACTTAAAATGCCTTTACAGAAATTGATAGATCATAAGAGTTTTGTTTTGAACATTAAGTATATATTATAATTATAACTCTTATGATTTTCAAATTTTAATGATTTTTTGAATGACTTAACCAATATTAATTAGAATGGTAAATTTCGCTCATGTGATAATATAAATGATTTTGAATAACAATTCTAAATAGACGTCTTCGCCATAATACGAAATCGAAACCGAGACGGAATCAAAGTATATTTGAGTGGGTTGACATTCTATTTGGTAAATGTCAGTGTGATATCAATTAGCATATTTCTTTAAATTGTTCTCCATAGAAAACAAGCCACTCCCCCGTGTTTGTCCATTGCTTGTTAACGCCATATATCCAGCCAAAATCCTATAATTATACCCCATACTTTAAGAAGATTACGTTTTCAAGATGATATTATTTTGATCAACGCAAACATAACAATACCAAGACTTTATAAATAATAATTAGTGTATCAACTTCAATTTACCAATGGCAATGTTTAAAATCAAATTAAAGCGGTATTGCACCAATTATTCAACTATGTGCAGCACTGTCCCTTCGATGAAACCTTCTTCGGAATTAATATTTGTTTTTTCTCAATCGATTAATGAATTTCGAACAGCGATATACTACTGTTGCCTTTATTTACAAAGTTAAACCATTAAAGTACTTCCATGGTTATTCTAACATATTCAATTATATATTACTTAATTAATTTATGGTATTCAATAAAGGTTTGAATAATAATCTTCATGATAGTAATACTATGATAGTGTTAGCTACAGAAAAAAATATGATTAATTCGGGTTGAGTTGAATTACATGTATGCGAATTCCAACTCACTAAAATAAAAAGGTCAAGTAACTTTAAATGGGGTATGTCACAAATTGTTTTAAAATTTTGCATATAGTTGGGCTCGTTGAATTATATGTGAAATCGAAAAAATAATGCATTTATCTCTTTAATTAGGTCTTTCCACCTTTCCGTGGAAAGACCTATTGCTTTTGTTCTGATTATTATTAGGTCTTTCCACCTTTCCGTGGAAAGACCTATAGGTTTTGTTCTGATTATTATTATTATTAGGTCTTTCCACTTTTCCGTGGAAAGACCTATAGGTTTTGTTCTGATTATTATTATTAGGTCTTTCCACCTTTCCGTGGAAAGACCTATAGGTTTTGTTCTGATTATTATTATTAGGTCTTTCCACTTTTCCGTGGAAAGACCTATAGGTTTTGTTCTGATTATTAGGTCTTTCAACCTTTCAGGTGAAAGACCTATTGTATTTGTTCTGATTATTAGGTCTTTCCACTTTTCCGTGGAAAGACCTATTGATTTTGTTCTGATTATTATTATTTTTCTTCTTCCGCTTAAATTTTTTTCTTGCGTAGTTTTGTTGTTTCATAAGATGTCGCTTAGATATTTGAAATATGATATTGTATAGTTTATACGCTTTAAAAATTTACAACCGCGTAACAAAATACTTTAAGTTGTAAGAGTTATCTCCCCAAACACTGTTTTTCTTGTGGCCACTACTACTTCGCAACCGTAAAAGATTACGACAAATTTATTTTACCAAATTGCTCGTTACTTCTTCAGGATTAGGATATTCATTTGGACCGAAGCTTTACGGAGACTCCATATGAGAGTTATTCCCCCTTTTCCATTTAATTAAGTGATATGCATTTCTAAATGGTAAACCATAAGTGATAAAGACATAGGGTCTTTAGATTTGAGGTCCTTGGTCCAAAACAATAAAAATGAGGTCAAGGTCAAAGGTCAAGGTCATATTCTAAATTTTGATTTTAGCTTATTTTCATTTATTTTCAACTACCTTATGACATATCGACAAATAATTTTTCATAAATTGTTAGTTGTGACATGCTCTTACTTGTATATTTTGGTGGAAAGGGTGCGCAGACAATAAATGGGAGTGTTTGCCCATCTTACATTTAGAATTACGCCTAAAGTGATATTACTCATTAACCAAACATATTAAAGACCTAGGGTCTTTTTATTTAAGGTCCTTGGTTTGTGACCTTGAAATTGAGATCAAGGTCATAGGTTAATAGGACGTTCTAGATTTTGACCTTTGCTTTAAATTCGTATTAATATATCATAAAGCCATAGGAACTAACATTTGAAACTGATTTTTCATATTTCAATATCAAAATAGATCTTTACTAGTGGAAAGACCTACAATTGTTCTCTGAACAATTGGTTTTTAATTATTATTATTTTTTTTTTTTTTTCTTCCGCCTAAATTTTTTTCTTGCGTAGTATTGATGTTTCAAAAGATGTCGCTTAGATATTTAGAATATGATGTTGTATAGTTTATACGCTTTAAAAATTTACAACTGCGTAACAAAATACTTTACGTTGTAAGAGTTATCTCCCCAAACACTGTTTTTCTTGTGGCCACTACTCCTTCGCAACCGTAAAAGATTACGACAAATTTATTTTACCAAATTGCTCGTTACATCTTAAGGATTAGGATATTCATTTGGACCGAAGCTTTACGGAGACTCCATATGAGAGTTATTCCCCTTTTTCATTTGAATTAAGTGATATGCATGTCTAACTGGTAAACCATAAGTGATAGAGACCAAGGGTCTTTAGATTTGAGGTCCTTAGTAAAAAAAAATGAAAATTAGTTCAAGGTCAAAGGTCAAGGTCATATTCGAAATTTTGATTTTGGCTTATTTTCACTCATTTTCATTCATCTTATAAAATATTGACAAATTATTTTTACAAAATTGATAGTTGGGAAATGTAGTAACTTATAAATTTTAATTGAAAGGGTGCGTAGACAATAAATGGGAGTTTTCACACCTCTTATATTTAGAATTATGTGTAAAGTGATATTACTCATGAACAATACATATTAAGGAACTAGTGTCTTTTGATTTGAGATGTTTAGTCTATGACCTTGAAATTGAGGTCAAGGTCATAGGTTAATTAGACGTTCTAGATTTTGACCTTTGCTTTAAATTCATATTTATACATCATAAAGCTATAGGAACTGACATTTTCAACTGAATTTTATCATTTTCATATCAAAATAGATCCTTATTGGTTGAAAGACCTTCAATTGTTCTCTGAACAATTGGTTTTTAATTATTATTTTTCTTCTTCCGCCTAAATTTTTTTCTTGCGTAGTTTTGTTGTTTCAAAAGATGTCGCTTAGATATTTAGAATATAATATCGTATAGTTTATACGCTTTAAAAAATGACAACCACGTAACAAAATACTTAACCTTGTAAGAGTTATCTCCCCAAACACTGTTTTTCTTGTGGCCACTACTCCTTCGCAACCGTAAAAGATTACGACAAATTTATTTTACCAAATTACTCGTTACTTCTTCAGGATTAGGATATTCATTTGGACTGAAGCTTTACGGAGACTCCATATAAGAGTTATTCCCCCTTTTCCATTAAATTAAGTGATCTGCATTTCTAAATGGTAAACCATAAGTGATAGAGACCTAGGGTTTTCAGATATGAGGTACTTGGTCCCAAAAAATGAAAATGAGGTCAAGGTCAAAGGTCAAGGTCATATTCTAAATTTTGATTTTGGCTTATTTTCACTTATTTTCAAATACTGTATGACATTTCGACAAACAATTTTTCATAAGTTGTTAGTTGCGACATGTCCTTACTTGTATATTTTGGTTGAAAGGGTGCGCAGCCAATAAATGGGAGTTTTTGTCCATCTTACATTTAAAATTATGCGTAAAGTGGTATTACTCATTAACCAAACATATTAAAGACCTAGGGTCTTTTGATTTAAGGTCCTTGGTTTGTGAACTTGAAATTGAGGTCAAGGTCATAGGTTAATATGACGTCCTAGATTTTGACCTTTGCTTTAAATTCATATAAATACACCATAAAGCCATAGGAACTAACATTTTAAACTGATTTTTCATATTTCAATATCAAAATAGATCTTTACTAGTGGAAAGACCTACAATTGTTCTCTGAACAATTGGTTCTTAATTATTTTTTTTTTTCTTCCGCCTAATTCTTTTCTTGCATAATATTGATGTTTCAAAAGATGTCGCTTAGATATTTAGAATATGATATCGTAAAGTGTATGCGCTTTAAAAACTGACAACTGCGTAACAAAATACTTTACGTTGTAAGAGTTATCTCCCCAAACACTGTTTTTCTTGTGGCCACTACTCCTTCGCAACCGTAAAACATTACGACAAATTTATTTTACCAAATTGCTCGTTACATCTTCAGGATTAGGATTTTAATTTTAACCGAAGATATCCAGAGACTCCATATGAGAGTTATTCCCCCTTATGTATTTGATATAGGTGATATGCGTTTCTAACTGGCAAACCATAAGTGATAGAGACCTCGGGTCTCTTGATTTGAGATCCTTGGTCCAAAAAAAATGAAAATAAGGTCAAGGTCAAAGGTCAAGGTCATATTCTAAAATTTGATTTTGGCTTATTTTCACTTATTTTCAAATACCGTATGACATATCGACAAATAATTTTTCATAAATTGTTAGTTGCGACATGTCCTTACTTGTATATTTTGGTTGAAAGGGTGCGCATACAAGAAATGGGAATTTTTGTCCATCTTACATTTAGAATTACGCGTAAAGTGGTATTACTCATTAACCAAACATATTAGAGACCTAGGGTCTTTTGATTTAAGGTCCTTGGTTGGTGACCTTGAAATTGAGGTCAAGGTCATATGTTAATACGACGTTCTAGATTTTGACCTTTGCTTTAAATTCATATAAATACATCATAAAGCCATAGGAACTAACATTTTAAACTGATTTTTCATATTTCAATATCAAAATAGATCTTTACTAGTGGAAAGACCTACAATTGTTCTATGAACAATTGGTTTTTAATTATTATTATTATTATTAGGTCTTTCCACTTTTCCGTGGAAAGACCTATTGATTTTGTTCTGATTATTATTATTTTTCTTCTTCCGCCTAAATTTTTTTCTTGCGTAGTTTTGTTGTTTCATAAGATGTCGCTTAGATATTTAAAATATGATATTGTATAGTTTATACGCTTTAAAAATTTACAACCGCGTAACAAAATACTTAAAGTTGTAAGAGTTATCTCCCCAAACACTGTTTTTCTTGTGGCCACTACTCCTTCGCAACCGTAAAAGATTACGACAAAATTATTTTACCTAATTGCTCGTTACATCATCAGGATTAGGATATTCATTTGGACCGAGGCTTTATGGAAGCTCCATATGAGAGTTATTCCCCCTTTTCCATTTGAATTAAGTATTATGCATTTCTAACTAGTAAACCATAAGTGATAGAGACCTAGGGTCTTCAGATTTGAGGTCCTTGGTCCAAAAAAACGAAAATGAGGTCAAGGTCAAAGGTCAAGGTCATATTCTAAATTTTGATTTTGGCTTATTTTCACTAATTTTCAAATACCCTATGACATATCGACAAATAATTTTTCATAAATTGTTAGTTGCGACATATCCTTACTTGTATATTTTGGTTGAAAGGGTGCGCAGACAATAAATGGGAGTTTTTGCCCATCTTACATTTAGAATTACGCGTAAAGTGATATTACTCATTAACCAAACATATTAAAGACCTAGGGTCTTTTGATTTAAGGTCCTTGGTTTGTGACCTTGAAATTGAGGTCAAGGTCATAGGTTAATAGGACGTTCTAGATTTTGACCTTTGCTTAAAATTCATATTAATATATCATTAAGCCACATGAACTAACATTTTAAACTGATTTTTATATTTCAATATCAAAATAGATCTTTACTAGTGGAAAGACCTTCAATTGTTCTCTGAACAATTGGTTTTTAATTATTATTTTTTTTTTCTTCCGCCTAATTTTTTTCTTGCGTAGTATTGATGTTTCAAAAGATGTCGCTTAGATATTTGGAATATGATATCGTATAGTTTATACGCTTTAAAAATTTACAACCGCGTAACAAAATACTTTACGATGTAAGAGTTATCTCCCCAAATACTGTTTTTCTTGTGGCCACTACTCCTTCGCAACCGTTAAAGATTACGACAAATTTATTTTACCAAATTGCTCGTTACATCTTCAGGATTAGGCAATTCATTTGGACCGAAGCTTTCCAGAGACTCCATATGAGAGTTATTTCCCCTTATGTAAATGATATAAGTAATATGCATTTCTAACTGGTAAACCATAAATGATAGAGACCTAGGGTCTTCAGATTTGAGGTCCTTGGTCCAAAAGAGTGAAAATAAGGTCAAGGTCAAAGGTCAAGGTCATGTTCTAAATTTTGATTTTTGCTTATTTTCACTGATTTTCAAATACCGTATGACATATCGACAAATAATTTTTCATAAATTGTTAGTTGCGACATGTCCTTACTTGTATATTTTGGTTGAAAGTGTGCGCAGATAATAAAAGGGAGTTTTTGCCCATCTTATATTTAGGTTTACCCGTAAAGTGATATTACTCTTTAACCAAACATATTAAAGACCTAGGGTCTTTTGATTTAAGATCCTTGGTTTGTGACCTTGAAATTGAGGTCAAGGTCATAGGTTAATAGGACGTTCTAGATTTTGACCTTTGCTCTAAATTGATATTATTACATCATAAAGCCATAGGAACTAATATTTTAAACTAATTTTTCATATTTCCATATCAAAATAGAACTTTACTAGTGGAAAGACCTTCAATTGTTCTCTGAACAATTGGTTTTTAATTAGGTCTTTCCACTTTTCCGTGGAAAGACCTATTGAATTTGTTCTGATTATTATTATTTTTCTTCTTCCGCCTAAATTTTTTTCTTGCGTAGTTTTGTTGTTTCAAAAGATGTCGCTTAGATATTTGGAATATGATATCGTATAGTTTATACGCTTTAAAAAATGACAACTGCGTAACAAAATACTTAACCTTGTAAGAGTTATCTCCCCAAACATTGTTTTTCTTGTGGCCACTACTCCTTCGCAACTGTAAAAGATTACGACAAATTTATTTTACCAAATTGCTCGTTCCATCTTAAGGATTAGGATATTTATTTGGATCGAAGCTTTACGGAGACTCCATATGAGAGTTATTCCCCATTTTCATTTGAATTAAGTGATATGCATTTCTAAATGGTAAACCATAAGTGATAGAGACCAAGGGTCTTCAGATTTGAGGTCCTTGGTCCAAAAAAATGAAAATGAGGTCAAGGTCAAAGGTCAAGGTCATATTCTAAATTTTGATTTTGGCTAATTTTCCCTTATTTTCAAAAACCTTAAAAGATATCGACAAATTATTTTTACTAAATTGTTAGTTGCGACATGTTGTAACTTATAAATTTTGGTTGGAAGGGTGCGTAAACAATAAATGAGAGTTTTCGCCCCTCTTATATTTAAAATCATGCCTAAAGTGATATAACTCATTAACCATACATATTACAGACCTAGGGTCTTTTTATTTGAGGTCCTTGGTTCGTGACCTTGAAATTGAGGTCAAGGTCAAAGGTTAATAGGACGTTCTCGATTTTGACCTTTGCTTTAAATTCATATTTATACATTATAAAGTCATAGGAACTGACATTTTAGATTGATTTTTAATATTTTGATAATAAAATAGATCTTTACTTGTGGAAAGACCTTCAATTGTTCTTTGAACAATTGGTTTTTAATTATTATTTTTTTTTTTTTTCTTCCGCCTAATTTTTTTTCTTGCGTAGTATTGTTGTTTAATAAGTTGTCGCTTAGATATTTGGAATATGATGTCGTATAGTTTATACGCTTTAAAAATTGACAACTGCGTAACAAAATACTTTATGTTGTAAGAGTTATCTCCCCAAACACTGTTTTTCTTGTGGCCACTACTCCTTCGCAACCGTAAAAAATTACGACAAATTTATTTTACCAAATTGCTCGTTACTTCTTCAGGATTAGGATATTCATTTGAACCGAAGCTATCCGGAGACTCCATATGAGAGTTATTTCCCCTTATGCATTTGATATAAGTAATATGCAATTCTAACTGGTAAACCATCAGTGATATAGGCCTAGGGTCTTTGGATTTAAGTTCCTTGGTCCAAAAAAATGAAAATAAGGTCAAGGTCAAAGGTCAAGGTCATATTCTAAATTTTGATTTTGGCTTATTTTCTCTTATTTTCAACAACCGTGCAAGATATTGACAAATTATTTTTACTAAATTGTGAGTTGCGACATGTTGTAACTTATAAATTTTGGTTGGAAGGGTGCGTAAACAATAAATGATAGTTTTCGCCAATCTTATATTTAAAATCATGCCTAAAGTGATATAACTCATTAACCATACATATTACAGACCTAGGGTCTTTTGATTTAAGGTCCTTGGTTTGTGACCTTGAAATTGAGGTCAAGGTTATAGGTTAAAAGGACGTTCTAGATTTTGACCTTTTCTTTGAATTCATATAAATACATCATAAAGCCATAGAGACTAACATTTTAAACTGATTTTTCATATTTCAATATCAAAATAGATCTTTACTAGTGGAAAGACCTTCAATTGTTCTCTGAACAATTGGTTTTTAATTATTTTTTTTTTTCTTCCGCCTAATTTTTTTTCTTGCGTAGTATTGTTGTTTAATAACTTGTTGCTTAGATGTTTGGAATATGATATTGTATAGTTTATACGCTTCAAAAATTTACAACCGCGTAACAAAATACTTTACGTTGTATGAGTTATCTCCCCGAACACTGTTTTTCTTGTGGCCACTACTCCTTCGCAACCGTAAAAGATTACGACAAATTTATTTTACCAAATTGCTCGTTACATCTTTAAGATAAGAATATTCATTTGGACCAAAGCTATACGGAGACTCCATATGAGAGTTATTCCCCCTTTTTTATTTGATTCAAGTGATATGCATTTTCAACTGGTAAACCATAAGTGATAGAGACCTAGGGTCTTCAGATTTGAGGTCCTTGGTCCAAAAAAAAGAAAATGAGGTCAAGGTCAAAGGTCAAGGTCATATTCTAAATTTTGATTTTGGCTTATTTTCACTAATTTTCAAATACTGTATGACATATCGACAAATAATTTTTCATAAATTGTTAGTTGCGACATGTCCTTACTTGTATATTTTGGTTGAAAGGGTGCCCATACAATAAATGGGAGTTTTTGTCCATCTTACATTTAGAATTACGTGTAAAGTGGTACTACTCATTAACCAAACATATTAAAGACCTAGGGTCTTTTGATTTAAGGTCCTTGGTTTGTGACCTTGAAATTGAGGTCAAGGTCGTAGGCTAATAGGACGTTCTAGATTTTGAACTTTCCTTTAAATTCATATTAATACATCACGAAGCCATAGGAACTAACATTTTAAACTGATTTTTCATATTTCAATATCAAAATAGATCTGTACTAGTGGAAAGACCTTCAATTGTTCTCTGAACAATTGATTTTTAATTATTATTATTATTTTCTTTTTTATTCTTCCGCCTAAATTTTTTCTTGCGTATTATTGATGTTTCAAAAGATGTCGCTTAGATATTTGGAATATGATATCGTATAGTTTATACGCTTTAAAAATTTTCAACCGCGTAACAAAATACTTTACGTTGTAAAAGTTATCTCCCCAAACACTGTTTTTCTTGTGGCCACTACTCCTTCACAACCGTAAAAGATTACGACAAATTTATTTTACCAAATTGCTCGTTACATTTTCAGGATTAGGCAATTCATTTGGACTGAAGCTTTCCAGAGACTCCATATGAGAGTTATTTCCCCTTATTTAAATGATATAAGTATTATGCATTTCTAACTGGTAAACCATAAGTGATAGAGACCTAGGGTCTTCAGATTTGAGGTCCTTGGTCCAAAAAAATGAAAATGAGGTCAAGGTCAAAGGTCAAGGTCATGTTCTAAATTTGGATTTTTGCTTATTTTCACTGATTTTCAAATACCGTATGACATATCGACAAATAATTTTTCATAAATTGTTAGTTGCGACATGTCCTTACTTGTATATTTTGGTTGAAAGGGTGCGCCAACAATAAATGGGAGTTTTTGCCCATCTTATATTTAGGTTTACCCGTAAAGGGATATTACTCTTTAACCAAACATATTAAAGACCTAGGGTCTTTTGATTCAAAATCCTTGGTTTGTGACCTTGAAATTGAGGTCAAGGTCATAGGTTAATAGGACGTCCTAGATTTTGACCTTTGCTTTAAATTGATATTAATACATCATAAAGCCATAGGAACTAACATTTTATATTTCAATGTCAAAATAGATCTTATACTTGTGGAAAGACCTTCAATTGTTCTCTGAACAATTGGTTTTTAATATTGTTCTTACATCTCTTCTGAAAAAAAAAATCCACATGTTTGTTATCAGTTAAACTCTGAAACTACAAGTCCAATCGACCCCAAAATTTGCAGTCAGCAGGGCATACATGTACTAAAGGTTCATAAAACAACGTGGTGCAGATATCTCTCAAGATTTTTCCTAGAGAAAAAAAATTGCAATGCCGTAAAAATCGCTTGCTAGGTCCGTAAATCTCAGTGAAATCCTACAATAAAATGTTCGCTCCTAGATTGAAATACTTATCTGTGTTACAAACTGGTGCTGAAAAATGTACATTATCAGAAAATAATTGTTAAATGTGTATTAAAGTTACACCGGATCAATTAAATCCAAAACATGCACTGCTGGTGAACTGTGATCAAAATGTCAATTTCCTACAATGACAAAAGAAATTACATTGTGTGCATTCCGTCTCTATACATGTTGTCTGTTCAACATCCCGACCTAAAGAGAAATAAAGTTTTCGTTATTATAAACCCAAGTCACGTGATGTCTCCTCAATCTGGCGCGCGCGCTGTACCTAAAATAAAATAAAACTTTCCAAACTAAACATGAAACTTCCCCGGAATAATCTAGACCCCTTACACAAACAAACAAACAAACAAACAAACAAACAAACACACACACACACACATACATAGCAAACAATCATGTTTCTAAGGGGGGAAAGACCGTTTTTTAAAACTTTTTAAAAGCAATTGATTTATATTTATTATTAGGTCTTTCCACTTTTCCGTGGAAAGACCTATTGAGTTTGTTCTGATTATTATTATTTTTCTTCTTCCGCCTAAATTTTTTTCTTGCGTAGTTTTGTTGTTTCATAAGATGTCGCTTAGATATTTGTAATATGATATTATATAGTTTATACGATTGTGAGGGTACGTTGACTGTAAATTGGAGTTTTCTCCCCTTTTATATTTAGAATAATGTGTAAAGTGATATAACTCATTAACTATACATATTACAGACCTAGGGTCTTTTGATTTGAGGTCCTTGGTTCATGACCTTGAAATTGAGGTCAAGGTCATAGTCAGATTGGACAGTCTAGATTATGACCTTTGCTTTAAATTCATATTTAAAAATTATAAGGCCATCGGAACTGAAATTTAAACTGAATTTCAATGTTTTCATATCGAAGTATATTGTAAGTGGTGGAAAGACCTTCAATTGTTCTCTGAACAATTGGTTTTTAATTACTGATTGAATTCTTTTTTAAAAAGGTGAATATTTTGATAGGAAGCACATGAAATCGACGAAAAAAAATCATAGATTTACCTTAAAATCAACAAATTTTATAGTTTTACTCCATAGATTCTTCTTTAAAAAACAATTTAGTTTTTATTGATATAACATAATCATATATTTACCGCCTTCGTTTTTTGTGTATAAACAAATCCATTACCTTGTCTGTAGAAAAAAAACCGTTAAAAAATCGATGAATTAGGGTCTACAACGCAATGACGATACGATTATTGCCACGTTTTTGTGTATTTTTTCATCAATTATACCACTTTGCTTGATGTATACCATATAAACGAAGTTTGAAGCTTTTGTTTAGTGTTTGAGACAGTTGCAAAGTAGAAGGTATTTGTATGCATTAACATAATTATGGTTTTTAATTAAATAATGTTTCCCAGTATTATTCATCTTTGATATTATAAGTTAAGTGCAATATTTTATTCAGACGACTAGGAAGGATAATAAAAGCCATGAACTTCATCATAAAAAATATACAAAATTCGGTCTTTTTTTGTCCTTTCCCTTCTTCTCTACTACCGCTTCTGTTGTCTACTCTTAAATTGGGTCCATCGCCCTAGTAATTGTATTATTTTTTTTTAGATATGCCTCAAAACAACAGTTTTTAATGCTGTCTCTTATTTATTATCGTTTGCCTTTGCCCACGGGCTTGTCGATGTGCTTGGTTTCTCTTCCTAATTATTTTTGTTCACGGTTTCCTTTTAATAATAA
The DNA here is from genome assembly GCF_965363235.1 of Mytilus galloprovincialis. NCBI lineage: Eukaryota > Metazoa > Mollusca > Bivalvia > Mytilida > Mytilidae > Mytilus > Mytilus galloprovincialis. The sequence goes on along the minus strand of NC_134846.1, from coordinate 77,171,985 downwards.
TATAAAGCACACAATAAAAAGTATCCATCAGCTAAGAGTGAATATGTTCCAAACGAAGATTAAACAAAATCGCAGAACAGTAATACTCACGACGATTTAAATGCTCTATAGGGGTTTTCATTTTTCAAGCCTTCCACAATAAAGAACTGTGATACTCACGACGAATTAAAGGCTCTATAGAGGTTTTCACCTTTCAAGTCCTCCACAATACAGAACAGAAAAACACGACGATTTAAATGCTCTAAAGGGTTTTTCACCTTTCAAGTCCTCCACAATATAGAACAGTAATACTTACGACTATTTAAAGGCTCTATAGGGGTTTTCACCTTTCAAGTCCTTCACAATATAGAACAGTAATACTTCAACGACGATTTAAATGCATTAAAGTGGGTTTCACCTTTCAAATCCTCCAACATTTAGAACAGTAATACTCACGACGAGTTAAATGCTCTATAGGGGTTTTCACCTTTCAAGTCCTCCACAATATAGAACCGTAATACTCACGACGATTTAAGGCTCTATAAGGGTTTTCACCTTTTAAGTCCTCCACCATATAGAAACTCCGTTATAACTCTCATAAACAACACAAATGTATACCCTAGAACCTCTGCTCGGGTTTACCATGAGGAAAAAAACTTGATATTTAGGTCAGAGTGATAAAACTATTATAGAAGTGTTTTGTTTTCTCACATAACCCATGCTCGTGTGTAAAGAGGAAGAGCGTAAATGGCTTTCTTTATGAAAGATATTTTCTGAAGATAGGATCTAAATAAAGGCAACAGTAGTATACCGCTGTTCGAAAATCATAAATTCGTTGAGACAAAGCCAAATCCGGGTTACAAACTAAAACCGAGGGAAACAAAATAACTATACGAGGAAAACAACGAAACATTAGAAACACTGAAGTGAACGAAAAAGCAAACGACAATGCAACACACACAGAAACGAACTATAAGATAACAACTGCCATTTCCCTGACTTGGTGCAAGATTGATGTGAGAATATTGTTAAATTAAAGAACAAAAAAACCAACACTCAGGACAAACAATTGACAAACTAACATTGAAACAAAAAAACAAATGAGAACCGAAGACCCTGTAAAGCTGGTACGAGCTCAGATGCTCATGGAGAGTGAGCAGCTCCTAGACAACAACGAGTTTTTCATAAACGTGTGTATTGAAACGAAGGCATGGAATCTACAACAAAGGAACCAGGTATGTTGTCATTTTTAAATAAACAAATATTGAACATGGAAACGCTTCATATCAATTATCTTTCTTTAATTATTTAAGGAATAACTGTAATATTTTTTCTGTCTATGAAGAAATAACATGAAAAATGTGGTGCACACTGAATATCCCGTATAGCGGGTTATTTTAGGTGTGCACCACATTTTTTATGTTATTTCGAATAAACAGAAAAAATATTACAATCATTTCTTATAATTTAATTCTAAACTCTATTTTAAACCGGAGAAACCATGAAAAAAACGTTGATTACGTCACAGTCACCTGACAAAATTATGTCTTTGAGCTGATAAACAAAACAACCTCAGCCAATCAGAAGACGCGTTACATCTAAAATTAAATTATTTTAAAATAATGACACACTCGCATTTCTGGTCGTTATGAAACCTATAATTGATTCATACTTAAGTGTATGAGTTGTTGATTTAAAAGAACCGACATGATCTGATCATTCTTTGCTTTTACAACCTTTAGTGTTTCAATTTAATAAAAGATTTATGTAATTTAGTTATTTTGATAACGGGGCATCTCGGACCATGACCATCTCTAACGATTAGTTCTGAGAATAACTTGGGTTTTTTTTAAATTTTATTCGCTAGTATGACATTTTAAAGTTTATACTTTTCTTATATTAATTTACACGACAGGTGATGCTTAATACTTGATAATAAACAAAACAGCCGGATTTAGTTTGTTTTTCAGTTTGCATAAACACAGCATGCGGTATTCTACTTCGTCTAATAATTTACACTCGCCTCTTCTGATTAAAAAGCTGATATATAGTTTATATGCTGCTCTAAATTTTTCAACAACAGCTGCAAGCTAGTAAAAAAAAGTGTTTTTCATTGCTATTGAATTCTTAAACATTTGAAATGTGCTAATTGCTATGTTAATATGACACGTCTATTGTATCATTGTACACAAGATTGTATTACTAAACTTTCAATTTGCAAAGTCAATTTAAAAATGTAACTTCTAACTTTTGGAATAGCATTAGTTGACAAGGAAAAGCAGTTGAAAGTACCTTATGATAGCCATGATGAATTTGACAGATGACGTTGCCGCAGAAATGAAAATTGGTGGAAAAATACATGGATTTACGATTTCTGCCGTTATCGTTTTATTGAATCTTCCGGCAGCTGCACTAAGTCTAGTACCACAGTTTAGAGGGAAAATTCGAAAGTCGTTAAACATTGTTAGTCTTGGGATAACGGATGTTCTAGTTGGGGTTTCCTCGTTTGTGATGACAGATTTGTACGAAAATGTCCGAGTAGAAAGTTACGTCACCTGCAGACTAAAGTTTGTTCTGTTTAATACTGCTTTCATTGCATCCCTGGTCCACATTCTAGGCATATCATTGCAAAGACTATACATCATGCATAAAATGTCTATATCTGTTGACATTGGATCAAAACAATGGCATATCATTATTGCATCGTGGATTTTTTCCTTAGTAAGCAATGGAATGGTTTTAATTTGGAGTAAAAGAGAAGACGTGGACACTGTATGCAGGTATTACACGGGTAATGATGAACAAAAAGATACGCTATATTCCGGTATTGTATTGATTTTTATTATTGTTGCCAATCTAGCAACAATTGTTGCAATATTGGTAAAAATAGGCATTTATGCGAGAAGTTATCCAAATTCTACTATTTCAAAAAGTAGCATTCGTATGATAGTTACTCTACTGACATTAACTGTTATGTACATAGTATGTGTATTACCATTAGCATGTGTTCAACTTTACTGTTATAGCTATCCGAGCTTTAGGTCAAATCGACCATACGCTTTTGCCTTCGCAATGCTTAATTCTATTTGTAATCCAATAGTATATATCATCAGACTAAAGGAGTACCGAAGCGTACTGGTAGAATGTCTCAAATTCATTAGAGGTAAAATATGCGGTGGATGTGGGTCTAAGATTCATGTCGATAACCCCAGTAACACTCAGAACGGCGTAGAAAATCAGGACAATCCACCGGAAGGTCGTAATACTGAAGAAAATCCAAATCTTAGTGTAACTGAAGAAGCGTTTACATCTATCTATAAAGGAGAAGACTCTTCAGAACATAGCAATACCAAACAATCAGAAGTCAAGACAGAGATCGACCAGAATGTATGTAATACAAGATTTATATACGTTGTAGAAGTGGATCCTCGGAACTCGGTTATGTGAAGTAAAACAGTCACATAGAAGTGACTAATGCTAAAGAATGACCCAGTTGATTTTTTTTTTTTGTTTTTGTATGGAACTTTATTTTATGAAATTCTCAATCGCTTGGAATTTACAAAGCTCTAAATACTACTGCCTCAATAGGATATTCTGTGATTGATATAAATATTCAATGAATCAAGTTTTTCGTTATCAATAGATAACATAAAAACGCAAAAGTTTTAAAATGAAATACTGGTTTTTTTCTTTAAAGTTAGTAGATGATTTACCAAAGAAAGCTTCTTTTATCATCAATGAAAAATTTGAGATAAAAGAGCCCATTTTTTTTTAATTTCAAAAACTATCTAAGAACTCACGTAATTAAATTGTATCAATTTTATATGATTTTGAAGTGCGCGATTTCGATTAATACTGTTTTTTCCTATATTTTCTAACTATAGAAGATTTATTTCTGTATTTAACTCTGCTAACTTGCGTGGGTCTTCTATTTTCTAGAAAGGTTAATTTCTTGAAAGCTAAGTAAATGTGAGAGAACATTTTTTTCTATGTTTGACATACTACGAAACGAAAGGGTACATATTTATCTATTGAATTTCATTTAATAAATACACTAATAGTTCTCGAAGGTACAAGAATTATAATTTAATACGCCAGACGCGCGTTTCGTCTTCATAAGACTCATCAGTGAACCTCATATTTTTAAATATAGTTATAAAGTCAATGCAAACAATCATAAAGAGCATTTAGGACCCAAAATTCCAAAAAGTTGTGCCAAATACGGCTAAGATAATCTATTCCTATGATAAGAAAATCCTTAGTGTTACGAGAAATTTACAGTTTTGTCAACAGGAAATTTACTAAAATGAACATATAATTGATATTCATGTCAACACCGAAGTGCCGACTACTAGGCAGGTGATAACCTCGGGGACGAAACGTCCACCAGCAGTTGCATCGGCCCAGTGGTGTAAATAGTTATCAAAGGTACCAGGATTATAATTTAATAAAGTGTACTGTCGATTTTGATTTGTGGATTGGAAGTTTATGGTATGGGCAATAACTCTACTATAAAAAGTACGAATTATTAAATTTTGGGTTAATTTGTTAACCGTTACTCAAGAGAAACTTCCTGCAGTTCTATATAGGTCATCCCTATGTGGCATACATTTATCATATCAATAATATTTAATTAAAGTGGTTGATCACTTGTATGGAACACATCACATTGTGTGAGCACTTCCTGAATTTATTCAACTAGAGAAATAGAGTTAATTATCCCTCTCTATTTGCCATTTAGGGAGCTACCATTTGATTTTTATGGGGGGGGGGGCTAGGATGAAAAATTTTGTCCTGCTTTTTTTTTAGTTGTAATCTCTGTCCTGCCTTTTTATTTTTTACTCTATTCGGTCCTGCCTTTTTTTTACTAGTTTATCCTGACTTTTTTTACACAAATTGTCACCCTGCCTTTTTTTTTTTAACAAATTTCTCATCCTGCCTTTTTTTTTTAACTCAAAACTCCTGTCCTGCCTATTTTTTTCAAATTTCATCCTAGCCCTCCCATAAAAATCAAATGGTAGCTCCCTTAAAAATAGACTATTAAAGTTCGTTTTGAGAATTTCTCACTTCCGTAGGTGAACATGAAAAAACACCTTCAAATTATTTTGAGATAAACATGAAAAAAGAACATTAATGATGTATCAATTGGACATACAGTCAGCTATGGTGACAGTCGAACCTTTGTTTAAGTAAACAGTTAAAATCAACAGTCGCTAATAAATTGGAAAATAACCGCTTTGATTATTCAAAAATATGATTTTAAAATACAGCTCGTGGTTTGAAATATGTATACCAGATATTGACAGATTTAGTTTGTAACCCGGATTTGTTTTTATCTATCGATTTATGAGTTTCGAACAGCGGTATACTACTGTTGCCTTTATTTTAAACCAAAAATAACCAAACCTGATTTTCGTGGTATACACAACTAGATTCAAAAACACATAGCATATACAAACGATAGGAAACCATCGTGATATAGCATTGTATAGTGTGTGTGACATGGTGTTAGTTCTCAGTAGGTACAAGATTAGTTTTTAGGTATGAAGGCATATATAAATGTGGAATACAAAATGACAACGAAAAAAATCATCCAAGATACCTGGCTAATTATTTAGCGCATTAGACTCAAAACAGGCTGCATTCATTAAAAGGGATAGACGTTTTTGACAATTAAATAAAGGCAACAGTAGTATAGACTTGGTACTGGACATTTTAAGAATCTGTTTTTATGGCTATTCAAACCTCGGGCTCATATGGCAATGTTAGAAATATCTTATCGGACGGATATGTATCTCGAAAATTTCCAAAAAAACATTATCCATTAAACTATCAGAGGTTAAGCCGTGTGATGTGTTGAAGAACTAATTCGAATTTTCGTTTAACAACCATGTAATCCTGACTTTAAAGATTTATAGGTTTGGTTTTCGCAATTTCACATATTTTGATACGCCCCACAAAACATCCGAGATTTCTCTGGCGTCTGACGAATAACGATTTAAGATTAACTTATGAATAAAATTTGTAACATGCAATCAGTTCATCTAGTGAAGTCACGAAAATACCTGCTGGTAAACTCTTTCAGGTTTACTAATGCTGTTTATAAAAAGTAAAATCAGAAAAATTCTTAACTCCGAGGAAAATTCAAAACTGAAAGTCCCTAATCAAATGGCAAAATCAAATGATAAAACACATCAAACGGATGGACAACAAGTCATATTCCTGACTTGGTACAGGCATTTTCATATGTAGAAAATAGTGGATTGAACCTGGTTATAGCGCTAAACCTTTCACTTGTATGACAGACGTATCAAATACCATTATATTTAAAAAGATGTGTGAACAAAACAGACATAATAGGTAAAATAGTCACAATATGGTTACAGCAGTCATCATCGTATATTTTTATGTTGCCTTACAATGGGTGAACTTTGATTTTATTCTATTTTACATGCGTCAGAATAGGCTGAGGGTATTCAACATTTCATTAAGATTTAGACTTAATTTTAACTGAAATAATTTTAATGTACAATTCGTAGACGTTTTGTGAAATATGAATATCACAAAAATTGTTAAGATTGTCTGCTGATATTGGATCACAAAATCAATTTTGTAAACTGCCTGACAACACATTAAGATATTGCTTTAACTCGATATATATATGATTTAGATTCATAAAACTTATCAAACACACAAGGCAATATCAGTTCACGAGCCTTACACCTACATAAGACTCACCATAGACATTTGAAGGCCGTACGGTGACCTACAGTTGTTAATGTCGGTGTCATTTTGGTCTTTAGTGGACAGTTGTCTCATTGGCAATCATGCCACATCTTCTTTTTTTATAATTGGTGCTCAAATCAAAACATTTGTTAAGGAAATCCTCCGAAGTTACAGAGTTCAAAACTGAACAGAAAATGCAAAGAAACTGACACTTTTGATGATAGTTTATGTCAGCATATAAGTACTGCATACTCAACTGGTAATATCATCCTGAACAAAACATCTACCTGAACAAAACATCTACCAGCAGTGGAATCCACTCAGCAGTTATAATATCTCATCAAAGATGCCAGATTTGAGATCTCTATACACCAGACGCATGTTTTTTTTTTCTACATAAGACTCGACAGTGTTATTAAAACAGTTGGTAACCCAAATCAATAACAAAGTTAACGAGCATTGATAACCAAAGATAAACCAACAAATTGCACCAATACAACCATTTATACATGGGTGTAGGCGAAAAAATGTTTCAAATTATAAAGATAATTAATTAGAGTGAACATTAGACTGCATTACAACATATATAAAAGACAAAGTTTGTATTATTTATTATTAAAACATATAAATGTTGCTTGTACTGGTTTAAGCAATATTGATACAATAAGTTTAATACTGTTATATTGATAAAAGATTGGTAAAATGTTAAAATATTAGCCCTAAAAAATATAAACATTTAAAAGCAAATATTGTATATAACATATGTAAAAGTATTTAATCAACAACAGTTTTTCAAGACAAAATCGTAAAGAACAGAAAAAAGTAAAAGTATTTAACCAGCAACAGTTTTTTAAGACAAAATGGTAAAGAACAGAAAAAAGTAAAAGTATTTAATCAACAACAGTTTTTCAAGACAAAATGGTAAAGAACAGAAAAAAGTTACCATTAAAACAATTTATCATGACACTTTCAAAGCTGATACAAGACAAAACATGACAGTTATAAAAGATTGATTATAGTGAAGCTGTTAGGATAAATCCCAAGACTTCTCAATACCACCAACTTAAATAAATGTCAATTCCAGTCGAGATATCCATTACTTTTACTCTTCTCACCAAAATGTGCAAGTGTTACCAATTTGACTAGATTAAATTTTTATTTTTGAATTCTTGCAATAAAGCCTACAATATAACAACAAAACAACAAACCAGGGAGGTATACTATACATGTATAAATATTTCAATATTGCATTGTTTCTATTCTGTTAATAATAAAAAGGTACTAGTATCCATAATTGCATTTTTTTTCAAAATCCTGCTCTTTTGTTAGTAGTTCATCAACAATATCCTTAGCATATAAACACTGAAGTTGTGAGTACAAACTCAGCACATGGTATTTTCTTTTAAATTGGAATATATCTTCACAAGTAATATAAAGGAGTATTAGACATTTCAAAATCCCACTATTTGGAATGTATCTTAACAAGTAACATAAATGAAAATGAGATATTTTAAAATGCCACTATTTGGAATGTATCTGAAAGAGTAATGGCAAATCCCATAATAGCTACTTCAGAATATCATTATTTGGAATGTATTTAAACATGTAATAGAAAGGAAATTTAGATACTTTAAAATGCCACTATTAGGAATGTATGCTAACATTCTAAAAATAATAGATACCATAGAATACCACTATTTGGAATAATATAAAGTAGTATTGTACACTTTAGAATGCCTCTATTTGGTTTGTATCTTAAAAAGTAATACCAAGGAATATTACATACTTTTAATAGAATGCTACTATTTGGTTTGTTACAAATGAATATTACATACTTTAGAATGCCTCTATTTGGTTTGTTACAAATGAATATTACATACTTTAGAATGCCTCTATTTGGTTTGTTACAAATGAATATTACATACTTTAGAATGCCTCTATTTGGTTTGTTACAAATGAATATTACATACTTTAGAATGCCTCTAATTGGTTTGTTACAATTGAATATTACATACTTTAGAATGCCTCTATTTGGTTTGTTACAAATGAATATTGCATACTTTAGAATGCCTCTATTTGGTTTGTTACAAATGAATATTACATACTTTAGAATGCCTCTATTTGGTTTGTTACAAATGAATATTACATACTTTAGAATGCCTCTATTTGGTTTGTTACAAATGAATATTACATACTTTAGAATGCCTCTATTTTGTTTGTTACAAATGAATATTGCATACTTTAGAATGCCTTTATTTTGTTTGTTACAAATGAATATTGCAAATGAATATTACATACTTTAGAATGCCTCTATTTGGTTTGTTACAAATGAATATTACATACTTTAGAATGCCTCTATTTGGTTTGTTACAAATGAATATTGCATAACTTTAGAATGCCTCTATTTGGTTTGTTACAAATGAATATTACATACTTTAGAATGCCTCTATTTGGTTTGTTACAAATGAATATTACATACTTTAGAATGCCTCTATTTGGTTTGTTACAAATGAATATTACATACTTTAGAATGCCTCTATTTGGTTTGTTACAAATGAATATTACATACTTTAGAATGCCTCTATTTGGTTTGTTACAAATGAATATTGCATACTTTAGAATGCCTTTATTTTGTTTGTTACAAATGAATATTGCAAATGAATATTACATACTTTAGAATGCCTCTATTTGGTTTGTTACAAATGAATATTACATACTTTAGAATGCCTCTATTTGGTTTGTTACAAATGAATATTACATACTTTAGAATGCCTCTATTTGGTTTGTTACAAATGAATATTGCATAACTTTAGAATGCCTCTATTTGGTTTGTTACAAATGAATATTACATACTTTAGAATGCCTCTATTTGGTTTGTTACAAATGAATATTACATACTTTAGAATGCCTCTATTTGGTTTGTTACAAATGAATATTACATACTTTAGAATGCCTCTATTTGGTTTGTTACAAATGAATATTACATACTTAAGAATGCCTCTATTTGGTTTGTTACAAATGAATATTGCATACTTTAGAATGCCTCTATTTGGTTTGTTACAAATGAATATTGCATACTTTAGAATGCCTCTATTTGGTTTGTTACAAATGAATATTACATACTTTAGAATGACTCTATTTGGTTTGTTACAAATGAATATTGCATACTTTAGAATGCCTCTATTTGGTTTGTTACAAATGAATATTACATACTTTAGAATGCCTCTATTTGGTTTGTTACAAATGAATATTACATACTTTAGAATGCCTCTATTTGGTTTGTTACAAATGAATATTGCATACTTTAGAATGCCATTATTTGGTTTGTTACAAATGAATATTGCATACTTTAGAATGCCTCTTTTTGGTTTGTTACAAATGAATATTACATACTTTAGAATGCCTCTATTTGGTTTGTTACAAATGAATATTACATACTTTAGAATGCCTCTATTTGGTTTGTTACAAATGAATATTACATACTTTAGAATGCCTCTATTTGGTTTGTTACAAATGAATATTGCATACTTTAGAATGCCTCTATTTGGTTTGTTACAAATGAATATTACATACTTTAGAATGCCTCTATTTGGTTTGTTACAAATGAATATTGCATACTTTAGAATGCCTCTATTTGGTTTGTTACAAATGAATATTGCATACTTTAGAATGCCTCTATTTGGTTTGTTACAAATGAATATTGCATACTTTAGAATGCCTCTATTTGGTTTGTTACAAATGAATATTACATACTTTAGAATGCCTCTATTTGGTTTGTTACAAATGAATATTGCATACTTTAGAATGCCTCTATTTGGTTTGTTACAAATGAATATTACATACTTTAGAATGCCTCTATTTGGTTTGTTACAAATGAATATTACATACTTTAGAATGCCTCTATTTGGTTTGTTACAAATGAATATTGCATACTTTAGAATGCCTTTATTTGGTTTGTTACAAATGAATATTGCATACTTTAGAATGCCTCTTTTTGGTTTGTTACAAATGAATATTACATACTTTAGAATGCCTCTATTTGGTTTGTTACAAATGAATATTACATACTTTAGAATGCCTCTATTTGGTTTGTTACAAATGAATATTACATACTTTAGAATGCCTCTATTTGGTTTGTTACAAATGAATATTACATACTTTAGAATGCCTCTATTTGGTTTGTTACAAATGAATATTGCATACTTTAGAATGCCTCTATTTGGTTTGTTACAAATGAATATTGCATACTTTAGAATGCCTCTATTTGGTTTGTTACAAATGAATATTACATACTTTAGAATGCCTCTATTTGGTTTGTTACAAATGAATATTACATACTTTAGAATGCCTCTATTTGGTTTGTTACAAATGAATATTGCATACTTTAGAATGCCTCTATTTGGTTTGTTACAAATGACTCTATTTGGTTTGTTACAAATGAATATTGCATACTTTAGAATGCCTCTATTTGGTTTGTTACAAATGAATATTACATACTTTAGAATGCCTCTATTTGGTTTGTTACAAATGAATATTGCATACTTTAGAATGCCTCTATTTGGTTTGTTACAAATGAATATTACATACTTTAGAATGCCTCTATTTGGTTTGTTACAAATGAATATTACATACTTTAGAATGCCTCTATTTGGTTTGTTACAAATGAATTTTGCATACTTTAGAATGCCTTTATTTGGTTTGATACAAATGAATATTGTAAATGAATATTACATACTTTAGAATGCCTCTATTTGGTTTGTTACAAATGAATATTGCATACTTTAGAATGCCTCTATTTGGTTTGTTACAAATGAATATTACATACTTTAGAATGCCTCTATTTGGTTTGTTACAAATGAATATTACATACTTTAGAATGCCTCTATTTGGTTTGTTACAAATGAATATTACATACTTTAGAATGCCTCTATTTGGTTTGTTACAAATGAATATTGCATACTTTAGAATGCCTCTATTTGGTTTGTTACAAATGAATATTACATACTTTAGAATGCCTCTATTTGGTTTGTTACAAATGAATATTACATACTTTAGAATGCCTCTATTTGGTTTGTTACAAATGAATATTGCATACTTTAGAATGCCTTTATTTGGTTTGTTACAAATGAATATTGCATACTTTAGAATGCCTCTTTTTGGTTTATTACAAATGAATATTACATACTTTAGAATGCCTCTATTTGGTTTGTTACAAATGAATATTACATACTTTAGAATGCCTCTATTTGGTTTGTTACAAATGAATATTACATACTTTAGAATGCCTCTATTTGGTTTGTATCTTAACAAGTAATACAAAGGAATATTACATACTTTAGATTGAAGAGACATATATTGTCGAAATGTGCATCTGGTGCAAGAAAATTGGTACCGTTAATTTTATTAGAATGCCTCTATTTGGTTTGTATCTTAACAAGTAATACAAAGGAATATTACATACTTAAGAATGCCATTATTTGGAATGCACCACAAAAAGATGGAATATTCATATCTCTAATGCATAATACAATGTGATGGCATTTTCGGAAATGGCAAATCCCATTATCAATGCTAGGCATATTGAAATTGCAAAACTTTATGTACATGTCATCAACCAAGCATGTAAAGACTAAAATTTGAAATTTTCTTTAAAGAATATATACATAAAGTACATTGAAAATATTAAACAATTTATCAATGCCCATACAATGTAAATAGAATGCATTCTTATAAAATAACAAGTGGTAACACACATTCTGTAATGCCACTATTTGGAATGCATCATAAAAAGAGAAAATTAAAGGGATAGGAATAACCTCTTGCAGTATGTATATTTCTCTCCATAATGTTTATAATTTATTTTGTCATGAAAATAAAAATATACAGGTTGAGTTTGGTCTAAATTGTTTATCATAAAATTAGGGATTTCTATTCACTCCTCTATGTTTTATGTTTCAGAAAAGAATGAGTTTTAAGAATGTGAATTGACCTATTTACTTCAAAAGGATTATCTAAGACTATAATCAAAGATTGTTTGAGAGAAAACTTGTGTCTGGATATGAAAAAAAACAAAGAAAAATATGGTATGATTTTGTTATATTTTTTCAAACAGTCTAGAAAATCACAATTTTCCATATCTTAATTAAGATGCACCAATTGCTCCTTTCAGAGTTCTGTTTTTTTTTCATGTCCCAGCTGCTAGGAGAAGATAGCAATAAGTGTCACCCTTGTCCATCTAACCATTTGTATGTCCAAAAATTTGTTTTTGTTCTATCACTTTTGTTTGCATCAACCAAATGTTATGAGCTGATACACAATGTTTATAACCATAAAACACAGATCACGTTCACTGACTCACTTTTACAGTTTTTTAGTTATGTTTCTTTATAACATAATATGCAAGTGGGGCTTAATATGTGTCCCATAAACACATTCTTACAACTAATGACTGCCAAGCACTGGACTAAATATGAAGTCCTTCTGTTTTTGTTCCTAAGTACTACACAAAGTGCGACGGAATATTTAAGTTCATTCTTTTGAAAATTCTAAATGTTGGCAAATAAAATATAGATCTCTGACAGATCTGATAATTACCCACATCTTACAACTTATCCATGTCAAGCTGCTGACAAAAGATGAGGTAATTCTGTTCTGTTAGAAAAGTGTGATAGAAATATGTGTTGGATGAACAGATGGACAATGTAAAATAGTGACAACTTCTAAAATAAAAATGTCAGTTAAAAATCATGAATGGTAGATAGATATAGGAAGAAGTGGTATGAGTGCCAATGAGACAACTCTCCATCCAAATAACAATTTATAAAAGTAAACCATTATAGGTCAAGGTACGGCCTTCAACATGGAGCCTTTACTCACACCGAACAACAAGCTATAAAGGGCCATAAAATTATAGTGTAAAACCATTCAAACAGGAAACCAACAATTTAATCTAAATAAAAAACAAGAAACGAGAAACACATATAAATTACGTAAACAAACGACAACTACTGTACATCAGATTCCTGACTTAGGACAGGTGCAAACATTTGCAGTCAGATTAAATGTTTTAATGGTACCAAACCTTCACCCTTTTTCTGAAACCATAGTATAACATCACATTTTCAACAAGTAACTGACAACTTCTAGCACAAGACTTATGGTAAATCAATGACTTTTAGAAATTACTTAACAAAAATAGCACCAGAGTGGGCATTATCAACTATCCACATGCAGTCAAGCGCTATCAGAAACACCTAGGATAATTAATTTATCTTATGTGGGAAACTGACAAATTCATTTAATTAAAGAAAAAAAAACCTTCAAAAAAATAAAAGCAAAAAAGTATTATAAATAAGTATCTTAAGTAGTTGATAATTATAAAAACACAAACACAAAAAAAAACAAGCAAGATATAAAAAACTCGTTGATAATTATAAAAACAAAAACACAAAAAATACAAGCAAGATATAAAGAACAGCCTTCTCTTATATCAATACAACACAATGTATACTTAGTATAAAAATAAATAGTTGACTATATTTTAATATCACTTATACAATCATCACAACATATATTTTAATATCACTTATACAATCATCACAACATCTATCTTATTATCACTTATACAACCATAACATCTGTATCAGATCTTAATAATACTGAACAAGACTTAAAACATTGTTGAGTTACTAACAATTTTAAACAACCTTTCATCACTAATTTACAAAAGAATACTTTGGAGATAAGACTTCAATGGCACTTTTAAACTAATTGAAATCTAATAGTACACGTTTGTCATTAGAAAGCCTACCTTTGAAAATATAGGGAAAAAATCCAAACAAATAATAAATGTATGGAGGATAACACAACCCCCCCCCCCCCAAAAAAAAAAAATCATGTAAAAAATACCAGATAAATATATCAAACCCCCTCCCCAATAAATACAAACATAACAAAGCAGATCTTCTTTCCATTATAGTTTTTCTCTTATAAGACCATTCTCAAATGGGGCAATAATTTAACAACCCATTTTTACACAAAACTGCATTGATTTTGTATGCGTTGCAACCCATTTCAAAAAGTTTCCTTTATAATGTCTAATAACATAGGCTGTGATGGTCTTATAAGAAGGACTACTATTTAAACATCTCTTAAGCACCATAACATAATAATGCAGTTGTATCACAAAATTGTTCCGATTATTGAAGTGCCAAAAAAAAAAACACACTTTAAGCCTCAACATATATATATATAAGTTATCTGAATCAATTTATTTAATAAATAACTAGTTCATAAAAATCTTGCTAACTATTATTAACAGCTTTATACTAATATAGCATGCTCCAATCACTTTGGAAAGGTAATTCAACATCCTTAATAACTTGTGAAGTATTTATTTAATGTTATGGTATAATTTCCAATGCTTTTATTCTACTGGTACATTCTGTAGACAGCATTAGGAACTTGAACTGTGGATGGGTAAATAATGCTGCTGGTACAACTAATGCTGAATGATTTAAACACAGAGCTCTGATTATCAACAATTGTGGTCTGAATATCACATTACTGAATAGTGTTCGTAGAGTGGTTTCACTATCAACAATTAATTCAGATTCTCAATTCCTTATAGCTGCATACTGTTCGTAGAGAGGTTTCACGGTCAACAATTAGATTTTTAATTCCCTATTGCTGCATACTGTGCATTGAGAGGTTTCACTATCAGCAATGAGATTCTCGTTTCCCTATTGCTGCATATTGTTCATAGAGAGTTTCTACTGTATCTTTCTCTTCCTTTAACAACCTTATCAAATAGTTTTTATCTTTAGCTTCCTGTTCAATTGAAAATAAAATAAGAATGAAATAAAAACGTCAGTTTCAACATTAAATGTCACTTACAAGTATTTTTTTTTTATATGCAAATGTTTAAAATATACAGTGTAACCTGTCTTATTCAACTTACTGGGGGACCACAAAATGTGTCGCTTAAAGTAGGATGTTGGAATACTCAGGTATTGGATTAGGCAGGTTGCACTGTGCAAATATAAAATGATATTCACTTTCAATATTTTAAAGGTAGCTATATTGAAACTAGGTGGAATTGTTTTAATGGACAAAAACTAATGTTTCCTCCTTCACCTCCAAACATCATTCCACTTACAACCTTACAATATACACAATGATACTTACCCAATATTATAAGATACATAGTGACCTAATACAATAAATACAGTAAATTCCATATGGGCTAAGAGTGAAGATCAGATCTACATGTGGCATTTATTGACCCCATATATATTGTATTAGATCACTAGCACACTATGTAACAAATTTATCTTACTGACTATCTTGTGGTATTTAGACAAGTGGCTTATCAAAGTGATCAAGTATTCAGAACCTACTTTGTCTATACAAAAACAATGCCAACAATAACAACTTGTTAGCTATAAATGTATTTTATGAATTTATTTCATTCGTTCATTAACAATTTCTTCATCTGTTGACACCTTTAAGATTGTGGTTTTTAAAGGGATGCAACAACACCATAACCATGTATTGAAATAAGCCCTGCCTACTAACCTACTATGGAATATTCACGGTCTCCGCACAGTTCCTTTTAACCAATCATATTCATAGAAATGTATATAAGGTAGATAAAATTATTTGTACCCGGTTTTATATAATACATACCCAATATAACTCATTTGACAGATATTTTTGTTTTGTCTTTAAACCATTGACAAATATTATCCATGAAGAAGTACATCCTACTCTGAAAAAAGCAACATTGTCTTCTCAAATAATACAAATTCTTAAAAATCAAAACAGACAATACTTTAATATTGGGCCATATCAAACAGTTTCTTGTCTTGAAGATATAAAATAAATAGCATCCATCATTATCATTCTGATGATCTGAGCATGATATATTACTGTGGATATCTGTTTAAAGATAAACCATGAATTAACTTGTTCAATGATGTATCAATTGTCTATAGGCTTGTATGCATACAATGGCAAAACCTCAAAAATTCTGAGATAATTATGCTATAGATATTGTTATAGATGTGTTGCTATCTGAGATAATTATGCTATAGATATTGTTATAGATGTGATGCTATAATTCCAAGAAATAAGATATTTTAAAATTCACGGTTTACCAGGATGCTGTATGAATTTTGTGGGGAGAACACTATTAATAAACCGGTTCAGTTATTAGTTTCAAAGTAATATTTGGCAATATGAAACCAATATTGTGATATAAGAATAACTCACATCAGTATGGCAATAACAATGGACCAAAAACCAACACTGAACAAATAGGAAAGGAAATTTTGAATCCAGTTTGGCCATGTTATGACTTGAAATTTAATGGAATCAAATATAACAGTAGACTCTCCATTGTATAGTCTGTAAGGTCCACAACTTTGGCTTGGTTGTAATCTGTAAAATATGTGAACATTACAATTATATCACAGCACATTATGGATTAATCATAAACTGTAACCCAATCTTAATATCTGGTACTTTTTTTTTACTTTTAGTCCTTTCACAATTTTCAAATCCATAAAATGTAGTTAAATAAGGAAAGATCCAAGTTTAACATGTTCACGACGATTTATATAAGCATAATTTTTCTATTTGTGAAAGTTGAAAAATAAATCACTCATGAATTTCAGTTGGTTTACAGTATTATCAGGACACCTGCAAATCATTTTTATAAAAGGAAACCTTAACGTGACTTAAGGTGGTACCTAACACTACAGGGAGATAACTCTGTAAAATCAGCTAAACGTTTTAATTACGTTGTGTTGTAAAGGGAATGTCAAGCTTCTCAATGATCAAAATAAGTGTTTGTCAAACTGCTATATAACCAGTGTAATTTTTCTGATAAAACGGTTGGTTCAAATTTTTTGAAATGTTTATATTTTTGTAAAAGGGTCAAAGAAAATACTTTGTCAAAATTTTAAGAAAATTAAACGAGTCAAATTAATTTTAGTTAAAGTGTTGGGTACCACCTTAACTGCAGAAATCAATTGAAATTCTTGAAAGATACATTTCAGTTGACCCTTGTATCAAATGTTAAATGACCTTGAATCTTTTTTCTAATGTCCAGAACCATTTAGATGTTGATACTGCTCTATATCTACATCTAATTTGGAGCTAACAAATATTGGAATCTTTCCAACATTATATTTTAGATGTTTTGGTTCAATTTTTATCTTGTAAAACGGAATCGAAAAAAAGACTCCTTATCTTCATTTTTTTTACTTAAAAAATTGAGAAATTCAGATGAGAGTGTTCAGGCAAAATGTAACACAATACATGCACACACATAAAACACCCAACAAATAGCACAGAATGGTCAGAGTTGAATTGAAGTGTAGGCAGAACTTCAGTAGAATTTCAAGTTCAATGACTTCCTCCTCATTTGGTAGAGATATATGTGCATTTGTATTAAAAAATATCTCCTCTTTCAAAAACAAATCTTTAAAGATGGAAAAGAAATCTTTAATATATTTCAATCTAAAGCAAAAAGGTTTATAATCAGTCCTTTATAGATCAAGGTGAACTTTGATATTTCATGTAACAGAAAAAGAACCTTGAAATAGAATATTGAGAAACAAAAATTTGAAGTGTGCAGTAACTTTTTGAAGTATACTAAAGTGTGCAGTAATTTGTTTTAAAGTGTGCAGTAATTCGTTTAAGTATCCTACTGTTTAAACATCTCCAAACTGAAATTTAATCCAATTTAACCTCATAATTTAAAAAAATAAACGTCATTCTTGTGAAAATTGGGCTTCTGATTTTACACTGATCAGATACAGATAAAAAAAGTTCCATGTCTGAATTTAATTGTAGTAAAAGATGATATCAACTCTTACAAAACTAAGGTAGATCTTTTAAGGATGAATCTAATACAGGTATCTAAAAGCATAGGCACGTTCCCTAAATAACATATCATTCATGAAACATAAATATAGTTAACAAAGACATGCATTGAACAGCTTTGTGAAAAATCATGCTCAACTGAACTGGAATGTGAAGTCTTCCAAACAAATACTTTTACCTTTTTTAAAATCCTGAAATTAATTATCCATTTTTTAAAAATCCTGAAATTAATTATCCATTTTTATTATCATATTGTCAATGTAACTTTTTCCCTACCTGGTTGCAATACATAATGTGATTTTCATAACCCTGCAATAATTTATCATTGACAAGAATATTAAAGTATACCTGTCTGTCTTTTGACATTTTTTTCCAATACCAAAAGTACAGATTTTTGGGTTTTCTACCCATTTATATTGCAAAATATAAGCTGCGAACAATTGTACCTATTTGGTAAGTGAGCATATAAACAAACAAAATAAGCTTCACATTGTATCAAGCCACTGATATTCTATACTATCTGTGCGCAGAAAACCTGATTATCTGTTATTCTTTCTATAACTGGTCTTTTCCCACTCCTTTAGACAGTTTTAACAATTAAAGCAAGCTGGATATAGATTAATTGTCTGACCATCCTTTTTTTTTTTTTTGGTTTAGTGATTGAGACCAGATTGAACACATTTTGACAATTCAATGTCTATTCTGTAGTCTTTTGAGTGTCGCTCTATGGTTTTCTACTTAAAATCCCTTTTTATTACAGTATGGGGACAGTAGTCATTCATTTTCCCGACATATCTATTTCATACAAATTTTAAATTATTAAACCAAAAGAATATTTTAGCTCATTTCTCCGCCAATTTTCAAGAAATTTTCACTGCATTCTATTTTTTAACAATACTTACGATTTAATAACATATACTAATGGTACAACAGCTAACATATATGACCACAACAGTACGGTCATAAATAATGATATTGACCGGGATGTTCTGTATGGACGGTCTTCTGGACGACAATTATGTACTAATGTTAACTGAAATATAAACCACCAGGATAGGTTCAATGTATGTGGTAATCCTAGCACGAGAATAACAATATTCTGTCTTGTTAAGAAAAACCTGTAATATTTCTTTAAACAAGAGTGCACACACTGAAATGTCTCGCCTTCTTTACTAATCATTGATATTATGTTGATAGTCCTAAGTATAAAGCTTTATTACAACTGTCACATAAACGTTACATTAACCAAGATAACTAAACAAAGACCAATGAACCATGAAAATGAGGTCAAGGTCAGATGAACCTTGCCAGGCTGACATGTACAGCTAACAATGCTTCCATAAAACAAATATAGTTGACCTAATACTCATAGTTTAAGAAAAATAGACCAAAACAAAAAAACTTAACACTGAGCAATGAACCATGAAAATGAGGTCAAGGTCAGATGACATCTGTCCGCTAGACATGTTCACCTTACAATCATTCCATACAACAAATATAGTAGACCTATTGCATAAAGTATGAGAAAAACAGACCAAAACACAAAAACTTAACTATAACCACTGAACCATGAAAATGAGGTCAAGGTCAGATGAGACCTGCCAGTTGGACATGTACACCTTACAGTCCTTCCATACACCGAATATACTAGCCCTATTGCTTATAGTATCTGAGATATGGACTTGACCACCAAAACTTAACCTTGTTCACTGAGCCATGAAATGAGGTTGAGGTCAAGTGAAAACTGTCTGACGGGCATGAGGACCTTGCAAGGTACGCACATACCAAATATAGTTATCCTATTACTTATAATAAGAGAGAATTCAACATTACAAAAAATCTGAACTTTTTTTTCAAGTGGTCACTGAACCATGAAAATGAGGTCAAGGACATTGGACATGTGACTGACGGAAACTTCGTAACATGAGGCATCTATTACAAAGTATGAAGCATCCAGGTCTTCCACCTTCTAAAATATCAAGCTTTTAAGAAGTGAGCTAACGCCGCCGCCGCCGTAGCCGCCGCCCGATCACTATCCCTATGTCGAGCTTTCTGCAACAAAAGTTGCAGGCTCGACAAAAACCTGCTTCAAATGCAGTCAACTTTTGAAATGTTGACAGGACAGCAATAAAATTTTGAGTGAACATAAAATTGACTCATATGAAAAAGGAAATAAGCCTGAGGATGCACCATGAATAACAGGATTTAAAATTAGAATGGCTTGTCCTGTTGATAGGATTAGACAGTGTACTCTTGTACATCAATCCCAATTATGTGTTTTATTTTAAGTGGAATTTTCGTTTTTTTGTACATACAGTACTCCGCCATAAGTATTCGTAAATCAACAATGGCGGTCACGTCACGGAAGGGTGAACAAGATTTGATCGTCGTCTCCATGTCACAATCGGGATGGCAATGAATCTATATATAGATGATCATGTGGTTGTCATGTGACACGTGCGTGATGACGTCAGAGGCGTTGTAGCCAATGTAAACAAAATGGGTCGCAAGGGAAAAGTCTTGCTGCATTAAATGATGCAGGTTACAGAAAAAGTAATATCGTCAAATTGACAGGCATTAAACAGAGTACTGTTTACAGTTTTTTGAAGAGGTATGAGCACCGGGGTAATATAGAAAACATTCGTAGAACAGGCAGACCAAATCCAGGGACATGAGAAAACTTTTCCATTGTGTAAAAAAACATCGCCATAAATCTTTATCTAAAATTACTAATACTTTTAATGAGAGAATTGATGGACCTTTCTCTAAACGAAATGTTGAACGTAAATTACATTCTGATGGGTTCCACAAGCGGTCAGTAAGGAAAAAAAATTGTATCCGTGAAGTCAACAAGAAAAAACAAGTGGCATATTGCAGGGGGAATTTACATAAAACTGTTAATGCACACTGGAGTAAAGTGATATTCAGTGATGAGTGCAAGGTAGTCATTGGGCAGGATTCTCGTGTCAGTGTCTGGAGAAAGGTCGGATAAGAGTGGCTGACGGATTGTATTTGCCCTCCATCTCAGCGCAAGTATAGTTTAATGATCTGGGGATGCATCACTTACCATGGTGTTGGAACTATTACTGATGTTGAAGGGAACATAAATGCCTTAAAATACATTGACATTATTGACAATAATTTGTGGCCAGTGGTTGTTAGTCATTTTCCAGATAATAACTACGTTTTTCAAGATGATAATGCCCCCGTCCATCGAGCCCGATCTGTTCAAGATTTTTGTAGGGAAACGGGTCTAAAAAGCATGAACTGGCCAGCTCAGAGTCTGGACCTCAATATTATTGAGAATTGTTGGTGGGTATTAAAAAGGAAACTGCAAAAACGTACTCAGAACATAAATAATACCAAAGTCCCAGTGTGAAATTCGTGACGTATGGGACAAATTAACTGTTACTTACCTGAAATCATTGTATAACAGCATTCCTAGAAGGATGTTACGAGTAATGAGGAACAAAGGAAACATTAAGTAATATTAAGGTAGGATTATTTTATTTTGTTACTTGTTCAATAGTCCAATTTTTTTCATGTGCAGATTTACATTGAATGGTGGTCATTTTGTTTTACGAATACTTATGGCGGACGACTGTACTAACATACTATAATTTTCTAATAATTTTGCTATTTTTATCTTTTTTGATGTTGTTGTCAAAGGTTGTTTTTGATGGACCCCTTAGTTTTTCTTTGTTTTTATTACCATTAATAGAATTATTGTTGACTTTTATATCGGAGTCCGTTTATTTAATAAAGAGTTGAATAAATCTTTTCTGGACAGACAAAAACACACAAATCAGCCTGATTTTATTTCGGCATAATTATTTTTATAAGTCAGCCTTAGAAGTCAAAAAAATTCAATGAAGACAGTTAATTCAAGAACTCCTTGTTTTATACCAAGAGTAACATATAGTGCACATGTCATCCATCCCCTCACATGTGTGTTCAAGTGCTGCTCAACATATAAATTTTGTGTTAAATCATCTAACAGGCTATTAATTGAACATGGAATTATTTTCAATTATGGAATTTGCATAATTTCTTGTGTTCAAAATTTTTAATAAATTCCAAGTTTATTTGGTATCATAATCTTTTGAGCGGTTAATAACACTTTCCATGCAATGTATTTTGGTTAGATAGTGTTGTGTGCGGCACAGTACATTCTATTGAAAATATACTATTTTCTTTGTAATAGAAAGTGCTGTGTGCAGCACAGAGCATTTCGGTACAGAATAAACATGGAATTTATTAAAAATTTCAATAACAAGAAATCAAGCAAATTCCATAATTAAAAATAATTCCAAGTTCAAATAAAAGCCTGTTATTTATTATTGTTTTAAATATTTATATATTGTTGATGGCATTTCAAACAAAAGGATGTATTTCAGCTACAATCTCATCAAAGGACAATAGCTGAGAAACATCCTTGAAAGACCATAGATAATCTGTTTATCACTGCTTTCCTGACATAGGCTTATGACATCATACATTCTCTTTCTAATGACTGAGAAAATATGAGATAATCTTCTACCTCAAGTGAAAGATATAAAAAAAATATCATAGAAAAAAATCAAAGGAAAAAGACACAAAATAGTGATAAGTACCTTTTTCAAATAAAATAAAATAAAACATTTGAGAGCTGTCATCAATGGTATCCATGGACAGAAAAACATTCCCAACCTAAAAATAAAAGAAACAATTTGTAAATAGAAATAAGTAATATTATGTATGAAAAGGCTTTTTGACGGACATTTATACAACACCCTGTTATGTTCTAATCATCCTGGGAAAAATAATCACACTAAATAAGTAGCTCATATTGAAAAGTGTTAAATATTTTCAAGGTCAAAAGAATAAAAAAATAAAAACTAATTTCACTAACCATGCAATGAAATCAGGTTAATATTGGTAATGAGAATATGTCTACAAACTTTAGGTGAAGGACTTCAAAAACCAGGAGGAAAAAGCGTCTCCTAAATAAATTTGTGAATAGTTTTCTTTCACAATCAACAATGGTAACTTTTGATGAGGTCTTCAATTATGAAACTACAGAGTCTATTTATATCTAGGAACAGGAAAGACACACACAATCTGATCACACAATTTGATTTGTTTGTTGAATGCTATTGTTTACATGAAACTTTTACAATGTAACTGCAAAACACTAGGATAGGACTCTGTCTACCACTCATTCCAGATTCTTTGTTATTTCAAAATTGAAGATAATTTTTCATTTATACACACTTACCAACATAAGTATTGAGAATAAACTAAATCAACAACATTTCTTGGTAAATCAAATTCTTGTTCTCCCAAAAACTTTACAATTTTGAAGCTTTTCCATCTGTCATAGATCAACCTAAAATTGAAAAAAGGGCACACATATGCGTATTGTTTAAAAATATCAAGTCAAATAAACACATATTTTAATCAAGTGAACATAATTTGATGAAACATCTTTTTCAATCAAATTAACAAATTCTGGTGGAAATTTCTCATTGGCAATCATACCACAACCAGTTTTTTTACAATTTAAAAGTATCTTACACATAGATCACATATTTTTTTTATACTGAAAACAGTAGATCAATTGTTTAAAAATGCTTAAATAAATCTTGAGGATGTTTGCTTGTCATGTTTTGGAAATTTTGTCAGATTTTTGAAATCCCCTGGTTTTATCCATTTGAATGCTTTAAACAATTTTGCCAATGAAATCCCCATTTTTCTTTTTATAAATCTTTTACATGTATAATTATAAGCCATTTCTAAAAGTCTTATAAAATCTTATTTAATTTTTAATAGTTTTTGAGAACTTTAACTGGTCAATGATAAAGCTATGAAAAATCAAGTGAGAACATTTTCCGCCAAAATTACGAATGGCTAATATCTCGAAATCAAGCACATTGACCCCTATATTTTTTTGCTTTTTTGATTCCGCAATTAAACCCTTTAAATATATACTAGTGTCATGGAAAACTATTTTTTTTTAAACTGAGCAGCAAACTACCTTAAATGTATTCAAAATCTAATAAAACTTTTAACTGGTTAACACAACTAAATTAAGTGGTCAAATCACTGTATGAATATGAATATGAATATGAATATGAATATGAATATGAATATGAATATTAATATGAATATAATTATGAAGGAATATGAAAATGAATATGAAAGAATATGAATATGAATATAATTAAGAAATAACAGATAAACTTACTTTCTAGGAAAATTTCCACAAAATATAACAAAAGTAGTAACAATCAAATCCATAAGAGCTAATCTGTACAACTGTTGTCCTATGTAGTTTTCCCAACACTAAAAATAAATAGAAGAAAAATCGTATAAATAAAATAAATACACATAAAAAGTGAAAGGAAAAAGGATATCATTGTAAAAAAATAGCAAAGAAACACATTTTCTTTCATATTTGTTATTTTTAAGAACAGCTGATAAAGTTTTGCATGATGTATAAAATTCATACATTCTGACACTTCCTTTTTTCTAGTATCATATAACAGCTCAGTATTAGTTTAAACATATTTATTTATAGTGGATTGGGAAACAAGTTTTGCAACTTATATTAATCCCTTTCCTCTTTGTGGGTGCGAGTGCTGCCATGTAGCGTCATTAGCCTGCTCTTTTTCGAAATCTACAAGGGTGTCTTTTACGTGCAAGAGATATGGCTCTCTCTTAACACGGGTCAGCCTTTTGTCTTCCTTTTCCGACGGACTATCATCATTTCCTCAAGACTATACTCGCATATGGTGTCAAGGGAGAGCAGAAAATTCAGTCCCTGAAATTTTCATCCAGGAACAGAAGTTGAACCAGGAACCTTTGTGTTAGTTGTCCGATGCACTAACCACTACACCAAGGCTTTCATATTTAAATGTGACATCTACCTCAGTTTATTTAAATGTGACAACAATTAATGTCTTCTAGGACAATTTTCATGAATTTAATTATCAAATAGCAGAAAAATATTCAAACTATATACTATGAAGCCAGCTTAATGAAGCAAATCTCTTGAATTTGATGTATCATATGCCAGTTTTTGTACACCAACCAGGATATCAATTCTTCAGAATAATAAGCATGTAAAAAAACATTTTTTTACAAACTTGATCTTACCTTTATTACAATTTTTTTAGTAAGTCCAGATGAACTGTCCTCCCATCTTTTATTTCCACAGACAGGAGGTGTGTCAACATTTATTATTTCTACATATATAGATGCTAACAGAACCATGGGTGATGCTAATCGTAACAGAATGGCTCTGCATGAAACAAAAAAACATTTTAAAAATACTAAACATGTTACAAACAATTTGTATCAATTTCAGCCATAATCTTTCATCTTGTAACAGTATTAAAACATTTGACTTTTCTACTCTTTACACAAGTATTCCACATTCCAAACTAAAAGACGAATTAGAAGAGTTGGTATTGCTTTGCTTCATAAAAAAGAATGGCCACCGCAGATACAAGTATCTTGTCTTAGGGAGGGATAAATCCTACTTTGTAAAGGATCACTCTGATTCAAACATAAATTTCTCTGAAACTGATATTATCAAGATGGTTGATTTCTTGATTGACAACATATTTGTTACGTTCTGAGGACGTGTTTTTCAACAGACTTTCGGCATTCCAATGGGAACAAACTGTGCCCCTCTACTTCCCAACTTGTTTCTTTATTAGTATGAAGCTGACTTCATGCAGAAACTTCTTAGGAAGGAAGACAAGAAGTTAGCAATATCCTTTAACTCTACTTTCCGCTATAAAGATGATGTTCTTTCACTAAATAATTCAAAATTTGGTGATTATGTGGAACGCATCTATCCCATCGAACTAGAGATAAAGGATACTACAGATACAGTTAAGTCAGCTTCATATCTTGACTTACATCTAGAAATTGACAAAGCGGGTCAGTTGAAAACAAAACTTTACAACAAAAGAGATGATTTCAGCTTTCCATTGTGAACTTTCCATTTCTAAGTAGCAACATTCCAGCAGCACCTGCATACAGTGTATATATCTCCCAATTGATACGATATTCCTGTGTTTGCATTTCCTATCATGATTTTCTTGATAGAGGGTTTCTGCTCACAAGGAAGCTATTAAATCAAGAGTTCCAAATGGTGAAGTTGAAATCATCCCCTTCCCTTTCATGAATGTGACCTACCGAATTAGACTATTTACCGGATTTGTTATCACATAAGCAACACGACGGGTGCCACATGTGGAGCAGGATCTGCTTACCCTTCCGGAGCACCTGAGACCACCCCTAGTTTTTGGTGGGGTTCGTGTTGTTTATTCTTTAGTTTTCTATGTTGTTTCATGTTTACTATTGTTTGTCTGTTTGTCTTTTTCATTTTTACCCATGGCGTTGTCAGTTTATTTAAGATTTCTGAGTTTGACTGTCCCTTTGGTATCTTTTGTCCCTCTTTTATAGTACTGACCCAAAGGCAACTTGGAGATGCTGGGACACCATTCAATAGTAAAATAAACAAAAACAAAAAAGCTAGAAACAACAAAGTCTTCCACTATAGGAACTAAGTTTATACTGCAAGTCAAGCTCTACATTGCTCTGCATCTAGAGAAATTGTGAATAAATTTAACAGACACAATAAAAAAACCTTATCTATGATCAGTTATGCTTGCTGTTAATTAATACCTGACAATCTATAAATTTATTACATTCCTTTGAGACTGCTTCAAATTCCAGAAAAGATATTTTTCAGACTTCTACTATAAAAGTCATACCCACCTTGTTATAGACATTTTGATCTCAGTTTCATGGAGGTAGCTTTCATATAAAGTCAGTCTCCAACACACTTTCGGTACAACAAAATTCAGTACAGTTATTGTTAGGTATGGTGCAAAGCTTATCATTAAACTGTTCAACTTAGACTGGTACATGGAATTTAACTGGAAAATAGATACAAAATATCATGTTAATTCCTATTTATGAACAGTCTTTTTTCTTTATTTCATAAATCAAAATTAGATAAAATCTGCAGCAATTAGTTTAAACTAGTTGGTTGAAGTTATGTTTCTTTTTTTTTAAACTTTCTATTGACACATAGGTATAAACTGCATAAAGAACACATGCAATTTCTGTGTATGGTATTGACAATCATAAAGGTTAGTCTGAACATATATGGTATTGACAATCATAAAGGTTAGTCTGAACATGTATGGTATTGACAATCATAAAGGTTAGTCTGAACGTAATTGACAGCATCTCCTACAGTATGATTTAGGCAAATGTTGGTTCAATTTGTGGTGGTCATTATGATGAAGACATATTGAATTGCAGCCTGAAACATACAGACAATCAAACTAATAAATATAAGGCTTAATTGAACTTTTTTTTCCAAATACTCTTATAAAAAAGCAAATCTGTTTATAGAATTTTTATTCTTGATTCCATAATGTTCATTTTAATATAATACCTACCTGCATCATTTGCTCTGTAACTTTATATATAGCAGCTAAGCTGAGTCCTAATAGGATTGTGATCAACACATTAATGACTATTCTTAAACCATATACCATCAATTTATCTGTTAAAGATCTCCTTTTCCATAGGTCCTTCTTTTTAGTATCCAGCATTTCTGCCTATTCAAATTGACAAATATTTGAAAGCATTAATTAACTTTATAAATAATAAGCTTGATTTACTCTAAATAAATATATAGGATGATAAGTTTTTGCTTATTCAAAGCCAGTCCATACTTTCTCCAACTGTTTAATATTTTTTATATAATCAATGTGTGGTTTATTTGATCTCAGTTCTTCATAAGTCAAAATTCAATTATGACTTAAAATTTACTTGATTTTCTATGAATTTGCAATTATGAAGTCACAAAACAGGCAATTTGCATATTCTTGCTGACAGTAATCCTACCATGTCTTTGCAATCATAACCTATCAAACATCTATAGTTACTACTTTATCTATATGTAAGTAAAGTAATAAGATCCTGTACAAAGCAACAAAAATGTAAGCCACAGTCATTCCTTGCCTACATATACTTGGTCTTGAAATCAGTACAACTATCCTTCCCAGAAATGATTAATGAAAAACTTACAATAAGATCTGTTCTTATACTGGCCATTTTAGATTTAGCATGTTTCTCCTTGCAAATACAGAAATCCCATCCAGCCCACACACGACTACTGTACTTGGCTGGCTTGCCTTCTCTACCATAGGAGGCTTTCATATTCTTAGCTGAGCTACAAAAAATAAAGTCAAGGTAACCACTTTAAAAATTAAAATCTGATAGGTTACTTTTATAAACTTAAAACAACCATTATTCATTGTCATGCTATTGTTTTACTAAGATCAACCTGATTTTCCATTTGTAAAATAGAAAGATATGGTATGATAGCCATGAGTCAACTATCCATTGGAGACCAAAGAGTCAACTATCCACTGGAGACCAAAGAGTCAACTATCCACTGGAGAAATGACCTTGATGTTAGTAACTATTGAAAACTGTCCAGCCCTCAACAATAAGCAAAGTCCATACCACGTAGCCAGCTACAAAAGTCCTGACATGACAAAATACCAAACAGTTCAAATGAGGAAACCAACAGCCTGATGTATAGTTCCAAATTTACATTTCAACTCTTTTCTACCTTGCAAGTGCTATTAAAACAAGAATTTCAATTGTGAGATAATATATTAGTGAATATATCATACCACAAACATGCATTGGTTTACAGAACATGAATTAAAGCCCACACTTAAAAAGATTGCTATTTGAACAAGTATGATTAAACAAACTGACATATGGTTGTCAACATGTAGGGATATTTAGTATCAGGATACAAATTTTAGGTTATAATCAAGTACTGACTACTTTCTTTTAGTTAATAATCAAGCACTGGCTACTTTCAATAATCTTGAAGTTTTCTAAGGTCTGTGTTCCAGTCTTTAGCATAACCTTTCTATTGTTAAATGTGATTGGAAAGCCTGATGTCTGATTCTAATATGGTCTGTCCTATGTACAATATAAAAAACATATAAAAAATCACCAGTATCAGACATCAAAAGTAAACCATTTGACAAATATCCAAAATTTATTTATTTAATTTTTGTTTTCATTCTGGTAACATCTTGTGAGCCTTGATCATGATATTACACTATCTTAATTATTATAAAGTGTTAAAGCTTATATATCACTAATTGTCACATGGGACAAGAGTACATTGTCATTTACTTGGTACATAGCAATGAGATAAGCATTACTAACAGCACTGAATTAATGGCTACTAAAATCAATAGTTACAGAAAGGTCATCAATAATGGTATAGACTGCAGACGTGATGTCATGAACCCCCTATGAAACTCATAGGGGGTCAAGTCACGTGATGGCTTTAAACCAATCAAAACCTGATAATTTACCCGTGGTGTGATAATGAGTACTATTAAGTCTACAAACTGAGTGCTATATGTATTATATCTAATCTGAAAAGTAATTTTATTTTTTAAATCTGTTGTTTTGAACTTATTGCATAGTAGCACCAACATATTTTTAAAGGAATTGACAAATACTTACTTTCTTACAACTTTGACAAAGCTGATAATTAGACATACGCCAACAGCAGAAATATAAGCCACACCCATATTATAATTCAGCTTATAATCACTTTCACCTTCTGTTGTATTAGACTTCTTTGATTCGTTTCCTTCCCCCTCCCCTACTATGGTATAATGTACTATAGCTTCTTTATCTAGAACATCTCCAACATCTCTTTTTGGTCTTTTTGTTGTTGGTATTTTTATATTTATTGACTTATGTTTCTTTGAACTGAATTTATTAAATGTTGTCTTGTTGAAGTATGCTCCATAAAATAAGATCTTTGTTTCCATCCAACCCTGTAATGGAATACAAAATACATGTTACACAGAAATACAAATAAGTACCACATTCTACTATAAATTCAAAAATTATTACGAAACGCACAAATAAGAACTCCCAATCTGATATCTGATACAAATATCTATGTCCAGATTTTCAAGAATTCACATGCATTTTTGTCCTTTTTTTCAAAAATCACAATAATAATTGCAGAGTAATTTCTGAATTACAGTACCCTGTAAAAAAAGTATTATATACAAGCTTAACAAAAACATGTAGGTATTTCTATATAATATCACTTAATAACATATCAATAATTAAAATTGAGGTGGATCATTGCAGGCAGATATTTCCTCAGATAGAATTTTCTTATACTTTGTCAGAACATAGATTTTTCCATGCTTTTCGCAAAATTATAATTAAAAAAGTATGGGTCACCATGCTATTTTTCAAGCTACAAGCCGTGCAAAATTGCTCAAATGTGCAAAGAGATTTCATGAAAAAACACTTTTCTGTGAATAAAAAGAAATTTCATGAGATAGATTTTGAAATAAAGTATGATAAGCTGGGTTTTGAAATATGCGCTAATAAAATATAAAGAATAACAGTGTCACTGACCTCATTTTCTTGCTACAAGTAAAATTTTAAAATTTCTCTATCGTTCCTTTCCTTTTTATAATTTTACTATTTAAGTTATCTCCCCTCAATGGCTAAGTTGTTAATTTGCTTTGAACTAATGTAAATATTTGGTTTTTCATTAGTTAGTCTGAATTATGCAATAAATCACTCATCTTCAATTCCATTGCAATAAACAGTCTAACTTATTAATGAAAATGTAGTGAAAATAACTCTTTCCATCTTTGCTTTGTCAAAATCAGAAAAATAGCTGAATTCCACTTTTAAAACAAAACAAAATAACAGGTATAATTACAATATAATTATTTACATGAGATTACATTTATTGTTATGCAGTTGCTTTTTAATTTGCAGTTGATAGACATTTCATTTTTGTATTTTCATTGTTGAACAGGGTACTTTTATTGACAGGAGAAATAAATATGAAATTTTTTATCATATTTTTAAAGTAATGAAACAGTAAATGCACACAAACTATTTCATAATGTTGAAAGTGAGTTTTATGTTATACCAAAAAAAGGCCATAGCTTTCTGAATCAAACAAAAATTGGCAAGATTAAATTAATCAGAGGCAGATTGAGGGTGGGGTGCCCCTTCTGGAGCTATATGTACAGATAATATTATCACTTTTAATATGTCCCTCTCCAAACGTTGCTTACTTTTAAAACTGGCCCCCTGCTTTTTTAAATCCTGCATCCGCATCTTCCAGTTTTATTTAATACATGTGCACATGCATTATTCATTGTAATTTTTAATCAAATACAAAACTTACAGTTCCTTCTAAGAAATCCAATATTTTGTCAACTGTTGTTAGCTTCCGTGTAAAACCATCAATATAAATTTTATACTTTTCAGAACACTTCATTGTATCTTTATACTCTGTAATATTACTGACAGTAAGAGATTCTTCAAATTCCGACGGTAACATTAAACTTCCTGGTATGATGACAAAGGCAAACATAATAATGGAAAGGTAGATGTTCAAGAAAAATAACCAACGGATAAATTTAAAGTATGTCATGATTGCCATTCCATACCGACCTGAAAAGACAAATGTATACATCTGAAGTGTTATAAAAATTGTCCTTCATGAAAAAACAACAAAGCATAGAATGACTTAACTACAATGGCTACTGTTGATTCCTTTATGTGTACTTACTATCATACATGTAAATTATGTGTACTTACTATCATACATGTAGATTATGTGTACTTATTATCCTACATGTAGATTATGTGTACTTACTATCATACATGTAGATTATGTGTACTTACTATCATACATGTAGATTATGTGTACTTATTATCCTACATGTAGATTATGTGTATTTATTATTGTACATGTAGATTATGTATACTTATTATCCTACATGTAGATTATGTGTACTTACTATCGTACATGTAGATTATGTGTACTTACTATCGTACATGTAGATTATGTGTACTTACTATCGTACATGTAGATTATGTGTACTTACTATCATACATGTAGATTATGTGTACTTATTATCCTACATGTAGATTATGTGTACTTACTATTGTACATGTAGATTATGTGTACTTATTATCATACATGTAGATTATGTGTACTTATTTGTACTTACTATCGTACATGTAGATTATGTGTACTTATAATCGTACATGTAGATTATGTGTACTTATTATCCTACATGTAGATTATGTGTACTTACTATCATACATGTAGATTATGTGTACTAATTACTATCATACATGTAGATTATGTGTACTTATTATCCTACATGTAGATTATGTGTACTTACTATCCTACATGTAGATTATGTGTACTTACTATCGTACATGTAGATTATGTATACTTACTATCCTACATGTAGATTATGTGTACTTACTATCGTACATGTAGATTATGTGTACTTACTATCGTACATGTAGATTATGTGTACTTACTATCGTACATGTAGATTATGTGTACTTATTATCCTACATGTAGATTATGTGTACTTATTATTGTACATGTAGATTATGTGTACTTATTATCCTACATGTAGATTATGTGTACTTATTATCATACATGTAGATTATGTGTACTTATTTGTACTTACTATCGTACATGTAGATTATGTGTACTTATAATCGTACATGTAGATTATGTGTACTTATTATCGTACATGTAGATTATGTGTACTTATTATTGTACATGTAGATTATGTGTACTTATTATTGTGTACTTATTATTGTACATGTAGATTATGGAAACAGTACATTTTAGTGGATACTTCAATTGATGGTTTTGTCAAAGTCTGCATACAGGGACTATAGAAAACTTGTACTTAGTTGAACATTCAAGTTTGTGGTTCAACTTAACCTGCAAAATTGGTATCCCTTGAATAATAATGAATTCAAAGTAAACTGAATTAGATGTATATAAACGGAGATATAAGGATACTTATTTTTTTTTAAATATGTAATTAAATGCAGTTCATGTATTTGCTTGCTGTTCTGAATTATTATTTTTTTATTTTCTTGTGAGTAATTTCCTAACAAAAATCTAACATATCTTGATGTGCCCTTTGGTTGCTTGGTTTCTTAATTTTACAGACCTGTGCTAAAAGCCGGCATGAGCTTCTAATGAGGCAAGAATTTTTACTCCATGTTG
Source organism: Mytilus galloprovincialis (assembly GCF_965363235.1). NCBI lineage: Eukaryota > Metazoa > Mollusca > Bivalvia > Mytilida > Mytilidae > Mytilus > Mytilus galloprovincialis. The sequence goes on along the minus strand of NC_134846.1, from coordinate 77,138,246 downwards.
AAGTCCTCTTAGTGATAATGAAATGGAGGGCAAGAAACCTTTGTTGCTGTTTATTTCCTATGAGTTGATAGTTTTGTGTGATTGATTTATACACCAAAATCTTTCTATTCTATTTTTTAGGAGTACAGTACCAAATAAAAATAGATTTCTTAATTTCCTAAAGAATTTGTCTACTTCATATGCTTTCACTAAAAAAAATTTGAATCTCTACAAAACATCCATTTTGGAGTTTATTAAATTAGTCATACAACTTTTCTGTTTCATTCAGGGATAATTGATTTATACCTTTATGATCACTACTTACAGTTTAATGACAATCTTGATAATCTTACCTTCTACCTCTCTTATAGAAGCTGTCCATAAGGTAAATTTTTCTTTTAAATCTTCTAATTTCATTTTGAATCTTTCCCATTTCTGTGGACACAATCAGTATACATTATTTTCATAAGACTCTTTAAGATAGACTATTTATCATATTCTCAATTGCTAGGGAATAGGAAGAATATTGAATTTGTCATTTTTATGCATAAATATTTTTCTAACAATGTATCTTATTTTGTCTTTCAAGAATGACCTATTTTGTTTGGAATCTCCACATTCAAAGCAGAAATTGCTTAACTGTTTTGGTATAAGAAACCCCATTTAACACTCAATAAAAATTCCTGAATAGCAGGTGTTCATTTCTTATCGAAGAGTCTGTGCATTGAGTTAGGTTGCATTTTGTCAAGCAGTTACTAGTAATGGAATTAATAACAGTGGGATTCTACCTTCTGAAATATAAAGCTTTATATGCAGCCCTCAATGGATTGTAATCCCTTTGTCTCGCATTCTGTGACAAAAACTAATAAAAATTTGTAAGGGTTCCGTGGAACCCAGTGTCTCGCCTACTTTTGCTGATAATCACAGACTCAACAAAAATGACGAAAAAAATCTATAAAAATATTCCTCTTGATACTATCTTTTGATTGAAAAAAGCTTGGATAGTTTCTGAATCTTATTAATATTTTAAAAACTTTAAGAGCAGACTGTAAATAATGTTAACTGGAAAAAAACTAAGTCCATATATAAGTGAAATACAGATAAACAGGTACAAAATTTTAACAAAATTTCCTTCTAGATACTAGCTTTTGATCATATTAAAACAAGCTTCTTTCCAACTTTAGTACAAATCCAGGATAGTATAAGAAAGTTATTAAAATTTTAAAAACTTTAACCTCAGAGTGAATGTATTGTTTCCTGGCAGAAAAACAAAGTCCAGTTATAAGTAAAATACAGAAAAATGGAATTTTATTTTTACAAAATTTACTTCTGGATACTATCTTATGATCATAAATATGCTTCTGTCCACGTTTTGTAGAAATCCAGGATAGTTTAAGAAAGTTATCAAAATTTCAAACACTTTAACCACAGAGTGAATATTTGTAGACGCCGACGACACCAACAACGATGGAATTTAGGATCGCTATGTCCCACTTTTTTGACTAAAGTCAAAGGCACAACAAAAAGCAAAGAAAAAACAGAAACTTAGATACATCATGGTTTGTTGCAATGAGAGGGGGGGGGGGGGCAATAAGGGTCTGTTAACATGTTAACAACACCTCAATTTTAGCAAAAACAGTTAACAAAAAATGCAAAAAGTGCTGATAACAGATATCAAAGTGGGTTGAAAACAGTTAACAACTTAAATTGATCTCAGATAACAGCTAACAACACCTTGAAAAGGTCCATAGCAGGTTAACACAAAAAGGTATTGCCCCCTCTGCAATGGTAACCTTTCTTGTCTATAATTTGTTATTATTTCTTGAACACCTTCAGGCTAGATCATGTAAGGTCAAATTTAAGATCATGTTTGAACACTTTTAGAACTAATTTTATTCCAATACAGGACTTATGTCCCTACTCCTCTAGTTGGTGACCCATCCTTCAACTGTTATCAATAATCTTTGATTATTAGTAGGATATATTAAGAGAACTTCTACAAAAAACATATTAAACAGAAGTTTGGCAAGTGTTTAAAGCTAGAGGCTCTAAAGAGCCTGTGTCGCTCACCTTGGTCTATGTGAATATTAAACAAAGGAAGCAGATGGATTCATGACAAAATTGTGTTTTGGTGATGGTGATGTATTTGTACTTCTTACTTTACTGAACATTCTTGCTGCTTACAGTTATCTCTATCTATAATGAACTTGGCCCAGTAGTTTCAGTGGAAAATGTTAGTAAAAGTTTACAAATTTTATAAAAATTGTTAAAAATTGACTATAAAGGACAATAACTCCTTAGGGGGTCAATAGACCATTTCAGTCATGCTGACTTATTTGTAAATCTTACTTTGCTGTACATTATTGCTGTTTAAAGTTTATCTCTATCTATAATAATATTCAAGATAATAACCAAAAACAGTAAAATTTCCATAAAATTACCAATTTAGGGGCAGCAACCCAACAACGGGTTGTCCGATTCATCTGAAAATTTCAGGGCAGATAGATTTTGACCTGATAAACAATTTTGCCCATGTCAGATTTGCTCTTAATGCTTTGGTTTTTGAGTAATAAGCCAAAAACTGTACTTTACCCCTATGTTCTATTTTTAGCCATGGTGGCCATCTTGGTTAGATTGCCGGGTCACCGGACACATTTTTTAAACTACATACCCCAAAGATGATTGTGGCCAAGTTTGGATTAATTTGGCCCAATAGTTTCAGAGAAGATTTTTGTAAAAGTTTACTAAGATAAATTTACAAAAATGGTTAAAAATTGACTATAAAGGGCAATAACTCCTAAAGGGGTCAACTGACCATTTCGGTCATGTTGACTTATTTGTAAATCTAACTTTGCTGAACATTATTGCTGTTAACAGTTTATCTCTATCTATAATAATATTCAAGATAATAACCAAAAATAGTAAAATTTCCTTAAAATTACCAATTTAGGGGCAGCAACCCAACAACGTGTTTTCCGATTCATCTGAAAATTTCAGGGCAGATAGATCTTGACCTGATAAACAAAATTACCCCGACAGATTTGCTCTTAATGCTTTGGTTTTTGAGTTATAAGCCAAAAACCGCATTTCACCCCTATGTTCTATTTTTAGCCATGGCGGCCATCTTGGTTAGATGGCCGGGTCACCGGACACATTTTTTAAACTAGATACCCCAAAGATGATTGTGGCCAAGGTTGGATTAATTTGGCCCAGTAGTTTCAGAGGAGAAGATTTTTGTAAACGATTACTAAGATTTATGAAAAATGGTTAAAAATTGGTTATAAAGGGCAATAACTCCTAAAGGGGTCAACTGACCATTTCAGTGATGTTGACTTATTAGTAAATCTTACTTTGCTGAACATTATTGCTGTTTACAGTTTATCTCTATCTATAATAATATTCAAGATAATAACCAAAAACAGTAAAATTTCCTTAAAATTACCAATTCAGGGGCAGCAACCCAACAACGGGTTGTCCAATTCATCTGAAAATTTCAGGGCAGATAGATCTTGACCTGATAAACAATTTTACCCCGTCAGATTTGCTCTAAATGCTTTGGTTTTTGAGTTATAAGCCAAAAACTGCATTTTACCCCTATGTTCTATTTTTAGTCATGGTGGCCATCTTTGTTGGTTGGCCGGGTCACCGGACACATTTTTAAAACTAGATACCCCAATGATGATTGTGGCCAAGTTTGGTTTAATTTGGACCAGTAGTTTCAGAGGAGAAGATTTTTGTAAAAGTTAATGAAGACAGACGACGGACGCAAAGTGATGGGAAAAGCTCACTAAGGGCCAGATGAGCTAAAAAGAGGGGAAAAAAAGTGTTGAAAGAAGTTTCCTCAGCATTAGTTTACAGTTAAATTGATGTGTGTTGATTGACAATGAACAGGTGGAGTTTTGCTTTGATTACATAACATACTGAAATTTGATTGGACAAATGAGAGTATCATTGTCTCAATTCAAATTGCAATTTTTAACCAAACTTCCACACAAACAAACATCATTAGATGCAAACATACAGAATTACTGTTGATCATATTATTGAAGATGGGTTCTAAAAACCTGAAAAACAGAAATTATCATATATTTACCTTTGGTGGTTTTTTATCTTTTATTGTCCTGTATGCTCGAAAAGTGGCATTTCTGAAACAGCGGGAAAAAAACATTTGATGAAAAATAAATATAATGTGCAACAGTGTAATTAAAGCAATGAAATGTAACGGTTTTATTTTATTCATGTTTCTATGCCACATAGTTTATCATTTAACCCTGAATACACTGTGAACTATCTAAAGAAAATAGTACTTCAAACTTTTGATGGGGCTTAAAGAAGGTAAGGATACGAACAATGCTGTCATATTCACAAATTTCATCAAATTCAACTATTATCAATAAATAAAACTTATAAGTGATAAACTACTCACTTTAAAACATTTATTATTGTAAACATGTGTTAGCATAGAAATCAAAGATGAGGGTTATTTTCATGAATGTTTCAAATCAAATAATCAAATTGGGACAAACATATGTCAAAACTCGAAGGCAAAAAATTCAAATGTGAAAATAGAAATTCAAATACATTTGTTGAAGTTATTAAAGGAATATGACTATGTTCTTTTAAAGTATTTAAGTGTCATATTAAGTCCATTTTGAATATTGAACAAAATTATGTAACATGATTTGGCATCTTTGAATTTTGTCACATACATGTACATGGCAATTGTAAAAGAAAAAAAGTTTAAAGACATTAAAGAAACAATCAGACTAACTAGAATGGATGGAAATTAATTTTTTTAAGTGTTAACCCAGCCAACAGTGTACATGTGTATATGATCGATACAAGCAAACACGTGAAAAATAGTAGTGGCCAGCCTCAAATTTCAGGTGCATGGGCTCTGGCGCCCATGATTTGTTTATATCCCTGCTACTAAAACATTGACAACAAAAATGATCTAAATAAAATGTACCTAAAAGATGTGACAAAACTACCAATATTCTCTCTGACTGATTTCTGTCTTCTGTATAATCTTTGTCTTCTTTCATGTAGAGGTGGTGGTTGTTCTGGTGGCTTAGAAACCCGACAATAAACTTTATCATGTTGACGTATTGTTCTTCTCTGATCCAATTTCAGATTGCTTGCCTTTTTCTTTCTAATCTTGACACTTGGTAAACTGGCATGGATGTTATCCAGGGATGACATTCTCCAATCAGCCACATTCTCGTAACGTTTATATGCATTATTGTTGAGAGTACCATTTTCATCGTCTTCTTCTGGAACATCAGGTAAGATAACTCTGGAAATCTCATTATCTTCATTTTCTACTGATTCAACAGTTATTTGGGGAAATGATTCATCTATAAATGAGAGATTTCACAGGTTAATGGTTAATATTTAAAAGTAAATGAAACTAAATGGAATCATACACAATTGTTTTAATTAAACACTTATTAAAATAACATATATAATAATTCAATGTATATTTTACTTTACTATATTAAATATTATTCATATTTTCTTCTAATTATATACGCAATCTGTTTAATTTATTCATTCAAATAATGTCAAACTCTGAAACTAATGAATGCATCCATTTATATATAAAAATTTATCAACACATCTCAGGTATTTTTAAAATAAGCATTCTTTTAATAAAATTGTGAGTTTTAGATAAATACATTTTAAGACATCATATTTATATCTGAATTAACATTCTACCTTTTTGCTGGTGACATTAATATTAAAACTAATGTTAATGACTTCCAGTGTCATATAATTAATAGACTGAATAAAATAAAGTACAAATGGATGTTTAGACTAGTCATCCAACTTATTTAAAGGTTTTGGAGTTGTTAAACAAATGTTACAAATTCTTCTATCATTATGACTTCTAATAAGCATGATAAGAAACTGGAAATTTTCATAAAGAAAATGGGGCCCTAACTACCCAATGCTTGGATTGGAACAGATAAAAAGTCTATATTAACCATAAATGTAGCTTTAAAGGGAGGCCTGGCAACCCTGGCCCCCTTTTAAATCAATCTGCTAAAAAAAATACAATGTAGTATTTATTGTACTTTATCTGACTGTTCTGACATGTCTGAACAGTTTCGATACATTTTTTACATGTAATATGAATTCATTCTAAAAGAAAAAGAAACTAAGTATAAAATGTGACATACCAGCTGAGAAACCACAATTGAACATATCTAATAAATTCAATCCAAATATTTTATGCATATAATTTTAGAAATTAACCAATTTTCATGTTCATCAATATGTCATATTTATCAATCAAAATATACAAGTACATTAATTACTATATGTATCATCGATGACTGAGGGCTAAAATTCAATGCATTAATCATATAAAAAGAAATAAATTTGGAACCAAAAATTATTGTGTTATGGCTGTATGGTATATTGATGTAATTACAGGTCAGTTAGACAAATGTAAGTTAGAAAATAAAATAATTTTCTAAATTTCTGAAATTCTTTTTTTCTTCCTGCATTGTTGATTCATTTCTGAATTTGTTATTTCGTTCATTTCATCTGAGTTTTTCAAAATCTATTTTAATACCTACCAGATTATAATATTTAAATATTTATGATAATGGAAATAAATTTGCCTTATATTTTTAAATTATAAAAATTCCTAAAGGAGATAATGAAATTTCAACAGATGAAATTTGGTATTTGAATTTTTTTTTATTGAGATCTAGATCTATATATAGCATTAGAAATAATTGAGAAAATGAAGATTTTAAGTAAATAAAGAGATTTTAAAACCTTAATTCAATTTTTTTTGATAGAGAGAAATTTTTAAAAATTGTTAGCATGATATAAATATGGGGATTAGGGGGTGACCTATAGTTATATGATGCTTTATTTTCAAACATAAACATGTCAAATTTCCTTAAAAGTAACCTGGTGACCTGAGGCAATTTTGAAACATGACCTTGTGATCTAAAAGTGTTCTCTACTGATGTCCCCAGATTATATGTTCATTGAGGTCAACAAAATGAACTGACCTTAGAATTGCAAAATTTCCTGACTTTGAGTATACATGATATTCAAAGGAGGTTTGATAATTACATTGTAGATGCCATGGGATTACAAATGTACTAAAAAATGCAGCAAGGTGCTGAAGTTTGAATTAATCAGTGGTTAACATTCTGTCAATATTTACATTGAAGATGCCATCATGTGATCACAAATGTACTAAAAAATGCAGCAAGATGCTGAAGTTTGAATTAATCAGCTGTCAACAATATTATATATACTGCTTTAGGTAGACAGGACATAGGAATTATAACACAACAATGTTTTATGACTATAATAAAATACAGGAAAGGATAATAAGTGAGATTGAATTTGTTTTTCTTGAGTACTCACTGTTCTTGTGTAGTAGATATTTGGCCAGCAGTAAGCGGTAGAGCTAGGGAAGTACTTCTTTAAGTCAGTTTGTTAGGAGTGCTGACTTCAAATAGAGAGGTCTCTGTTTCAGTTCTAAAGGAGGTAATGTGATTAGGTAATGAGAATAACAGTGCTCTCCAGTTACCATAGCCTCACCGGACTCAATTACACGATTTTTGAACTGTGATTAATATTTTTTTATGTAGACTACTTTTCTTGAATTGTTTGAATGATGGCTGTCCATTTTGCATCATATCCCACATAAATTTTTATTCACGTTAGGATACTTTGGTAAGGTTTGCGTAACCTAGTTTTACGGGTCAAGAGTGCCACATATGGACGCATTTCCGAACAGCACTGTATTGATATATCTTGCAGAAGAAATCAATGACAACAGTCTAGATTGATAAAGCATACATTAATCTTTATCTCAAACACATTTTCATAGGAAAATAAGATGCACAAGTTTGTTTTTTACTTCAATTACTTCAGCAGTGGTTGCAGACGAAATGTCGGTCATGTGTAAAGGAAAGATTTCTGATTTTTTTTCGTTTTTATGTAAGATCCTCCTTTATAAAAAGAGCACTAAATTCAAGTTTATCCATTTCGGTGGTGTTCTTATCTTCCTCTATGAATTTATTTAAATAGGTCAACATTTCTTTTGGAGTTCTCTGCACTTTTCAATAAAATTAACATAATTTCTTTTGACCATAAATATGGTCACAAGAGTCTAAATCAAAGCGCTGTAAGCGCTGAAGGCAGTTAACCAAAAACCAAGGCAACCGTCATTATGAAAACTGTGGCAATGTTGCCTCAACATTAAACATTCATATATAGTACATTCATGTTTATCTAATCATTTATTTATTAAGGCAAATAATTTATATGTTATCAAGGTTTCAAAAGCAATCCATGTATCAATGTATATTTTTTATAGTGTGTCTGCAGTGGTACAAGTTCCCAATGATTGCAGTTGTTCTACTTGGTAGTTAACCTTGGTTTTATTTGACTGCTAGAAGTTCAATTTGACTTAGTATGAACATGTAATAGTATGAATGGACTGGTTTCCCTGGAAAGAAAACTGAGTTTGTGTTCTATAGTACAAAAGTTATGAGACACGAATCAGACAAATGTTCACTACAACAGGGATCAAAGATGAGGTCTGACTGACTTGCCCATAGTAAATGTAAATGATTTGTTATTTTGTCCCATACATATGAATATATATAATTTAGGGGTGGGGATCTCAACGGTTTTTAAGTTCTCAAACAGGTAGGGGTAGGCAGAGGATTTAGGGGGCAGGGGCCCGGCCCCCCCTTTTAGGGAAAAAATTTGGTTGCTTATATAGGGAATCACTGAAGCGTGACTGGAGCGGGCCCCTCTTAGGTCAGTCAGTGGGCCCCACTTATGAAAATTTCTGGATCCGCCACTTGGGGTAGGGTGACCCTAGGGACTTCCCCTACATTTCATTTTATTTGTTATATTGTCCCATACATGAATATATATGGTTTAGGGGTGGGGATCTCATTGGTTTCCAAGTTCTCAAACAGGAAGGGTAGGGTGACCCAAGGGACTCCCCCTATATTTCATTTAATTAGTTGTATTGATCCATACATGAATATATATTGTTTTGGTGTGGGGATCTTGACCGTTTCCAAGTTCGCAAACAGGAGGGTTGGGATGACCACAGGGACTTCCCTTATATTTCATTTGATTTGTCATATTGTCCCATACATGAGTATATATGGTTTAGGGGTAAGGATCTTGACCATTTCCAAGTTCTCAAACAGGAGGGTGAACAGTGACCTCAGGGACTCCCCTATCTTTCATCTGATTTGTTATATTGTCCCATACATGAATATATATGGTTTAGGGATGGGGATCTCGACCATTCTTAAATTCTAAAACAGGAGGGGTGGGGTGACCCCTAGCGACTCTTCCTATATTTCATTTGATTTTTCATATTGTCACAAACATGAATATATATGGTTAAGGAGTGTGGATCTCGACCGTTTCCAAGTTCTCAAACAAGAGGGGGTGGGGTAACTCCAGGGACTCCCCCATATTTCATTTTTTATTTATTATATTGTCCTATACTTGAATATATGCAGGGGCGGATTCAGACGGGGGAGGGTTGCGGGCTTGCACCCCCCTTAAATTTGCAAAGCATGGGTTGTTCTCAGCTTAATAAAGAATATTCCGATAATTTTACCTCAATTTTTTTTTAGCCTCGCTCTGCTCGGCGAAAATTTAAGTTTGCACCCCTCCTAACCTAAAATCTTGGATCTGCCCCTCATATGGTTTAGGGGTGGGGAGCTCGACCGTTTCCAAGTTATCAAACAGGAGGGGGTAGAGTGGCCCAAAGAATGCCACCTATATATCATATGATTTACTTACATTAAGGTATATATAATATAGTTGCATTATTTGTGAAAATAAAGAATGAAACTTTCAGCTACTTTAATTGACCCTTCAAAATTGAGAAAAAAACAAATAACCCCTCGAAATTGCAGTAATATGTTTACACTTTAAAAGCATCTCACATGCATTATCATCATTTATCATTTATAAAGAAAATTTAGACTGTGACCATGAACATGTATATTGTTAGATATACTGTTCCCAGCTGTCACGTTGTATTGGATTTTTAAATTAAAATTTATCAAAAAGTAATTTTTAGTTTCTGAATAAAATATTTTTCTGCTTTTTCTTTCTTTTACATATATCTTTTGGTTTACAATACTAATGTTTATATTCATTTACCATGCATAGATGTATTTTTTCACCTGCTTGGATTTATTTTGTAAATGATCGTCAAACCCGGAATTACCCTTATCCGCTTCCGGAATCGGATCAGATTTTGTAAAATTTTGTCTTCACGGCCGCCATTGTTATGTGTTTACAATGTTGTTTTTGTCAATCAGATACGATTTTACTCGAATTTATACAATATTTGTCGGCGATTTTCTGTATAAAGCTAGCGGTTGAACAAAATGAACATCACCGTCACGAATAATAATGATAAAAATAAGTTTTTAGCTCGTTTAATTGGAGACTTTGGTGAACATGGTGAAAAGGTTTGCAAAGTAATTTCTTATTTTCTTTCAAATGTAAAGCGACTACGTCGGGCGTAGCTAGAAACCAACTATCTTAGTCGAAATTCCGCTTGCAAAAGTGGAAGGTCGCGGACCTCGGACCACCGCTAATTTGCACACCTGCCTCCAAATTGAAAAGCTACGAAAATTTCTTTTTCTAATTTGAAATTGCCGCCAACAGCATGAACAGTTGAACTTATTATATAATAGACTACTGACGTAGTTGTACTACGTATTGATGACAAACAATATTCCTACGACTTTTGTCATTTGGGAAATCTAAACTGCTTGTCTTAAGAGATTTTCGGCGATTAAATATTTCATACAATTGTTCTTTGACATCTTAGCTAAAAGCACAAGTCATAATGAACTACACAAGGATTCTTAATAAGCACTACTTCCTATGTGTAACTTTAAAACTTTTGGATAAATCGACGATCATTTAAGGTTTTTCTGGTCATTTTTTTTGTAATTCAGAATAAAAAGTATTAAAAAAGTGTTCAATTAGTTATATATAACATAGTAACAAGCTAGATAATAACAATGGCAAGTATTTCAGGATTTATTAGGTAGAACACAAATCTATGGTGCTCGCATAATGCAGCTTAACTGCATAAAAATGTCAATTGTGGGGTTATTACCCCTGCAAAATGGTGTCCTGAAAAAATCTTGTCTTTCAGGATATCCCAGGAAGTCCTGGGATATCCTGAAAAATCCCAGCACTGGTAATTTTGTAAATCCTGAAATTTCAAGTGTCCCAGGAAGTCCCATGAAGTCCTGAAATCTGTTGTCCTGATATTTCAGGAATTTCCAAGACTTTAAATTTGTTTCAGGAATTTCAGGGATATTTCAGGACTTACAATATTTGATGAACACAAGTTTATCCTGATTTTTCAAGAACTCTTAGGACTTTAGATTATTAACAGGAATTACTGGGATATTTCAGACTTTAAAGATATGGGTTTCTTTTCAAAACTTAGTCTTTTTTTGCAATTTGAATTCCACTTAAGTATATTTACAATTCCATTTAAAATTTAAGTTCCAAGAACTGTTTGTGCACAGTTCAACTTGTATATGATCATATTGATGAAAAATGTTAGAACACAATTTTGGAAAATGCAAAACTCACATATCACAAATCATGTCACATGTCCCAAGCCAAAATATGAGTAACAACATGAACAACGCAACATGATTTTTTTTAATTAAACATTATTTATTTTCAAAGCCCAATATTAAAGACATGATCATACAACCATAGATGTAATACCCAAGATAATAGATTAAATGTAAACAGGTTAAATTATATAATTGCAAGTATCTAAATGAACACACAAATAATTTTCATGCTTTAATTCTTTATCTTTGAAATGTGAGCCAGAGTGAAAGAAATGTATAAATGTGCCATCTGGTTAATACTTATTTTAGTGTAGACACTGGACAGGAAGTGTGAGGCCAAATACAGGGGATCACATATGGCTAAATTATACATTTTCTGCAATTACTATTATAACCTTTAACATTAAGATGGTAAATAAACAATAAATGGATATTTTTTTATTATAATATATATGTATCAAATATTCAAGATAAATTAAATTTATTCAACCAGGGAACCTTTCAAAGAAAATAGAAATTTAACTCCTTAAATAACCCCTGACACAATTAGAATTTGAACTTGGACAACAAGCAAAGATGTCTAATATATCCTAAACACAAAGTGAATGCAGATAAATGAAATTAACTAAGTTCCAACAGTTCTATATTTTAACATTATATTAATAGTGCAGATGTTTTCTTCTGGTGACATGACTTTGATTTTAAGGAGCATTAATTTGATGATTTCATGCATTTTGGATAATATCTTTTGGTAAGTACAAATACATTAGATTCCACCATTTTGAATATGTGCATGTTACAATAAGAGTAAAGAAAACAGTTATAGAATGTTTACATAAGATCTACTTTCATCACAATCATAAGGAATTAGCAATACATTGTTTTTACTTATAATGAAAAAAATATTTAAATTGTATAGGTATGCTTTTAATAATAATATAAAAACTTAAACATAGAACAGTGAGAAAACTCACATTAAGATATATACCACAAACAGTTTGCTGCAATATCTCTGAAATAAGTTGCTTAATTCATTACTAGTACATGTTTAATTTTACAAATTTTAAATAAATGATTGAGTAGGGGGAAAAAATGCTAAAAATAATTGTCAGGAGATATTTTAAAGTCTATGATATATGAATGAATCAAATGTCCTTAATGGCAGGGTACATTTATACACAAAATATATACATGTATGTACTCATTTAAATAAAGAAAAAAGCATGTTGACTTAAACAAATCTGACATACTAATGCATGAGATTTGGTATATAATTTTTTTTATCAAACTTTAGATCCAAAACTTTTGTTTTGTTTCAGATTTACTGTTAAAGACCAGCAGCTCTGAGTTATAAAAAAAACTATAGTGAGGGCCAAGATACATTTATGTGACCAGCTTAAACTAGTCAAGACAAGACAGCTTTTTGGAACATTTGAGAGAATAGAAGATGATAACAATGAACAAAACAGTGACTGTACTATAGAAAATAAATTTGTTTTCAAGTAATTTGATTTTAAAAATGCCATCAAATGTGCTGTGAAGAAAAAAGTCGGAAGAATGATCGAATACTGTCTTTTCATAGATTAAAAGGATAAGAGTCCATGTTATCCCCATGGCTTTTTTTTGTTGATTTTTTGGTATGTCTTGAAATATCCCAGGACATCCCAGGAGTTCACAGGACAATATTAAAATAATTTACATGTAAACAAGTCCTGAAAAGTTTTTTAAACCTGGGACTTCTCAGGACAATCCTGGGATATTTCAGGTTTACTAGTCCTGAAAAGTCCTGAAACCCTGGGACTTCTCAGGACAATCCTTGGATATTTCAGGTTTACTAGTCCTGAAAAGTCTTGAAATGTCCCAATTGGTTCTATGCTTTTAGGATCAGGACTTCCTGGGATATCCCAGGAAATCCTGTTCCAATACTCTTCCTAAAATTCCTGAAAAGTCTTGAAATTTCATTTCAGGAAGTCCTGGGATATCCCAAGAAAATATCTCAGGAAATCCCAGGAAGTTCTTGGGATATCCTAGGATATCCCAATAGATTCTTGCAAGGGTAGGGCAAGATAAAAGGCTTCACCCATATGAACAGAATCAGGAGATATTTTTCTTTCTATATATATATTAACAAAAGAAGGCAATATGCTCTTACCTTTATTTTTTTTTATATAACTTGCAGGCCAGATTGCTGTTCTTATAATATTTTCAGAATGATTTTGTCATCGTCATCAACATTCACCAAGTGCACATAAATTGTATTATCATGAAAACAAGGGGATTTTAATAGGGTTTTTATTTATAAAAACATTTATTGATAAATATAAATGAATATGATCTTAGAGGGCAAACATTGGAAATCGTTCGTAATTGTGTCCAGTCGTAATTGCGTCCTGTGGGGCTACATAAATTTGGCACACAACTATAACTCAAAGTGGTTAGAGAGGAATTTGAGTCAAGGCACATGTACATGTATCTGTTGACTGTTGTGAGAGTATGGTATGATGACTCTTGTGATAAAATTACTTCACTTTGTACAAGTAGTGATTGACTTAGCCAGGGGTAAGAGGTTGAGCTATTGATGCCATATAATGGCCCTGCAACATAGTCGTACTCATTCAAAGAAAGTGATTCTTAAACTCAGTTGGTAAAGCGCTGACTTGAAGAGGATACACTGTGATTTTTGTAATATAAATCCTTTTAAATATAGGAACTACAAGTGAAACTGCGAGCTACTGCTCACTGATGATACCCCCGCCGCAAGTGGATAATATTAATAGTGTAAAAATATACAAGTGTTCGGTAAACAGGAAGTTGTCGAGTGATGAATCTGAAAACGCATCACACGGTATAGCTGACTTATAAAAATCCTGAAACCAAATTTCAGAAATCCTTGTATTGTAGTTCCTGAGAAAAATGTGACGAAAATTTTTAACTTGGTTATCATGTGTAAAATCATACAAGTGTTCGGTAAACAGGAAGTAGTCGAGTGATGAATCTGAAAACGCATCACACGGTATAGCTGACTTATATAAATCCTGAAACCAAATTTCAGAAATCCTTGTATTGTAGTTCCTGAGAAAAATGTGACGAAAATTTTCAACTTGGCTATCATGTGTAAAATCATACAAGTGTTCGGTAAACAGGAAGTTGTCGAGTGATGAATCTGAAAACGCATCACACGGTATAGCTGACTTATATAAATCCTGAAACCAAATTTCAGAAATCCTTGTATTGTAGTTCCTGAGAAAAATGTGACGAAAATTTTCAACTTGGCTATCATGTTTAAAATCAGACAAGTGTTCGGTAAACAGGAAGTTATCAAGTGATGAATCTGAAAACGCATCACACGGTGTGGCTGACATATATAAATGTTGATACCAAATTACAGAAAGGGTGGATGTGTAGTTCCTGAGAAAAAGTGACGAAAGTTTCATGGGAGGGACGGACTGACTGACTGACGGACGGACTGATGGACGGACGGACTGACAGACAGAGGTAAAACAGTATACCCCCCCTTTTTTAAAGCGGGGGTATAATAATAAAATTGAGAAAGGAATATATCATGCATATGGGATGCGTTTAATTAATGAATTTCATAAGTGACTTACCATATCCTTGTAACAAAATTGCAATGTACTCTTTGTGCACATCGAGAAAAGGAAAACTTGAACCGAAAAACAAATAAGTACAACAATGCTTATGCTAACACTACATGTACCAAGCCCAAGGGTATAGTATTTAAAGCTTGACTCATAAACTGTTAAGTGATTCACCAACGTTTCTCTTGTTTCTGATATGTAAACCTACCGTTTTTCTTCAGTAAAGGAGAATAGACATCATCCTCTATGTCTTCTTCCTTATTATTGGACGATGCCATTTCATTGCTAGTTATATGATCAGTTATCTAAAAGTTGGAATAGAAAAACAAAAACAAAGTTTCCTTTTTATAATAATGAAAACGATTCCGGTTTTTTCGGGGTTATAAATCCGGAGCGAAATTATTAGCCTGGGGTATTTACTAAGCTTGCTATATTAAACAGGGGACCCTCATTAAACATGCGTACTATTTAAACAGTCTTGTCAATCTTACTGAAATATCAACTGTACTTAAACAAATTGCAACAAAAATTAAATAGGGCTAATTCACAAAGTCAATAGATTTATACCCTATCAACTACAGTATATATATCATGCAGAAGTCCGACAAAATCGTATACGTGATCATTCTGAGACATAATTATATGCCGTCTGTTAAAAACCATGAAATATAGTAATTCCTTTTTAGTCAAACAATTATTTTGGGGATTGAAACGTTAATCTTTATTGAAACTGAGACAACTATATAACAGGTTGGAAAAAAAAGTAGTTCCGAGTCTTAAAAATACATCTAAAAATATGTTCATTGTATCTCGGAGACATATAATACCAGAAGTCCATTCTAGTAATGGGACTCTGATAATACACATATGTGTATATTCTCTCTGATTGTATCTATGATGCCATGTGCGGATCCCGAAACTATTGCTAGGAAATGCCAGAAACAGCATCTACACCAGAGACCAAATTGTTCGCGGATGACAGCCTACTCTTTCGTACCATCACCAACCAAGCTGACAGTGAACTACTTCAAAAGGACTTAACAGCATTGGAAGACTGGGAAAACAAATGGCAGATGACTGAGTTTTAATGCCAAAAAATGCCTTGTCATCAGAATATCCCCCCAAAATAGACCAGTGATACAAACATCGTACCACGGCTACACGGTCATACTCTAGACACAGAGGAAGCAAGTAAATATCTTGGAGTAACCATCAGCAACAACCTAACATGGGATAAACACATAGACAATACAGTAGGCAAAGGAAACAGAACATTGGGATTTATAAGTAGAAACCTTAAAGGCTGTACAAAACCTGTAAAGGCAGCTGCGTATGTATCCATGGTAAGACCTGCAGTGGAATACGCAAGCACAATATGGGACCCAACCGCCAAAAATAAAATCAAGGCAATTGAACAGGTCCAGAAAAGAGCTGCACGATTTGTGAATAACAACTACACAGACAGAACACCTGGCTGTGTCACAAATATGGTTAAAAATCTTTAATGGGAAAGTCTAGAAGAACGGAGGAAAACAAATAGATTATGCATGCTATTTAAGATCCAGCTTATAGATATAGACCGTCACCAATATTTGACACCGAATGATAACCGGACCAGAGGTAAAAACCGCTTCTTCCAAGAAAGAACAAGTACAGACACTTACGGCCAATCTTTCTTCCCGAGGACAATCAGGGACTGGAACAACCTACCAACAACAGTTTCAGCGACCAACACCGTTGAGGGATTCAGAGCTGCCCTGAAGGCATGCTCTGAAAGGAAGTAGGAAAACCCAGTTGTAGATAATTTTAATTGTATATTTCTGCTTCAAAACAAGTCGGCGAGAAGGGATGCTCAATTATAGTACCCATTGGAAATCTAGCTTCAAAGCAAGCCGGGGAAAAGGGATGGTCAATTAAATTACCCATGGGAAATCCTGCTTCTAAACAAATCGGTGAGAAGGGATGCACAATTATAGTCCTCATTGGAAATCATGATTCAAAACAAGTCGGTGAGAAGGGATTCACAATTATAGTACCCATTGGGAATCTGTTTCAAAACAAGTCGGTAAGAAGGGATTCACAATTATAGTACCTATTGAGAATCTGCTTCGAAACAAGTCGGTAAGAAGGGATTCACAAATTATAGTACCCATTGGAAATCCTGCTTCAAAACAATTCGGTAAGAAGGGATTCACAATTATCGTACCCATTGGGAATCTGCTTCGAAACAAGTCGGTAAGAAGGGATTCACAAATAATAGTTCCCATTGATGATCCAGCTTCAAAACAAGTCGGTGAGAAGAGATTCCCAACTATAGCACCCATAGGAAATCCAGCTTCAAAACAAGTTAATAAGAAGGGATGAACAATTATAGTTCCCATTGGAGATCCAGCTTCAAAACAAGTCAATAAGAAGAGATTCCCAACTATAGTACCCATAGGAAATCCAGCTTCAAAACAAGTTAATAAGAAGGGATTCCGAACTATAGTACCCTTTGGAAATCCTGATTCAAAACAAGTCGGTAAGTAGGGATTCCGAACTATAGTACCCTTTGGAAATCCTGATTCAAAAGAAGTCGGTAAGTAGGGATTCCGAACTATAGTACCCTTTGGAAATCCTGATTCAAAACAAGTCGGTAAGTAGGGATTCCGAACTATAGTACCCTTTGGAAATCCTGATTCAAAACAAGTCGATAAGAAGGGATTCTCAATTATAGTACCCATTGGAAATCCTGTTTCAAAACAAGTCGATAAGAAGGGATTCCCAATTATAGTACCTATAGGAAATCCAGCTTCAAAGCAAGTTAATAAGAATGGATTCCGAACTAAAGTACCCATTGGAAATCCTGATTCAAAACAAGTCGGTAAGAAGGGATTCCGAACTTAGTACCCATTGGAAATCAAGCTTCAAAACAAGTCGGTAAGAAGGGATGCACAATTATAGTAACATTTAGAAAGTCTGCTTCAAAACAAATCGGAGAGAAGGGATGCTCAATTATTTCTACATTTGAAAATGCCTGTACCAAGTCAGGAATATGACAGTTCTTGTCCATTCGTTTTTTATGCTTTTTGATATTTGAAACTGCCATGTGATTATGGACTTTCCAGATTGATATTCCTATAAGTTCAGTATTTTTGTGATTTTACTTTTTATACCACCCATTGGAAATCCTGCTTCAAAACAAGTCGGTAAGTATTCCCAACTATAGTACCCATTGGAAATCTAGCTACAAAACAAGTCGATAAGAAGGGATGTACAATTATAGTTCCTATTGGAAATCCTGCTTCAAAACAAGTCGGTAAGAAGGGATTCCCAATTATAGTTCCCATTGGACATCAAGCTTCAAAACAAGTCGATAAAAAGGGATGTACAATTATAGTTCCTATTGGAAATCCTGCTTCAAAACAAGTCGGTAAGAAGGGATCCACAATTATAGTTCCAATTGATGATCCAGCTTCAAAACAAATCGGTAAGAAGGGATTAACAATTAAATTACCCATTGGAAATCCTGCTTCAAAACAAGTCGGTGAGAAGGGATTCACAATTATAGTTCCCATTGAGAATCTGCTTCAAAACAAATCGGTAAGAAGGGATTCACAATTATAGTACCAAATGGAAATGCAGCTTCGAAACAAGTCGATAAGAAGGGATTCACAATTATTGTACCCATTGGAAAACCAGCTTCAAAACAAATCGGTCAGAAGGGATTAACAATTAAAGTACCCATTGGAAATCCAGCTTCAAAACAAGTCGTTAAAAAGGGATGTACAATTATAGTACCCATTGGTATACAGACTCTGTTGTCGGTAAATATAAGTCCGTCATTTTGATGATATCAGCCTCGATGTATTTATTCTTTGAATCAGCTAGACGTGCGTTCTTTCACAAAACCAAGGGAGAAGACAGCACAATTACCTTTCGATTGTTCAACCAAGATACATTTTATTGTGCTGGTCTTTGTGTGTAAATGTACTCTCTGAAGTCTTACCTGCATTTTGACGAAAATTTTTATGTATTTCGACTTGTCTAAATTTCCTATAAATTGCATTTTTTCGTCCATGCATGTTGCACATTACAAATATAACTTTATCTCAGAAGCACATATCTTGTTTTGATTAAACGTGAGCCGAGTTGATGATACTATATAACTTAATAAATTGTTTTGACATATTTCATATTACAAGTGGCAAATACTTATGTCAATCCGGTGTATGTATATATTTTATACGACAGAAGTGATGACCTTACCATCATTTTTAAACTGAATGAAGAAAAGAACATGATCAAAATACTGTTATGACCGTATTGTAATTTTTCATGTAAATTACGGCCTCCAGGCAAGTTCAGTTCCTTAAATGTATTTTTAGGAAATTGAAAAACGTTGTCATTTTATGTACCGTGGTGCTTTGTTTTTATGATTGATTGATTAATTATCTGGTGTTTAGTTTTACTTTCATCACTGCTGGCTATTTCGAGGTGACCAGTTTTTGTTGATGAATGTGCTGATGACAATTTTCCAATACGTGTACTCGAGTACCAGTGAGCACTACGAGGACATAATTGCAGGATACAGACAAAATTGAACAGTCAATACTGATTTTACAATGTGGCAACATTTTTTTAGATTTATGGCGATTTAGTATTTGACTTACGGCTCGGACTCGTGTATCTATCGTTTGAGCTCATACGAAGACACATATGATGTACCATTGCAGACAGTTGCACGAAATAATAAAACAAGATTGCGCAAGCTGACATGTCTCTCCTTCTTTACTAAACATTGATATCATGTTGATAGTCCTAAATACGAAGCTTTACTACTACAACAATCACATAAAGTAACAATGGTCTACGAAAATGGGGTCAAGGTCATATAAACCAAACGAGAAATACATGTATACCTTACAATCATTTATTACATTAAATTTAGTTGATCTATTGCTTATAGTTTCTAAGAAACAGACTTGACCAAGAAAACTAAACACTGACCAATGAGCCATGAAAATAAGGTCAAGGTCAGATGAACCATGCAAGGTAGACATGTACAGCTTCCTTCCTTCAATACAACACATATAGTTTACCTATATTGCTTATAATTTAAGAAAATCAGACCCAAACACAAAAACTTTCCACTGTGCAATGAACCGCGGAAATGAGGTCAAGGTAAACATAAACCTACGAGACTGATCATGACATATACATCAGAATATATTTCCATACACCAAATATAATTGACTAATTGCATATAATATTAGAAATAAAAGCCCAAAATTCAAAAACTTAACTCTGATTATTGAACCATAAAAATGAGACCAAGGTCAGATGACACCTGCCAGTTGGACATATACACCTTACAATCATTCCATACACCAAATAAAGTAGACCTATTGCTTATAGTATCTGAGATATAGACTTGACAACCAAAACTTAACCTTGTTCACTGATCCATGAAATGAGGCCAAGTGATTACTATCTGATGCGGACCAGGGCCTAGCAAGGTTATCCTATTACTCATAATAAGAGAGAAATAAATATTACCAAAAATTTAAACTATTTTTACAAGTAGACACTGAACCATGAAAATGAGGTCAAGGACAATGAACATGTGACTGGCGGAAACTTAGTAACATAAGGCATCGATATCCAAAGTATGAGGCATCCAGGTCTTCCACATTCTAAAATATGAAACTTTTAGGAAGTTAACTAACGCCGCCGTAGCCGCCACCACCGGATCACTATCCCTTTGTCGAGCTTTCTGCAACTAAAGTCGCAGGCTCGACAAAAAAATTCTGTCAAATTATCCTGATTTTTAACTGTCATCGTTTTACTTATTCAACATCTAAGTATAGTAGGCTTACTGAAAATTTGAACTTGTATCTTATCCACTGATTACACAGACATTTGTCGTGTAGGATGCACATCCGATATTGCCGGTCTGTAGATTAATTCATTGTCAGACTACCGAGATAGTCGATGATAGATTGTTACAGCAAGTTTATCTACCAAACGAAAGCCAATGCAAAGATGGAGCCATTATATTTTACAATCCCAAAATACTTAGGAACACTTATATAAACACCTGCAGATGGTACATCTAAAGCTTTTTTTTAATTTCATACACCTTTCCATGTTTCACGATGTCATCTAAAGAAAAGTAAACATTTGGTTTAGTCATTTTTTTACATAAATAAGGCCGTTAGTTTTCTCGTTTGAATTGTTTTACATTGTCTTATCGGGGCCTTTTATAGCTCACTATGCGGTATGGGCTTTGCTCATTGTTGAAGGCCGTACAGTGACCTATAGTTGTTAATGTCTGTGTTATTTTGGTCTTTTGTGGATAGTTGTCTCATTGGCAATTATACCACATCTTCTTTTTAACCGGATTTTTGGGACAAAAATGTCGGTTATTGATTTGGGGATGTACGGCGGGCGGCCGGGCGGGCGGGCGGGCGGCAATCAAATGTTGTCCGTGCATTAACTCATGAACCGTTCAACCAAAGCTTTTAAAATTTTAATATGTTGTTACTGACAACTAAATGAAGGTCAAGTTCAATAATGGCGATTTTGACTTTTACCATTTAGGAGTTATGGTTCTTAAAAGATTGAAAAATGAAGTTTCCAGTCGTGTCCGTGCATTTACGCATGAACTATTCTACCAAAGCTTCCCAAATTTTAATATGTTGTTACTGATGACAAAATGGAGGTCAAGTTTAATAATGACGATTTTGACTTTTACCGTTCAGGAGTTATGGTTCTTGAAAGATTGAAAAATGGAGTTTCCAGTCGTGTTCGTGCATTTACGCATGAACTGTTCTACCAAAGCTTCCCAAATTTTAATATGTTGTTACTGATGACAAAATAGAAGTCAAGTTCAATAAAGACGATTTTGACTTTTACCGTTCAGGAGTTATGGTTCTTGAAAGATTGAACAAGAGTGCACACGCTGAACTGTCTCGCCTTCTATACTAATCATTGATATTGTGTTGATAGTCCTCAGTATAAAGCTAAGCTTTAATACAACAGTCACATAAACTTAACATTAACCAAGATAACTAAACAAAGACCAATGAACCTTGAAAATGAGGTCAAGGTCAGTTGAACCATGCCAGGCAGACATGTACAGCTAACAATGCTTCTATACAACATATATAGTTGACCTATTACTTATAGTTTAAGAAAAATAGACCAAAACACAAAAACTTAACATTGTGCAATGAACCGTGAAAATGAGGTCACGGTCAAATAAAACCTGTGCGACTAACATAAAGATCATAAAATATTTCCATACACCAAATATAGATGACCTATGGCATATAGTATTAGATAAAAAGACCAAAACTCAAAAACTTAACTTTGACCACTGAACCATGAAAATGAGGTCAAGGTCACATGACATCTGCCCGCTAGATAGGTACACCTTACAATCATTCCATACAACAAATATAGTAGACCTATTGCATATACTATGAGAAAAACAGACCAAAACACAAAAATTTAACTATAACCACTGAACCATGAAAATGAGGTCAAGGTCAGATGACACCTGCCAATTGGACATGTACACCTTACAGTCCTTCCATACACCGAATATACTAGCCCTATTGCTTGTAGTATCTGAGATATGGAATTGACCACCAAAACTTAACCTTGTTCACTGATCCATGAAATGAGGTCGAGGTCAAGTGAAAACTGTCTGACAGACATGAGGACCTTTCAAGGTACGCACATATCAAATATAGTTATCCTATTACTTATAATAAGAGAGAATTCAACATTACAAAAAATCTGAACTTTTTTTCCAAGTGGTCACTGAACCATGAAAATGAGGTCAAGGACATTGGACATGTGAATGACGGAAACTTCGTAACATGAGGCATCTATATACAAAGTATGAAGCATCCAGGTCTTCCACCTTCTAAAATATAAAGCTTTTAAGAAGTTAGCTAACACCGCCGCCGCCGCCGCCGCCGGATCACTATCCCTATGTCGAGCTTTCTGCAACAAAAGTTGCAGGCTCGACAAAAATGGTGTTTCCAGTCGTGTCCGTGCATTTTCTCATGAACCATTCAACCAAAGCTTTTGAAATTTTTATATGTTGTTACTGATGGCAAAATAGAGGTCAAATTTAGTAATGACGATTTTGACTTTTACCGTTCAGGAGTTATGGTTCTTGAAAGATTGTAAAATGGCGTTTCCATTCACGTTGTTGCATATACTCATGAACCATTCAATCTAAGCTTTTCAAATTTTAATATGTTGATACTGATGACAAAATGGAGGTCAAATTTGATATTGACGATTTTCACTTTCACCATTCATCAGTAATGGTTCTTGTGATATTGCCAGGACACAAATAAATATTAATAAATCCGGTTTGCTGTCGTTGTGACAGCCTCTTGTTTATATATTAGTCTACAAATGCATTACTGCAGTTGCACTCAGAATACAATCACATTCGTCGATTGGTATCACTATATTTTAGTGGACGTCTTGTAGGTCTGTCAGTAATCATTTGTGGACACTTTAAGATGTGCATTCTGATTTAAATCGAGAGACACTAATATAAATTCAGAACCCCAAAAGAGACTGCTATTTTCCCCCTATTTCCACCTCAATTTTGTACTCCCTGTCAGAAAGGGCAATTCGAAGACACATTTGCTGTTTTTTTTATTCAGTAGAGACTCAAACGAATATTTTAAAACGTTTCTGTCAAAATCTGATTTTTTTAGGGGTTGCATCTGAAACATTAACTTCCCACCAAAGTTTCTCGATTCTAATGCAAATTGTAATATGAGATTTCTGATTCTAGTTTTCTAGATTTTGAATTTCTGAAAGTAAGACCTCATTTCACTACAGGATAACAAACGATCATAAGTCCTCAGTTCCCTACAGAATGACTTATGACCAGAAGTCCTCATTTCACTACAAAATGACTTATGACCAGAAGTCCTCATTTTACTACAGAATGAGTTATGACCAGAAGTCCTCGTTTCACTATAGGATGACTTATGACTGGAAGTCCTCTTCTCACTACAGGGTGACTTATGATCAGAAGTCCTCATTTCACTACAGGATGACTTATGACTGGAAGTCGTCTTCTCACTATAGGATGACTTATGACTGGAAGTCCTCTTCTCACTACATGATGACTTTAAACCAGAAGTCCTCTTCTCACTATAGAATGACTCAGACCAAAAGGCCTCTTTTCACTACAGGATGACTTAGACCAGAAGTCCTCTTCTCACTATAGGATGACTCAGACCAAAAGGCCTCTTTTCACTACAGGATGACTTAGACCAGAAGTCCTCTTTTCACTATAGGATGACTCAGACCAAAAGGCCTCTTTTCACTACAGGATGACTTAGACCAGAAGTCTTCTTTTCACTATAGGATGACTCAGACCAAAAGGCCTCTTTTCACTACAGGATGACTTAGACCAGAAGTCCTCTTCTCACTATAGGATGACTCAGATCAAAAGGCCTCTTTTCACTACAGGATGACTTAGACCAGAAGTCCTCTTCTCACTATAGGATGACCCAGACCAAAAGGCCTCTTTTCACTACAGGATGACTTAGACCAGAAGTCCTCTTCTCACTATAGGATGACTCAGACCAAAAGGCCTCTTTTCACTACAGGATGACTTAGACCAGAAGTCCTCTTCTCACTATAGGATGACTCAGACCAAAAGGCCTCTTTTCACTACAGGATGACTTAGACCAGAAGTCCTCTTCTCACTATAGGATGACTCAGACCAAAAGTCATCTTTTCACTACAGGATGACTTAGACCAGAAGTCCTCTTCTCACTACAGGATGACTTTAAACCAGAAGTCCTCTTCTCACTATAGGATGACTCAGACCAAAAGTCCTCTTTTCACTACAGAATGACTTATGTTTAAAAGTCCTCATTTTACTACACAAATCTAAAGACCAGAAGCCTTTATTCACTACAGAATGACTTATATTTGTTCACCTGTACATTTAAACTCAATGAAGATTGGTAAGTCACAAATGATAATGTATCAACAGGGTTGGTCATTGAATTAATCAAAATACTTCAAATACATTTACTTCTCAATAACAACTTCACCAAAGAGAAAATTATAAAAGATATGAAATTGAATAAGACAGCATTGTTATTAAGTTTTTAATAGTTTGATTATAAAACAATACTAACAATGAACTGTGGAAGACAAAGTACATTTAAAGTTAATTAGTAAAACACTAAAATTTTACATTTATAATAAATAGGTCTGTTAATCATACAGTATATTGCATACAAGTCTTTGTAAATATGTACTATAATCTGACCTTACAGTGAATACTGTAAATCAATGCATTATCACAATTATCAAGGATACCAAAACTACACAGGGTATCAAACTTATTCAAAAAAGTTCGTCTGCAAAGCATATTTGTAAATTTAAACGAGTAATTTAAAATAAATCAAACACAGAACATTCGTAAATACCAAAGAAGATAAGAAAAATATAATCTCTTTTGTGTAACAGCAGAATTTATATCACAGAATTAATCTTTTACTGCATAGCAATTTTTGAGTATTTGTAAGAACAGTTTTCTATTGATCAGAGGTGGATTTAGGGGGGGGGGGCTTTTCTGGGAAATTTTTGGTCGATTATATAGGGAATCACTGAAGCATGACCAGAGCAGGCCCCCTCTTAGGCAGTCATTGGGCCCCTACTTATGACAATTTCTGGATCTGCCACTGTTAATGTAATTGGAGGAAGAGTTATTTCACTGTGTCACTACTCCCACGCAGCGACCAAACATAAAAAATGAGCGAGTGAGGAGATTTAATTTTAATTAGATTGCCTTAAGACTACAGTGTTATAGAAGTTTCAGGTCAACCAGTGGTCAATCAATGTGGTAGCCTAGGAAAATAACAAAAAATCAAATTATTTAAATTATGTATAAAAACTATTGATGATCAGGTATTCTTTAACTGAACTGTGAAACCTAATTGACCTTGACCTTGATATTTAAAGAAAATGTATCAAAGTCTGTTTTTGTCATTTTTTAAATTTGCAAAACTTTTGTTCCCCAAATATGTAATGAGACTAATAATAAATATGAATATAAGTGTATATTATACTACATGTACTGACAAACTCATATAATGCATAAAATAATTTAAAAAATGATGTAAAATCACTTCATTTGGCAGTCTGTTGGGCTTTGGGTTATTGTTTCAAGTGATTGTCTAAAACCATGTATGTCATTGATATACGTTTTAAAAAGAGGAGCCGTCTTGTGATTAAATCAAACTTCAGAAATATATAAGATAACCAAGCAATTGAAATTGACAATGTCTTTAATAAACCAATTTTAGTTTAAAGAGCCATTTTGATCCTAGCGTTATCTGAAATGTCTGAAGAGAAAAAGTTGAAGACCTAGTGATATGTACAGATATTTATCAGATGTTCTCCTTGTAGGGATTCAATAATGTTCGGAGGTTTTTTTTGCAGAGTAACTAGTATTAATGTAACCTATCATTTTATATAAACTATAAGAAATGATTTGATCTACTGAACATTCAGACAAATGACTGAAAATAACTTATTGTACTGAAGCAAAGTATGGTTCCTGACTGCCACTGTGAAAACCACTGGGAGTATGTCTGAAACTGAAAACACCTCACTAATTTACTGTCCAGTCTTTAAAGACAAATTCAGATAAAACTGAATATTACAATTCAAATGTGTAGAAGGTGTGTTAGATATTGGAGTATATATCAACAATTAACCATCAAAATAATAACAGTTTTTGAGATTCATTGTGCTGTACTATATCACAATAAAATTTAAAATATGTTTTTTTACATTATCACATACATGAAACCTGTTTATTAAAACACAAGAACTTTAAGCCTCTTTTGAGTTGCACATGCAATTTCAAAACATAAAGGCAACCATTCACTTATGTTTACTCTTCATCAAAAATCAAGTTTTGATGTAAATGGGACTTTTGGAAAGGTTTATTCAGCACTATTTCATAAAGTATAATACCCGGTATATATATGATAATCGCATTAAATATAACTCTTATTCAGTGTTAATCAATTTTCAATTTCGTGTGCAAGTGTACCGGTATATGATTTCTTTCTTTTCTGATAAAACTTTTTGTTTCCATAAACTTATATAAAACAACTAGATAAATGTTTAACATTTCTGAGTACAAAATAAACTATGAAAGAAAAGGTAATGTGTTCTCAAAAACTGAAAACTATGAAAAATGGAATCTGACCCACTCTCAATGATATGTTTTATATTGTTTAATCTTGAATTACTCAAACATGATGTGAAGGGAAGGCATTTTTCCATTCACTGCATTGTTTGAAAACTTCCATATTTTTTTTTCTCTAGACAAATATGATGTAAAAAGTCAGAAGAGATTTCAATAATACATGAACAAATCTTGCTATTTTGATTGGTCAATATTTTCCTTTTTACACAAATCTTATTATAGAACTTAGAATGTTGGTTTTATAAGGCAGCATTATGCAGAGTATTCTGATTGACTTCTGTACTCTCTAGGAATTCTGTTACTCTGTCCATGAGGTATCTCTTATCTTGTCCTTCCTGAAAAACAAGTTTTATTTTATTTAACAACAAGTGTGGACACAGATCAGTGTGGATAGTTTGACATGGTGTTTTCTGTCAAAAACTGTTTTCTCTCTTTGTGTGTGTTTTAATTAATCATAGTAGGAAAATTCTCCAGATAATATAAAATAGAGTAAAAAAATTAAAGACAATTGATAATCAACTAAAATATACCTCTGTTTAGAAAATATAGAATAAAGTAAAATAAATAAAGACATGAAATGGATATCAAAACGTGTCAGAGAATATCGCTGGTCCTCAATGCTCTTCAACTTCGTACTTTATTGGGCCTTTTAACATTTTTTGATTCGAGCGTCACTGATGAGTCTTTTGTAGACGAATCATGCGTCTGGCGTATATATAAATTTTTATTCCTGGTATCTATGATGAGTTTATTCAGAAAGTGCAGTCTCCCTCGCTATTATCTATCAAAATACAATCAAAATATTTTATAAAACAATGTGTGTTCATAAGTCAATACTTTTTAATACATAACAAATTTCATGGGGCTTTATAAAGGGAAAACTTATGGTAGAATCAAATATCAATTCAAGCCCTCATTATTAATTTGTATTGTGATAGGACAAAGACAGCAATTCTTCTGACTGTGGTTTCCTTCAGCAGTTGGTAAAAATTTCTAATCAGTTAAACATTTTGGTTTGACAAAACAAATTGCAATTCAGTTAGAATTTTGAATAAACTGCAATAGGTGGGGATCAACAGTCAGGTCATAGTAACATACATATATTCATTCTAAGACACAGAGTATTGAAGATTAAGGTAGACAATATCCCCAAAATCTTATTTAAAAACATAAAAATGTCATACAAATAAACCCGTACCGGCAGTGTACCAATAATCTTATCTATTATATCTTACCAGTTTTAGTTGATGTTGTAGAATTTTTTCTGTCTTTTTGTATCCTTGACCTAACAACCAGTAATAGTACATCAATAAACTGTAATAGAAAGTGACAGTTCATTATCGTACTTAAAAAATAAAAAACACTCCAAAGTCTGTTTGATATAAATTTTCAAAACTGCACATTGATTAAATTTTGTTCATGTAATTTCAAGCCATATTCCTATACATTCAGAACATCGCATTGTACATTTTTAGATGTTCATTAGAGAAACAGATTATAACTTGTGAATAGTTTTACATTTGTCTTTAATAGCTGAATATGTGGTATCGATTTTACTCATTATTGAAGTCATATGGTGACCTATAGTTGTTAATTTCTGTGTCATTTGGTCTCTTGTGGACAGCTGTCTCATTGGCAATCATAACTCATCTTCTTATTTTTATATAACACTCTACCCCATTGACTTCAATGTTAATTACCTCTTGACAGCTTGATATTAAAATTTAAAATGCTTGGTAAACCCTCACATTTCAAAGTTAAAAAAATTACCAATCTTGAGTGATAAATATTAGAAGCAAGGAGGTGGTGTTGTTTAATCTATATCCATTAATCAGGGGGAAATACAGGAAGGGCTAGATGACAGGTCTTCATTTCTTTATATATAAATAATTTTTCCCTATTCTTTTTCTTTTTTTGTCAATTTTCTCATTTCTATATTTTCGCCCTATTTTCCTATTTTTTATTTTTTCTCTCTATTTTTTGGTCGACTTGGCTTTTATTCTCAATTTTGTTAACCCATTCCAATTCCTCATTCATGTACTTCAGTGTTGATCAGAAACTTACTGCAAATGCATCATTTATTTCAGTATTGACTGTAAAATTTTAATTAATATATAACAGTATATTGTAATATTTACTTAGTAGTAATCGCTATACTAACTTACCATAAAGCTATAATGACTGGCACAAAAAATCCAACAGTTCCAAGAAAACTGAATATACCTCTTAAAACTCCTGGCCAACTAGCTACTGTATATGATACTGTATTAAACATAACAACATTGGCATCAGCATATAGCCTGAAGGGACCACAACTCTGGCTAGGCTGCAGACTGTGAATGGAATAAATTAGATACTGTATTTAACATAACAACATTGGCATCAGCATACAGCCTGAAGGGACCACAACTCTGGCTAGGCTGCAGACTGTGAATGGAATATATTAGATACTGTATGAAACATAACAACATTGGCATCAGCATACAGCCTGAAGGGACCACAACTCTGGCTAGGCTGCAGACTGTGAATGGAATATATTAGATACTGTATTAAACATAACTACATTGGCATCAGCATACCGTCTTAAGGGGGTTCGCGGGTCTAAATCATTTATATAGGATTTCTCTATATTTTTCTATAAATGAACTTTATCTTATAGTTAATAGAAAATTAAAATAAAAAAGTGGGGTCACCGTTCATTTGCGCTCACAATCTGCCTTCGAAAGAAGCTTACATTTTTGTAAAGGTGGTTGAAGTAATAGGAGAAATATAGGTAATATCGAAATAAAAAAAGAAATTTATTACAGAAATCGCTCAAATTTTACAATAATTTAGTTTAAGTACAGCTTATGTGGAAATTATATTAAAAATTATATGTCACCGATGATTTAAAAAAGATATTTCAATTTTAAAGCCAAAAAAGGGCATTTTTCCACCAAAGGGAGATAATTTGGAACTTTTTCAATGATGTACACATTTTAAATGTCATCTGGGGCCAACACGAATCGATTGTTTTGAATGATTTTTGTACCATATGATAAAGTAACAACTGCAAAAGGTAATAAATAAAATTTGTAGTGAAAAACAAATGTTTAATTTTTTCTGAAATTTTTATACCCTCGAGCCTCCTTAAGGGCCAAAATTTGGCATGGAAATTCTGAATAGGGAATATATTAGAAACTGTATCATGCATAAAAACATTGGCATCAGCATATAGTCTAAAGGGGCCACAACTCTTGCTTGGCTGGAAATTGTAAAGGGAATAAATACGATACTGTTTCAAATTTAGGACATTGTGATCAGCATACAGTCTAAAGGGATCAAAACTCTGGCTTGTCTGGAGACTGTAAAGGCAATAAATTAGATACTGTATCAAAATTTAAAACATTGTTGTCGCTGGCTGGAGACTCATACCTGCCAACTGTCACTATTTGCGGGGGATTTCCCCCATGGAGACTCCCAAATTGAAATTTTGAAAGAGCATTTTTGTCCACAATTTTAAACAAAACAATTAATTTTACAATGACTATAGGCTAGTAAAAGTATGAAGAAGCCAAACAACAAAATTAAAATGTATTTGAAGGCCCCCTTGAAGTTTTTTTATGACTATGACAGCCATCTTGCACGCAAAACCCCCATGGGCATTTTGAAAAGTTGGCAGGTATGGAGACTTATTAGGGAATATATAAGGGGGGTGGTAGGAGGGGTCCTGATCCCAAAATCCCGGGCTTAAAAAACACGAAATCCCGAGGTCCAAAATTTAAATAAATTTATATCCCGAAATCCGAAAAAAGAATTCCCGGATCCCAAAAGGGTCAATCCGGAAATCCCGAGCTTAAAAACACCCAATCTCGGAGTCCCAATAAAGTTCCTATCCTCCCTCCTATAAGATAATGTATCAAACATAACAATATTGGCGTTAGCGTACATGAAAAAGGGCCACAACTCTGGCTTGGCTGGAGTCTTTATAGGGCATAAGTTAGAAACCATACCACTTTTCTTCTTGAAAAAATTAACATAATATTGTGGGCCAAACAGGGTTGTTACCAAACATACTCATTGATTGTTGATGCATTAGAAGATGAAGTATACAAAAAAATCTTATCAAAACTTTCTCCCTATTGAAAATGAAAGCAACATTTATCTTACTATCTTCTACAAAATTCATTGGGCTTTTCCAGGATTTACCTTCATCATGGACACTTTAACAAAATCATTAGAAATGTATGGTCCTAGATGGCCAAAAAGGGACATAAAAGAATAGCCACAATTTAAAATTATTTTAAAGGTCAACTTTGCCCAAGGAGTTGGAAACTTGGAACATTGGCTTCTTAATATGTTTTTAAAGTAAAACTGTTAAATTATCAGACAAACATTTTCAGTAATTTACTATGGAAAATATGATTTACTGAATGTAACAATATTCTCTATCACCTCATCCAGTAAAGTGTCTACAGAAGAGATTAAAGTCCATGAAAACAGTACCCCCCCCCCCAAAAAAAAAACAACAACACAAATGTATTTGCATTACATGATTACAAGCCTTAAATCTTTCAAGTATTAGCTAGTATATTTATGTTTATAATTAAACTTACCGGCCAACCATATACCCTATAGGTGCTGCTGCAAACACGAAGGATAATAATAGCACTAACATGAATAATGAATTAGATCTAGATGTACGATATGGACGCTCTTGTGCTTCGCAATACTTCAATAAAAACTGAAAAATAGAAGAAAATTTAAGTTAACTCAGTAATCATAGTGTGTATTAAATCTTATTTCTATATTTACCGCAGGGTTTGTTACTTGTGCTATGTGGATGCAGTAGAATATGTCCCAATGCTTGTAGTATATGCCCTTATATTTTACAGTAAGCATTTATTGCTTGTGAGAGAGTTGTCCACATATTCCTTTTGTTCTACTTCTTTTACTGTAAGTGTAATTTGGTCTCTTGTAAAGAGTTGTCTCATCAGCAATCATACCACATCTTCTTATCTTTATATACAGATTAATCTGTAAAAGTTTTGTTCATAAAACTTAAGCCAATACAAAGTAAGAGATTCCAAATGGAATAATTAAAATCACAATGGGATAGTTAAAATCATGATAAAAAGAAACCAGACAATTCCTGCTTTAAAAAAAAACAAAATAGAAAAACAAACAAAAGTCTTTATAACAGTTCATTTAAGCAACATGACACGTTACCAATCTTTTCTCTTACTCCTGAATGCTGAGCGCTTAGCTGAGAAACAGCAAATACCAATTTGAAAGTCTATGGTTTAATCTGGCCAGGGTTCAAACCCACAACCTCCTGCACTTGAGTTACACGCTCCCAAAGTGGCAATATGAAGTATAGTAAATTACCACTATTGTATAATATATATTATATATGTACCTATACTTACTTTTTTAGAATAAAAGAAGATTAAAATTTTCAGAAATGTCATAAATGGAATTAAAGGACTAAACATCATTCCTAACCTAGAAAAGAAAATATATATCTATCATAATGTGTAAAGTAAAATATAACTTGTAATGTCATTTGAATTCTTAAATATTCGTATTTTAAATAAATTGCATTATTTAAGAAGCAATCAATAACTGATAAACTTGTCATAAATCAAATTATAGCTGAATATCAATGGATGGAACAAAGAAAATAATTTAAAAAAAATTGGGAATGTGTCCATGGAACACAGATGATGCCCCTGCTTTTATATTATGTTAAAAAGGACATAACTCAAAATCTGTTAAAGGGTCATCACCAAAATTCAAACTGGATCTGTGTTTTGTGGTAATAAGCATTGTGTATAGATTTCAGAACATTTTGTTGAGGCACACTTAAGTTTATAGAGAACGGAAACGAAAATTTCAGCAATTTTTCCATTTGTAAAGGGCATAACTCTTGAATGGTAAAAGTGACACCCCCAAAATTCAAACTTGATCAGTGTTTTGTAGTAATTAACATTGTGAATACGTTTCATATCATTTGGTAGAGACAAACTAAAGTTAGAGAACATGGAAACCAATTATAGGTAGTTAGGATGGACACACTTAAGTGCTCACTGATGATATTCCTGCCGCAACTGTATAATTTGAATAGTATAAAAATATGTAAGTGTTTGGTAAACAGGAAGTTGTTGAATGATGAATCTGAAAATGCATCACACAGTGTAGCTGACTCATATAAACCTTGAAATCCTTGTGATGTTGTTCCTGAGAAAAATGTGACAAAAATTTTTAACTTGGATGTCATGTATAAAATGATGTAAATGTTCGATAAACAGGAAATTGTTAAGGGAAGAATCTGAAAACACATCACATGGTATAGCTGGCTCATATAAACCATGAACCAAATTTTAGAAATCCTTATGATGTCGTTCCTGATAAAGATGTGAAGAAAAATATTGATGGGACGGACAGACGGATGGACAGACTGATGAAGAGACAGAGGTAAAACAGTATATCCTTCCCTTTTTGAAGCAGGGGTATAATCATGTATAAAAAGGCAAAATAGTTACTTACCAACATATATTTTGTGAGTATACAATGTCTACAACACTCTGAGTCAAATCAAATTCTTGAGGACCAACCATCTTGATGACTTTTGACTTGTCCTTGAATTTTCTATACACTATACTGTAAAAGAGAAATTTATGTTAAAATGTTAAAATTTACTAGGACTGCATAATCTGGAAGGTAATTCTTTGTCCAACTTTAATCCTCTGTGTCTTAAATCAGTAAAGGTGTCTCAATAAATTGCAATGATGTGAATTAAAAAAATGTATAATAATTTAGTTCAAGTATAAAATCAATGATGTACAAGAGAAATAAATTATATAACCACCAAAAGGTGAAGAATGTAGGGATCTAAGTGGTGCCAATAAATGACATTGATCTTTTAAAGTACCTTTATTTCTGTAGAAAATCAATATTTTTAGATGTTTTACACTTTCTAAAAATTAAAAGAGCTGATTCAGTACAAACAGGAAAAATGTCAACTACTAGATTATAGATTGAAACAGCAAAACAAACAACCTGATGCTATTTTTTATTCGATTTGTTCTAAATCTAAGGTGATTCTATATCTTACCTTCTGGGAACATTTCCAAAGAATAAAATACCACATTCTACAAACAGATCCAATAGGACCAACTTGTACACCTGTTGTCCTACATATGTCTCCCAACACTAAAAATAAGGGAAATATTTTAGATTTAGTTATAATACTTTTCCGTTCATGGACTTTCTTTCAATTATCTGTGTATTGCTATAAGTTGAATATTTGTCTTTTTCTGTACAGCTTTTATTATTGTTAATGTCATTTTACCTTTAAATATGTTATATCAAAATATCTTGTTTAAGAAAAAATGATTTGTTTGTCCATTGATATGAAGCAATTAAGATGTCTCATATTGACTTTTTTTTAAATCTATAAATGTAGCAAATTTATGATATATATTTCAAACTAATAAATCATCTTTGTTTAGCAGTTATTTTATCATTGAAAAAAAAAACATCCACATATTTTCCCTATCACTGTAATACACAATAGTTTGACCCAAGATGGTTTTGGTTGTTTTGTTTAGAGCCTTTGACATCTCCCTTTGACCCTGTGGATGATAATCTATTATTGTCATATTTCCCATTTGGTTATCTCCCTTAAAGGGAAACTTACTTTGACGATTTTGACATCTCCCCTTATTCCTGACTGTGGCTGATCATCTATCATTGCCACATTTACCACTGTGTTATCTCCCCTGAAAGGACACTTACTTTGACATCTCCCCTGTGGCTGACCATCTTTTATTGCCACAATACCTCCAAGTTATTTCCCATAAAGGAAAAACTTACTTTGACATCTCCCCTGAGTCCTGATCCTGTGGCTGACCACCTCACATTGCCACATTTGCCACTGGTTGAGTCCTTTGATGTGACAATCAGTTGCTGATACAGAATAGCTAGGAGAACTATTGGTGAAGATAGACGGAGCAAAACTGATCTGTAAGATGAAATATAATGTTTCAAAAGAGATTTGAACATGGGTAAACTACCCCCGGTATACTGTTTCCTTAATGTTTGACCATTCAAAAAATGGCATTCAGACGGAAATTATATAAATAGATTATAACATGATCTTTTCCATATTAGCTCTGGTATAATTAGGGGACTCCAATATGAGCCTGAGGTGCTAGCTAGCAGCTCATATGGATTGAGGGTTGATATAAGGGCCCATATGAAAAAGAACATGTTATCTTTTTATCACATATCATACTGCACCCGTTCTATCAGAGCAGTCAAAGTGCATTGACTGTATATCTCTATGTCATATACAGTCACTGACCCATATCACTTTTCCTCATGATTATTTAAATATAGATGCTGGAAAACTATTCATAACAACCTCTTCAACCTTTCTTTGTATCCAATATAAACTAATGTGTTTGTTCCATATATCGCGATAAGTGTTAATGTTTTTTTTTTAAAACACATAAATTATAATGTTTTATGCTTATTGTTGATATTTTAGTCCATACTCAAGAATTTGTTCACCATCATTTCAACAGATCACATTTTAATGTTTTATAATTTTATGAGGCCTTTTAGACAGGGGATTTTGCCCAATATTTAAATCTAATAAATAATAATAACACAATAAAAACAAAGCCTCGCATTTCCCTGTTTCTAAGCCTCATCCTTATATTGTTGAGTCAATAAACAAATTCTGCAGTCATTTTTATTAACCTTACTTGCCAGTCATTGTTGTTATAAAAACTTATGACGTCATAAGATAACAGGGCACCATAACCAGTTATTTGCCCTGGGCAGGAATATGACAAGGGCAATCTGTAGTTATTGCATTTGCAAAACACAATGTTTTCGTAACAAATATTTAATAATACCAGTTATACTCTAATATAAATCTATCTGACCATATACATTTAAAAAAATAAATACTAGTAAATGGATATTCTGATAACTCACCTTGCTAATGTTAATTTCAGTTCAGTTTCATATTTATACATTTCAAACTGTACCAGTTTTTGAAAGAGAATAGGTACAGCCAAATTTAATATGGTGATCGTTAGATATGGCACATACTGAATAATCAATATAACTATCTCCTCAAATTCTTTCTTCTGAAGCTGAAAGTATATTAATAGAAGAAGTAACAATAGAGAACAATGAAAGGATTGTTCATATGGTGTAAAAATAGACCATAACATTGTCTTCACAAATCATTACAAAAATGTATATTCTTAATAATCAGATATTAAAACCTTTTGGTTACTTTTGTACTGTGTTTAATAGTACTAGTGTATTTGTGTACTGGTCAAAGACTTGCAACAGTCAATTACTGTCACCTGGCATTTTGATTTAACGGGCACAATACGTGTAGTCGGACTAGTGTTTCAGACAAACACTTTTTTCTTACTTAAAAAACTCTTTTCAGTTTATCAAATTATAACAAGGAACTGCTGAGTTTTCCTAGTTTTTAATATGTAGTAAGAAGAAACATATCTGAACAGTCTCAAGATCTCCTTTGTGGAAATTAAGCAAATGAGGATCTAAAGCATATCATATACCTCAGTAATATTATGCCTGACTGGTACCTATATGTTTTACCTCTATCATCTGTTGAGCTGTATAAGCTATCAATGCTAGAGAGCCTCCCAGTAATATTATGACAAGAAGATTGATGACAACTCTCTTGAAGTATATTGCACATCTATCACTAAACTCCTTCCCATCCCAATCTATTGTTCTTTTCTGTTCTTTTAAATCTGCCTATATTTAATATCAAATGTAATTCATGTCAGTAGTTGTACATATACTGGTATTTGGTCTGGATCATATATAAAACTCAAATGTATTAGCTTTCTGTATGCTTAATCTTTTCTTGATACCACTCAATAATAACTAATTGAAATTAATGTCCAGCAGCTAACATTACATGCAGAGTTACGAAATATGTTAGTATCATAGTTCTTGCTTCATATTAGATCACAAGGTAACACTAACAGTTAACATGACTAATAAACAACCAATACAGAGATTCAGTTATACTCATAAAAAATAAATAGAAATTAAATAATTTTCCTAAATAAAGGTTAAGTTTTTAAAGAAAATTTTCCTCTTGATGAATGTGCTTCAATTTTATTTCCATTAAACCAAATACTACCTAATATGTTAATTCAAAGTTAAAATGTTCATGTTATGTTTTGATTACTATTATTTGTCTGTTTGTCTTTTTCTTTTTTAGCCATGGCATTGTCAGTCTATTTTTTTATATTTATGAGATTGAATGTCCCACTGGTATTTCCCCCCTATTTTGTAAAGTGTCCTGCTGTATAAACAAATTACTTACCGTTATTTCAAATTTAATGCCCACAGATTTGACTTTAGCATTTTTCTGATTATTGATACAATAATCCCAGGCTGCGAACACTTTATTTGTATACATAGCTACTGATGATTCCAAACCTAATGATACTTTCGCACTTTTAGATGCACTGAAAATAAAAAGCACAATGGTATTTAACTAATAGAGAATTTTAAATCATATGTGAGGGTAAGAATATTGTGAATTCATGTATTTTCATAGATACCAATTTTCATAGATATAGGAAGATGTGGTATGAGTGCCAATGAGACAACTGTCCATCCAAGTAACAATTTATAAAAGTAAACCATTATAGATCAAGGTAAAGCCTTCAACACAGAGCTTTGACTCACACCAAATAGCAAGCTATAAAGGGCCCCAAAAGTACTAGTGTAAAACCATTCAAACAGGAAAACCAACTGTCTAATCTAAATAAAAAGGAAAAACCAGAAACACTTATGAACCACATAAACAGAAGACAACCACTGAGCATCAAATTCCTGACTTAGGACAGGTGCAAACAAATGCAGTTGGTTTATACATTTTAATCGTACCAAACCTTCTCCCTTAATGCAATAGTATAACATCACAACATAGATAGACACAGCTGTAAAATATCAATTGGAATGACTTAACTCATTAAAAAAATTTAGTACAATAATTTACAAATGCATATCTTATTTTGAGGTTTTGCCAAAGTTTGCTTTCAATCTAATAGAAAATACATACTTTGGTTGAAAATTTAAAATTGACATTTACCCATACCCACCAAAATTTGTTACCCAAAATAATCTTGAATCAACAGTAAATTAATGAAATGAAACAAACAAACATCTCAAAAACATCTTAACTTTTTAAAATCAAAATTGATGGATGGATGTTTAAATTTGATCGGATAATTGTATAACCATAATCAGGAGAAGAACAAGTTAATGCCATATAAAAATATACACTGCTTTGTATTAAACTTCATATTACTCCATGTAAAATTTTAGAACAGAAACATATGCCCTTAATCCACCTCTTCCCCATTGTATTTACTCCTTTTTTTATATAGAAATTGTTACTGCAAGAATGACAAATTGATCATCAGGGTCAATTATCTGATTAAAAACTAGGATAGATAGAAACTTTTTATGCCTGACAAGATCTATCAGTACAAGATATGAAGATGGCTGAAATTCCTTTTATGCTTTATAGCCTTTTACTGATGATTTTTACCAATTATATCCTAGTCTACAATGGTGGAGAGTGGTCATTGTTGAATATGTAAATAGAAATAGGTGAGTGACACAATCAAATTCTGTTTTTTTAAAAAAAATTTTTAATTCTTTTTATTCCTGTTGTGTTTGAAGATATTTCAAAATCAGAAAAACTATTTATTTTCATATATATTTTTTTCATGTTGTTATTATATAATGGTGGACGTTTCGTCCCCGAGGGTATCACCAGCCCAGTAGTCAACATTTCTGTGTTGACATGAATATCAATAATGTGGTCATTTTTATAAATTTCCTGTTTACAAAACATTGAATTTTACGAAAAACTAAGGATTTTCTTATCCCAGGCATAGATTACCTTAGCCGTATTTGGCACAACTTTTTGGAATTTTGGATCCTCAATGCTCTTCAACTTTGTACTTATTTGGCTTTATAAATATTTTGATATGAGCGTCACTGATGAGTCTTATGTAGACGAAACGCGCGTCTGGCGTACTAAATTATAATCCTGGTACCTTTGATAACTAATTACTTACTTTTTAACAATAAGAATGAAACAGATGATAAAACTACATCCAACAGCTAGTAAATAGGCTAATGACATGTTATATATTTTCTCTGTCTTTTCTATCTCGCTATAATATGTCTTGTTGTAGTATACACCATAAAACAATATTGTTCTCTCCATCCAGCCCTGAAATATTTAAAAGATATGATGACTAGTAAAAGCACACTTCTTAAACTTACAACACCTAAAAAATGCATTTGAAAATAACTAATCAGCTTTAAAACTGATGCAATGTAATAAGGGGTATTTTCATTCAGTTTAAATTTGGCGATGCTTAAGTTCAGTCATTTATGAGGGTAGTAATGCCCTTTACTGTCAGGCGTCAAATGGCCATTTTTGGCGACCCTTAGCATCAAATTGATTAAAATTTTACCATGATTCGTCAAAATATCCTTATAGTGATTCGTCAGAGGTCTCAAAAAATTATCATCAATGTTATTTTATTTTAAAAATTAACGTGATTCGTCAAAATCATTTCGATTTTTTATCATCTAAAAGAAAGTGCATATTTTATTGTCATGCACCAAAAATTACCGTTAACGTCATTTGGCAAGAATTTTTACCGTTATTTGTCATGAATGTACCCCCATTACCACCCTCATTTATTGTTCTTGATCTGAACTTTTTTGAAAATAGATTGGTTTAATGTGATGGGGATATTTCACAATGTAATCGTAATCATGAAATTAGAATTTTCAGAATTTTAATAGTACTCAGTGGCATGTTTTCTTGTCAGAAATAGAAAGACTATCTACAGTTTGTAATTGACCATTAGTTTTATAAAGTCACATGAAAACAAGTAATTAAAGCATCCTTCAGTGAATTACAGAATCGTATGTAATGTTTATATCATGCAGATAAAGTGACAGATACCACCAAATAGAATGAAATTCAAAACAGTGTGGCTGTGGCCATTGATTGACACATTAAATTCATCCATTGACTGGGACAATTTAAGTGAACGTTTGTATGTAACGACTACTTCTCACTATGTACTTTTTAAAGACACTTAAACTATGGGGTCACCAAAGGTTCTCAACACCTTAATAAAGTAATTCGAAAAATTAATCAGAAATAACACGATGTTTTGATTTATATCAATTATATAAATCAAAACATAAAGGTTATTCCTGATTAATTTTTCGAATTATTTTATAATTAAAGGCGTTAAGAAACCTTTGGTGACCCCACAATTTAAATGTCTATCGTAGGTACGTCGTGAACAGTGGTCGTTACAGACAAA
The DNA here is from genome assembly GCF_965363235.1 of Mytilus galloprovincialis. Taxonomy (NCBI): domain Eukaryota; kingdom Metazoa; phylum Mollusca; class Bivalvia; order Mytilida; family Mytilidae; genus Mytilus; species Mytilus galloprovincialis. The sequence continues at coordinate 77,097,358 of NC_134846.1, read as the reverse complement.
TGTTCACTTAAATTGTCCCAGTCAATGGATGAATTTAATGTGTCAATCAATGGCCACAGCCACACTGTTTTGAATTTCATTCTATGTTTATTTACATATAAAATTTTAAAGAAAGCTGTACACATGGCTGTGTGAATTGGATACTGTTAATTAAAAATAAATTGCATGCATTTATCATGCAATTGCTTAGAAATGTTTATGTTGTACTTAAATTAGGTTATGTTTTTCTTGTTTGAATTATTTTAAAATTGCCGTTGCAGGGCTTTATATAGCTGACTATGCAGTATGGGCTATGCTTATTGTTAAAGGCAGAACAATAACTGATAGTTGTTAATTGTGTGTAATTTTGTCTCTTGTGGAGGGTTGTTTCATTGGCAATTATACCTCAAATTCTTTTTTATATACAAATGTGAGATTAATTATTGCAATTTCAGGAAATGCTGCATACAAATAAACTCATCATAGATACCAGGACTAAATTTTATATATATGCCAGACCCGTGTTTCGTCTACAAAAGACTCAACAGTGACACTCGAATCCAAAAAAGTTGAAAAAAGCCAAATAAAGTACTTAGTCGAAGAGCATTGAGATCCAAAATTCCTAAAAGTGTTGCCAAATACAGCTAAGGTAATCTATGCCTGAGGTAGAAAAGCCTTAGTATTTCAAAAAAATCAAAATTTTGTAAACAGTTAATTTATAAATATAACAATATCAATGATAATTCATGTCAGCACAAAAAGTGCTGACTACTGGGCTTGTGATACCCTCAGGGAAATAAATCTCCACCAGCAGTGATAGAGTTCATCCAAATTAAAGTGAAAATTTTGATATCCAATCATGTCACAAATGTTACAATAATAAAAACATTGCAAACATGTATGAATAATAGAACCAAGACATTTTATTTTAGATACTTACTGTCCCTTGAAGAAAATCAATAACCTTTTCGTCTAATGACTCCTGACTGGTAAAATTATCCATGTAATGTATATATTCTTTTGTACAGTCAATAGAATCCTGGCTATTATTAACAGATCTTACTGAGTCTTCATATGATGAGGGTCCTAATACTAGAAATGGTATGGTTATCACACAAAATGTTATTATCATTGTATAAAAATTTAACCTCAGCAGCCATTTTAGGAATTTGAAGTATGTCATCACTGCAGTTCCATATTCACCTGGAAAAAATATGGAAATGAGAATTAAACATTAGAGAGGGAACCAGACATAAAATTCACACACATAAAAAACCCAAAGAAATATAGAGAGTTTGTTTCAAAATTTCAGTTTTTTCATTATTTGTCCAGAAAAAATATGGAAAGTTGAATCAGACATCATGTGACATCAAACCAACAAAAAAAACCCATCCAAAAACACACAAATGAAGAAGCATGTCAGAAATTGTCAATAATTGTTTCTAACTAAAACATACTTTGTTTTAAGCTTTCAATACATGAAACCCACATTCTTTGATATCTTTATAGACTCACTTACAAACTAAAGGATACAGTAAATGAGTGGTAAGCCAAGTCACCGGTTTTATCTATAATTCAAAGAAAATGTACCAAATCTTTGCTCAGGTGAAAATTTAATCTACTTCACAAGAGTAGGAAATTATACTGTTGGCAATATGAAACTGATTTTCACATGAAAAAGATTTTTTGTTTGCCATGACTATATAACATTGGATTTATAACAATCATATAACAGTTTTGATTTGGTCAAAATCTTTCTCAAATCACGTGATGTTCATGACATATTTTCTGATAGTTTACCTTCAATTTCTTTAAAGGTACTGTACCATAGCGAGATTCTGTGTGAAAATTCATTGTAGGATCTCTTCACATTTTTCCATGTCTGTAATTTATAAAAAGTTCATCTATTTAATAAACACAGACAGAGTGACAAACTAAAGTAATTTCTGAAAGAGTAAATGGAATTTCTAATACTGTGGATTCATACTTTTTTTGTGTGATACCATACCTGCCAACCTTTTGGGCAAACAACATTTTAAAGTGAAATATATGACCTGGTTATTCATTCATCTTCACCTTTTTTAACGACTCTGAGCATACTCGTGACAGAGTTGTCAAGCCACAACTGCAGATTTGAAATTTTCTCTTCGAGAGAAGCTCTACTGTGATAGTCGACTTTGGTATATTTTTACCCCTTATTGATAGGATTTCAAAACTCCTGTGATCTAATATCCATTAAGGATGTTTGCTTGTCATGTTTTGGAATTTTTGTCAGATTTTCGGAATCCTGTTTTAACCATTAAAATAATTTGCCCATGAACCCCATTTTTCTTTTTATAAATCTTATTTATTTCTTAATAGTTTTTGAGAACTTTAACTGGTCAATGATAAAGCTATGAAAAATCAAGAGAGAACATTTTCCCGCCAAATTTCCTATGGCTAATATCTCGAAAACAAGCACATTGACCCCTTTATTTTTTTTCCTTTTTTGATTCCTCAATTGATCCCCTATCAATATATACTAGTTTTTTTGGAAAGTTATTTATTTTGAAACTGAGAAACAAACATCCTTAAAATACAATTTTTCCTCGATTGATGAATATTGGTATCCAAGAAAATAAATAAAATCTTCAGTACACAAATTTTTCAAACCAATATATATGACAATGACATGGAAGTCCAGTATCTTGTTAATAAAAGATTTTTTCACATGCTGACTTTGCTGAAACCTAAAGAGGACCTCGGATGGTCTTAGTTGTTCATCTCTAAAGTGATCACTAGCCTGTCAACTTTTACATTGTCAGTTTGAACAGTGCTTATATAGAGAGGCACTTCAGGTTTCTCCATCAATAAAAATTACCTACCATTGACTAAATATGCCACATTTCAAATTTATAAGTACCCTTTCCTTAATATCATATCATCTAAATGGATATAGCAATTTTTAGTAATAATGAAAAAATTGTAAACATTTTTGAATATAGAGTGTTCATTTTTATAAATATTCACATACCTTAGATCCTTTGCTGTGTCTAAGTTTGTTCATTTTTCTCAGTGTTGAATCTCTGAAAACAAACAAAATATATTAAAATATCTGCATAAACTTTGTATATTTGTAAAGTATATCTTTGTTTATATATTTAATTTTCAAGATATTCTTCAGTGTGAAACAGTATGACAAATTCTAATATTCAAATAACCATTCTTATTTTATAAAGGTTATTCAAACATTTTTATGCAACATGATTGTGAAAATGTATTAAAATCTTATGATTGTAAAATAGAAGTATAAGTATACGAAAATTCTATCAGAGGAAATATAAACTGATGATCCGCCTTTTATATTTAGAAAACTCCTATTTGGAATTTATAGTAACACATCATGTCATATCTTAATAATATCCCTGAAATTTTATCAATTCTGTTAATTACAACATGAAGTAAGCTGTTATTTTTTTTAATGGCAGACTTGTATGTTAAATTGAACAGAAACAAAGAAACAGCTTATCTGCATATATGATTATGAAAAAAAATATTGCTGAAAGTCAGTGAGGCAAAGGTCATACAACATACTGGAACCAGGGAACATTGACAACATTTATATATCACAATATTTAAAAACAATTTCTAAAGATGAAAATGAGGATGATTGTATAGACCAGAAACATTTAACTTAAAATAACCTTAAAATCAATGAAAATAAACCCATCATAGATACCAGGACTGAAAATTTATATTTGCACCAGAGGCGCATAATCTGTTTACAAAAAGACTTGTGAATGATGCTGGAATCAAAATAAAGTTAACAAGAATGTGTCCATAGTATATGGATGCCCACTTGCACAGTCATTTTCTATGTTCAGTGGACCCTGAAATTGGCTTTAAAAATCTAATTTGGCATTTAAATATGAAAGATCATACCTTAGGGAACATGTGTACTAAGTTTCAAGTTGATTGGACTTCAACTTCATCAAAAACTACCTTGACCAAAAACTTTAACCTGAAGCAGGAGACTGACGAATGGACGGACAAACAAACAGATGCAAAGACAAGAAAACAAAATGCCCCTCTACTATCTTAGGTGGGGCATAACTCTACTGTAGTAAGTGGAACATAATTGGCCCAAATAAAGTACCAAGTTGAAGAGCATTGAGAACCAAAAATTCTTTAAAGTTTTGCCAAATCCAACTACGGTAAGGTAGTTTATTCCTGAGGTTGAAACACACAATTAGTAAACTTACAAAGCAGCCGCATAAAGAAACATTTCTAGTCATAGTTATTCAATTGTTGGTCAATTGATAATATATTGCCTTTTCTCCAATGTTTTAGGCAATGTTGATGACAATTTTGCTTTAATAAACAAAGCTGTGGGTATGACTAAATGATTGTTTGTTTGAAAATGTTTATATCAAAGACACTAGTTTGTTGTTAAAAAAACCAACATTTGCACTGTAATATGTAATATTTATGATTGAACATGTTTACTATTTTGAATGGATTTATTCCACCCTATTTTCCAGATAGACGTATCTATGAAAATAAATCCTATATAGCACTGTTAACTATTGGAATGAAATAGATAATGAATCACCACTCTGTATGAGGAACATATTTTGAAAAAAAAAATGGGAGAAAAAAATCAAAATTATGAAGCATGTTCCCTGCAAATTCATGCAAATCAGCTCTGTAAGCAGGAACCTAAATAATCTACATTCCTACTGTTATACAAACAGCAACTCACTACATAACAGGTTTCACATATAAATGAAGATGTGGTATGAGTGCCAATGAGACAACTCTCCATCCAAGTCACATTGTATAAAAGTAAACCATCACAGGTCAAAGTATATGGTACTTTACATTCAGACTTTTCTTTATTGAACTTTTTTCAAAGAAATAAAAAATTGGTTTTCAAATGTTTTAGATTTGGTGCCTCAAATTTAGATTCAAACATGAAGAAATAACTTACTGTATCAAAATTGCAATAAAGTTCATGTCCAATAAATTTGATTTATTTTGTAAACCTGTGATGTAGCTACAATAAAAGCATGTCTAGAATAAGTTTGTTAATTCATTATCACGATACTCACTCTCGATCCTGCCTGTTAAAAATAGGGCATTCATATACAAACATGCAATATACTATCAAAGCTATACTACTTTACAAACCAATCTTACAAAATGCCTACGACGAAATTCATCTCCCATGCAACTATCCATGCATTTTGTTAAACTTTTTTCCCAGGACTGCGCTAAGAATTCTAATAACTTATTTAATGCGTTGATAATTATCTGCAAGTGCTTTTTTTTAAACATAGTTTTACAAACAGCAACCTGCCACACAACAGGTTTCTCATGTGACCAACCATGCATGACCCTCATGGGTATCCAAGGTCATTGCAAAAAAATACCTTGTCATTTCTCATGTGATTCAGTTAACATTCAGACTGTTCTTACTATTTAAGGGGGGATCGTATACAAACATGCAATATACAACTAAAGCTGTACTATCTTACAAACCAATGTGAACAATATGCTCACAAAGTTTTTCCTCATATACTGAGTGACTTTAAAAACGCAACACTCATTTTGTAGATTTTTTTTTAACCAAGACATGTTTGATCCTCATACAACTATTATTCATGCTTATCATACTTCTTTCTCTTTCGAAAGAATAAACATCTGACTTACCTGTGGTTATTGAACATACTGGATTATTGAGATCGCACGAATTTCAGAAAGCAAAATTTCGAGCCAATAAACGATTTTTCTTTGTGAAACAGTTCGTTCAATCCTTGGCCATACTTAACTAAAAAATGTTGCATCTCCCTATTGCCAAGACTGAGGAATAAAAAAACTGAATCAACCCATTAGAATGCTGCAAACGGGAAAAAGGTAATGTGCTGCAACTAGACAATTTGACGTCAGAAACTCGTCTTACTGTTCTTCCGACAATGATACCGGTAGACGGGATTTGTTGAAGACCATCAAAGACAAGATCAACATGTAATGTCAATAGAATTTGATTACACAACGTCATTAGCGAGACAGATCAACAGCCCCAACTTCAACTGCTAACCAAATTGATAAATGAAATTTTGCACAGATTTATGCCATAAATGTTTCCCATTAACTGAACTGCCAAAGAAACGACTGCAGAAAAACATTAAGAGTCTTAAAGTTTCAACCGCATAATTGCCAAAACCCATTGAAATGGGTGGAACAAAGGCAAGATCAGAAGGTGCAAAACCAAAGAAACAAAACAACAGAAACCAAATGGCCAAACAGAATTGGTTGACCTTTCTGACAATCATTTTGGCGTTTGTTACAAGCAGTCATTGCTTTCGACGGTGACATGTCTATTGGTTAGGGGAAAACCAGGGTTTCAGTGTATACCACAATATTTAAACATTGAAAATGTCGTAATCAATTCAACTTTTGAACTGCATTTTTTTTTTAAACATTGGAGTAATGAAATAACTTTCTGTTCATAAGTTTGTTTACAAAAAATTGACTATTTGAAAATGGGAATTAAAAAGAATAATCTAGTGTTGCGTTTCTAAAGTCGGTCAGTATATAAAAACTCATCACTCATTTTTTCAAATGATTCAAAAAATTTCTTTTGCACTTATTCTTTTAGATAAATAGTCCTTAGAATATCTGATAATAACCAAAACGTACCGGTAGTTACTTATTGCATTACTAATTACTTCCCCTTTAAACTTACCAGGAAACAATTGTTTTGTCAAAACTATACAATATTTCCTATTGTAGAAGTTATCATCACACATTTCCCTAAAAATGACTTGGTAATGTGTTCCTTATTTTATGAACATATAGCTATGGAAACAAAAATTATATTACAAATAATCAATAAACAGGTAAAATACAATTTCTTAAGATATGATTGATTGAAAAAACTAGCTTGACCAAAGCCTTTAACCAAAAACTTAAACCTGAAAGTGGACAAACGGATGGACAAAAAAATGAACAGATGAACAAACGAACAGACACACAGACTGAAAAAACATAATGCCCCTACGTGGGGCATAAAAAGTTAAAGCAGTTAAGTTGTTCGAAACTGATATTACACATATTCCTTAGAAATAGAATCAGCTACATGGCAATCTCAACATCGTGACATTGAAACTTTTCAAGTACCAGTTTGATACTACTTATTCACAGCTTAAAGAGTCACTTACTGTATTTTTAAAGTAGGAATAATTTAAGTGTTGGAAATTTTATCTTAAGTATATCAAACTTAAATGACTCTTAAAATTGTATATATCTCTTAGGTGCATTGAGGTTGATACTCGCACTAAAGATTCATAATGTCCTTTGTAAATTGCATGTATTTTTAAGAGATACATTTGTATGTACTAGCAGTCTTGAGGCTTGTATAAATACAATGCATAATCATAATGTAAAGTTATATAGACAATAACTGTTTAGTGTCTTTAAATATCAGCTGTATTTGTACGAGACTAGGAAACAAGGTGTATGCGAGCTTTTAGCGAGCTACTACACCTGTTTCGAGCCGAGTACAAATACAGCTGATATTTAAAGACACTAAACAGTTATTGTCTTTATCCTGCAATTAATTCTGTTTATTGTTTGTGTTTTGAAAGACACAAAAACTAACATATTTAATTAATTAATTTGATTAATATTTAATTTGTAATCCCTTGAGGCCCGCGTAGTAATATCAAAATCACACATTACGCTGAAGACGGGTTCGCAAAAAAAGAATCTCGAATGGTCAACAATAATACATCGCTCAAGGTGTATAATTATCTATTTTAACATAACAACTAATTTCAACAGTAAAAACAAATAACTAAACAGTGTCAAATTTGAAACAGAAGTGTACGAGTTGTCCTACGCTTCAGATTTGAAATTCACTAAACATGCATGCTGAAATTGACATGGTTGATTTTGTAACACAATCATACACATTCAAGTTTTGAAATCGACAAGTGTCATCGTCATTGGAATGCAACTGGAATACACATTCTGAGGTCACACAGGTTCAAACAATACTCAGTCCGGCAGTGGGCGGAGCTTTAAAGCGATATCTGTATAGTATACAGATACAGCATAGCGATATCTGTAGGGCTGTATCTGTATAGTAGGACACCCAATTGCAGGATAAATTACAGTACATTGTACATTGCTATATGTGACAAATGTCCTAGCATGCATTAGTGATATGTAAGCCTTCTATAACACTACATACATAGTATTGTATGTGTTTTAAACATTATACAGGTGCATGCTGAAGGATGCAAAACCAACAATTTAAACTTAACCAATAATTTAAATTTTAATTCTATAGCATTTAATCAGAATGTAGAGAATCAGGATTGTTAATCAGTAGAGATAAATAAGAAATAATTATTGCATTGAAGAGTGCATTATCACATTGTCAGAATTACTTTTATTTTATAAAGTTGAAAAATTAAGAATATTTTGTTTTCATTTATAACCTTAATTATGATTGGTCAAATATGTTTTCCAAACATCAATGTGATCAGGGTAATTTATTGCAATATGCAACTTTATATCCAAATTACAAATGAATATATTTACCTCATCAAGGTGGCTAAATTTCTGGCAGTGACATCTTCATTGTTTTTCATTTCAGCATATCTTTCACCAAGGGTCTTTGTAGTTTTTAATGACGAATCTTTTTGAGAAGCATTTCTCTCTATTTTTCTTTCCTTTAAAGTTTTGGATCTTTCACATCTTTTGGATCTAGTTCTTTGGAAATATTGGTCATCATCACCATCTAGTTGATCCAGTTGATCCAACTTGTCAAATATCTGCTCCAATTTGATAGACTTTTTACGATTACGTACAACCAAAGTTTGAGGTTGACTAGAACTTGCATCAGGGACATGATCATAACCCATTATTGAAGTATTATGGCTGTAAATACACAATGGAAAATTACAACCATATCTATATTATACAAGAGTGCACATCCTGAAATGTCTCACCTACTTTACAGATCATGGTTGAATTTATGTTCAACATCATCATATAAACAAAACATAGAAAAGTAAAAAGTGCATAACATGAACCTTACCAAAAACAGTATCGAAAAGTTACCAATAGTTTCTTATACATGCTATATCAATATCATTTGAACTCTGATGGATTTCCGTGTCATTGCAGGCAATCATACCACATCAGGGATTCTGAAATTCTCTACACTTGCAATTGATGTTTTGCTATTTTCCTATGAAGGGAAAAATATTGATATCCAATTAATGTCTAAATTGCATGCTAAATAATTTCTTTGAAACAGTTATGTACAAGTATATATCATAACTGATTTTCTTCAGTGTTTGCTAATGTTTTTAAAATTTGATTACCTTGGATAATCATGATAATCCTCCATTGGAATGACCTGGTTACCACTGGTTTCCCTTCTGTGGTGTCCATTATTGTATCCTCCAATGTTTGGTTCTTTATCATAACCTAAATAGGAATCATGTGGTTCCATAGTGTCAGGTTGTTTTTCTTCTTCTAGGAATTGGAAAGGATCATTTTCTAAAAGCATAACCAATAAATTAGACAGATTTTTTTTTCATTTGCCTGTGACAAAAATGTTCCTTTTTGTATAGTTGAAAAGCTTGAGAAATGATGCAAACAAGATATAAAAAAGAAGATGTGGTATGATTGCCAATGAGACAACTATCCACAAAAGACCAAAATGACACAGACATTAACAACTATAGGTCACCGTACCGCCTTCAACAATGAGTAAAGCCCATACCGCATAGTCAGCTATAATAGGCCCCTGAATAAGACAATGTAAAACAATTCAAACGAGAAAACTAACGGCCTTATTTATTTTAAAAAAATGAATGAAAAACAAATATGTAACAAATAAACAAACGACAACCACTGAATTACAGGCTCCTGACTTGGGACAGGCACATTCATAAATAATGTGGCGGGGTTAAACATGTTAGCGAGATCACAACCCTCCCCCTAACCTGGGACAGTGGTATAAGCCCTGTTAAAATCCCTTTTTCATTTTTTTTTTTCAGATCTTAAAATTTAAATAAAATATCCTTGTCTGCTTGTGATGCATCCATTAAAAAATACTTCCATTTTCCATCTTTCTTTTCTATTGTTACAGAAACAATAAATTAATATTCCTTGATCCAACAGTATTTGACATAAATATGGAAAGTTAACTGATTAAGTCATTAAAAAGCAGTGTCCAATATATACACCTGGAAAAAAGTATTGCAACACCAAATTGAAATTGAATTAAAAAAAACACTCATTATTTTTTTGTGATATAATTTGGTAAAATAGAACTAGTTAAACATTATTTAAGTATCACCTGAGTTTAATCAATAAATATCGACTCGATAAGTTTTTATCTGCAAATGCAGCTACTGTACCCGTAAACAGCAAAAAAGATGTTTTGATCCTCATTGTTTTCAGCACTTTAAATAACCAAGTTTTTAAAATTATGTGATTGACACCTTATAATGGGTCCTTGACAACTCTTAACTGCAGCAAGATGGCAGATTATTAGCATAAGAGAAGCAGGGCTGTCGCTGTAACAACTGCACGCATTGTTGGTCATCACCATGCCACTAAAGTCGTTTTGAGAATAAAAATCAGGCAATAAACGCTGTAAAAGACCTTCTGAGATAATGAAGACCCCCTATTCCATTTGCTAGAGAAATTCAAGCATAATGAAGGTTGGTCAGAAGGAAACCCATTGCATACAAGACAATCCTAAAATGAGAGTGGTGGCCATACAAGAGCCTTTTAACAAGAACTGTTCGAGATCAACTCATCGCTACTGGTTACAGTGCGATAATACCATTTCGGAGACCTTTGCTAACGAGCAGACTTACAGTTTTCCGTATCCAATGTAGTGCAGAGCTCGCCAAAGTTGGAAATTAGCATCGTGGAGGAAGATCCAATGTTCAAATGGAATTTGGTTCATCTTCCTTGGCCCGATCGTAGCCCGGTTTTGAACCATATTGAGCTTATATGGGACACTGTTGGGCGGAAAGTGAGCGAAAGGACACCCCAGTTCAAACACAACATGAAATAAACAATTCCCTTCATCAGAAATGGTTGCTGCTACCTTAGCAACAAATTAGTCGATTTATGGCAGGAATCAGAAGACGTTAAGATGCGATTATCCGTTTGAATGGAGGCTGCGCACAAAGTACTAATTCTTTGGCGTATAACGATCAACCATGATGTGAACAGTCATCTGAAGATTAATTTTGAAATGTCTGACATTGTAAAGTTCGACTACAGTGAAACTTGTCAAATGCGTTTTTTTGTACAAAAAACACTTCATTTTGTTATTGAAATTGTGGTTATATAAATCATTTTTTTTTAAAACATTTTTTGTTCGTTTCAATGCCAATGTTATCGTGAACTATGTTTCCATAATATTATACACATATTTTATTATATTCCATAAAAAAAAAAAGAGGCTGATTTTTCAAATTTTAAAAAATCAAGGTGTTGCAATAGTTTTTTCCATGTGTATATATAATGCCATAGTAATGTTTTGGTGTCATTTATTTTAAAGCATGCACAAAACCAATTTTATCATTGAAAAAGATAAACTTTATGTTAAATTAGTATTTGCAGGGTTAACTTTAATATCCTGTAGTGGAAAAATAGGTTTTGCCTGAATTTGAAATCAAAATTTGATTTCCCTGTTCTGTACTATGTTGTACATATATGCAGATATGTGTCCTATTCCAGCGAATAAATATACTCTTGTCAATGAAGATTCAAATAAATGGAGAATGCGTCTATTGGACACAGATGAAGCCCTGCCTACATATCACATATATGAAGAGGCATAACTCCAGAATGGTAAAAGTGAAGCCACTTAGTTTCAAACTTGATCTGTGTAATGCAGTAATAAGCATTGCTGTATATAAGTTTAATAACATTTGGTTGAGGCAAACTAAAGTTAGAGAACAGAACCAATTTTTGGGGTGTACACAATGGACTGATGGTACAGACAAGGGTTAGACTTCATACCACTTTTGTGTAGTGGTGGGCATAAAAATGGAAATTCTCTTTCACATTTGTTGAAAATTTAATGAACCATATTTTAACACTCTGATTTGTTCTATTCTTCTTAACTGGAGTTAACCTGTTAACCAACATAATGACTTCTGGTCTGTAACAATAGAGGATTCAAATTTTAGCCTGTTCAAGGCATATATATGTTCTTTGAATTTGACCTTATTAATGATAGGATGGTCCGTTTTCCTACTCTGGTTCTTTTGCCAAAGAAATATTTGATATCTCTATGTGGAATACTAAGGTATAAAATTCTTGGTTGTCAATTAGTGGTGGTAATATTTTTTGTTTAGATTGTTTTTGGTTAGATCATTTAAAATAATATAGTCACATTTACATAAAGATGTTCTCTCAGTGAAGTTGAATGAAAAAAGGCACTGAAAATTACATACATTCCTCTTTCATGCAAAATCTTTAAAAAAATCTACATTAAAGATAAACATTTACTTACTTACATATATAAATCAAACTTATCATCTATCCATTTGAATGTGTGGTCATAAACCATGTCAAACACTTCATGAACTTAAATATCTTATTTGAGTTTGAATGTCCTGAAGCTATTTAAATGGACATAGTGAATTGAATTAAAACTTATGTACTGGTCAAGCATAAAAAAATGTGTGTATGTACAAATACCTGGATTTTCACCTATCAAAGGTGTACACACATCTATCCCATTTTCATCAGAGTTATTTACAATACTAGCCATGTTTGTTTACATCCTGAAACGTCAAATTCATTTTACCTAATTTCTCAATATGAACTTTCCTATTTTGCCTTACAGAAGAGTCCATTGTTTAATTTTGGGTGAAATTGCATTGTCTCCCTTACTTTCTATTTTAATTTCCTAATGATAGGAAACTTTCTTGTACAATGTATATATTTTCTAAGACTCATTTTTACTGTAGCAAATTGTGTTCAACTAGCAATGCTGTTTAGAAAATAAGTAAGGGAAATATCTAATGGGTAAAAACAAGACAACTTCAGATAAAATTAGTTAAAAAATTACAGAATTTTTACTAAAAAAATTAAACTTCAAAAAGTGAAAAGAAAAAAAAACCAAACCATTGCCTGTGATCATATATGAAAACCATCTAATATGAAAAGTAGCTTGTTTTAAAGTTATATCAGATCATGAAACACAAGCCCCTTATAACTCTAATATCTCTGCTTTATGATTAATCCAAAATCATCAAAGTTGGAACCCTTCTTTTCGCTGGGTTGGGACCCTCCCCCTTTAAAAAATGGCTGGTGCATTAACAGTATGGGGTAAGACAGATAAATATGATGAATTAAAAACAATTGTAGTTAAAATGAAATACAAATCTTTGCATGACCTTTACTATCTACCTAGCTTCAAATTCAATATTAAACACTTGGTGCAACCTACAAGTGATATTTGAAATTTTAAAGAATAAAACTAAAATAAAATAATATCAGTTTGATTAAATTTTTCATTCACATATTTTTATATCAGTAGAGGGCTGATGGGCTGATCCAACCATTTTAAATAAGTCCCCATTCAAATGCATTGATCGTCCCAAATAAAAGGGGGTTCACACCCCAGAACCCTCCCCTGGATCTGCCATTCAGATATAGCTAAAATAATGTAAAACTTTTTAATATTCATTCACAAAAGGGTAAAAATACAGCTCATAGTTGTTTCTTTGCCTTACCTTGGTTATACTTCGACTATTAACCAATGAGATTACATACATAAACATTCATATTAGTTGTCACCTTTAGTTCAATACCACCTTATTTATGTTTTTTTTGTCTAAAACTACTCTTCAAGTTTACTTACTGTATTTTATCTTCTTTTTTATTCCTCAAAGTTGAAATGTTCAAATTGTCCTACCGTTCATTTCCTTGTATCATAAATTGTAGTTTTGTTTAAAGAAATGTTACCAAATTGTAATTCATCAATTTTTACATAAAACCTATTGATCCAACACAACAATGAAATAACAGGTGATATTAGCCTATCAGTTTTTTGTAAAATAGAATTTCATTTTATTTAAAATATTACTTTGCCAATATTTTTGTAATGAATACCCTATAGATCTTACATTAATTTCCATAATATCCTGTCAATCTATACTCAAAAATTTACAACAGCTGCATGCAGTATTTATTGCTTTATAAATAGCAATATTTTTTAGGATCAAGATTTAGTTATGCTCCTTATTTTATACTAAATTGAAACAAAAGAAAATAAGATTACTTTCATCCTGTCTTTTAATGGCTTCATTTGTGAAATAATTCAGTATAAGGTTAGGAATACTTGTCTTTTTAATTATTAGAGTTATCTCCCCTTTTCTCTTTGAGAAAGGCATTAGAACATGTATTTTCTTAATAAAATATGCCAAAAATATATATGTATTTAAAACAAAAATATGTTTAAAGAAATCAGTCAAAATTATAAATCATAAACTGGTGTATAAAATTCTAGTTGAGTTTTCTATAAACAACCCTTTTCACATGTATTATATTTTTAAAAGACAACATTATATATGATTTCGTTTATCATGATTACAATGAATTTATAAACAATAGGCATTCTGAGTACTTCCTTCCTACTGATCATATAGTGAATTCTACTTTTCTGAACATCATTGTCAAATCAATTGTACTTTGTATAACTATTTTACTGTCTCAAATTTCAATATGTAAGTTTTTCATAAGAGATACTTCAGAGTAATTTAAGTTGGTCTAAAGTACTTTCAGTAAGTAATTTAAGTTGGTCTAAAGTACTTTCAGTAAGTAATTGCTTAGTACTTAAAGAACTATAAACATGAGAAAGTAATACTTGTTCAACATGTCCATATCAACAATCTGCAATCAGTTCCACTTTTCAATTCAAGCTTCACAGTTTTGAAGAAATTTTATGCATGTTCTTAAAAAACACCTCTAAATTGACATTATACATTATATATCTTATATGTTTGAAATAGAAGTTCCTTTACAACATTAGTTCCAAATAGAAGAAACATGCTATATATTCTTTTCCATTAATAGAGCAATTTTACAGCAGGGACAGATACAGCCATTTAAAAAAAGGGGGTCCCAACCCTGGATAATAAGGGGATTAAACCATATGTCCCAATTCAAATGCATTGATTCTCCTCAAAAAGGGGGGTACATACCCCCAAAACCCCACCCCCTGGATCTACCAATGTACAGTATCTGTTCCTTACAGAATAAAAGGAATAGAATGTTTGCTCCAGCAGAAACAGATTTTTTTGCAATATTTATAACTATCCAGGCGAACTTTTGTTAGGCGGAACAATTAATTTACGATGACATATGCAGATAATTTATCAAACAAGAATTATCAACTATTTAGTTTATAAACCTTATCACTTGATGTACTGGTAGCCAAATACAATGACAAATCATTCAATCAAGAAAACATCTTTATAGGATTGTGTTGGGTGTCTTATATTAGCACTTCATGTCACCAATTCCACTTATTCTGAGCTGTACATTACTAATTACCCTTCCTTAATCTAACAGTTTTATAATCGAAACTTAAACCAAACAATTCACAGTATCAGGCAAAATAAAGGCAGGTGTATCAACTGTTTATCCTAATATGAAGCAGTTCATATTAGTTGTACGGTATAAAAGTTTAAACAGTGTGTTAATTCCAATAGCCTGCTTTCACTTTAAAATTTCCCACCAGTTTGAGCATTAATAATTAAAATGATAATATATAACATAGAAACATTCCTTACCTTTAATCATCCAACTCTATATCAAGGTATTCAACAAATAAAATTTAAATCTATGTTATATTAAAGTTCATTCATCGTGACATTAAATTCTAAATAAACTCATACAAAAGCAATTACTCACCACTTGTAAATATGAAAATAGTTCATGTCCTTTTCTTGATCACGTTGATTATTTACACCGATATGATATTGATATTTTCGATAATTATGATTTGAATATTACTTCCTAGATATTGAGCTCTACCTAAGGGAGGCAATAGCAATGTAAACCTTTGTTGTTGTTTGTATTGATTTCAATAGGATCAATTTTTCCACTGTCCTTGGATTGAGTTATTAAATCCAGGTAACAGGTAATTGTTAGGGGACTTACTTTCCCTGTCATAACAATAAGAACGAAGATAATACCAAACTCTTGAATAGGAAATCGTTACTTTATATTTGATTTGATGTGTGAAAGTTTATAAACTACTTTGTAATAAGTCAGAACATTATTTCCTCAAGTCAATATACCAATATTGTTCATGTGTTAGTCCCAGCTCAAGTCAAATAAATTTTTTGTCACTTAATGATAAACAAAGGTAAGGATCAACCCATTCTTTACCCAATTCCTTAATACACTATGGTTGAAATATTGATAAAATTTCTGATAACGATGATTAAACAAAGGATAATGATAAAAAAAGGTGAAGAAATATGTTAAAACATACACACCAATGCATTAAAAAGGGGGATGCAAAACAGTTGCTATAAGCTTGGCCTTAAAATCAACTTTAGAATTTAAATATAGGACATTGCATGGGTGAAAAAGCAGGCCTGAAATAAATTGTGAAGAAATCTAACACTAACAATACTTTAAATGGCATTGCTACAATGGGTTTTATGATGTTGAGTTACACCCCTATCTACAATGTATTTATTCAAGAGTAAATTTATCTTTACAATGTCTTAAAAAAATAAATTGTTGCAAATTATTCACTCAGAATTACTTTTATCATTAAAGTTTCATATCTGAATATATTAAAATACATGGAACTGCTAAAGATTATGAAACACATTCTCATATACCTAAGAATTGTCCTCTTTGATGCCCTATATATATAAAAGACTCTCTAATATGTGTATGCAAGCTCATGTATGCATGTATGTATAAATCTTACCTAATGTTTGCTTATGGATTATAACTTTAATGGGACTAATATATTTAAAAACTAGTGTTTTACAGTCTATTATAGTTTGTCTCAATTGAGAAAGCAATCAATATTTAGTTGATCTGTGTGTGAAAATTTATTTTCACAATTAGAGTTTAAAAAATGGATTTTGAATTGTAAAATTTAATTAAAAAAAAAATACTCTAAACTCAGAGTTAACTTAACTTGGATAAATCAAATAATTAACATTAACACATTTTGTTGTTTCAATGCGAAGGAGATAAAATGTTTAACAAGAAATGCTACCTTTTAATCAGAAAAGTAGGAAGAAAAATCAACATCACATTTCCAATTTATCACATGAACCTAACCCAAATAATCCTGTTGGTCTATTCTGATCATTACATCAATGTCTATTAACATAGATATTGGGAGACAGCAACTGAGGGCTTGAATTATTTGATTTAACCAAAATCATGTCCTTCCCACTTGATATCCATAACACTGTTTTGCTGTCCTTTATAAGTCATGAATCCATGTACAAGTTTTAACATTTTGTAAAATGTTTAAATTTCAGCTCTTAAACTTGTCAATAAAAATCTAGAGGTTCAAACAAATATATATATACATATTGTTATATTTCAGGTAAGATGTAGGTTTGAATACCTTCCTGTGAATGTCTTTAAAAAACAACATTAATTCATACCATCATTGCTTTCTATGTTTATTTCCGCAATTTCAAGCATTTATTGGATCTTGTCTTAAGTATGAACTAAGTAGCAGTCATTTCATGTTCAAACATTACCTTATCTTGGCTTGTGCTGAAAATTGAACACACCGTTAATTGAATACAAAAGTACACTGGTTCCTTGAAGTTTGGTAGTACAAAAACAGCCACTTCTGATTTGAGCAACAGGTAAAACATGCTTTCACATTTCCATTACATATATCAAATATTGTTTTTTTATTCAAAAGAAACTTTCCAAAAGGGTTTTCCACTGATTTTAAATGTTTTGGCTCTTATTTGATACCAACATTTCCCCCCAAAGGTTTAACTCTTTTACAAAGTTACAGTTGTGCATTGTAACTAGCTCTTTTTTCACATATGTACTAACTTCTTGTAAAAAATAAGAAGTTGTGGTATGATTGAAAATAAGACAACTCTCCACAAGAGACCAAATGACACAGAAATTACCAACTATATTTTATATTACCTACAGACTTCAACAATGAGCAAACACATACAGCAGACTTCTATAAAGAACCCCGAAATGACGAATGTAAAACAATTTAAAAGTGAAAACTAACTGCCTGATTTATGTACAAAAAAATGAAGGAAAAACAAATATGATAAACAGCAACAAAAGACACCACTGAACTACAGGCTCCTGATTTTGGATAGACACATACAGAATGTTGCAGGGTTAAACTAGTTTGAAGGTAGCAACCTTCCCTAACCATGGGCAGTGGTGTAACAGTACAACATAAGAAGACGCAATAAAAATCAGTTAAAAAGGGCTCAACTCATCAGATCGATCCAAAACAGAAATACATCAAGCAAAAACACATTCAGAATGTGGCAGGGTACTTATACATACAAAAACGACACTAAGTACAGATTTGAGAGTACTGACAGCTAGTTCAAAGCCAATAACAACTTATAAAAAAAACATGCATCTAAAACTAAAATATTCTTAATGACTGGGCCTAATTTAGTGGTTCTATAACTTAATAATGAGGCAGAGATGTTCCTATTCATAATAACCTGACTGATTACAATACTATAATATAAAGAAAAAGTAAGCAGAGAAAAGTCAAAATATAATTTATTAAATGCTTAACAAACAAATCACAGACAAAACCAATATTACACAAATGAAAAACATAAGATAAAAACTTAACAAATGATATAAAATTAAAACAATTTTACCTTAACTGTTGATTGTCAGGCTAGATAGTGTAAAACTCTCAAGAATCACAGATAAAACTTTATACATGTGTACTAAATGCAATTTCACAAACATCAAAGGTAGTAAATTCTTAAGGTTATGTCTTTAGGCATGTAAAAATATTTAATTTTTTTTAAAACATAGATAACAATGATTAATATAGATAAAACGTATTTTAAAAGAGACTTCAAATGTGTATAAGTTTTAATTTAAAATGTTAAATAGTGGGTTCATTATTAATTGGGGATACTCATTTTCACAGATTTCATTGGTAAAGCCTAAAGGTGAACCATGAATTTAAGTGTTCAACTAAAACAAATTTCCTATTGGCTTGTATACAGAATTTGTTAGAATCTTGAAAAACATAAATAATTCAAAATCTTTAAAAACTAGTTCTACTAAAATGAGTATATACACAGAATGCAAAAAAAATGATACGAGAAACATAATCAAATGAATGAACTACTATTGCAGTTTGAAATACCGTCTGTTTGTCTTTTGAGATCTTTCTGACGGAGAACAAATTATTTTTTGATTTTTTTTTTTATAGATTATGGTTATTAATAGTATTTATTTTTTAAAGTTTCAAGCTCTGCTTTTATGTATACATTACATCTGAATCAACAGCATACACTCAGAGTATGATTATTGCTTAAATTCTTTACCTTCATATTGAATTTGATCTAGGTGAGGCTCTATGTAAAAGTCTTGTTCTGCAAACCTCACTCTTAATCCTTTGTGTATTTTTTCTGCCATAATTCTTGAAAAAATAGTACCTGCACTTATGTATAATTAAAAAAAATCACAAATAATCTAATTTTCGAGTAATTCATCAGAAGAACTTGACTGTTAATCCTTTGTGTATTTTTTCTGCCATAATTCTTGAAAAAATAGTATCTTCACCTATGCATGATTTCAAAATTCACAGATAATCACTTTATTTTTTTTTGAGTTAGTCATTAGAAGAACAAAATCCTATTCGTCTATCATTGTACTCCGCTGTTTGATGTACGATTCACATTAAGATGTAAGTTTTGAGTTTACAATGGCAGTTTCCTCTGTTAGAGCACTTGGAGAATAAAAATGAAAAACTTCAGTAAAACAAAACAAAACATTTTGTCATCCATTTTGTCATCCATTAAGAATTAGTTGCATCTAAGTGTTCTAGGATTTCATTGAGCTGAGCTACAAGGAACTGCTTGTCTCTTCCTTCCTGTTAAAATAGAAATGTATCAATATCAACAAGTTCAATCTCTAAGACAGGAACAAGTACTTGTTTCCTCTAATAAAAAAAAAGTTAATTGTAAATAATTCTATGAGTTTTACTCCTTGTTGAAGGCCATGCGGTGACCTATAGATAATAATTTCTGTGTCCTTTGGTTTCTTGTAAAGAGTTGTCTAATTGGCAATCATATCACATCTTCTTTTTTTCTATCTAAACCTGACTAAACCAAACATGAATTTGATAACTCTGGTGAACTTTCTTTATGCAAAATAAATAACAAACAAACAATCAGGAAAAACTTGGTTAAATTGATGTAAGCTATTTTAAAACATTGACCGTTGAATACAGTATTAAGACTCCTGTTAACTTTTCTTTTAATCTTTTATTTTGTAAGGTCGACCATTTAATTTCTCTTATACTTTTATGATACTGTCACTAATATTTCATTGTACATGTATTATAATCATTTGAGTTGAGTACTCCTTTGGAGCTATTGATATGGCATACATGTGATTTTTCCAGCGGGAGTCAAAATCTCCTGCTTTTAAGACCCTCTTCCGTCCCTCCCGTTAAAATTTAAAATCTTTCGCTTTTTGAAAATGTCCCTATACAACAATAAATTAAAGATAATAGGCAATTACCTGTTGATCAACTAGCTAGTGTAAGACACCAGCCTGGTTGATTAAAAGTGAAATACTGACAAGGATTAAATTGACTAATTGTACAAGTTTTATAAGCAACGATTTATTTGATGCTGTTGAAAACATGGAACATTTACTGAACCTCAAAGACAAATGAAATCAACTCAAATATGATATTTATGGCTTGTTATTTTATCCCAGCCAATGGAATACCTATATAAGTATAGTTGTCTTGGACTATTTGAAAATTTGAGAATTTGACAAAATGCAAACTGTATTTTATCACCAAATACCCCAGCAGCAAATAAAAGAATACCAAATATCTAGCCAAATTCAACTCTGCCTGGAGATCTGATTTCAAATGGTGCAGATCCAGTACCAAGGGTCAAGACCATGCTTACCACACTTCATGCAAAGCTGACTATGGTAGCCCTAATGACTTGACCAAACTTATGGAGACAGCTACCAACCAGCAAGCCTACAACTCTATCCATTTAACACCTTCTGCTACAAGCATGTTCAGTAGTGGTACCAAAGTTGACAATGTAGCTTAATCAGAGATACATTTTGCCAACTATGTATGATGGCTGATCACTTTATCTTGAATTATACATAATGAGTAAATATTTGAAAACCCCTTATCTTCTATTTTTATCAAGTAAAAATGAATATGCAGGTGTTTAAAGGTATGGAATTATTGTTCTTTTAACAAAAAAAAGGAAGATATGCAGTTTAAACACACAAAAAAAACATTGTGTACGTTGATAAAAAAATCTCCAGTTATGAGACCCAAACTCCAGCTGAAAATTTCCAAATCTCCAGTTGTGGCTCGACAACTCTGTCACATGTCTGATATGGAGAGCCGTGGTGTAGTGGTTACCACATCTGACTTATAACACAAAGGTTCCTGGTTCGATTCCCGATCTGGGGTGAAAATTTCAGGGACTGAATTTTCGGCTCTCCCTTGACACCATTTGCGAGTATGGTCTTGAGATGATATTTTGTCGGTAGGAGGGGGACAATAAATGGCTGACCCATTAAGAGAGAGCCATATCTCTTGCATGTAAAAGACATCCTTGAAGATTTAAAAAAAGAGCAGGTTAATGCCACTACAAGGCAGCACCCGCAAAGTGGAAAGGGATTAATAATATAACTTGTTTCTCAATCCACTCTAAACAAATATGTTTAAACTAAACTTAGATGAAATAGTAATGCTTTTGTGTAATTTACCTCAGTAAGCTCTTCTTGTAACAGTTCTGCCTGTCTCTTACTTCCTTCTTTAGATGCCCAGTAACCATACATTATAGAACTGAAATAATACACAAAATCCCTACATTCACATCAAAACCAAAAGCAAAAGAGCAGACCCCCAGTAGCAATACATTATAGAACTGAAATGTTACACAAAATCACTACATTTACATCAAAACAAAATGAAGAGCTGTAATAACAATATTTACTTAATTATGCTGCAGATAAAAATTTCTTTATTTCAAACTTATTATATTTTCTACAATGTAGTATGAAAGATTGGAAATACAATGTATAGTTATATTCTCTGTTTATATGTAATTATTCAAAAATATTAAATTACCAGACTACAAGAATTGCTGGAATGAGGAAAGCTGTTGATCCAAGCACTCTGAAAACTTTGACTGCTGCTGAAGGCCAAGTTTGTATTACGTTAGGAATGACATCAAAGAATACAAAACCTCCCATGTACTGTCTGAATGGCCCACAACTTTGGGATGGGGAAATACTGAAATAAATATCAATATATAAACTGTCTGAATAGCCAACAACTCTTAAACTCTCTGAGAGGGGGGCCACAGCTATAAAGAAATAGTAATATTCTTAAAAATAATATGTCAGATGAGAAAATTAAATCAGCTCCATATATAAATTATAAATGCCAAATTGATATGGTAAAAACTTTAATAATGCCTTACATATGTTACACATAATCAGTCTAAATGGCAAACAACATTTTATTTTTAGGTAAAAAACCCTGAATTAACACAAAACTATCAATTTCATTTTTTTTTATTATATTTTGCCCATATTTGCATTTAAGCACAGTATAATTTTAATGCTTTTTATATTTGCAATGAGCATAACCAAAATTTTTTTTTTATAGATGAAGTAAAAATTGTGACAAGGGAGATAATACAAACATTTTTACCAGAATATTGTGACATGGGAGGTAACTGCACTTTGAAGAAAAACATGCCATACTGCAAGTAACAAGATTAACAACACTAAAACATAATTTTGCTAGAACATAGAGATCTTTAGTTAAACTGCAAATTTATGAAGACTGTAAATAAATATCAATATTTCTTTAACATTGAATTAATGATAAATATTGATTCTACCAAGTGCTGCATTAATTGAAATTAAAATTAAAATTTTGAGAGCAAAGAAAAACTGTATCTCATGTTATACTTTGGTGGAATTTGTGTCTCTTATAGTTTTAAGACAAATTGTTGGCAAACTTTGTATCTTTTTTCACCAAATTTAAAGGAAAGCAAGAAATGATGACATAATCTTATAGGGTTTTTTTTCTTGCTTACAATGACTTCCACAATTAACTGATAAAAGATGAATTCAGACCAAAAACAGTTACAGTTCAGTTTCCTAATAACAAATAATCTTCCAATAATAGTAAAATCTTAACAGATGTTCAGAAATAAGCTGTGAAAAGTATTTTTTATTATTAAAAGCTGTTCTTATGCCTATAATTTGCATCTATAGTCTGCATTAAGCGACAACTCATTATAACACTTTATAGTATATATTTTATACCCACCTGCCTATAAGATATGCCAATGGTATTGTGGCCAGCAGAAATGAAAGGAATAATACAGCAGCAAACAAAGAGTTAGATCTAGAGGTTCTGTAGGGCCGTACTGGCTGAACACAGTTTGTCAATAGGGATATCTGAAAAAACAAAGAGTTAGATCTAGAGGTTCTGTAGGGCCGTACTGGCTGAACACAGTTTGTCAATAGGGATATCTGAAAAAACGAAGAGTTAGATCTAGAGGTTCTGTAGGGCCGTACTGGCTGAACACAGTTTGTCAATAAGGATATCTGAAAAAACAAAGAGTTAGATCTAGAGGTTCTGTAGGGCCGTACTGGCTGAACACAGTTTGTCAATAGGGATATCTAAAAAAAACAAAGAGTTAGATCTAGATGTTCTGTAGGGCTGTACTGGCTGAACACAGTTTGTCAATAGGGATATCTGAAAAAACAAAGAGTTAGATCTAGAGGTTCTGTAGGGCCGTACTGGCTGAACACAGTTTGTCAATAGGGATATCTGAAAAAGTATGAAAATCTTGTTTCTAGTTGCTATGAAATCTTTAATAAAAAATTTTTGGAGGGGGGTTATACTATGTTTCAAAAGTGTAAAACTATATTTAGGTTCTGAAACTTGTGTCCTAAGTATAGAATTAAACATTATAATACAATTAGTTAACAATGTAGCATTTATACATAGATATTAGAAGGTGTGGTATAAGTTCAATTCAATTTAATATTTTATTTTATTTATGTCTCACCTTATGTATAAAATTACACAATACATTTATAAAAGATACATTTTGTATACATTAGCCAATCTGTACAGATTTATGAGAGACGATAATCAACTAAAACAATATGTATATGTACATAATAAATATTAAACCTGAATGGTAAAATTATACAACAAAAGTATTCAATTATTATTTACAATATAAAACTTCTCGGGGTCTTTTAAGAATAAAATTACAGGTTTTGGCACATAGTCTTATAATATCTTGATTTGAAAATATAAAATACCATTTTCTGACAATCTGCATAACTATTAAAATGTTCATCAATTTTAAGAGACTCAGTAAAAAGAACTTGTCTAAGATCATTATAAACAAGACAATGTAAAATAACATGATATTCATCTTCGACATTATTAAGACAATTAAAACAACATCTCTCTTCCAGCGGCAAATTTTCATACCTCCCAGTTTCCAGTCTAATAGGAGCCACCCCACATCTAAAATTTTGCAAAGACGCTTCTTTCACAAAAAGGCATTAACAGCTTGCAGTAGTTTTCAACAACATAATCCTGGTTAAAAATATTATAGGTTCTCAATTTATTACGCCCATTTCCCCGTCTTGAAGAGGATGAAATAACAATACTTTTCCATTCTTCAATATAATTATCAAACATTCTTGACATGACTGTATCAATAAACATATTTTTATTAATATAAGTGGCAATGAGACAAAACTCTCTATCCAAGCCACAATAAGTAAAAGTAAACCATTATAGATAAAAGTACAGCCTAAACACACTGTCATTTATATATATAATTAGTCCCATGTTGAATCAATGTGTGTTGTTTATATTAACATAGCAGTATATTTTGTTCAGTTAGAGTAATAAAACAAATCATAGATTTTGGATACATTGATGAAAACATACCTTTCTCACATAAAAGAAGATAAAACATTTCAGGAATCCTAATATTGGGGTCAGTGGACAGAAAAACAGTCCCATCCTGCAATATACAATAGTTATTATACATTATGTATCAGAATGGGAGTTTTCATATATTACAATTTAGTCATCTAGGAACCTGTTGTTCAGTAGTCGTCATTTGCTGATGTGGTTTATAAGTGTTCCCTTTTTTTTTTTATATATATAGATTAGACCGTTTGTTTTTCCCAGTTGAATGGTTTTACACTAGTCATTTTTGGGGCCCTATATAGCTTGCTTTTTAGTGTGAGCCAAGGCTCCCTGTTGAAGACTGTACTTTGACTTATAATGGTTTATCTTTTACAAATTGTGACTTGGATGGAGAGTTGTCTCATTGGTACTCATACCACATCTTCTTATATCTACCTAATCACATTATTTGCAATAATAATAACCTTGAAATAATTTCTGAATTTACAGTACATAATCATAAGTTACCAGTTGATTAGGTATTTTGCTTTATGTCCATACTAATGTTTGTAATGTTTTAGTTATTATATTACACTAAATATTTTACAAAAAAACAATTTTTCACAACTCCTGACAATTGAAATATCTATTGATGGTTCAAATGGTCTAGGTATTTTCAGTCCCAATTCAAATTCTGATTTTATTTTTAGAGACCCTTGCTCTCAGGTATGAGGTCAACTTACAAGAAAGGATAGAATCTTAAATGTATGCTATTTTTTTCTTCAAATTACAATATTCAATGAGGCAGATGATGTTTTTTTTTTGTAATGTAAATTTTTTAAACATTGTGTACATACCAGCACAAAGTCTGTGAATAAACAATATCTAATACAACTTTAGGTAGATCAAATTCTTGTTGTCCTACCATGTTCACTAGCTTGTTTGTATTGTGAAACTTCTTGTATATGATTCTAAAATGAGAAACAAAATAGAACTTTACAGGAAAATGCACAATTGTGAAACCTAAATCATCACATCATTGAAACGTAAACAAACGATGAGAAAATGTGTAATAAACCTCTTTTTTTTAACATATTTTTCAGTAAAATTATTATTCAATTTCATCAAAACCTATCTAAATACGTTTTTATAAATAGAGCATGTTACTAGTTCAGTTTGCTCAGTTCTTTTACGGCAATGTATTGGTGCGATTATTTACAGGAACAGCAAATATTTGCCTTCACCAGAGCACTTCGATCTTAAAGAATTGCCATATTTGTCCTATTAGAATAGAAATAATTCACGGAGGCTTGAATCTATACTGATTTTACATTGAAAATCATCTCCTTAAATTCTCCACAAATCTCACAGTCAAATAATATAATCCCGCACTTGATTTGAAAAAAAAAAACAAAGGAGTAAGTTCGGTAAGGGCCATATTTGGCCCCAATTATAAAGTTCATAGTTACCAGACAATAAATGCTTTAAGTTGCCTTAAAGACATGTGAGAAAGTTAAACAGAACTGTTTTTGTCAAAGTTTAGTTCTAACACGTTGATTTTTACATCCCAAAAAGGTCAAGATAAGGGATTTTTGTGAAATTTGACAAAATCAGCTGGATTTCAACCAAATAAAGGACCAGGAAACATAGAGCGCAGGCGTCGACAAGCTTAATATTCAAATAAGACATGTGAAATGTCTTCACAAACATTATTTTAAAAGATCTTTGTTGTCGACGTATGCGCTCTATGTTTCCTGTCCAATAATCTATGGAAATTTACCCATTTTCATTGATTTTTTCTTGAAAAATCAATATGAGTACAACTTGTGACGTCATAATGAAACGCAGAAACGTGAAATTTTCAATAAAATGGCTTATATCCTATCTAGTCAATGTATTAGCTATAATTTATCGTGATATTGGTAAATAAATCCGAATTTGAAATTTACGCTAAAAAAGGGGGCCATTTTAGGACCTTATTGAACATACTCCTTTGATCATTAGACAATACATAATCTTGTCTTACCTTCTTGGAAACTCTACCACAAATGTAATGATAACACCCACTAGAAAGTCTAAAATGATCAATTTGTATATCTGTTGTCCTACATAAGTCTCCCAACACTGTAAAACACATCAAGAATGCAGGTTTTATATAAAAAATAATGTCACAATATATATTACATGTAATAAAATATCTTTTATTCACATTACTGTTTAAAATGGGTCAATTACCCAAATGCATCTCAAAGTGAGGAATACAAAAGAACACAATTATTGTAAAAAATCTCTAGGCAAAGCTTTTATTTTAAATAAGTGGCTTAAATATATAAAAACATAAAAACTGTGGGATTATCAAATCCTTAAAATGGCTGAATTTCCGAAGAATCTCATTGTGTGAAAAAGGGACTTTACATTTGGTGAAGCATCTGACAATGTTCCTTTTAGAGTTTTCTAAATTAGGTTAAATTAAATCTTGCATGGATCCCAAAATATTTTGCCACAAATGTAAAAGTATATCATCTTCCAAACCCACCAGTGATTAAGAAAATGTAATACAATGGATTCATTTATTTTCGTGGGTTTGGATTTTTCGTGGATTGAGGAAAAGTTGTATTTTCGTGGACATTTGATTTCACAGTTTTGCCAATCTCTGCATTAGTAACAAAGTCTATAGAAAATTTGTAATTCGTTGAACATCTGAATTCGTGGTTCACCTGTTCCTACATAACCAATGAAAATTGGTATACAAGGAATAATAATGAAACCACAGTAGCCTATTACTGTATGAAAACTGTTTGGGATATTTGATGCAATGAAAAGTAATATAAACCTTTATACTGGTTGTGCCTTGCTGTTTTGGATCAGTGACTTCCCATCTTTTATTTCCACAATCTGACCTATAACTGTCAGCAGGGGAAGCAACGACACGGTACAATGATCCTATCAAAATCCCAAGTGAGGCTAATCGTAGTAATATAATCCTAAAAAAGAAAATTATCCAGAAATTATTTTTTGCAGAAGTGCATGTACAAGTTTTTATAACACTGTCACACAAAGAGTATTTTTTTCCAGAATTCCAAAGTTACAAATACAATTCTAAATATGAAAATTCGTTCCAAGTGGTGATAACATATAGAAGGTTTTGCAATATTAAAAACTTTTGCTGCTAGAAAAATAATAACTATGAATTTTCATCACAGATGGAATAAAAACAGTTACAAAATTCTGCTATTAGTAATCATTTAACATATTCACAATTTTCTGTAGGAGTTAAAAATTTTGTTGAGAGCCAAGCATCACAAAAAGTTATGCATTGATAGTGCCAACACCCTTATAACTTTCAGGCTCTATGTTATAACAAAGTTGTTCACACTTTATCTGATATGACTAAATCAAGGCACTCTTTGTACTTACCTTAATAAAGTTATTCGAATCTCAAACACAGGTGTATAGTCTTCGTATGTCACCAGCTTGTTGAATATCAAAGGTACTATCACATTCAACAGTGTTATAGTTATGGATGGCATATACTGAATTAAGGCTTCCACAATCACATTGCCTTCAGAAGAATCATTTTTTTGTAGCTGTAAAACAAAGTAAGATATTCAAGAGTATGATTGAACAAGAATGTGTCCCAAGTACATGGATGCCCCACTCGCACTCATTTTCTATGTTCAGTGGACAGTGAAATTTGGGTAAAAACTCTAATTTGGCATTAAAATTAGAAAGATCATATCATAGGGAACATGTGTACTAAGTTTCAAGTTGATTGGACTTCAACTTCATCAAAAACTACCGTGACAAAAAACTTTAACCTGAAGTGGGACGAACGAACGGACGAATGAACGGACGAACGAACGGACGAACAAACAGACGGACGAACGGACAGAAGAATGGACCCACAGACCAGAGAACATAATGCCCCTCTACTATTGTAGGTGGGGCATAAAAATAGAGACAAATGTGTTCATGTAAAAACTCTACATAGTTTAATACTTAGAAGAAAAAAATGGAAAGCATCATTGAAAACGAGAAAAAACAAACTGAGCATAGTTCTCAGATTAGTAAGGTTGTCATTCCTATAAAAATATAAAATATGGTTGCACAGCGACATTTTGTAGGTGAGGTTTTGTAAAAATATCGTAGAAATACAAACTATACAAAAAAAATAAAACAAAATATAAATTGTATCCATTGTGTAGGCATGAGAAAGGCTATATTTTTTACAAGGAAATAATTTGCTTGGATTAAGATATGGAAGAGAAGCTGCACAATGTTTATGAGATCTCAACACTCCCCCTATACCTCTAGCCAATGTAGAAAAGTAAATGCATAACAATATGCACATTAAAATTCAGTTCAAGAGAAGTCCAAGTCGGATGTCAGAAGATGAAACAAAAGAAAAATAAACAAAATGACAATAATACATAAATAACAACAGACTACTAGCAGTTAACTGACATGCCAGCTCCAGACCTCAATTAAACTGATTAAAAGATTATGTCTTCATCATATGAATATAATAGACTTTACCAACTGTCAATGATAACGTATATCAAATTCTAACATGATGTGCTTCTTTCTCTTTGCAAACAACACTGTGATAGAATTATCGATATATCTATACTAAGCGCAGACTCAGAGATAAACATAAGAATGGATGTTACAATATACCTCCCACGTACATCCACACATATCTGAACCTATTTGCAAATGCTATGCCCATTTCATTGTTTTAAAAATTGCAATTGAAAAAAGGCTATAAATATTTTAATTATTCTTATTTGAATGCATAACAAAAAGAATTAATGCACAAGAGAGAAATCCCAAAATATATTTTTTTTTTTTTTAGTGAAAGTCCATTTATACTTTTGCAGTAATGTGACTACCATTGAAAATCAAATTGTATAATATTTCATTAAAATGGATTTTTGAGGTAGGAGTTGTTTTATTTTCTATTCTATAGCATTTTTTGCATATTTAATGATTTCAGCAAGTCAACATGGCAGCTCCTAAGTTACGAAATATCAACTTTGGATTTGACTGTAGCTTACAAGAAAAACATATATATAATAAATGGCAAATATTGTGTTTGAATTATGCATATTTTTTCTGGCGGTAATTTACAAAATAATTCATGCAAGCCATAGATTTATTACAATGTTTTAGCTTTATATTACAAAAAGTAAAAAAAGAACAGCCACACACACAGCATACCCACCATCACTTTAGTTTTTAATGACCATGTTTGTCCTATTAGAATCAAATAATTCATGGAAGCCATAGATTTGATGAAATTTATACATGACCTGGTCTTCATTTAGGATTAGAAAAGGACTTGCATATAAACATGGCCTACAGAAGAGGCATTAATCTGAAAAGGGAAAAAATAGCATTCCTTCTTTTAACAATTATTACCTCTAACATCTTTTCATTAGTGTAGAAGATAAGGTACAAAGATCCACCCAAGGCAGCTACAACAAATATATTAACAGCTGTTCTGATTAGGTAAAGTTTGATCTTATCTTTCAGGGTAAGACTTTGCTTCCTCCATACTAATCTCTGTGTGTCCAAATCTCCCTTTAATGAAAAATATAACATGTAGTTTCATCTTTCATTGCATTCTATATATAAGCATATAAGGAATTAGTATTTTATCTTGATAATTCAAACAGCTTACAAATATTTAGAATACACTATACATTAATTTAGGTAGCGATTTACAGAGGATACACAGGAATATATGAACCCTTGAAGCATTGTATGAGGAGAGACATCAAACAATGAAATTAATCTTTTCCCTATACCTTCATGCAAGTTACTACATAATAAATATATCCAGCAAATGATTGCTTAGTGTCAATCACATCTTGTAAAGTTGGACATGAATTTCAGAAAAACTAACCAAATTTTCTGCTTGTTTGAATTAAATGTCTAAATTTAAATTAGTACTTATCAATAAATTGAAGTTCATGAACACTGTAATTCTACCCTTCAATCTGTATAGCTTCTTTTTAAAATACCTGTAACTCTTGAAGAAAGTTTTGATGTCTCCTTTTAGCAGCTTTATTATCATTTATACAGAAATCCCAACCTCCACAGAAAACTTTGTTAGTGTACTGGTTTACTGTGCTGTCTTTGTTCATAACTCCTTGTTTTATACCTTTCCCTGTACTAACAAATAAATATCAGTTTACTTTTTAAGTTTATCTAGATTTGTTTTTGTAATTGATAGATATCTTAAATTGAGTGATGTGTTTGGGGTTGGTTGCTATTTGTCATAATTATTTTTAATTATTGTTTAATTATAAATCAGCTTGTTGGCTTTCTCTTTGGAAATGTTTCACAATTATAAAAACCTTTCATATCTTATGGAATATAATAAGTTTTGCTCATTGTTAAAGGCAATAAGGTGACCTGTAAATGTTCAGATAGTGTCCTTTTATCTATTGATATCTGAATCATTTGTAATAAAACTAAACCTCCTCATTTTTATGTCAAAGAATCTCCAATCATGACATCAAAATTTTATTATTTTTAAAATTGAGAATACAAGACTTATGTCAAAGGAAGGTCCTGACTTACCAGTACATGTATAAACCCCAATTTGCCTCAAGAATAAGCAATATCTACATGGCTCAACTTTTGACTAGAATACTTAAGGGAGATAATGACTAAGAAATATCAAAGAAAAAAGAAATGCGCTTACTTTCTTACAATAAGAAAGAAGCTTATTAAGAAAGATCCTCCTGTGGCTAACAAGTAGGCCAAACTCATATTGTATGTCTTTTTATTCTCTAACAATGTCTTGTTTTGATAAGCACCATAAAACAGGACTGTCTGCTCCATCCAGCCCTGCAATATATACCAAATCATATTAGCAGCATGAACAGTATGTGAACAGGATTGACGTATAGAATAAAAATTGATAACTTGGTGGTTCTTGGAAAGATTGTGTTTCTAAATCATTTGTTTCCTGTGTAGTTGTCTGTGGACTGGTGTATTTTTCTATATTTCTTTTGTCATGGTGTGATATGTTCTTTTTATAAATCATGGTTTCAACTTCTTCCTTGGTATATTCTTTCCTTTTTTGTTTGATGAAGATGAGATTTCAATTGTTCAACTATTTGATCTAAAAAAAATATGATATAAACATACTACATGTACCACTTAAATGATGGTTTGAAGGGTGGTTAACACACAAGTGAAAAAATTATAACCCAAGACGAAGTAAAAACTAAATTACTTACAGTTCCTTGTAGGACATCAAATATTTTATTTCCAATATTCTCAGTATCTGTGAAATTTTTTATAGATTTTCCATACTCTTCAGTACATTGTATTGTTTTATTACTAATGGTGACATTAAAAGGGGAATCAGTCAGGATCAAGTGGGGAACCAGTGTCACACACATCATAATAACCATCATGTAGAGATTCATAAACATCAACCATCTAATGAAACGGAAATAGTTCATTATAGCCGTCCCAAATCTACCTACAAAAAATACATATATATATGTCTCATTATAGCAGTCCCAAATCTACCTACAAAAAATACATATATATGTCTCATTATAGCCGTATCAAATCTACCTACAAAAAATACATATATATGTCTCATTATAGCCGTCCCAAATCTACCTACAAAAAATACATATATATGTCTCATTATAGCCGTATCAAATCTACCTACAAAAAATACATATATATGTCTCATTATAGCCGTCCCAAATCTACCTACAAAAAATACGTATGTCTCATTATAGCCGTCCCAAATCTACCTACAAAAAATACATATATATGTCTCATTATAGCCGTCCCAAATCTACCTACAAAAAATACAATATTATATATGTCTCATTATAGCCGTCCCAAATCTACCTACAAAAAATACATATATATGTCTCATTATAGCCGTCCCAAATCTACCTACAAAAAATACAATATTATATATGTCTCATTATAGCCGTCCCAAATCTACCTACAAAAAATACAATATTATATATGTCTCATTATAGCCGTCCCAAATCTACCTACAAAAAATACATATATATGTCTCATTATAGCCGTCCCAAATCTACCTACAAAAAATACATATATATGTCTCATTATAGCCGTCCCAAATCTACCTACAAAAAATACATATATATGTCTCATTATAGCCGTCCCAAATCTACTATAGCCGTCCCAAATCTACCTACAAAAAATACATATATATGTCTCATTATAGCCGTCCCAAATCTACCTACAAAAAATACATATATATGTCTCATTATAGCCGTCCAAAATCTACCTACAAAAAATACATATATATGTCTCATTATAGCCGTCCAAAATCTACCTACAAAAAATACATATATATGTCTCATTATAGCCGTCCCAAATCTACCTACAAAAAATACATATATATGTCTCATTATAGCCGTCCCAAATCTACCTACAAAAAATACATATATATGTCTCATTATAGCCGTCCCAAATCTACTACAAAAAATACATATATATGTCTCATTATAGCCATCCCAAATCTACCTACAAAAAATACATATATATGTCTCATTATAGCCGTCCCAAATCTACCTACAAAAAATACATATATATGTCTCATTATAGCCGTCCCAAATCTACCTACAAAAAATACATATATATGTCTCATTATAGCCGTCCCAAATCTACCTACAAAAAATACATATATATGTCTCATTATAGCCGTCCCAAATCTACCTACAAAAAATACATATATATGTCTCATTATAGCCGTCCCAAATCAACCTACAAAAAATACATATATATGTCTCATTATAGCCGTCCCAAATCTACCTACAAAAAATACATATATATGTCTCATTATAGCCGTCCCAAATCTACTACAAAAAATACATATATATGTCTCATTATAGCTGTCCCAAATCTACCTACAAAAAATACATATATATGTCTCATTATAGCCGTCCCAAATCTACCTACAAAAAATACATATATATGTCTCATTATAGCCGTCCCAAATCTACCTACAAAAAATACATATATATGTCTCATTATAGCCGTCCCAAATCTACCTACAAAAAATACATATATATGTCTCATTATAGCCGTCCCAAATCTACCTACAAAAAATACATATATATGTCTCATTATAGCCGTCCCAAATCTACCTTCAAAAAATACATATATATGTCTCATTATAATCAGTCCCAAATCTACCTCCAAAATATACATATATGCCAGCATCAGAAAATAGTTCATTATAGCCGTCCCAAATCTACCTGCAAAATATAACATATATATGTCTCATTATAATCAGTCCCAAATCTACCTACAAAATATACATGAATGCCAGCATCAGAAAATAGTTCATTATTAAGCTGTCCCAAATCTACCTACAAAAAATACATATATATGTCTCATTATAATCAGTCCCAAATCTACCTCCAAAATATACATATATGCCAGCATCAGAAAATAGTTCATTATAGCCTTCCCAAATCTACCTGCAAAAAATACATATATATGTCTCATTATAATCAGTCCCAAATCTACCTACAAAATATACATATATGTCAGCATCAGAAAATAATTATTTATAGCCCTCCAAAATCTACCTGGGAAAATATACATATGTTCAGCGTAAGAATTGGTCTAAAAGGTTTAAAACTAAATTAAACGAATACAACTGATCAAATAAGAAGAGTAACTGGAAAAAATAAGAAAAACACACCATTTACATATGTTATTCATCATTTTACAATATGAGACATAAAACATGTAGTTAGAAACTCAACTGCTTTTATTCCTGAACGAAACACTTTTATTGCAACTTATTGAAGTAAGTAAATTCCATTATCTCCCCTTTAACAGTGAAGATAATATTACTTTATGGCTATCATTAGAAAGTGTTTTGTAACACTATGAAATCTCATTATTATCTGTCTAGTTGTTAAGAGGAGTATAACAATTTGATGCTAATTTCTCTAGGCAAGTCTTAAAAAACTATTAGATATGTTGGTACCACATGAACACAAACTGACTACCTGTAAGCCATCATTATACAATGTACTCTAAAGTACCAAAATTCAGATAAATTTGGAAATGTGAGGTAATACCAATGGCAAAATATCTGATTTTTATGTAAAATTTAAGTTTTAAACATCAACTTTCATTCTATTAAAGCATTTATTTACCTTCTACAGTTTTGAAAGAACCTGCCCAAGGCTCCAATATTTTTGCAATATTTTGAACTTGTTGTGTAAAGGCATTCCATCTCTAAAAAAAAAGAAGAGAAAAGTTATTCTGAAGTAGTTACAAACAAAAACATAACAAAACTACTTTGTTTTTTTTACAGGTAAACATGTTTTGTTCTGGGATCTACAGTCAGCAAAATGTAAACCAATTGTCTCTCACCAATTATTGCGAACCCAATGAAAGTTTACCAAAGAGAAATCTATCAATCATTGATAAATCTACCTGAATAAAAAAAATATCTGCTAAATAGATAGAAATAACATGGGTTCGCAATAATGTAAAGGGAGATAATTCAACTATGTAAGTCATAACATCATAGATTTATCTCCTCGTAATATATAAAATTGAGAATGGAAATGGGGAATGTGTTAAAGAGACAACAACCCGACCAAATAAAAAACAACAGCAGAGGGTCACCAACAGGTCTTCAATGTAGCGAGAAATTCCCGCACCCGGAGGCGTCCTTCAGCTGGCCCCTAAACAAATATATACTAGTCCAGTGATAATGAACGCCATACTAATTTCCAAATTGTACACAAGAAACTAAAATTAAAATAATACAAGACTAACAAAGGCCTGAGGCTCCTGACTTGGGACAGGCGCAAAAATGCGGCGGGGTTAAACATGTTTGTGAGATCTCAACCCTCCCCCTATACCTCTAACCAATGTAGAAAAGTAAACGCATAACAATACGCACATTAAAATTCAGTTCAAGAGAAGTCCGAGTCTGATGTCAGAAGATGTAACCAAAGAAAATAAACAAAATGACAATAATACATAAATAACAACAGACTACTAGCAGTTAACTGACATGCCAGCTCCAAACTTCAATTAAACTGACTGAAAGATTATGATTTCATCATATGAACATCAGGTACAATTCTTCCTGTTAGGGGTTTAGTATCATACCATCATAACATATATGAGAAGAACATAACCCGTGTCATGCCAACAACTGTTTTTAGAATAAATGCGTTTAGTTCCGATGCAAAGACCTTATCAGTGACTCAATATTAACGCCAAAATATGCAATCTTTAATGACTTGACAACAGTATCGTAATTATATCCCTTCTTAATAAGTCTATTCAAAGGTTTTGTAAGTTTCTGAGGTGAATACTGACACCTTTGTGCTTTATAAAGAATATTTCCATAAAACAATGGATGTGAAAAATACCTGAACGTATTAAGTCTGCATGTTGAGCTATATTTACGAATGATGTCTTTATACCGATGATAAAATTTAGTAAATGTTTTGACTAGTTTGTGATATCAAAAACCCTGGTGTAATAATTTTTCAGTAATACATAAATTTCTCTCGTTAAAATCTAAAACATTGTTACATACACGAGCGAATCGTACAAGTTGAGATATATAAACACCGTAAGATGGTGACAAGGGAACGTCACCATTTAAAAACGGATAATTAACGATAGGAAATGAAAAATCATCCCTTTTATCATAAATTTTAGTATTCAGCTTTCCATTAGTGATATAGATATCAAGATCGAGAAAAGGGCAGTGGTCATTGTTAGTATTAGCTTTATTTAAAGTAAGTTCAACAGGATATGTATAGTCTTTTGTTTTAGCCTTCCTATAACTGTTCAGAGGACATCAAAGATGGAAAAAAAACCAATAAACCTAGTATTTCAGCTTATTCATGAAATATTTGAATGATGAAATTGTCATGATTTTGTTTATATGAGGCTTATTGTATATAAAAATAAGAAGATATGTCATGATTGCCAACTCGCCACAAGAGACCAAGTTGTGTAGAAGGTTAGCATCTATAGGTCACTGTATGACAATCATCAATGAGAAAAAACAATAACTAATAACAAGCTATATAATGTATTACTTCCAAATATCATTTAATGGTTTTAAGTTTCTGAAAAAAAAATACTCATTAAGTTAACCTATGGTAATGAAATTCACAATTTTTAATATGTTAGGGTATGTCAACAGTTTTCTTAAAAAAAAAAAAAAAAGCCTTGTTTATTGGTTGGAGGTTTGGTAGAAAAAATGTTCTAATTCTGACCTGAGTCTGTCTGTGTCTCCATCCTGCAAATCCTTTCTCAGTAAATTCAGGCTCTTGAAGAATTTTCTCTCTACAATCACAAATACATATAAAATATAAAATAAGAGCAACAGAAATTATAATGAGTGGTCAAAACATAAGTAAAAATTCCTGAAAAAAACTAACGTAAATTCAGAAATTTATGTGTGCCTTTATAATAGTATGATTGTGTACATGATTAATTTTTACATTTGCAGGAAATGGTACATACAAGTTATGCTATAAAAATTTTAAATGCACAGTTATGTTTTAGAGAAAACCTCTCATTATTCACAGAGATAAAAGTATAGCGAAAATTTCTGAATTTACAAAACCATCATCAACATAGCTAAATATAAAATGCATACATGTCTACAAAAAGTAAGAACAAAACAATTAAAAATCAGTTCAACAAAAAATAACACATAAAACACTGATGTTTGCTTCAAAATCTGTTAAATAAAAGGATTTTATCAGGTTGACATTTTGTAATATTAGGCTTCTTATCTAAACAGCAACATAAACGAACAAACCTAAAGATATTTACAACTCCATGTATTGTGTCTTGTTCTTCTAACATTTGTTTTTTTTCTTTGAGTGTCACTACACTAACTCTATGGCTAGGAACATATCCTTCTCTTATGACAGATTTTCTTTTGACGGTAGATCTACGATGTGAGGCTGCCCTTGATTGTCTGTCATTAATAGGAAAAGCCTTTTTTCTAAAGACATATGTCTTTTTTCCATCATCCAGGACAATATGAGAGTTTTCTCCCCTTTCTGGATGTCTCATCTGCACTAGATCTTCTGAGCAATCAAGACTGTCTGATTTATAATCACTTTGAACTTCATGGTTTTCAAAGGCATTATTTTCAATCCCATGTCTAAAAGACTTTTTTCTTTCATTAGCCTTATCTATCAGGTAATTCCTGGGTGAGATGTTTTGTACAAAATTTCCTTCATAATCTGGTCCCTCTTCTACTGAATCATAGATCTCTTCATTTAGGCTTCTACTATTACTATCAATGTGACTGAGGTTTTCAAATGTTCTGCTCTGATCTGATTGATAATTGTTTGCTTGACCTGTGATGTAATCCCTATCCTGCAAGGACTCCGAATGTTTGGGATACTGAGCCGAATGTCTTTTCTCTCTGGTTTCAAAATGTTTGGGATACTGAGCCGAATGTCTGTTCTCTCGGGTTTCATTTCTTTGTTTACTTTGGAAGTCATTAGAATTATGATGTCTGTGATCATAATCAGAACTTGCATTAGTTGATCTAATGAAATTTTCTGGATAATTCTGTTCCATATCATATCTAGAGGACCTTTCATTTCTACTGTTATTTCCTTGATTAAAATTCCTGTATGAGTTTCTATGGTGTCCATCATCAAAATCAGGAGAATTGGTCTGATAAGGTGCATCATAAAACTCTTCAGGATAGTCATTTAAATTTCCATTATAATATGCATCTTCACTTTTTTCATATGATTGTCTTTCAAATCCAAAATCTCTATGTAAGTTCCCTTCAAAATTCATACTTGAATAACTGAACGTTTAATAGATTTCAAATTTCTGATATCCTTGTCCCTTACACTCAAACTGAACAAGTTTTGAGAAAATAATCAAGTTTAAGCAAAGTACATATATCAAGCTTCTTCAGACCCAATACAAAAAGTCCTCATAAATCAGTGTCAACAGTTTACAGATATTTGAAATCAAATTTTTACAATCGATAAAAAATAATTCATTATGTAAGAGACCAAACAACCAAGGTATGCTTTGAGATCGTAATTTTCACATGGCGATTGAGCATGATCAGCCTTTATAAGTGTAATTTATAGTACATTTCTACTGATAAACTGCTATCTTTCCATACAAAACAATCAACCTTTAAGACTTAAGACAGTCTTTTATCTGCAATTCAATTATATACTTACCTTTTGTATTATGAGAAAATTGAAATTGATATCGGGGAGAATTAATTATCC
Organism: Mytilus galloprovincialis; assembly: GCF_965363235.1. Taxonomy (NCBI): domain Eukaryota; kingdom Metazoa; phylum Mollusca; class Bivalvia; order Mytilida; family Mytilidae; genus Mytilus; species Mytilus galloprovincialis. The sequence continues at coordinate 77,057,869 of NC_134846.1, read as the reverse complement.
ATAATTGAACCTTTTATTTGTAAATGCTTAGTAACAGCAGCACAACCAATCCCTGTCATTAATCTTTTTGATAATTTGTGGAAGAGACTAGATTAAAAAAAAAAAGGGTCACTAGAGCCAAAAAATGCTTTGATGAAATTATTTTTTATTGCAATTGCAGTCAGGTATTTTTGTCTATTTGGAGATCTTGATATGCTGATCTTTTTTTGCTGTTGAAAGGGCCACTTTAACTTTTATTGTTTTCAAGACAATTTCCAATAATAAAGAATTTTGGGAATATAAGGGAATTCTTCTAACAAGGAGTCAATAGAACATTTCCTTTATTTGATAATATGTAGATCTCATTTGTTGTTTCCAGTTTTTTCTATCTATTGTATTTTTTTAGATTAAAGCCAAAAAGTTTAAACATTGTTTAAGAGAAATAACTCCTTGAGGCGACAATTCATGGTTTGGATTATGTTCATCTATTTGTAGATTGGTTTTTCAGATCATATTTGCTGTTTGTACAAAGAAAATACAGCAGCCAAAAATGGTTAAAAATTATGTTTCAAGGGAAATAACTTTTCTCAAAAATGATTGAATATTTCGTTATGTTGATAGATTTTTGCTTGTTGCCTACATCATATGTGTTATTAGTGTATTTATCATTTTCACAAACTTTATCTCAAAATTGGAAAAAAAAATCATGTTCCTACAGATTTTTAATCAAAATAGTATGTTTTGTTATGTCTCTGATTTTGAACAGTATTATTAGATAAAAGCTATAATGAAAATTGAAAAAAAAAATGTAGTCAGCAAAACCAACCAGCAAAAATCTATCAACATAACCAAATATTCATTAATCAATCTATTTTTTGAAAAGTTATTCCTATAAGCTGTATTGCTTCTGAATAAAGTATTATTATTATAGGATACAGTATCCAGAAAAATAAAATATATAATCCTCATTACCAATATAGTTTGAAAAGTAAACAGTATTTAGTAACTGCTTTAACTATGAATGAGGCCATATATTAGTTTAGAATATTTACTTTTGGAAAAACAGCTGCTAAGATTGTCCTTAGATTACCTATTGACAGGTGAGACAACTTCCTGGTTTTATCTTTAACGACCTCTCTGAATGACCTTCAAATTATATTAGTTTATATGAACAATGTATAAACCTTGTGTCAACACTAAAAATATTAAAATTGATGATAAATCAATATCCAAATAACAGTTAACTAATTTTTATCCAGGGGAAATAACTCAAATAATAAAAACTTTTTTGTAGATTTAGATTTAGGTTTTCTTTCTGAAAATTATGAATGGTTTGGTCATACTGCTTTTATGTCTACAAATTTAAAACTTAATATTCTTCCACTCTCAAACTCCTACCTTCTTATTTAAATATATTGAGTCTGAAAAAACTAGTGAATTTGTCCAAAAATAAAAATTGGATTAAAATCACTTAGTAAGGACAATATAATACCTCCTTAGAAGTCAATCAATGGTTTTGTCAAATAGGCATTTCTAGTACTAGTATCTTGAATTGCTATTCTATGTTATTGGTTAACTCATTTATTTATCAGATCTTTATTAGATTTAATGATATACTAGTACCTACTTGAATTTTCTCTTGATATGGATAGGTGCAGTTATACATTTGATACTTTCTCTTCTTTCCAGCAAATCAGCTCTTTCAATGGGATTACCTCCAGTACTACCAAAAGAGGCCAATGACCTGCGTCTTCTCAAAATTTCCTGCTGAATTTCCTCTTCCTCATCATCTGAATCCTGCAACAATCCCGGGATAGTACATATTGAGGAATGTCTAGCTATATGCTGAAAACTTTGTCTTCTTTTTTGTGCTGCTTTGCTGGAAGCTGCAAGATGTGTATCTGACAAAATGCCTCGTTGACTTGGTAAGCTTGACAGAATGGCAGCATGGCTTCCTCGCCTCCATCTTAGATCCTTTTCTGGAATTTCTATTATTTCTGAATAATAAAAAGTACAAGATACTTTTACTACAAAAAAGAAATCTACATAGGTATAATGTGATCACATGATAAAAGTTCCTCTTTTACATTTTTTCTCTCTTTAAAACAAGTTTTCTATTGATATCTCTTATCATAATCTTATTAGAACAAATCTTTCAAAATTTGGACTCCAAAAGAAAAACAATTGTAAGATATATTTATTCTGGGTGAACAAATAGAATGGAAAAGTTGTTTCTCACTAGTCAAAGGAAAATACTGGTTCTGAAAAATACATGTGTACAAAATGTATGTATGATGTTATCACAAAGGCTCTGACCGGTTACAGTCTTTATTTACATTATATATCTAAATATTGGGATCTATTAATGTACCAACTTTCAGTACCATACCGTACAGAAATTGCTAACAAAAGCACATAAGTTTCACATGTGAAGCACATGAGATGCAAGTAAGAATTGTATGCAAATCAGGTTGCTCATATGTGCAGTTTGGTAGTTCATATGTGCCCACAAAAATCTAACATAATGCTCACATGTGCAATTCAAACCTCAGGTGAGCTTTTATCATCCATGTTAGTTTTATGTTAGTTTTGTACTTTGAAAAGTTTTTCCATTCTTCTAACCATTCAAAACTAACCTACATCATTGCTCATATGAGCTTTTTCAAAATGACATGCCCAGTCATGTACTTCCTGTAAATTCAAATTCATGAAAAGCATGCAATAAATGGAGGTAGATGGATATGGAAAATGTTAAGTCCTATATTGTGCTATTTGAAGAAAGGAATTGTTGAAATCTGATAAAACCAGTGTGGCTGTGGTTAATTAAATTTGTAAGTTATATCATTTCTATTTCATTATTTTCATTTTTGTGTCAGATTTTGAAATATATTACAATTTTAAGTCCTTTATGGGAATATAGGTTGCTTCAAAATAAGTACTACATGTGTGACGGGATTGCTTCCCTTAGAACATTTGGTAGATACTTAGTCAGCCGTAAGCGGTTGAGCTAAGGAAGTACTTCTTTAGCTCAGTCGGTTAGCGCGCTGCCTTGTAACACAGAGGTCCCGGGTTCGAGTCCCGGTGGAGACAAGCAATTTTGTAATGAAATTCGTGCTCTCCGGTTACACATGTATAAAGATTTTTTCTTTTAAAACTTTTTGAAATACAGTACTTATTAATCAAAGACATTCATTGTGTACTAACTTGCAAGTCCCTCTATTAGTTTTATAATGTATATGTTATGTTTTTAGTCATGATCATGATTATTGTTTAAATAAAAAAAAAAGAAAATCATATGAAAATCATAATTAACTGACAATAATTAAAGAATAACTCTTTTAACATGATGTATCAGTTATTTTATTTTCAACTGAATTATTTAAAATTTTCATTTAAATTTGAAAAAATATTCCTTTTTTAAAGCAGCCATTTTGTTTTGGTCAACTATCATAAATATTCACGAGTGCAATATGTGAGCAACTGCTCATATGAGCAATCTAATAAAATGCACATGTGAAACAAAAGATCATATGAGCAGTTGCACGTGAGGTTTTTAACATGCAAATTAGGTTAGTTTCATATGTGCAATTTTTTTGCTCACAAAATGCTCACCTAATTTGCATGTTAAAAAACTCGTGTGCAATCATGTTAGTTTCTAACGTAAGCATCTTATGTTCAACTTATGTGCAACATGTTAGCACTTTTTGGTAAGGGATACAACAGATTGTGACGTAATGATAAACAGGTACTAAAGACGCATACATTTTCTCTTTGACCATATGGGCAAGCAAAGCTAATATATACAACTTAACAAACTTATCTGTATATCAAAATCAAGTCTGAAACACAACAGTATTTCAAAAGCATGTAGGAGGATATATAACCAAAAACTATAACATTTTGATTTCAGTAAAGATGAAAAAGTTAAAAAGTATCAGAAAATGTCAACTGAGACACACAAAGTGTGTGTTGAAAACTCTTAGATTCTTACAGAATGTTAGGTTGTTGTCTGTGATTCCTCTCTATCTGTTATCTATTGTGACACTGACTATTAAGAGCTGGATTTAGTCCTGACATATCATAGAGAAGTCAATAATTGTTAATAAATGGCGATGATAGACCTCACTTTTTGGTTTCATATTGCATTTAATAGCAAGTGTAGAAAAATTACTTAAAATCATTTTTTATTAATCAATCATTTGAATTTAGGAAAAATGTCCTTATAAATGAGTAATATGAACAATTTGAAGCTATAACATACAATATACTTATGTCAGTAGCCTATTCTTAATTAACCTATATATATTGATATATATTTATAACTGCACATTTCATTGTTCGAAATATGCCTATTGATATTCTATGTAGTATTGTTTAATTGCTGCATCATTACTATTTGTATACGAGTTGCCAATTATTGTAATTGAGTTTGCGCCAATAAAAAATTTTTGTATTTGTATTAGACTATTAGGTAATTTACTCTTGAAATTAAATATACTTAATCAATTATGAGATGACAGCTTTTTATAATATAATTTTAAAAAAAAATAGACAATAGACACTATTTTTGATTTTGCAGTTAATTTTTTCATGGTACATGAACATGTAAAAGAAAGGCAAAATTTATTATCTATATAATAACCTAAACCACCTGATTTATGTCCCCTCATAAAATTTTCATTTTTTAATAATTCCAAACATATATAAAAAAAAAAGTTAGAATCAATACCAGGAAATTATTTAAATGCCTTCACTGAAATTCAATTTATGAAATTGACTAAAAATGCTTTCATAATCCAATACATTAATTCATTACATTATCTGAGTTATCTCCCCTCATAAATCTTTCTTGAAAATGAAAGACCTAGAATAATCCAGGTATGACTATAAAGTTACGGACAGCCTGCTTAGTTTCGATAAAAAAGTTACGGACATCTTATGCATTTTTTAAAGTTGACCTTGCGCTTTAGTGAACTCTATATTAACAAATTTATGGTAATTGTTAGTCATTTATTTATTCAATAATCCTATAAATATTTACATTTTGCATGAAAAACGTCGCAAAAGGTACATTTTGTATGAATTAAATATCAACGAGTTTAGAGTCCGCCATCTTGGGCTGTGGGTAACTTAAGTTACCCACAGCCGTTTAAGCAGTGACTATGACTCTTGCTGGGACAGTTTGGAAACCCCTAATTTTAAAACATTGTAACTTTAAAATTCTTTCACAAAAGTCTTGTGTTGTTCATATCCAATGACCTAAATCAATTTGAGTGTTTGCTTCTTAAAAAGAAACAGGTAAATATATAACTAATGAATAAAAGATGATAATGGACATGGAATGGTAAAAGTTTCTCTAAAATTTCCAGTTAATTTGAATGATGGATGTCCTATATGTAAAAAACACATATAACTTTTGAGTATGTCTAACAGTGGCGGATCCAGGGGGGGGGGGGGGGGGGGGGGTTCCGGGGGGGTGCGCACCCCCCTTTATTTTTGCCGATCAATGCATTTATATCGGGACATATGTTTTGCACCCCCCCCCCCCTGCACCCCCCTTTGCCCTGGGTTAGCACCCCCCCCCCTTTCGAAAATTCCTGCATCCGCCCCTGTCTAATATTTGAAGCTAGTTTTGTATAAATTACAGATTTTTTTTTTATAACTGATACCAACATTATTACCCTTTCTACTTTCAGCAATGTTCGAGTATTCAGCCAAATTATTATGAGCCCAGCTTTGAAAATTTGTTTTAATCTTTGCCATTCATTTCCATTGGCACATTCCTAACAGTAAGAGATCTTTTAAAGTCTTTAATTTGTTGCCAAAACCATTTATTGTTAATGCAATATTGCTATAAATAAAGTTATCTTATCTTATCTTTAAAATCAAAATCAAAAAAAATAATCTCAGCAAAATTTGTACCTAAAATGTAAATGTAAAAATCAATGAAATACCTTCTCCTGCAAATATCACTGATTTCCGCCTAGATGTTGTTACATCTGTCATGTTTTCTGTTTATGACAAATATGTCAAAGCTATCAATTTGGTATCCGAAATAGTAATAAATCATTCAACAAGCTCATGAAAAATTCACGTTCTACGTCATTTTGGACAAAGAATATACTTTCCAAAACAAGACTGGAACGAATACGCAGTCTGATGCGGTACAGGCTATGTTTTTTGCCTTTCATTTGACACAAATATCTTTACTTTCTCCAAAGTACAGTTGTATAGACATGTGACAATTAAATTCACATGCCTAGCATAAAATATTGATACATTTGAAAAATAGAGATAAAAGTGGTTACCCAGGAGATTCCAAGGCTGCATTCAATAATTAGTCGTATTTTGCATAACGATATACAAATTTATTTACGATAGGTTATGATCTGTTACAAAGATCGCAAAATTAAAAGATACTTCAAGTTGCCCTGTTTACAAAATGATGCTTTAAATGCGTTCAAATTTTCGTTTGTTGCCAAACATTCCAAAAGTATAATGAATTAAACGCCGATAATTCATTAAGATAAGTACATCCTGCGTAAAGAACAAATACGGGAATCCCTCTGAATATTTTACCTCTAGCAAATTCAATAGGAATTAATTTATGTGTTCAAAGTTCCAAATCTACAAAAGGAAGCAATATTTTTGTCATCTCGAAGACTGAAGTCAGCATCAAAATCACTTAGATTGTTTAAGATTCTAATATGACGTGCTTCTTTTGCTTTGTGAACAAACCCATGCTCTAAATCGAATAAAATGTGTTTGCATATGCGTATATTGACTTCTTCAGAATAATGAATTTTATCAAATTATCATTCACTGAATATATTTCCTTTACTTTTAAAACACGTTCATACTCTTAAATGGTGCATATGATGTTACTAATTCATTTATTAAGACTGTAATGTGTTGCATTCCGAAATTGACATATTTGACCTAGATACGACAACCATTTATGCTGGCTGTCCAAATCCCTCCTCTAAAAATCACAGTGCTAGCCGTTTCCTTCTTTACAAACAAAGAACGGAGCCTGGTTCACGGAAGAGCCTACACAAACGCTTTTACACTTATACTTATTAGACATAGAAATTACCTTAAAATTGTCCTATTCAGAATCGAAATAATTGACATGCAAGCTATACTTTATTATAGTTTTATCATGGGTAGACATTATATTCGTGTTATTTTAGCCCTCACTTTCGCAAGGGCAAAAATAATCACGAATATAATGCCTACCCATGTTAAAACTACAATAAAGTATTTCTTAAATGATACCTCAGTGGTTTAGAGCTTTAGGAGACTTCTGTAAATTACCATCAAAGTGACCATGCATGGTTGTCTAAACTGGTCAATTAAATCTTAATTTAACAGAACAACCAGTTCCTAACAGTAAAATATTTACTGTTCCATATATTTGATAGTCCACAATTATCAAGCACTGATTTCTTTATTCTTACACAAAGTTTGCATTGTAACTATCGGTAACAAGATTGTATAGAGTAACAGACTATTTACAACCTTTGCGTAAAATCTGGATTCAGAATATTTTTTTAAGGGAAAATAAACCCATACCTCCCTTTTTGAAATTAAATTGCCGATCCCTAATTTTAAAATAGTTCGTAATGTGATAACAATATCCAGTGTATGGTATCGACCGTGTTCTTAATACATTACTGATGTTGCTAACTATGGATTTACGTTCTATAACAAATGTGTAACCATTCCCCAGACTTCGCATCCGTCAAATAGTTCTAGTTGATATCCAATTTTCCAATGATGTAATCTTTTTTTTTAATCGTACATAGCCCTTGTTAATCGGATCTAATTTTTTTTCTCACTTTTTTTTTTAGCCCTTCCTGCTCCTTAAAGCAATACACGAAGATATCATGGTAAATTCTTCAACAATATCTAACTCAATGTCATCATATAAATCAAAATATCATTCTGTAGAATAAAAAACACTATATTATTTTGATTTTGTGAGCATTGACTTTCAATTGCAAATAGTAGTCACCTAAATTCCCAAAAATCCACATTTCAAAAAAAATCTAGTTCTATCTTTTTTTCTCTCAAACGAATGAGACTAAATGAGGCCATGTTCAGTCCTCCATGCACAAATTATAGTTGACTTATTGCCTATAGTATAAGAAAAGCAGGATATGCAGGAGACAAGACTTGAACACGAAAATATAACCTTCATCACTGATTCATACCGAAATGAGGTTGAGGTCAGGTGAGCCCCCAGACTGCCTGACGGATATGAAGACCTTGAAAGGATGTCACATACAAAATAAAGTTATCCCATAACTCATAAGTGAGTAATTCAAATTACCAAAAAAAAAAATGCTTTTTTTCCAAGTACAATGTAGTTATATATATAGTTATATATTTATATGGCAGAAAGAAATTTCCTAACATAAGGCATCTGCATACAAGGTATAAAATATCCAGGTCTTCTGACTTCTGAAAGATGAAGCTTTACACGAATATCATCAATTTCCTATGAATAGTTGACACACAAATAACATACATCATATAACCTTTAGATTTTGATATCGGTAATAAGTATAGTAGGATGTTTTATAAGTAAAATCACAAAAATACCGAACTCCACGAAAAATTCAAAACAGAAAGTCCTTTCAAAAATAGCAAAATCAAAAGCACAAACACATCGAACGAATGGGAAACACTGTCATATTGCTGACTTGGAAATCATGTATTGAAATCATGCTGCGTTTACATTTTATATGCTTGTAGCTTTAACCATTAGCATAATTTTTATCATGCTTATTATTAGCTAATTACAACATTGCTTATATAACATTTTTGTTTACGTATTATTTTAGTTGCATTTTCTTTCTTTAAAAAAAAAATTGAGGATGAAAAGTAATTTTGAGCTTATTTATAAGGATAAAAAATAAAATTAAGGTTCGCACTGAAATTAAAAAAAGACATCTTTAACAAATTTTCTGAATCAAGTGTTGACGGACTTATAACGAACAAACAGAGATAATCTATAATTATCGCTATTTTGTGCTTTTTTTTCTTTGATTTTTTTTGTGATAAAAGTTTTTCATATCATGCTACTCGCTTGAGATAGAAAATTATCGCTAGAAACCAAAGAGGCACATTGCGTTGTTAATGAAATTGACATGAAATTGACAGCGTCGTCATTGGTAAAATAGCTATAAACAGATTATCATTGGTCATCTCAACTTGATTTCATTTCTCGCTTTCGCCGTACCGGCTCAAGCGAGAAAATCAATCTCGTTGAGATGATCAACGATAATCTATAAGAAATACATGTCAATACGCTGGTCAAATACAAAATATCCGCCGAATGAAATATATAGACAGCAGCTTGATATCAGACAGTAGACTACTTACAATATCGTCCTGAACATGCATTAAATATTTCCAACTGGACGTTAAACAACCAACACTCAATCAATCTACTTACAACTCAATCCACTTGTTTTGCAATAATTAAATTTAATTTTAAAATATAAGAATGAATGAATGAATGAATGAATGAATACTTTATTTGCAAGAAGCATATACATGCTATGGCAAACGAAAATATATACAATATATGACAAACAAAAGACAGCAGAGAACAGTAGTTACAGAGTATACAATAATATTATGACAATATATGCGATCTAATTTTCCAAGCTGCATTTAAATAGTTACATAGTTTTACTGTCAGAGATTTCGAATGAGCTTGTAATAAATTATCTAACTTGTGCCGATTTGGCCAAGAACAGTAGAATAAAGGTAAAAATTCTATACGCACAGATCTATACGCTGGACATGATAAAACAAAATGATACTCGTCCTCTAAAACATTCATATTACAACACATACAAATTCTGTTTTCTCTTTGAGTATTTAGATAACGACCAACTTCAACATTTAATTTAAGTGTGCCGCTACGTAGTTTTGTTAATATAGATACATTACAATGAAAATCTAAGTATTTTTCAAAACCAAATTCTAGTTTATATCGTTTATAAATACAAAGTTTATTACATTCTTCTAAAGCTGTATTCCAGCTTTGTAAAAATTGATCTTTAATACGTGTTTTTATACAATCAAATGATAATTTACTAGTATCTTGTGAAATCCATACATCATAAAATCCAAGGTTACATAACAATTTTTTTACGTTAGACGCCCAATTAATTTTACCATTATTTGCATCTTTGTACAAAAGTTTATAAACTTCATATACAATATGAGGTTTATTAGTTACAATATGAATCCAATATTTCAGGATTTTATATTTTCTCAAAATATGCAATGGCAGGTGCCCAAGTTCACCATATAAAAAATTTGTAGGGACTTTTTTACCAAGTTTCAAAATAAATCTACAAAATCTTTGATTGTTTGATGTGTACACAGTACAGAAATATAAAGTTACACATATATCGTTGATTATACGTCAACTCAGTAATCATCAACCTTTTGGCATACAGTGAGATAGACCAATTGAGGTACATTGCAGTTTTATCACAGAATTTTAAAAAGACATATTTGAGCAAATTTTTTGCATATACCATCTTAAGTTTTGGTGAGTCTTTATTGGTGTCATGTGATTGCTTCTGAATTCCTGTATTGTTTTATGAACATTTAAATCATACCTCAACGGAGGTAAAATCAACGAAATAAGGGATATTGACGACTTGTTTTCTTAACCATGTTAAGTCTGCATCAGTTCCAACTTTTAAGATTTTTTAGTTGAAATTGATAGGATGAGACAACAAAACAAAAACAAGATTTAGTAGATGAAAACTAAGAACATAAGTAGGAGAAGGAGGGTCGTATTGGTTTTGAAGTCTCGCTTACAAAATACAGCACGAACTCAGAATCAATTCCATGTCATCTGACGAAGTCGTCACCAAAGCTTGTCATGGTAAATACAAAGTGATGCTCCAATATCTCCTTTTACTTTTTGGGGGTATTAAAACTGTATATACCTCGATTGGTGCATCTTACTTACCTCCTTTTACTTTTTGGGGGTATTAAAACTGTATATACCTCGATTGGTGCATCTTACTTATCTCCTTTTACTTTTTGGGGGTATTAAAACTGTATATACCTCGATTGGTGCATCTTACTTGATGTCAAATGGTGTATTATACCTGAATTGATGTCAAATGGTGTATTATACCTGAATTGATGTCAAATGGTGTATTATACCTGAATTGATGTATAAGTACTATATATACCATGGTTTTTACGAGTTAACATATTTAAACAAACGAATCCGAAGGATGAGTTTGTTTAAATATGTTAATGAGTAAGACACATGGTATATAAAATTTGTAATATAAATAAAATGATTGACAGCTTCAAGACCTTCAACTTATATTGGAAATTGATCACGTTGCAGTTTTATCCAATGAAATGGAAGCTCGCGCAAGTCACTTTTGCGCCTCGTGTTAGTCTTCTGTATATTTCATGTAATAGAACCCCTGAATTTGCAAAAAAGAAAGGAAATGTCGGATTTTCCCGATTTTTATTTAGTTTTACGCGCCGTCTATGATTGTTTCCACAGGTAATTTCATAATGTCATCAGACTGAGGTAAACAGAAATATAGGATTCCAGCGACAAGGATTAAATAATTATTCCAATGACGGTAAGAATAGTTTTTTGTTTTTGTTTTCAAGGTATCAAACAAATTAATCATATTTTATAGAATTTTTATCTCATTGAAAAATGCATATTTATACATTTCTAGTTTTCGTACAAACTGCTTTTCTTCCGTTGTTTGATTAATTCGATTATTAGATTATTTATTAAAACACAATTTAAATGATAAAACACTGTATTTAAATAGTAGCGGATCCAGGGAGCGTAGATAGTGTACGTTCCCCTAAAATCATGTTTTTTCAGATATTTGTAGCCTATATTTATTCCCTTTTCTATAGGTACCCCCTTTTATAAATCGATATTAAATTGGATTTTCGCAAAGGAAATGGTAGTTTCACATTTCATTTTTTTTTCACAACTAAAAGAAGAAATATTTAGTAAATGTTTCCAAAATTAGGGAAATTCGTTACAATCCTTTATAGTTTGAAAAAGGGTTCACATAATTAATTGCTTATTGTTATAAAATGAAAACAAATGAAGATCTTGACCTTTTAGTACGTTTAACAGTTTCCTAAATATATAAGAGGCGGATACATTTAAAAAAAAAAAGGTGGAGCTTCAGCCATGGAATAACATGAAAATGAATATGTTATACCATGGCTGAAGCTCCGCCTTTTTTCCTTTGGATTCTAGTTGAGTTGCATATTTAATTAGCAAAGTATGGTACAACATCAATTTGCATATAATATACCATGGTTTTCCCTCACCACACTTTTTAATCAAATTATTTCATAAAAACATCAAAGCAAAAAATCCAATTTATGTTACAATAAGATTTATTCCTATGAAGAATAAATCCGGTTATCGGAGGAAAGTGGGCTTACGTTTTGGGAGTTGTCCCGCTTTGCACACGTGGTGGAACTTGTTATGTATTATGAGTCACGTTATGTATTTTAACCTTGATAACTGTGACGTCATCATTCTTTCTTTACCACGTACGATACAGCAGAGGGAAGACGCAAAAAATTGGGTTCCGTATGAACTAACTAATGTTTGTTTCAAAAGTTAATAATATTTCTTTGATTTGGTATATGAGATGGATGTCTTTCAAAAAATCTCTTATTTTACTGAAAAGGTTCGGAAAGTTTGAAAGATAGAAAAAGCACATGGTTTTGATCCAGTATAAAATAGTGTTAAAGATTTTATATCTTTTGTTGTTTCTTCTGTAAAGAGTTTCTAAATATTTCATTGTAAATTTTAATTGTTGGTTTAATTTAGTGGAAATCATGAATTATATTTCCAAAAATAGAAATTTTAACAGACCCGTAATTTCAGATAAAAACTGCGCACATGGTTTTAAAGACACGTGTCGCATGGACGTCTGCGATTTTAAAACTATCGTTATATGAAATGTTTCATCTGCTACACAGCAAGCAATTTAAAGAGAAACCAATAATGAATAAATGTATGAAGTTTATAAAATATATATATATATATTAAATTTGCGAAAGCAAATTTACAGATCTAACATTGTTGGGTTGATGTTTAGACGAGTTGTATATATATTATAACTTTTCAACGGTCGTTTCACTAATATTATTGTAGTAATTTTTCAGTTTTAAAAACCAAACATCTTATGGAAATGGGGAAAACAGTGCGTATGTCACAAGGCCCTCTAAAAGTCCCTTATAAATGCATCCAAAGGGTACAGCAGAGGGACGTACCGACACCGTTGGGAAACAGATCTAGCAATGTCGTTGGACAGCATACTTCCACGCAAGTTTTAGCTACATGTATGATGACTCCAGAACTTAGGAATGAAGTAGTTCAGATTGTCAATGCCCTTATTCACTCTCCAGCTTCTATTAGTGTTACATCTCCTGACTCAGTCAATGAAAGGCAACAATCGAATACAGGTATAACACAAAGTTCTAATATTTGCCAACAACTAGTGCAAATGATAATCTATGTTTAAATGTTTCACAAAAACTCGGAACAAAATAATTAATGGTGAATATGTAGATTTAGGTATATTTCTTTATTACAAATTCAGGCACAGAGAAATCAAATTCTCTAACTGTAGATACAAATGGACAGCTGATTATCCAAACTAAACTAAGTAAAAAGATTACTGATATTAACACATGGATAGATGCTTTCCTTATTTACATAAGTATTTATGTTGGTGTACATTTAGAAGATACACAAAATATTTTAACATGTATGTATTCGGTTAAGTTGGGTGCAAGTCGTTCAATATTGGGCCAGGTTCGAAGGACTATAATCGTCTAAAGAATGCTAGAAATCCAGCTATGTCATGGGCTACTGTTGACCAAGAACTTTGGCTGTTATATATTCATACAGTGCAGCCAAATGCAACTAGTTACATGTATGGGGTTAATATGGTTAACACTAACAGGAAATGTTTTACGAGTTCCATAACATAGGTGCATGTATGTTACCACAATGTCGATACATTCACAAATGTTTGAGATGCAATTGTCCCCATCTTGCCATAAATTGTAGGGTCCCTCAATATGAGAATGGGTAATTTATGAAAGATATGATATTTTTGTTTGTTTTTAGAACTTTTCCCAATACTATTGGCCATAGTTATATTATTTAAGTTCAAATTGAGGGACAAACAAGTTATGTTTCACATAGATAACTGTTCTTTGGTTGCTATTTAAAATAATCAGTCGTCAAACTTGACACAAGTTATGCAGTTGGCTCGACTGCTCGTATTGCAAACAATGGTGTATAATATACAATTTAACAGCATGCATTATAAAATTTTCAATTTTTCCAGTGCAAAATTTACAAAATCTCTCATCAGAGGATATTGTTGGTCTTGCATACCTACAAGTTTCTATTGCTAATGAGTGTGCACTTATTCTTAATTTAGTGATAAATAAAAAGTTAACCACAGTTTCCATCTTTTATCTTAGATAGTTCAAATTTTATTTTATTTTTGTAGAAATCTTCTAGTTTCTGTTTGAACTTACTATTACAATGCGTGTTAAAGGGCATTCCAATATATTTCATTAATTCAGATAATTTATTTTCTCTGTACTAAGTAGATATTTTCATAGGATTGATTGATTGTTGGTTGTTTAATGTCCAGTGGCAAATATTTCAGTCATATCTATCAGGACGAATATTTACAGTGTCTGTAAATTGTGTCATTTTAGGATAATTTAGTTTGTATCAAGCGGATACATTGTTATGACACAGTGTCTGTAAATTATGTCTTTTTAGAATAATTTAGTTTGTATCAAGTAGATATTTTGGTAGGACACAGTGTCTGTAAATTGTGTCTTTTTAGGATAATCTAGTTTGTATCAATTAGATTCATTGTTAGGACATAGTGTCTGTAAATTGTGTCTTTTTAGGATAATTAAGTTTGTATCAAGTAGATTCATTGTTAGGACATAGTGTCTGTAAATTGTGTCTTTTTAGGATAATTAAGTTTGTATCAAGTAGATATTTTGATAGGACACGGTGTCTGTAAATTGTGTCTTATTAGTATATTTTTATATGTATCTATTAGATCCATTGTTAGGACATAGTGTCGGTAAATTGTGTCTTTTAAGGATAATTAAGTTTGTATCAAGTAGATATGTTGATAGGACACAGTGTCTGTAAATGTGTCTTTTAAGGATAATTTAGTTTGTATCAAGTAGATATGTTGATAGGACACAGTGTCTGTAAATTGTGTCTTTTAAGGATAATTTAGTTTGTATCAAGTAGATACATTGATAGGACACAGTGTCTGTAAATTATGTCTTTTAAGGATAATTTAGTTTGTATCAAGTAGATACATTGATAGGACACAGTGTCTGTAAATTGTGTATTTTAAGGACAATTTAGTTTGTATCAAGTAGATACATTGATAGGACACAGTGTCTGTAAATTGTGGCTTTTAAGGATAATATAGTTTGTATCAAGTAGATACATTGATAGGACACAGTGTCTGTAAATTGTGGCTTTTAAGGATAATTTAGTTTGTATCAAGTAGATACATTGATAGGACACAGTGTCTGCAAATTGTGGCTTTTAAGGATAATATAGTTTGTATCAAGTAGATACATTGATAGGACACAGTGTCTGTAAATTGTGGCTTTTAAGGATAATTTAGTTTGTATCAAGTAGATACATTGATAGGACACAGTGTCTGCAAATTGTGTCTTTTAAGGATAATTAAGTTTGTATCAAGTAGATACATTAATATGACACAGTGTCTGTAAATTGTGTCTTTTAAGGATAATTTAGTTTGTATCAAAGATACATTGATAGGACATAGTGTCTGTAAATTGTGTCTTTTTAATTAAGTATATTTTGATTTGTATCAAGTAGATACATCGATAGGACACAGTGTCTGTAAATTGTTCCTTTTTAGTAATTTTGATTTGTATCAAGTAGATACATCAGAAACATAGTGTACAGGGCTAGTGGCTTTCGAAGCGTCCCGTAAATTGTATAATTATGATATCATTTGGCCACCACTTTTACAATCACTTAAGGCACTTTTATTGCATGTAACTATATTTATTGCTTATATGTCACTTGAAACGAATTAAAAGGGTTTATAGGACAGCTAAAGATCACGTTGCAAAATTTTGCTAATATTGTTATCCCATTCTCAAAAACGGATCAATGTTGTCATGGTACATGTATAGAAGTAACAGAAACTAAACTAAAATATTGTCTAATTTAATTATTGGTTAAAAATATGAAATGCAAAGATCAAAGGTTAAAGTCCCCTTATTCTCTGACTTTGGTGACAAGTACCAGTGTTCATGTGTTCTAAGTTTTAAAGGTTTGAATACATGTAGGAATAATGGATTCAGTTTCATTTTGAATCGGAGATATGATAAAACCATTAAGCATGAATAAAGCAGCCACAAGAATGTACACCTTTGCCGCTTAGCTATATATACAATTGGGAGGTTGTTATATAAAATAGCCTGAAACATATAATAAGCCCGGTATATTCACATCTGACGGCGTTACTTTATCTCATGTGGGCAATTGGTTTTTCTTATTTCATTACAGGGTAATTTAAATATAAATATATGTGTGTGGTCATTTAAAAGTACGGTCACGGCGGGTGTGTTGTGTCGCTACCGCATTTGTGGCGGTGGTCGAACTCAGTGTCCAATAACTCTTGGCATAGCCACTGAATTCGACCATGTGGCGAAAATAGCGACACAACATCTACAAATATATTATGCTTCTTATAATGGAATTATGTATCCGCTGAGCTTCTGTTTCCCAGGGCCAGCATCCGATATATTTTGGAAGCAATAATGTTAATAAGGATATTATATTGATATATAAGGAAATGACATTATAAGGAATAACAATGAGGTGGAAATAAGGAATAAGAATAATGTGGAAATAAGGAATAAGGAATGGACAATAATGTGGAAATAAGGAATGGACAATAATGTGGAAATAAGGAATAAGGAATGGACAATAATGTGGAAATAAGGAATAAGGAATGGACTATAAGGTTTAATTATATATACTAGGGACTTGCCAATTATGTTTCTCGGCAGTCCCATTCTTTGTCAAGCCGTGGCCGTACAATTTTGTACTTTTGCCAAATAAAATATTTCTTACTTTATATTTGTATGTCATTTGGCCCCACGTTGTCTCAGATAATAAACCAATTAATTAATGATATTCCTGACCTGTTATACTATCTTTGGTCTTGCTGAACAAAACGTCTCCACAAAAATAATTTCAGCTCTCCCTCTTCATTTTCACATAGATTCTATCTAAATTGTTGAAAACCGCGAAAATGAGGTCACAGATTTGACATTTATATTTGTTGACTGTTAGTGTTTGTTCAGTTGTTTAAGAGAGAGGCAAATTATACCAACAATGCAATGGGACACTCAAACTCGTTAATAAAAAAAGTCTCAACTAAAAATTCATTATTCGGAAATCCATACTAGACATGTAATAATGAGGACCTGTCTGCTTGCGAGTAGTGTGATGTGCACAAAAAATCCAAAGAAATTGTAGCTATGGTGATTAAAATAAAACAAGTGTGTTCACTATACAAAGGTTAAGCTTGTTGGTTCTCCTTGGGTGGTGATCTTGGAGGAATGACTTGAAGGTCACAATATTATGGTGCAAGCACAACCGATTCTGACAGAGTGTTCCAGGTGGTAACTGATCTGAAGGGAAATGATTGGTGGTATATGTTGATTCTGCAGTGGTGTGGCAGGAATATCAAACTGCGGTTGTGTCTAGTTCTTTTTACAGTTGCTGGCGTTGGGATACTGGTATAGCTATTATTTGGTGGATTACTTAGCAGAGGCAGATTTAGGGGGAGGGGGAGAGATTGATTTTAAACCACACACCATTTAAAGAATAAATTGTGCTTGTTTTTATAAGTTTTAATTTTAATATGTTTGACTAATTTTAATTTCTATTTTGACAGATACAATCATATTGACACGAACAACACAGAGGAAAATGAAGCTGTATACGTTCTTTTTTCTGGTGGCACTTTCTTTTGTTAGTAAGTTGTTTAATTTTATCGAGCAATAATAAACAAAACTATTCGACGATGGTACACAAGACGGATAACATTCAATTATCAAAATAAAATCATAACAAAAGTATTTTATAGAATAAATTTATGTTATGAATTTGGTTGGTTCGGAAATTATGTTTTACCATAACGGAGATATAAATCTCTGGTCAGAAGAAATGACAGTCGTAGTAAGTTTAGAGGACATTATATATAGGGTTATACATTTTTGCTCACAAGAGATAACGTCGTGAGTCTGTCGAACAGTTGTTTTTATAGTGATTAAGATGATAACACAATGTTGACTGCTGTACCCCTATTTTTTGACATTTTTACCTATTGTGTCTGTTTGTTTTGTTCACGCATCGGTGACATTATAATGGAATTTGATGCGACTGTCATACAAGTGAGAGGTTTAGCTAGCTATAAACCAGGTTCAATCCACCATTTTCTACATTTGAAAATGCCTGTACCAAGTCAGGAATATAACAGTTCTTGTCCATTCGTTTTTGATGCGTTTTGTTATTTGATTTAGCCATGTGATTATGGACTTTCCGAATTTATTTTCCTCTGAGTTCAGTTTTTTTGTGATTTTATTTTTACTTTTAACACTTTCTAAATACCTGTCTATTATTGTGAATTCATTCATTCGTCATCATCAATCAGTCTCCGTAAAGGTTCTCATGACCGGAAAGATGACAACCAGACAGATTAGTACTAGTGTTGTGTCAGTTCCTTTTTATTGAACACACCAATTATTTGTCCATATATTTAATCCTTGAAATTTGTTAAACAGAAAATGATTCAAATAAGTTCAGATAGAAAACTACAATCTAGAAATAAATAAATGAGCAGTTGTTGGATACAGTCACTGTTCCTGTACACTATCGAAAAAACAGATGTCCGCGCAACCACGATTTGATTTCATGCCATTTCACGGTGGGTATGGTTGTCCTGCGAGAGAGCGTTCTGTGCTGGTGATTCTGTCCTGACGGGTGCTGGTGATCAATGAAAAAATGTAAAAGACGAAAATGATGATTTTTGACGTTTTCTCTCATAAAAATGGAAGGAAACAGTTGAAAATTTTCAATTTTGTTTCTTATGGGTTCATAGGCAAACCATTAAAAAGTTGATCCTCTAAACTGTTTCAGTAAGCGTAACACAAATTGCTCATTTTCAGAAAATCTAGAACTGAAAAACTAAAACAAAAATGCTTATGGAGTCCGCTTTCTATACCCAAATCCAAATGACAAAATAATTTTGTGAAAAAACAGTGCAATTTAGTAAAATTTTGCATTTTCTCAGTTTATTCATGTCCTGATACTGTGCTGGTGGGTCCTGTCATTGTGCTGGTGGGTCCTGATACGGTGCTGGTGATTTTGGGTAAAAAGTTTGTCATATTTGAAACAAATGTTACAAAATCAATAAAATTTAGCTCATAATTGTATTCAATCGGATCTGTGACTCCTATTTTTACCTTTGTGCATCCATTTGGCTGTTTTATATGATAAATCGTAATTATATTACATAAATGGGCAACATCTTCCGTCCAATATCAGATGAAAATATATCTAATTAGAATAGTTTTATTTAAGATATTAAATGCCCTTGAATTGATGATTCTCTACATAATATGTTAACTTAAACAGTTTTAAAAGGTGCTTAAAATAAAGCGACATTTGTAAGAGGGGGTCTCATATTGACATTAAGGTTTGACTGGTTTATTTCAGTTAAATATGCGTTTCACACACCTCTCGCAACTCCATCCAACCAACCCCCTCCTCCTTTCCTCCTTCATTGGTACAGTGGTGTAACAACACAACAATTTATCACATGAATTAATAACATTAAGACACAAATTATTGAACAACGCATACTCGCAGCTACTGAAAGCTAGTTCAAAGACGCATTTTCAACTAATACCGGTAGATAAACCAAATTCTCTCGGATACAAATATCAATCGTACCGATCATAAAGTTCATATTTTAATGTTTGATAATTAAGAACTTTAAAAATGTGCAGTGAATCTTGTGCTCATAACAGTTATTCCACAACTATGTATAAATCAGACAAATATAAAGGCATTTGGAAGATACAAAAAAAAAAAAAAAAAAAAAAAAATGCCAAAAAACGTCTCGAAAGCAAAACATATTTTTTTTTATTTCCATAATGATTAAGTATTACTACCTTCAATATTGGTCCTATAAACGGAAAACTTAATCTTTAATTTGAAAAAAAGTCTTGTATCGTTTCTTTTGTTGACTAGTATATTACCAATAATTGATAAGTTCCAGGTCGACGGGTTCAAACAGAAAGATTTTGAAAGCAGAGAAAACTGCATCTTATAATCGGCATGACTTTATCAGATGACACTCCCAATACTAAAATAAGGCTTACGCAAAGTTATATACTTTAATTCGTTCAAGGACCCGCGATATCACGGGTGTGTTCTAGTATCTTATTAAGATTGTTTCTGTTAAGAATATATTTCAATTTTCTCAGAAAAAAAATCTGTTTAGGGGAACTACAGCAAAGGCTATCTATATGTACTGACAGTTATTAGAAAAAAGTAACACCCAAATGTTTGTGGTCATCAATCTTTTTAATAAATTGTCCATTATTTCAGTAGAGTGTTTAATATGCACTTGCACTGCACTATTATTTATATAGTAGAAAAGAATGATATACAAATACATAAACATTATATATACATGTAACTGTAATATACATTTATTTATTCTATAAATAACAATAAACCAGAGTATACTGAATTGTATTACTACAATATAAAAGTTATTACGATGAGGTTGAACTCTGTGTCATTAATTTATCATCCAAGCCCAGAAAAAGAAATTATATCTGTAAGCAAACCTCACTTTTAGGTATAGAGATGTTATTTTTTTATGAGACAAGTGGTTGTCGAACCATCCACAGGAACATGTGGTCATCCGATGTTCAGTACATCAGTACTTTGATTTTAACTGTTATCGGTTTTAAAAGTTAGATGTAGGTGTATAATTTTGTGGGTTTTTTTTTGCATTTGATATACTTGGATAATGATACTCAATTGGTAGTATGAAGCTACGAGATATTTTAATTTTTGAAATTAAAAGCACATTTATATATTTTAAACCGATTTCTGTTGGTGCAAACAAGAATAAATTCAAGTGAAAAAAAACGTACACGAAAAGATAAAATATTGATTTTAATTTGCATATCTGACCCTTCCCTCTCCCTATCCGGCAAACGTTCTTTTTTTTTGGGGGGGGGGGGGGGTAAAAAGGGGCAATCATTTTATCGCATTTTACTTCCAAGGCGTTTTTTAGTTTTTTGAGTCCTGAAAACACATATTAAATGGGGAAACAAATTTGATATATCTGGCTTTAGAATCGATATTTTACAAATATATATGACGAGTTATATATATATATATTTAGCTGATCTGTAACAATAACATCTTCATGCCTTATATATCATGTACTGTAGTACGCCGCTAGATTAAAACTGACGTGGAAAGGTAACACATGCCCACCGAAAGCTCTTTTTTTGAGAGCCCAGGTGGTCGTGTGGTCTAGCGGGACGGCTGCAGTGCAGGCGATTTGGTGTCACGATATCACAGTAGCATGGGTTCGAATCCCGGCGAGGGAAGAACCAAAAATTTGCGAAAGCAAATTTACAGATCTAACATTGTTGGGTTGATGTTTAGACGAGTTATATATATATATATATATATGTTTAGACGAGTTGTATATACATTATGTACACAGCCATGTATCACCATCATTGATGGCGATCCGATGGATACATCTGTTGTAGGGTTGTCACTGACTCAGACGTACTTATGAATATAATTATTTTCTGTGACTGTATCTTACATTAATTTGTAGGATCCTTTACTATAGATAATTTAGCTGATCTGTAAACAATAACATCTTCATGCCTTATATATCATGTACTGTAGTACGCCGCTAGATTAAAACTGACGTGGAAAGGTAACACATGCCCACCGAAAGCTCTTTTTTTGAGAGCCCAGGTGGTCGTGTGGTCTAGCGGGACGGCTGCAGTGCAGGCGATTTGGTGTCACGATATCACAGTAGCATGGGTTCGAATCCCGGCGAGGGAAGAACCAAAAATTTGCGAAAGCAAATTTACAGATCTAACATTGTTGGGTTGATGTTTAGACGAGTTGTATATATATATAACATCTACACACGCTTAAAAAACACGTGTCTCATGTCTATCTCTAGATTATCCTTCCGTGACAAGGTAACACTACGACTATTGAAGTTATATTTTTATATAGCGGATGTGGTCGAGTGGTCTAGAGCGCTGGACATGAGGCTAAGCGATTGGTGCTGTAGTGTATCAAAGGTGTGAGTTCGAATCCCGCTGAGGGACGAACAAAAAATTGTCAGTAGAAAATCTAACTCTAACACTGTTTGGAGTAATTTTCAGACTTATATATATATATATACATGTTAATGTAATAATACAAAGAATTCACTGTATCAAAAAATGAAATAAATGCGTGAAGTGAAATACCTCAGTAACGAGTCATTACTACAGCGAAGGTGTGTTTGGCACACAAAAAAGCCTCGTGATATTACCAATATTAAAAGTGTATTTCTGAGTCTGGTATTTTTTCCGTTCACTCATTTTTCACTCATTTTCAATTGAAATTATGGCATATTTTAATTTTTATTCATCTTTGACAACAGACTTTCTTTTGGAATTATAAAATGCAAAACTTTAAAAATGTTATTTCTGTAAGTGTAATTTAGGTTATCTCATCTTCATTCTCCGACAAATTCTAGTCTGTCCTTCCATAGAATAGTCCTATATTTTTTAAGTGTTCTATCGAACTTTCGAAAATAACTGACAACTGTTTAGACAAAAATTTTATGTTGAAAAAATCAACATCAATTTTTAGAATTTCAAAACTACCCCAAGTCACTGTTCCCTCCCTCTTCCTACCCCATCACCCCCATCCCAATAGAAAAGGTAAAAAACCGCAAAACTATAGTCATCCTTTTAATCAGCACTAAATTGCTTACAAAGAAATCTGATTTTAGCTGCTGAAGACACAACTCAATTCAATTCAATATTTTATTTAAGTCTCATCTCTCAATAATATATAATACAACATTACATTAAATGTAAAAATATATAAATATAAAAAGAGAGCCATTCTGTACAGAATTACAAGAGACTATAACAGTAAAAATTATATAAAGAATGCATCTATTATAAAACATATTGACACTAACATTATTTACAGTATAAAACATTTCTACGTCTATTTAAAATAAGATTACAGGCTTTGGCACAGCTACGAATCATATTATTATCTGTAAATAAAAACACTAATTTCTGTTTATCATCATAAGACATAAAATCACTATTAAAATGTGTTGCTTCATCAAATATTTTTTTTCTAAAATCATCATACAAAGGACACGATAAAATAACATGGGCTTCATCTTCTAAAATATTCCTACAATTATCACAGACTCGATCTTTTAAAATTAATTTTTCAAATCTCCCCGTTTCTATTCTTAGTGGTGCTACACCACATCGAAATTTGGCAAAACAACTCCTTTGCGAAAATGGCATTGGAATTTTACAATAAGTTTCCGTTTCAAAACTGTTCTTAAATAGATTATATGTACGAAGTTTGTTACCACCTTTACCAGATAAAGCTTTCTCTGATTGTAAATTGCCTTGCCACTGTTCGACATATTTACTAAACATTTTAGACATAACAGTATTGACAACTGAGGTACTATCAACATAATCTGTAATGATACACAAATGTTCTGCATTATACTCAGAAAACGTTTTCCTTACATAAAAATTCCAATTTTTTATACACTTATGTTTTTTACTCATAATGTCTGCCCATATGAAATTTTTTCTGTTTAAACGATCAGAACTCATATTGTTCAAACGGCACCATAGTCGAATTAAGCATTGCCATTGTTTTTGAAAGATAGGTATCCACCCCATATCCCTTGCAACTGCAGCATTTAGAGTATATTTACCCACTCCAAGAAAAAATCTGCAAGCTCTATTATGGATGGCATTTATAAAAGAAAACTTTTTGCAACCCCAAATACCAGCACCATATTCAACAATTGGAAGCACCAAACTCTCATATAATTTTGAAAAGACATTATGAGTAACACCACCTAAGATTTTGCACTTGGCTATAACAAGGCCCAGTGCTCTATTTGCAGAAGCTGCAACAGCTTTAGCAGTTACATTATAATCTAAAAATTCACTTAAAACTAAACCTAAATATGTATAAATAGTAGAATATTCAATGATATCATTCCCACATTTAAATTCAACATGTGACTTATCAACAGAAGGTGTTCTAAAATGCACAATATTACACTTTTTGGAATTAATGGTCATACAATTATCTCCACACCATATATCTAATGCATTTAACAGAATTTGTAATTCTTTTTCATCGTTTGCAAGTAAAACCACATCATCAGCATAAAGCAAAATACAAACTTTTTCATCATCA
Organism: Mytilus galloprovincialis; assembly: GCF_965363235.1. Classification (NCBI taxonomy): domain Eukaryota; kingdom Metazoa; phylum Mollusca; class Bivalvia; order Mytilida; family Mytilidae; genus Mytilus; species Mytilus galloprovincialis. The sequence goes on along the minus strand of NC_134846.1, from coordinate 77,033,208 downwards.
ATATCAATACCACACTCATATGATTTCAAGAATGAAACTAGGTCATTAATATATAAATTAAATAACAAGGGAGATAATGGGCATCCTTGCTTAAGACCACTGTTAACATTAAACCATTCCGATAAATGGCCGTTTAATCGTACTGAACATAATATATTTGAATAAATAGACTGTATAGCAGCACAAAAATTTTCAGCCACCCCCATTACATTTAACTTGGACCATAGTATATTTTCTATTGATGGTATCATATGCCTTTTTAAAATCAATAAACGCACAAAAAGTAGATTTACGAAGCTTCTTTCTGACTTCAATTATGTTTGTAAGAGAAGACAATTGGTCTATAGTGCTTCGATTTTGACGGAAACCATTTTGTTCGTCGACTAATATGTTATTGTCATCTATCCATTGCACAAGACTATCGTTTAAAATATTACAATAAAGCTTATAGGAAACACAAGCTAATGCAATTTCTCTGTAAGACAAAGGGTCGCGCGGATCTGTCATGTTTGCTTTAGGTATAGGATTGATAATAATTTTGTTCCATAATTCTGGCGTTTTTTTGAACCTAAAGCAAAATTCAAATAAATGGTACAAAAACAAGGTTGAGCAATTATTTTGCAAAACTTCAACTGGTAAATTATCAAAACCAGCAGATTTGCCTTTCTTTGCTTTGTCAATAACACTAGCTGTTTCAGCAAACGAAATGGGTTCCGTCAATAAAAAGTCATTAAAAGTATTTTTCGTATATGCATGATTTTGCGTTTCAGAAACCTTGGTTGAAATCTTTTGATTCAACAAATTACTATATTCCGACTTCCATTTATCTAAATTTGAATTAACATTCCCATCTTGATCTATGACCTCCATGGAAATTACTGACTTCCGGTTTTCCGCTACCCCAATTTTACCATTTTTTTTCCAGAACTGCTGTTGGTTTCTTTTTGATTCCAACAACAAGTCCTGCTGCATACTAAACCAATACTTTCGCTTACATTTTTGAACCTCCCTGTCAAAATATTTTCTCTTCTGTACATAAACCGACTTCAATCCAGAAGCACGTGAACTATTATTAAATTTATTCCACGTTTTTTCGGCCTTGCACATATCAACCCATAACTTGTTTAAATCATCATTCAACCAAGGTTTCTTGATTCTATGTTTCTTGTTTGTAAGTCTACTACCACCTATACATACAGTTTTGCATGTTAGTTTGTCATTCATTTCACCTTCTACAGTTTTACAAAACGATGAAAATATATCATTTACACAACTTTGTTCTTGTTTAATCATATCAAACTTTTCTATAAAAGAATTAATTTCTAAATATATATAATCAGTATTCATAAAATCCGTTGGTATGTTCTTACAATCATATTTATTAAAACTAGACAGTTCTAATTCTTCTTTTTTTAGCAATTCTACTGAAATAAATGAGCTCAGATCAAAGTTTCATTTAATCAATGAATGATCAGAAATCAACTTTAAATCCACCCCTGATAAATCATAGCCCGCCAAGGTCACCAGGTCATTGGCTCTTATCACTGCAAAATTGCTAAATAAATGTAAATAATCATATGGTACAATACAATAGTCTACCACTGAACAGCCTTTTGTTGATACACATGTATATAATCATTGTTAACAAAGTTTCTACCATTAAGTCACAGGCACTTGTTTCTGTCAATATGGGGTTTACTATCCATACCCATATGTTTTTTTGTACTGGGTATGGATAGTAAACCCCATATTGACAGAAACAAGTGCCTGTGCGTTAAGTATACAACAGTTCACGCTAATTATAAAATCAAGTAATGTGTTACTATAAGAATTACATTTAAAATCAACTACATCTCTTGGACATAGATCATCGACACCAACAATATAATCGTTTTCATCTCCACATCTACTATTAAAATCTCCACAAATCAAAAATGGACCAGAATTTTGATGCTCATACACCTGTGTAATTAGTGTGTCAAAAATACATCTTTATCAACACATGATTCAAACGCACAGAATCAAGGCTGAGATTCATTTGGTTGAATAAAAAGAAAAGTATCTACAGTATCGTACAAATTTGTCAGAGAAACATTATTCAGGATGCTTAGATTACACTTAATTTATTATTTTAAACTCATCTAAGAGGTCTCCAGGCTCACCTGAATCTGATTATTTGCCTTGATCAACTTTGTTTTGTGTCTGATTTGTACGAAACATGTTAAATCCTCGAGCATTTTAGCGCCCGGCCCAAGTCAGGAGACTCTTGGCTTTGTAAGTCTTGTACATGTTTTTATTTAAATTTCAGTTCATTGAAATATTGATAACCGATAACAGCTTTTTTAATCATTTTAAATGAGAAAACAGAAAACAATAAATTAAAAAATTATGGTTTATTTTTTTCATAATAACAGGAAACATAGTCACAATAATGTCTATTTTAAGAATGCAGATAACAGCTAGATATAGTCAATTACAGTTAAGCATCAATGATCTGGAATATTTGCCACTTTTGACTTAAATATAAAGGCACAGAACCAGGACATAGGAGCACAGAACCAGGACCGTTTTTTAAATCACCAGCACAGCGTCAGGACAATTTCGTTTAGCGAACTTGCACGACTTTTGCAATAAAATATTGTTTTAAAATGCTTTTTATGGTACTTATGACGTATCAGAGAAAAATTAAGCAACAAAACGGTTGTGTTATTGCCATTCTGATACAATGTAAACAAACCCATCAGCACAGAATCAGGACCCACCAGCACCCGTCAGGACCGAATCACCAGCACAGAACGTTCTCTCGCAGGACAACCATACCCACCGTGCATTTCTGCTTGTTCACTCCATATAAGACTGTTTATACCAAATAATGGTAGTTGTAAAAGAGAGATTTATGCGCACTGTTTCAAGCGGCTGCAACGTTAACAATGTATTAGTTTGTGAAGCAAACATTTAGATGAATATGCCGAAATAAACAATGTACACAGTAAATAAAGGCAACAGTAGTATACCGCTGTTCAAAACTCATAAATCCATGGACAAATAACAATATAGGGGTAACAAACTAAAAGTGAGGGAAACGCATTAAATATAATAGAACAACGACACAACATTAAAATGTAACACACACACACAGAAACAGACTAAGCATTAGACAAAATCCTTTGAGAATAACAAATATAACATCAAAACCAAATACATGAATTTGGGATAGATAAGTACCGTGACATGTCTTATAGTTATATGAATTCACACTCAAAAATTAGAGAAAACAAACGACACATCGGAAACACAACGTTAAAATGTAACAAACACAGAAACGAACTATAATATAAAAAAGATACACACATATTTGATAAAAAAAAATACCAATAAGGGTTTTTTTATTTATCGAATACACTCGATATCAAAGACAAATACATAAAACTTTTTGATAAGCCTAAACAACGGAACAGTCACAAGAACATTAAGAAAAAATATATATAAAAAATCTGGCATTTTACACACATTCAGGATTAATTCAAGCCAGTACTATAATACCTAGTGGATGTTTCATCGATACCAAACTCTATCAATGAAATAAATTTTATAGCAGCTTCATTTTTAAGATCTTGAATAAGGAATTATTTGACAATTATAGGCAATTGCGCCTCGAAATGAGCAATTGAACAATGAAATACGAGAGCATGTGTGTCTGAAACACCTTGTAGATTTTGAGCATAACGATTATACTTATATGCTGGCTAAGGAATGGTATTTGAAATACTAATATAATTCATTCCGTCTTTATATTTTAAAAGGTATACGGTTACCCGAATCAAAAGCCAGCGAAGAAGCTACGTGCTTTCTGTCACTCGACTGTGGATATATTAGACCTCCGTGTGTTGCGGAATGCCGTCGAAGGGGCTGCAGTTCAGAAGGGGCAACTTGCAATGCTAACCGAAGTTGTTGTTGTCTGAATTGTGTCTAACCAATATCTGATTAAAAAGTTTTTCTTTACATTTGTTTTTCCATTTTTAATTGTTAATTGTTTTTTGTTGGATGGGCACTTTTACTTTTTATTCACCTAGGTATTGCTTTTCCGGTGGCGACAGCGATGATGCGTTAAGAATGGTTAAGTTTTAAAGTCAGTTTGCTAGGAAATACTTGCCATTGATCTCTGATATTTTGTATAAAGTTGTAAGGCTATCAGTGCATATCAGTTTGGTGGGTATGTCAAAGCCCTGCTCCCATGTCAAGATCCAGCGACTTTCAATTAATAAGGATCTTTCAATGTTTAGTTTTCCGCTCAAATTAGTCTGATAGGAACTACAGAGATCAATGATATTTTCTATAAAGTTGCTTTGCTATCAATAGATATCAGTATAACCGCTACTAGTATTTCGAAGCCCTGCTTCCAGGTCAAGGTCCAGCTACTTTTCAACAAATAAGTTTTTTTCTCAATGTTAAGTTTTCTACCTTTTGTGACATTGTAGTTGAATAGGAATCATATGTCATAGATCAATGATATTTTCCATATGGTGGCTTTATTATCAGTACCTCGACTCTGAATTATTACAATGTTGCTGTCCACCAGATTGTCTTTTATCAAATTATCTGCCGACAGGCGATACATGTCTCTGTCTCAAAAGTTTATCTTATCACCTTACGCTCTTTTACAAAAGTATTTGATACACCAAAGGATGAATGGTGAATATACATATGGTTATTGTTGGTCTTTTTTGTCGAACTGGTCGTAAAATCCAGGATAAATTGGGTGTCCGTTTGCTTGTGCAGCGTGTATAGATTCGCAGTCACCTCTGGTCAGAATGTGGACGGTAAATCTGATGACTCGTGTAAAGAATGTGCCACGCTATCTGCATGACAAAAACCCTTGCAATAACTCTTTATGGGCCTTATAGGTGAGCTGTTGCAAGGAAAATAATTCTATTCCTATTCAATATATCTACATTCCAGTGGAAATTCAAATTTTCCGACCTTCATCCCGGGCGGCCCCTATTCAAAGGATTTACTTTTTGTCTCTTTTGTTAATTTGTTCTCGTCCTGTACATACATAACAAAGTTGTCATTGTATGTTAAGAGAGGACGTACAGTTTCTCCTTTAGACATTTTCAAACCACATAAATGTTTAATTAGTTAGTCGTATGGTGCTTCAAATTAGAAAAACAAATGTCGAATAATGTTTTATATACTCGAATGGCTGTATATTACTGCCAAAACAAGTCTTATTGTAAAACTAAATAATCGGACTAACTACGAGACATTTCGTTAGAACGTTGACAACCGTATAGCGCAAGTAACACATGTGCACATGGTGGTATATACTGTTAATCGATTTCGACAAAAATATTTAATGCACTAAATTTATCATTCAACAAATGTTATGACAACATTTGATTTACAAATGAAAACGAATGGGGAAATATAGCTGTGTTATCGTAATTACATTATCATAACAGAGACTATTTGTCTGCCTTTGTCTTTTTTCTTCATCAATTTGTGTTGTGCTTACTGTTCATACAAAATACAAAACAACAATAACAAACAATTTTATTTCCTGTGTGGTAAGAAAAAGTACTTATTTGTGGTCTATGTAAGTTTTCTGCCCACAGTCCAATAACTCAAAATGATTCGAGGCAATTGGAAACACATTGGAAAGGCCACCACTGATTTGTCGATATATATTCATTAATAATAGATATGCTGATAGAAATATAACATCTGTATGATTGTGAAAGGAGCTATTTGTTTATGATTCATAGAAACACATTTAGGTACATAATGATCTAATACGTGAAAATTTTTTAGTACAACATAATCATAATATCGCTTTGAAGCTTTATCAACAACAACAACAAAATAACCAATACAAACAACAAGAACAAAGTAAAAATCTCGATTTTTTTTTAAAAGCTATACATGTTTATTTCCTCAAATAATATAGCTAAGGATAACCTGCTTTAATTAATTTCTACATTTCACAAACATTTTCAATTGATCGTAATCATTCCTGCAGGAAAATCAAAACCAACTAAACGACACAGATAACCATCAGGGAAATCATAATCAACAGACAAAGATGATAATAAGCGGAGGAAACCCTAAACACAGCCGCCAGACCAAAACATATGTGGGAACCTGTGACCAGATTATGGCGTGTAAAAATTCTGCAACAGAACCTCTAAGAGTGACAACATTTAAATTATAGAGACCAGACAGCAGGTAAAATAGCATTTCAGCATAACATCTAAACTCGTTGATATTTAATTCATACAAAATGTACCTTTTGCGACGTTTTTCATGCAAAATGTAAATATTTATAGGATTATTGAATAAATAAATGACTAACAATTACCATAAATTTGTTAATATAGAGTTCACTAAAGCGCAAGGTCAACTTTAAAAAATGCATAAGATGTCCGTAACTTTTTTATCGAAACTAAGCAGGCTGTCCGTAACTTTATAGTCATACCTGGATTATTCTAGGTCTTTCATTTTCAAGAAAGATTTATGAGGGGAGATAACTCAGATAATGTAATGAATTAATGTATTGGATTATGAAAGCATTTTTAGTCAATTTCATAAATTGAATTTCAGTGAAGGCATTTAAATAATTTCCTGGTATTGATTCTAACTTTTTTTTTTATATATGTTTGGAATTATTAAAAAATGAAAATTTTATGAGGGGACATAAATCAGGTGGTTTAGGTTATTATATAGATAATAAATTTTGCCTTTCTTTTACATGTTCATGTACCATGAAAAAATTAACTGCAAAATCAAAAATAGTGTCTATTGTCTATTTTTTTTTTAAATTATATTATAAAAAGCTGTCATCTCATAATTGATTAAGTATATTTAATTTCAAGAGTAAATTACCTAATAGTCTAATACAAATACAAAAATTTTTTATTGGCGCAAACTCAATTACAATAATTGGCAACTCGTATACAAATAGTAATGATGCAGCAATTAAACAATACTACATAGAATATCAATAGGCATATTTCGAACAATGAAATATCAACGACAGCCGTTACCAACGCCGACTCTTGGTAGTATTTCTTTGGACAGTGTCAGTGATTAACCTGAAATGGCTAAAATTGACTAATGCCCTGTTCCACGACAAAATACGGCTACCACGGTTTTGTTTAACCCAACAGCCGATTGAAGAAATCAGGTTGTTCTATTGGACCATTATGTTCCTATGGTAAGTAAGAGTGCACCACATGTCAACACAACAAATGTTCTTGACCCTGTAAGTGCAAATATTCCAGTTAAATTAAAGAAAAAAAATGGACTGGAGAATATCTTGATTTACAGGTTTTACCAAAGTTTGCTAAAGACTTGGCTACAGCAGTATTTGAATTTGGATTTTCCAGTAAAAGAGGATAACTTAACAAATACTCTTCAAAAACAGAGCACAATTACAAGTTTTGAAATCTTCTTTTATTTTCTTAAAAATGTTGTATTGAAAAAATGGCCTATAAAGTAGTAACCTCCTCAAATAGATGTGTAATGTTCGATTTGTTTCCACTAGATAGTATGGCTTGATATGCCTGCTAATGGCCTCGTTTGGAAATATTCATTATACATAAGATATTAAACCTATTCGGCTAATAAATTTTTAGAAAACATTGATTCATTGTAATTACTGTATTTTAGAATAGCCTTTACGAAAAAAGTTAAAACAATCTTTTTGGGCACCATTTGTGCCAGGTGTTATGAAATAATAATATGCATTGAAGCTTTCATTGCCTACTAGTGAAGCACAGACTTGCCAAAAATAATGTATCGGCGTTGGCTTGTACGTTCATCCTGCAGAACCTTGTCTGTTGCAACAAATGCATACTGTGGTCATATTGTTCCAAATTCATTCTGTATCTTATTTATCTTTCAGAAACAAAAGAATCTGAATTTATGTACAAACAAACTATTCTTTGTTCGCGTTTATATATAGGTATATAAGAGATATTAAATGAAAGCAGTTTCGTATATATGATTGATTATTATATTCTTTTCAAAACCGATCAAAAGACCTTTGTGTCACGTTCGATTGTTGTTTATCGATGTATTCCTCACGTTTTTCATATAGAGATTAGCTTATAAAATCAGGATACAATTTCAGTTGCAATATGCCTGCTTACATAACCTCGTTTAGAAAAATTCATAATGTATACATATAACCCTTATTCAGCGTACATAATTTTTAGAAAAATAATGATTCATTGTCATTTGTTTTAAATAGCCTTTTACGAAAAAATGTTCAACAAAACCCTTTTGGGCATCATTTTGTACCAAGTTTTGTGATATGATATTATGCGGCTGTATTTTTAATTTTTGATATACACTTCAAAATGGTATATATAAGCTAGAAAATAATCGAAACGTGAACAGCTATAAAGACAGCTTTCAGAAGGTCTGTATCGTTTATTAAGCATATTAGGGTTTGTTTCTTTTGTGTGTAACTTTCATTCGATATCCTTTTTTGTTAACATTTTGGATTTGAAAATATTTATTATGGTCAGAAGCAGAATTGAATGGACTGATTTTTTTTAAATGTTATTATATAATTTTTTTAAAATTTCCAAAAAAGATACAGTGGTCCTATTACAATTAATAAGTCTCTTTATCTGAACAGTAGTCCATATGTTGATGAGGTGCAAATTTACAAGACTAAAAAAATTAAGTAGTTTTTTTTATGGGGAAAAATCCTACTTAGAGTACAGAGTTTGTATGTACAGTCATAATGTAGGTTACATGTGAATTCTATTGGAAGAAGACGAAGCAGGCCGTTTAGGACTAAATTTCTCACAAAAGTCTTATTAGCCTATGCTATTTTGTCAACTTTTTGTTATTTTTCGTTTAAAATACATGATTAACAATTATTTGGTACATTCTGGTTATTAAACAATATAAAGAGAAATTGAGATTTAAAAAGATCTGCTTTAATATGTAAAAATCTTTTATTTTACCTTTGCATATCTTTGAAACGTTCTTAGACTAAATCCGAGAAACACCAGAAAACACTTTGGATGTATGGAATTTCTAAACTATATTGATATCAATACTTATTGAAGGTTAGTCCTCAATGGTATCATCTTTGCGAGATCCATAGACAGTGATATTGTACTGGCATGATTTCTAATTTACCATTGATAAAATTGAGGACCATTGTTTATCACTATTAACATGTATTGTCTTCACATCAATTGACCCATACAATTTTAAAAGAATGCAAGTAACCGCTTTAGAAATGTTGCCTTCGAAATATACATTTTCCTATTTTCGAAGTCTTTTCCTGTTATATCTGAAAATATTTACCAATGTAAGACGGAACGAAATTGTAAATTGGAAAAGTTATTGCAAAGCAAGACATTATTACTTCAAAATGTTGACAACAACTTTTGTCTATTACTGATATCGTAGTATGGCTGTGATCACTAAATCAACAGAACAACGACGTATGAATTTCCAAAATGTTTAGCAACACAAAAATAACTATAATGAGAAGAGAACGGTCCTCAATAGAAGACGGGCAGTTAAGCTATAAAAAGATTAATAACAAAATTACTGAACTGCAAGTGAATTTCAAAACGAAAAGTTATCTTTAAAATGGCAAAATCAAAAGCTCAAACACAACTTAGAGAAGTGTGTCATTTTTTTTTGTTTTTTGTAAAATAGTTTTGATTGTCTGTTATTTTAAAATGAGATCATTGCGAACAATGTCAAAGTAATAGCTTTAGGCACTATTTGATTAGAGACTTTACGTTTTGACTTTTTCTCGGAATGTTTGTGATTTTACTTTTTTTTGTACCAGGCTGCTGGTTCAATCACATTCATTTGTTATTTGTTTGATTGAATTATTTGTTTTAATTTTGGAAAGAGTATTTAAGTGTGATAGCCATGAAAACGTGAAAAGTTACACAAAGCTTTGGCACGGTCTGTATCGATTAGTTGACTATTATTATATTTCATAGTTTGTGTTCAGCATACGCCGAATTACACATATGTGTGTTGTAATAGCAATATCGAAGGTCTTAATCGTTCGCTACGTTTAATTCCTGAACAAATTTTAAAACTTTACGTAAGACTTCACATACTATACGTTTTGTTATATTGTATATTGTCCAGATATATTGTCTTTTGTAATTTTTTTTTACAGATTACTTGATATCAACATTTGAGGAAAATGAGGTCGTTCACATTTGTTTTTCTTCTTGCATTTTGTCTTGTTTGTAAGTATTTTCCATATCATAATTGTAGAACCTTTCAGTTTACAAGGGATCAAATAACATCCACAATATTTTATTGATATTTAGAAGAAAGAGTTTTAAAACTTTTTCAAAATAGCAACAGTATTTTCTACCCCAGGCATAGATTACCTTAGCTGTGTTTGGCAAAACTTTTAGGAATTTTGGTTCTCAATGCTCTTCAACTTCGTACTTTATTTGGCCTTTTTAACTTTTTTGGATTCGAGCGTCACTGATGAGTCTTTTGTAAACGAAACGCGCGTATGGCGTATAAACAAAATTTAGTCCTGGTATCTATGATGAATTTTTTACAACCACTGGGTCAATGCCACTGCTGGTGGAGATTTTTTCCACCGAGGGTATCACAAGCCCAGTAGTCCGCACTTTTTGTGCTGACACGAATTGTCATTGATATAGTTATATTTATAAATTAACTGTTTACAAAATTTTGAAATTTTTGAAATACTACGGCTTTTTTACCCAAGGCATAGATTACCTTAGCTGTATTTGGCAAAACTTTTATGAATTTTGGTTCTCAATGCTCTTCAACTTTGTACTTTATTTGGCCTTTTTAACTTTTTTGGATTCGAGCGTCACTGATGAGTCTTTTGTAGACGAAACGCGCGTATGGCGTATAAACAAAATTTAGCCCTGGTATCTATGATGAGTTTATTTACCTAGTATTTTCCAATCTCATAAATCAGGTAAGATACAAGTTACACTAAAACAAAAAATAAAGGAATTGCATGAACTCAAAAGGGAGATTTTGTCTTGTCTTTAGGTTTCTGTGTCAGGATAACCTTAACTAAAACTAACATGTACTTGTCGGCTTTATATCTATTTTAATCTGAGCGTCACTAATGAGTCGACGAATCGCGCGTCTGGCGTATTAAATGATAATCCTGGTACCTTTGATAACTTTTCTTAACCAAAACTTCATCTTAAAAAAATTAATATCTTTTCTTTTTTGGTTTTAATTGTGTTAGTTAAGCCCTTTCGGTTTGTATGCTCTTAATCATTCAACATTCAGTCGAGGTCTATAGATTACCTTCTGATCGCTCTTCATGAATCTCGTTCTTTTGTTCGAATATATATCACAGTGTAGATACTATTCTGTACGCTATCCGGAAGTCGCGATTTTCGAAGCGATGATTTCCAACTGGCTAACAGGACGGTTTTGCCTACGTTAACTTTTCTCATCATTTGTTTACTCCTATATCTACAAAGTGCTCTGAACATCTTCAATGTATATATAGCATCATAAATATGAGTAACTGTAACAAAAAGATGCATTAGAATATAAAATATACGTGTGCATCACATCAACTTGGTAGAAAAAAGTGAAATCGATGGACAAGTTTGCTCTCGTAGGACAAAGCAAATAATCTTTTATTGCAAATATTTGCATCAGTTTACAGTTAAATATATACTGTTTCAATATTCTTTTCGTATTTAAGTAGAATATTCGTATTTCCCATAAAAAATATGTTTTCCTTGAGGATCCCAAAATAAATTACTGTACGATCAGTCTAGAACTGACTGTATTCTAGAAGCGATTTCAGATTTTTTGACTGTATGACCAGTCGTGATTTTGAAGAAAAAACAAAAGCAATTTGAAGGTATATACGTGTATATGTGATATTATGAACTATCCAGGGAACTATAACGTGTAATTACTTTCATCAGACAATACAAATATATTTCTGATGCATTTTTTAGACGGCAAAATAATTGTATTTTTGTTCCATCAGTCTTATTTAAAATCAAATGCCTAAAAAGTAACAATATGTATGGAGAATTGAATTTGATATCAAAGAATTCACAACTGGCTTCTTTTGGTTGATAAAACTAGATAGCTGACATGGTTTAAATTAAAGTAAGGTCACCAATTTTCCGGTATCAAATAATTTGAAAAAAAGCAATAATGTAATACTGCACTGTCCCTATATTTCAATATAGTTATAAAAATAAAATATAAATCCGGTATTAATGATTATGAGAATTACGAATTTTGCTTTGTCCTACATATCAGTATTTTAATGTTGTCCACATAAAGCCTTCAAGTCTTAAATTACAATAAATCTATGTTTTGCTTTCAGACCATAATATTGTCGAAAAAAAGCTAAAAATTAATTGCGTTTCAATGTCAGAAAGAGTCCGGGAAACGCTCAGAATGCAAGATTTTGCGTTATTTTTCTCAGAGCTTCTGGGGACCTTGAGCGGCCCCTAGTCCCCTCGCCAAACATTTTTATATATATATTGCCTCACTATTTGAAGAGGCTAGTTACGGCCATGCGTTGACCAATTGATGATATAACATAAATCAAGCTTGTCTCTTTTAAAATAACAAAAAAATGGGTAAAGACAGCTTTGCGTAGGGGGATAATTCATGTGATATAATTTTGGTAAGTTTACAGAAATAGAAGGTCCATAAAGCATTAATCGAGTAAAAATGGAGCAATTTCAGAAAACTTTAATGATTGGTTTACGAGGTGATGGGAATACCCGATGGGTGCTCCCACATAATGCAATGTTTAAGTCCGTATCTTATATAAAGTAACCCCATCAAAGATTTTTACTAAAATTCGAAGTAGACGGTGCACAATACAGTCATTATCATTTATGATAAGGAAACCGAATAAGATTAATTAATAGTTGTATCAGTGACGGATTAAAAAACAAAGGGGATCCGGCAGTTTGAAACCCTTTTTTAACTATCAATGCATTTGTATGGGAACATATATTTGGGATCCCCTTTTCTCCTAGATTGGACCCCCTCTCCATCTAAAAATGGCCGGAACCCCCAATGTATATTAAGTGGTTTATGGTGAGATGCGCTTACAAAACCGGCGAAACATATTGTACTGGTCCAACGGACGAACGGAAAGACGGACTTCTTTATCACTATAACCCCCGCTTGACAAAGTGGTGTACAATTGAGTGTCAAAGAGACAGCTCTACATCTTAAACCAAGCGCAGGAACTGTGATCAATTAAAGGCTAAAGTACGGCCTCGAATGTGTGTAAATACATGCATTTTTATATAACAACTAAATCTGTGTGTTTGTACAATTTTAAGTATAACGGAGGACATTTCTGAAACTTATATACTAGTATACATCAAACCTTCCTCTTATTTTAGCAACATTTAAACATCCTTATACTTAATGTAGTAAGTCGAGTACACCCCATCAAGCTAAAACATGTTTCATAAGTTTTCAGGATGTGAATGTATTGAAATATATTTGTGTTTTTTAGAAAAATGCCACCTTCTAATGTATCGTAAATAACTTTGAAATCATCACTAGAATACAGTGACATAAAGACTGATCATACAGTTTCAAAATATACAAGCGAGACTGATCGTACAGCGAGAAATTCAAACAAGTGTAATTTTCTTATTTCTGGCTTCAAAGATCTGGTTGAAACTTTTACCACCACTTGAAATATATTTTATTTAGTTAATTAAGTCAGGTTTTTACGTTAATTTGTACACTAAGAGGGTAAAAAGATTGTTTTTAGGTTCGCCGACTGATTTTTCTTAGTGATGCACTTGAAAATATCTTGATTAAGGTAAAGATACGAATAATGAATGTGCGGAATTTAATTCTAAACCATTTGAGAATATCGATGTCGGCTGAATTAATTATTAAGCAATGTACAGATGATCAACTTACCGTTTAATCAGTATACCCATCAAATTTAAAATGTGATCAAAAAAGTTCTCGCTTCGAAAATCGCGACTTCCGGATATCGTACAGAATAGTATCTACACTGTGTATATATAACGAAATAAACTTACAAAAAAAGATGTATTACAATTATTACAATACTTTCCATGTCAAGTTTTAACTTTCAAACAATAATTGTTTGGAAGCGTAAAAGGTTATAAGAGATATAAACAAAAAGCACCCCCCCACCCCCGCGCCACAGAAAAAAAACCCAAAAAACCAAAACCAAAACAACAAACGAAGAAGAACAATAAATCCATCTTAGGTCAACTTTGCCTAATGGAGTTGAAACCTTAATTACTTATACAAAATGTATTAACGGTCAATTTTAGAAAGGTTTGTTATAAATCATGTCAGTACTGAAATACTACCTAACTGGTCGATGATACCATCAGGGACTGGTCATTGAATTGATATCTATTCGTTTGAAGTGTTTGAGCTTTTGATTTTTGATTTTTTGAATTTTCCTTGGAGTTCAGTATTTTTGTGATTTCTTTTTTTATTATTTTGTTTATAAGTTAAGATGATAGGTGTTATTATTGCATTATCATTTTACAGCATAATATATATATTTTTTAAAGATATGCCAAAGTCTGATGCTGATAAACGTACTGCTCCTCGTAAGTGTTTCCCACAAAACGATTGTGGATTTAGTCGTCCAACATGTTTTGGCTTATGTACCAGGAACGGATGCAGCGGAAGTGACGCAAGGTGCGTTGGAAACTCACAATGTTGTTGTCTTGATTGTAAAGCCTGACAACCTCCTGTCGATAGGCCCAGGCTATTTTTTTTTTTTTTTTTTTTTTTTAACGATAACAAATATTTTATTCAATCATTTCCTGCTATATAAATACCTAAGTAGCCCAGGTCGCATACTTAGGGGCCCCTGTATTTTAACAGCCTCACTTGACCAGGGAAAATATCAAATGAGTTTATACAATAGTTTTACATACATAATTATATTTAAATAACCAATACAATTGATTTTCACACCTGATAAGCATCACTGTATAAAATCACTATCGTATATCCGGTTCACTGAACAAACATGTGTTGATTTAAACTGGAAAAACTTTAAAATTTGATTGCGAAAATAAGTTATTGTTTGACTTGAAGAATTTTGATGTGATTGAACAGAATTTGAAAGTATTCTTTAATATATATTTATGGATTATAAAAAAAGGATAAAGCACATGTGGTGAGTACAAATGTATTACGAAGCATAATATATATGGTAATTTACTAATGTAACTAATATGCACAGACATAGATTTAAATAATAATTGCAATACAAAATATTGTTTTTTCTTTCTGTTATAATAACATATTGTTCACTACTTTATACACAAGATACAATAAGATAAGTATATATATATATATGGAATCGAACACACCTTTCGTTTAGAGCAGTAGAACTAAGTACATCTTCCTAAAAATTTTCGATAAAGAGTTTAATTTTCGTTTTGCATATATACTTTATATCCGAGCGTAGCAGAAGAAATTTTAATTCGTTTTTCATGTGCAGTTTTAGCAAAGCCTGTATAGACTGTACATTCAGTTTAATTTTATCGAATTTGCATTTATTACGTATTTTCCAAATAGCCCATTTGAAATAAAGTATTATTGCATTAACAATGGAATTATTCGAATTCTCTGTACAAGTTCCTAATAAAATATCTTTTTCAACGAGAACCTCGTCGCTTATAAGGTTACAAAGTTGTAAATTTCTAACAACCGTTTCTATTAATGGTTTAACATTGATACATTGATAAAATAAATGCTCAAGAGTTTCAATATTATTAATTTCATCACATAAGTGACATTTTCCATTTGACATGTGCATTATTTTCAGTCTGTTTTCAGTATATATAATCCTGTGTATACATTTCCATTGAAATTCTTTAACTTTTCTATTAATATCCATTTTACTTAGATTTAGCCAAATTTTTTCCCAATTTATATACTCCCTATACAAATTTTCCCATTTTGTTTGACACTTAGGGGTCTCAGTTATGTTAATGTTTAATTGAACATATTTTAATGTCAAATCCTTGATTTTAATAATTTTATTGTCTGGATTTAAAAATTCAAGGTTTTCAGACATTTTTATTTTGTTGCTTTTTAAAGCAGGTTGATCATCGTTATTTTTTAAAATCTGCATGAATGTTTGTGGTATGGAACTTTTAATTCGTGAATATTCCGAAATACAATTACGTTTATCTATTAATTGTCTATATATTTCATTGCACGATTTAAAATCTTTGGTATTATCGTCCCATATATCACCAATAGTTTTGATATGACTTTTTGAAAAGGAAGAATAAAATAAAGATTTGCCCTGAAATAAAATATTTGAGTTTCCAAATAATCGCTGTTTCTTTACTTCCATTTCGTTAAATATACCCTGTGTGATCTTTGTCAATTTTGACCACGATTGTAAAGCGCTTTTGTAATAATATGGTAGGTTTTTTATCTCAAGACCTGAAAGGTCAGAACATTTACACAGAAAAAGTTCATCCTCAAATTTCTTATCACATTTTTTTAACCAAAATTTACCTATTGCATTCCAACTAGATAATGGCTTATGTAATATCGAATATAAAGATTTGATATATTTACTTTCTATCCAACTATCTAAATTTACCATCCCCATGCCCCCCTTTTTAACATCTAAACAACAAACCTTCCGGTCTACTTGATTCACTTTCCCATCCCAAATAAAATTCCATATTATCTTATTCAATTCTTTTTTGTATTTTTCGGGTATACCTCTTATTTCTAACTCATATCCACACACTGATATAATTAAATTTTTAATAATAAGGACTTTTCCAGAGTAAGTCAATTTTCGACTTTTCCAGACGTGTACACAATTTTGTACTTTTTCTAATATTAATTTCCAAATTTTGTCATTGTCAATGTTATAACCATGGTGAATACCTAGTGTTTTTATGTTATCTGTTGTCCAACTTATCTTTTTAAAAGTAGGTCGTCTGCGTTTATTTGCGCCAATATTTATTCCCTTAGTCTTTTCGTAATTAATTTTAGAACCCGATGCCTTTTCATATTTGTCTAATATTTCAAAAGATTTTTTGACAGAACTTTCATTTTTATTAAATAATTGCGTGTCGTCTGCAAACATATTTAATTTGGTTTCTATTCGCTCCCCATTTTCTTCCCCGGGCAATATAATGCCTTGAATTTCCTTTTCTGCCCTTATTGCACAGGCCAAGGGCTCTGCCTGTAATATATATAAAAAGGGGGCTATAGGACACCCCTGCCTGGCTGATCTAGAAATTGAAAAATATTTTGAGACGTAGCCATTTGTTTTAATACACGTCTTTGCACTTTTTAATAGCATTTGAACCCAACCACGAAAATTATCCCCAAAATTGAATTCCTTCATAACGAAATCTAGCCATCCCCATTCCATCCTATCAAAGGCCTTTTGTTGGTCTAAAAAAACAATTATACCCTCTTCATCTTCATCATCAATATATTTTATGATATCCTGTATCATTCTATTCGCTTCCGTTATATGTCTGCCTTTTACAAACCCTTTTTGGTCGGGATGTATAAGCTTAGGAAGGACTATTTTTAATCTTTCTGCTAGTATTTTAGCTATAATTTTATAATCGCAATTCAGTAGAGTAAGAGGGCGCCAGTTTCGTATATTTTCCCGTTCCCCGCCCTTAAATAATAATGTTAAAACTCCTTTATATTGCGAGTCCGACAATGTTTTGTCATTAAATATTTCTTGCAATAACGTACAAAATTCTTCTTGTATGATATTCCAAAATAATACATAAAATTCAGATATGATCCCGTCCTCCCCTGGGGATTTATTTGTTTTTATAATTTTTAGAACTTTCATTATTTCCTCCGCTGTAATATCACGGTCAAGTAATTTTTTGTCGTCATCGTTTAGTTTATTTTCGATGTGACTTGTTAAATCTTTAGCACTTTCCAAATTCCATCCCTCGGAGCTAAATAAATTTGAGTAGAATTTAACTTGTTCATTTAGTATTTCGTCTATATTGTATTTAAAATGTCCATTATCTGTTTTAATTCGACTCCATAATTTATTTTTTCCGTTTTGCTTTTCGATATTGAAAAAGTAGCTCGACGATTTTTCCCCTTCTTCCGCCCATTTTACACGCGCCCTTATTTTAGACGCCTCGGATTTGTTCTCATAGTAATTTTTAATTAGTAATTCTATTTCTGATATCTTATTTTCAATCCCCCCAGAAGTAGTACTATTTAATTTGAGCTTTTCTAATTTCTTTTCAAGGTTGATAATATAACTTTTTTGAGAATTTTTGTTTAATATTTTACTTACTTCCATTGTTAACTTTTTTATTTGTGATTTTGTTACATCCCACCAATCTTGAATTTTTTCGAACCTACTTTTTTCAATTTTCCAGGTTTCCCACCAAATTTTAAATGCATTATTAAATTCTGCACTTTTTATAGTATTTATATTCATTATCCATATACCCGGACCTCTTTGTATTTCATCAAGTTTTAATTTGAATGACACAAGATCATGATCGCTAAAAGGACAATGCGCGATACCAACATTGTAAACTTTATTTGACAGACTTTTATCACAAAAGATAAAGTCTATTCTAGACTTTGAATTTCCTCTCTGAAACGTATACCGTTTATCTTTTGGATATCTGTCCCTCCAAATATCTGTTAGATCATATTGTGACAATAAAAACAGTAATTCCTTTGTACCAATGTCATCACGATTATGAGAGGGATTTCTATCAATTGTTTTGTCAAGAGTACAGTTAAAATCCCCTACCAAAATATTGTAATGGTCTACACTATCGTCTGTAAAATTACCAAAAAAATTATGAAATGATTCAAAAAGCCGTTTCCTCTCGACGCCACTATTGTTGGCATATATATTTGAAATATGATAAATCGCACTTTCCGTTTTGATGCTACATTTTAATATTCGACCGTTTTGCGGGTTACTATTATCAAAAACAATTTCGCCAGGACAATTTTTTGTTTGTAAAATAGAGACACCACGAGAATCACTGGTTCCGCAATTCCAAACACTTTTATTGCCCCCATTTAACTTCCATTCATTTTGCCATTGGGCTATATCATTCACTGTGCAATGTGTTTCTTGTAGACAAATTAAATCATATTTTTTGTTGGCTAACCAATTGAAAACTAAATTACGTTTCTTTTTATCACGTAAGCCGTTTACATTCAAAGTTATGATTTGGATCGACATTCTTTAGTAGTTTTTTTTTTAAGTTCACGATTTGATTTACATTTTAACACCGCTATGCCTCGTTGATTTAATTGAAAGTTCACGGTCAAAGCCACCGTTTTAAGTTTACTTGCAATTTTACGAGTCATTGACCATGTTAACCAATTATAACAATACACATTTGGTGAACACATTTCAAATTGTCCACCTAAAATAATAACAATACAGATACATCGATACAGTTTGAAGTACAATAGATAGAAAAATAATCTAAAATAATAATTCAAAAGCTGCAAATCAATAGAATAAAACATATGTACATATAACATTTTGGATTGATTTGTTTTTATTGTTTTACATAAAAAGAAGCAAATAGCAAATTTCGGTTTGTGTATTATTACTCATAATCATCTGGGGAACCTGATTTACTTTGTTTACTGTCTTTCTCTGCAGACATTGGCGTCAGCGATATGTCACTCAGTTTGCGCTTGGTGTCACAAGGACGAGGAGTGTTCTGCATTGGTGACATCTTAGGGTGAAGAAATTCACGAAGTTTGACACGAATTGTTTGGGCTCCTTCAATTGTGATGTGAACTCCACTAGCATCTGTTTTTTCGTAAAACGCCTTAACCACGTTACCATTTTTTATGAAGATATTGTCTACATCAATATAGGTCAGCACTTCATCTTTGAGACACAATTTTTCCAAGAATTTATTAACATGTGTAGCTGTTTCATTTACTGTGTGAATGTGGTTACTGTTACCTTTTCTCGGAATAATACCACACACACCAATATCTGCATTCGGAAATGCTTGTTTAACTTTGACAATAGCCTGTGTTGCGTACACATTCACCTGATCGCTGTCGTGCTTGTTTTTACTCAAGTCATTAGTACCTAAGCTTATGATGACCTTGCCTACATTTGAGCCATTGCTTTTCACACGATGATTTTCAAAAGCCGCACCCAAACACTGATCTATTTTTTCTAGAGTGGCACCATTTATAGAGGCATTGATTAGATTGTCCTCAAATTTACCAACTCTCAAACAATTTGAAGCTCCTAACATTACATTTGTTCCCTTTGATTTGGTGTGGTATGTGTTAGGTGTTTGTAGATGGCCCAGGCTATTGATTTACTTTGAAGAATAAGTTAAAACTTTTCCTTCTAGCTCTTACGACTATTGTTCAAATTTATAACTACTATTACAATTATAATTTTTTTTCAACATTACATAATCCAAAGTGTATACCTCAGCAATTTTCATTTAAAATTGGTAGCTTTCTGATGATAAGTTTTGTTCGTGCTCTTTTTGTTTTTGGATGACTCTCTGTGTTTACTTACTTTCAATTTATTTGGAATAAAAAATGTACAATATAAAATAATTTGCAAAATCATTCATTCATATAAAACTACAGTCAAACGAGCCACTTGTATTAAGCAAAACCTGTATTATAAGACCATTAATTTTAGATCCCTCTGTAGTACATTTCTTATAGTTTGAACTTGTATTTAAAGACCACCTGTCTTAAGAGACCACTTGTTTGTTCTCCCATAAGTGGACTCTTAGAACAGGTTTCACTGTATATACAAAAAAAGTATATGATACCTTGCGCCACAAACTTTTTCTTCGATCTTCTGTCATTGGTAACGCTCAATCCTAACCATTTGAAAGTCAGGGTTTTATAAATACGAATAAACAGAAGAAGCTAGTGGATGACTATAACTCAACTGCATTTATGAATTCCTTCAATGTAACGTTGTATCAGAAGGATGACCGTTGGCACATATACTATTACATATTTTGTTTATACAGTTTTAGTCGGTTACAGTTTTTTTTTTCTCCTTTCTTTCTTAACACAGTAGTTTGGCTCTTCTGAAGTTCCATGCTTAAACCAAATCTTTGCACATGCTTTCTTTAGAAACCATGTGAGAGCTAGGTAGGCGAGTAGTGATGTTACAATCAACAAGCAGTCTTAAAACACCATCTTCAGACTTAATGACATGATTAAAAATGATCTGGTTGACAGCCATGATCTGTTTTATTTACTGTGGGGAATATTTCTCATGTTACGTTACGATGTCTTTTGCAAGTAACATGGGAACAGTTGCGTCTGTCTCATATTTTGACTTACATATAGAAATTGACAATGATGTTCGATTGAAAACAAAACTTTTCGACAAAAGAGATTTCAGTTTCCCAATTGCAAGCATTCCATTTTAACACTCCAGTAGCGCCTGCATAAACAGTATTTATGTATTACTGAAAAATTATTACACCAGGGTTTTCGATATCACAAACTAGTCAAAACATTTACTAAATTTTATCATCGGTATAAAGACATCATTCGTAAATATAGCTCAACATGCAGACTTCTAATACGTTCAGGTATTTCACATCCAATTTTTTATGGTAATATTCTTTATAAAGCACAAAGGTGTCAGTATTCACCTCAGAAACTTACAAAACCTTTGAATAGACTTATTAAGAAGGGATATAATTACGATACTGTTGTCAAGTCATTAAAGATTGCATATTTTGGCGTTAATATTGAGTCACTGATAAGGTCTTTGCATCGGAACTAAACACATTTATTCTAAAAACAGTTGTTGGCATGACACGGGTTATG
The DNA here is from genome assembly GCF_965363235.1 of Mytilus galloprovincialis. Lineage (NCBI taxonomy): Eukaryota > Metazoa > Mollusca > Bivalvia > Mytilida > Mytilidae > Mytilus > Mytilus galloprovincialis. Next base: position 77,011,359 of record NC_134846.1, on the reverse strand, counting down.
TTCTTCTCATATATGTTATGATGGTATGATACTAAACCCCTAACGGGAAGGATTGTGCCTGATGTTCATATGATGAAATCATAATCTTTCAGTCAGTTTAGTTGAAGTCTGGAGCTGGCATGTCAGTTAACTGCTAGTAGTCTGTTGTTATTTATGTATTATTGTCATTTTGTTTATTTTCTTTGGTTACATCTTCTGACATCAGACTCGGATTTCTCTTGAACTGAATTTTAATGTGCGTATTGTTATGCGTTTACTTTACTACATTGGTTAGAGGTATAGGGGGAGGGTTGAGATCTCACAAACATGTTTAACCCCGCCGCATTTTTGCGCCTGTCCCAAGTCAGGAGCCTCTGGCCTTTGTTAGTCTTGTATTATTTTAATTTTAGTTTCTTGTGTACAATTTGGAAATTAGTATGGCGTTCATTATCACTGGACTAGTATATATTTGTTTAGGGGCCAGCTGAAGGACGCCTCCGGTGCGGTAATTTCTCGCTACATTGAAGACCTGTTGGTGACCCTCTGCTGTTGTTTTTTATTTGGGCGGGTTGTTGTTTCTTTGACACATTCCCCATTTCCATTCTCAATTTTATATATATCCCAATTAAAACGATATTCCAGGGGTTGCACTTCCTATCATGATTTCCTTGATAGAGGGTTGCTTCTCATAATTAAGATATTAAACCAAGAGTTCCAAATGGTAAAATTAATATCATCCCTTCGTAAATTTAACGGATGCCATTACGAGCTGGTTGACCGTTATGAAATATCGGTTTCACAGATGATATCGGATTTGTTCCTTTTGTCATAACTATAATCCCACTCCCTTTTCATGAATGTCATCTACCAAATTAGAATATTTACCGGATGTGTAATAGCATGAGCAATACGACAGGTGCCAAATGTAGAGCAGGATCTGCTTACTCTTCCGGAGCAACTGAAATAAACACCAATTTTTGGTGGTGTTTGTGTTGCTTAGTCGTTAGATAGTAATAGACGTGGTTGTTTATTTATATATTTTCTTATTGAGCTTCTATGTTATATATTTGTTTGTTTTGTTCTGATTGAGATTGTGACACGGTATTGATGGATGTATCCCTATTTTGACAATTTCACCTATTATGTCTGGGTTTTTTTACGCTTCTTTATAAATAAAATGGAACTTGGTGCGACTGTCATACAAGTGAGAAGTTTAGCGCTATAAAACCAGGTTCAATTCACCATTTTAGAATGACTGTACCAAGTCAGGAATATGACAGTTGTTTACCATTTATTTGATGTGTTTTATCATTTGATTTTGTCATTTGATTAGGGACTTTCCCTTTTAAATTTTCCTTGGAGTTCAGTATTTTTGTTATTTTTCTTTTGTGTTGGTGTGCTGATTAAGTTAAAACTTGTTGAATGAAAAACACTATCTACTCAATACATTAACACGCAACACGAATGATGCCACATAAGCAGCATGATCTGCTGTCCTGTTCGGATCACCTGCGAATACCTAAAGACTTTTGTGGGGTTCGTTTTGTTCAGTCTTTAATTTTTTATGATGAGATTTGTTAACTGTTGTTTGTCTGTTTGGATTTTTCTTTTTCGGCAATTGCACTCTCAGTTTTGTTTATGACTTATTAGTTTTAATGTCCCTTTACCTCCCCTCTTAAAGAACGTGCACTGTGATATTCTTTTGTGGTATTTAATGCCAACCCCTTTATACGCTTTATCGTAGTTTAAAGGAGGTTAAACACATTACTTATTTATTCCATTAGTTCTAAATAATGTATACGATTGTTTGTAGTTTTTGGAGACTTGTCTCGGATCTGACTTCGTATTAAAAACCAACTATTTTAATTAGGTTTGTGTTTAGATTTTAAAACATTTATGTAGTAAAAATCAATTTTTAAGAACTAGTACATTTCACACTATGCTAACTATACTAAATTTTCCAATCTGCAAATATTTCATTACCCTTTATTTTTCAATATAAGCTACAAGGAAGTTATAATTTTTCAAATCATTCGGTTTTTTTTTATTATATTAATGTCCATATTTCAAAATTATCTTCACTTTTTTAACAAGAGATAGTAAGAATAAAAATTCAACTCCAACGAATGACAATTTGACGTGACCCGGTTATTTGTCATAATTAGAGGGTGTCTATACGATGTGTTTTCAGATGGTTTTAGTAAAATTGAGAATGGAAATGGGGAATGTGTCAAAAAGACAACAGCTCGACCATAGAACAACAGCAGAAAGCCACCAATGGGTCTTAACTGCAGCAAGAAACTTCAGTTTGCCCCATAACAAATATATATATATATATATTTGTTAATCTTGTAAGATTTTAATTTAAGTTTCTCGTGTCTAATTTGGAGTTTAGTATGACGTCCATTATCACTGAATATATATATATATATATACTAGTTCAGTGATAATGGACGTCATACTAAACTCCAAATTAGACACGAGAAACTTAAATTAAAATCTTACAAGATTAACAAAGGCCAGAGGCTACTGACTTGGGACAGGCGCAAATATGCAGCAGAATGTATGTTTTTTTATGTTAAGAGTTAATAATGTTCGAACTGAAATTGAGTTTTGAGAACCATTGATGAAAAAAAACATTAGATGCGTCAAAATTAACATGTAATTATGTATCACTAACCCTTATCAAAACTCATTTCATACAGGCATGATATACACTAAATCATTTTTTTATTTTCAAAGCAGTTTATATTAAAGGATTACTTTCAAGTTGTGTATGTTTTCTTAAGATGGTATTGATGTGACTTTTTGCTAATGTATTGCCTTTCTGTTTTCGATACCTTTTGACGTAAAACGAAAATAAGTCATGATATGGTGCATATACATTAATTTTGATATCCTTTTATGCTTGTCTACGACCACAAAGGGTACTTTATTGAAACATTCGTTGCAGAAAAGACAACAACATCTAAATGAACAGATAAATTTATTGTCAACAATATTAAGATTGTAACCAAAAGTAATGTCATATATGACCATAAAATATATAAATATTTGCATCTCATGAGACCAGCTCATTAATTATTACTCTGTGAAGATACTAAGTGTCATACTACAACACACTCAAGAAAAGAATCAGCAGTATAAAGAGAAAAAGATAAAGTCAAAACAGAAAATCTAACACCGTTCTACTTGTAAATATTTCGTTTAAGCAATGTTATTAATGACAAAGACAAATTAAGTAAATCAGTTTACATCTCATCTTGCTAAAATTGAGTAAATTTCATTGATTAAATTGATTAATAACCAGAATTCGTAAGCATTATGTGTTACTAGATTTTCTGTTCTGATTTGAATGTTATCTTATAATGATAACAATACACCTTCACCTGTGTCTCAAGACATTTGTATACCCACATAATATATAAAATTCAAAAGTTATAACATTCTTATAAAAATATTGCGAGTGAAGTAGTAAGAAATTCTCTTGTCGATGAACGAAATTAAACCGATGTCATGATAACCTAGAAATGTAAAGTTTCATATGATTACAAAAATGTTTTGAAGTAATTTAAAAACACGAATTGCACAAAAAAGCATTAACTTTTGAAATACATATGCATATATCTAATTTCAAAATCATATTTTATGCATTTAGATCATAAACTAAAATTAATATAACATGATGTAAGCTTACTCTTAATTTACTTCATTTCACAGTCCCTTGTTTTAACTTACTGAAACTGCAATCAGTTAAATTTATACGAGTCCTAAAAAAGATGATTTTTTCACAACGATTGTCTTTTCTAAAGTGATGTTTAATGATCTTATTTAAAATGATACCATCAGACATGCTGCCGTATAGACTCTGTTGAGAAATATAGAAATATAAAGCTCTACTATTTTCTTGGACATTACTATCATTATGTAAAAGAATAAATATGATGATCTTAATAAATGTTTAATGCTGATCCAGTGAAAAAAAACCATCCACTGTGAACACCATAAACATGATAAAAAGTGACAAATAGTTTTTATATTGGAGAAGAATTATTCTCCGATCTTACAAAACTAAGTTTAAAACACTTAGTAGTTTAATCAAATAGATAAATCGAAAGGAAATAACAAGGTTTGCCTCGTTCACGTACTGAAAAAAAGGATAATTTTATCAAATGAATGTTATAGACGACATGGTATGTTCAAAAGGGCCGAATCCATTATAAGATAACTGGGATTGGGATATATATAAAAAAAATCTTGAATAACTAGCCTTCGTTTTGGTATATCTTATTGACTTGAAAACTGAACTTTTAAAAGAATGCCTCGTGGTAGCTGATCCAAAGCACTAAAATACTATCCACAGAACTTGTAGGATTGTAATATTAAATGAAAAATATCAATAATAGATTTTGCTAATGCTAAAAAGGAATATATCATGTCAACAACGCTTTCATATTACTTGATGTATGAATTAAGAGAACTGATGAAAAAAAAAAGAATGAGGAATCATAAAAAAAACATCAATCAAGAATAAACAAGAATGTGTCCAAAGTACACGGAAGCCCTACTCGCTTCCAAAAGACTATCATTTTCCTTGTTCAATAGACTGTGAAATTGGGTAAAAAAAATCTAATTTGACATTAAAATTAGAAAGATCATACCATAAGGAACATGTGTACTAAGTTTCAAGTTGATTTGACTTCAACTTCATCAAAAACTACCTTGACCAAAAAGTTTAACCTGAAACGTGCACTTTCATTTTCTATGTTCAGTGGACCGTGAAATTGGGGTCAAAAGTCTAATTTGGCTTTAAACAAAAAACCAAAAAACTTGAACTTGAAGCGGGACAGACGGGAGGACACACAGACCAGAAAACATAATGCCCCTCTACTATCGTAGGTGGGGCATAATTACAATAGACTGCAGTAAAAATCACATTTATAGAATATTCAATAAAAATCATTTAACAATTGAAGAACATCACATGTCTTTCATATATCTGTTTTATAAAATGCACATACAGAGAAATGAGGACGGAAATATATAAAATATCTTTATATACACATCAGGACGGGTCATCAAAATAAATGTATCACAGACATGCTTTTCATTGTCAAAAAGTCAATTATTAAAAGTCAAAAGGCATATTTGTAGGTTGTTCATTCTTTTCAACTCTAGGAGTAACCTTTGATTTTTTAGATTTTCTTTTCTGCAGTTCAAAATGTTCTGGAGACGAAGATTTAGGACGATTAGGCGTTGATTGTGTTTGGGGTGAGGTGACTGCTAATATAATAGGGGCCTCATCCCAATCATCCTCTACCTCAGGAGGTGGAGGAGTTGGTTGTTTCTCTTCAGTAATTTTTTCTTCATATGCTGGCGGAGGGGGTACATCATCCTGTATAAAATGTTTTGTCTGAAAAAAGAAAATAACATTATATAACAATATAATCATTAAATTGAAAATCAAATTCAGTTGTTTTTTGAAAAATAAATCAATAAATAAAACAAGTTATATTAAAAGATTGTATCAATCTCCGAAGGATCACTAATAATTTCCTCTGGTTACGGTTTGAACAACACATTTAGAGTTTTAACCATAAATTATAACTGATTGTAAGGTCGCCCAAAACATCTGTTAATAAGTTATCAATGCTGTTTGAATCAGACATACATTCAAATAAAAGTTATCCTGAAAAATATTTAATATAAATCATAGAAATAATTACAGTTCGAATATGAATTAAACGAAATAGCAAAACATAATTAATCAATTATAAAACTAAAAAGCAAAACATAACCATTTTTATAATATAGAATGATTTTTTTTAAATTGCAAGGATCTATTGCTATATATATATAGGTATAGCCAAACACTTGCCTTAAATACACATTTAATGGATATCTATCTAAAAAAATAATATAATTCTATTCTAAAAATATCTTTGGGTGGTGTATACATAACTCTAGCCACTCATAAAAGTAAATGTGTAATAGTATAAAAGGAAGACAATTTATGTATAATAGTTATCAAAGGAACCAGGCTTATAATTTAATATGCCAGCCGCGCGTTTCGTCTACATAAGTCCCATCAGTGACGCTCATATCAAAATAGTTAAAAAGCCAAACAAGTACAAAATTGAAAAGCATTGAGGCTATGGTAATCTTTGTAACCGGCCACCATATCTATGCCTGGGATAAGAAAATCCTTAGTTTTTCGAAAAATTCATACTTTTGTGAACAGGAAATTTATAAAAATGACCATATAATTGATATTCATGTCAACACCAAAGTGCTGACTACTTGGCTGGTGATACCCTCGTGGACGAAATGTCCGTGCAGTATAACCGTAAAAATATCTGCAAGTGAGTTCATGGTTAACATTCTTGTTGAAATAATCGTAAAAGTAAATATAAAATGAATTTAAACAAATCTCAATTAATGAATTTATTCATGTACTTTAATGTCAAATATTATATTAATGTGTTACCACATGTGCAAAATATTAGTAATTATTTCTTATTATTTTTTTTATCAAGATGCTTATTTACTGTGATCCAAGTGAAAATAAGAAAAGTATATAGAGTGACAACCATGCCATGTGTGTGACTTAATATTTAGGTAACATTTACAGACCAAGAAAGCAAAGCCGTACATTTTTAAACAATGCACAACACAAAAAAGCGTTAAACAAACCTCAATCAACTCCAAAGCGTTTCAACCTACCAATATAATATAAAGTCAAGACTAGTCTATTTATAGTTATGAAGTCGAGTTACGTTTAGATAAATTAGTATGTATATACCAGAAAGAGTCGCTTACGTATAGCTTATGAATAATAATGACACAATATGTATTTTGTTCATTTTATACTTTTCTCCTAACCTCTCTGCTAAGTATGAATATCATTGAATCATACATGAATGGATAATATTAAAGTTTCCTTTAAGATTTCAGAAACATAACAGAAAGATTTATGGTTTTATGTGACCAAAATAAAATTGAATTTCTCTGGTTGCATAGTTTTTATTTTATCATGTATAAACTTCCAAACTTTCACTCCCTTGCATATGTAGTTTCGAAAAGTCTGTAAAATGTTATTTTTACAGGGACATTGGAATAGTAGGTCGAAGCTTTAACACTTTTCTAAAATTGAAAGGATTTTCAGCAATAGTTCAAAAGAAGAAATATGACACCAAAGAAAAATCATAGGACAGATTTCTGAATAAGAATGATATATGGGTCTAATTCGCATATTCGAGTTTAAGAAGACTTCAAAGCTTTCACTGGAACAACAAATGATAATGGCTCTAACTGATAGAATTAAACTTGACTCTTGTGACGTAATTTGTACGAGTTTATAATTCATTTTGATATTAATGATATAAAAAAGGACATGCAAGGTTATAGAATGAAGTGCAGGGTTGTTATCACTACGTCAAGTTTTGAGCTACCCTACCTTAGCTAAATATTCTTCATTATACTAAAAAAAGGAAAGGGTGAGGTAAAAATACCAATAGGAAAATAAAAAAATAAAATATAACGTGTACAATTTACTGTTTAACATTGAAATTGAGTTATAGCTGAGTACTGTATTGAAACAACTGAACATTAATATTTTTTTACAGACAGGCATTATGTTTTTCTTAGTTGCATATTATATTTTCTCAGTTTTCTTTCTTTTATCACAAACGTTGTGTTACAAAAAATAATATCAAGTAGTTTTTTTTTTAAATTGAACTACCGTTTTTTTTCTTGTTTGTATAAAATCTGAGTTACGTATGTTGTCTAAAGTTTTATAGTAGATATATCTTGATTTAAATAATCGTGATAAAAATGTGGAGGGGAGAGCTCAATAAAAAAAGTGAATAACAATATTATGTAACATGTTACTTTTCTTTTCTGACTCTCTTCAGTAGTTGTCTTTAGCAATGTATTAATTTTGACCACTTTCGTTTGGTTGAAGTTCCCTTATGAAACTGAATTGTTTGCCGCAAACCTGCAGCAGATTTGCTGCAAGCTTGCGGCAAACAAAAAGTTTGCAGGAACACAGAAAATCGTGTTTGCAGATGTTTGCCGCTAGCTGCCAGAAAGTTTAAAATAACAAAGAATGTTTGCCGCAAGATTGCAGAAAACTTTGACCAATCTAAATGTTTGCCGAAAGATTGCAGAAAACTTTGACCATTCTATATGTTTGTCAGAACATTGCAGGAATTACACAATATTGACTGGGCATGCCTAGTTGTCACTTCCTGGGTGCTTACAATTTGAAATTGTGGCTAGGTCATGTAGGTTGTGTTTGGAAATGCATTTCACATATAAGAGATCAAGGAGGCATTTTGGTTCAATAATATGGGATAATCAGTATGTAATTTTGTAAGTACAAATTATTCATAGAACTGCATGTTTTAATAAAATAATTAATGTTATCATTATACTAAATTATAAGTAAGCATCTATATATACATGTATGTGTGATTGAAAAACTGAAGCTATTATAAGTTTGAATTTGTAACTGATGTACTGCACCATCATGATCATGTTTATTAAGATTAAGTTAAATTCTGTAATGCAATTATTACCTAGCTTTATACTCAATACACATTTGAGATTATACCTTTTTCATTTTTTAATACAGATATATTATGTCATTTGAGAATGACTCCTGCCCCTTTTTCAAAACTCAAATGCATGTATGTATTTCCTTAAATCTTATGAGTTTTTAAGAATTCTTTCAATGACTGTTTGTTTAAAGACAGGAATTGACCTTTTAAAATTGTTGCCGTGTAATTTGAAAGAGATGAATTGAATGTGTCTACACACATGACATTGTATATGTGTAGTTCCTGCATGTTTGCAACAATCAATTGCCGCAAGCTTGCGGCAAATGTTTTTTGCATAACTATGTTTGCAGCAAGCTTGCCGCTAACTTCATTTGCATGGTAAAATGGTTGCGGCAAGTTTTTGCGGCAAATGTTTGCCGCAGGGATTATTTTTCGGTAAGGGTTGGTATTGAAGGCAGGTCTACATTTGTACGACAGTATCGTTCAAAATCTTTTCTAATCTATCTAGACATATGGATCACACATGTTAGATGACCTCTACAAGTAATTTCCTTATAAAATAATAATATGTGTCACTTTGACAACTATTCAACAGATATCATATGACGTAGATGTGAGCAGCTATAGTTCACGGAAGGTCTTTATCAACGTCAAAAATGCAAAACTCAGTTAAAACAAACTGCAGCGATATGTTAAACATGTTTGCAAAGACCCAAAAACCTTCTCCCAGGATAACAAAAGAACAAACTTTAAAAATCCGTTGGAAAGGCCTCGACCAATCAGATCTGTTTGCTTGAAATTTTTGACGCAAATCAAGAGATCTAATTTTATACTACGCATTTTACTTTGATTCCTAGAGTATTAACAACACCTAAAAACTACAAATAGGAAACAGGAACACAAAAGAAATTTGTGTTGGCCAAACAAAAGCATAAAAATACAAAAAATCTTATTTCCCGTTTTCAAAATCACTGATATAATGCATTACTTTCAGAGTAAAATTGAATGAAATTAAAAACTAAATCATTACCCATGAAGCGCTAGCTATATTTGAAAATAAACCCTTACCACAACAGCCAAAACATATCTCAAGCAGAATTTTTTAATATTACACAACATCGACGACAACAATAAAAACTCTTGATACACTTATATTCAACATGCAAAAGAACTTGGAGAAACATGCAATACAAATACAATACCATGACAACAACATGATTGCATACCATTCTAACTACCAATCTAAGTTATCGATTGTTGATTTGGGTAATTGTGATTCAGCAGATGAAGATGTTCCACTCTTAGATACTGGTTCCCCAATGTGCACATTAGAGGCCGATCTGAGATCATTTCTAGATCTATTTGGACTTATGTGTTGATTTGCATTATTTTCCACTTGTTCACACTCGTTTTCATCGTTCAAATTAACATGATGGCGATAAAGGTCATTAAGTTTAAGAGTATTCTTATTTTGCTCTTCATCGTCATTCATGGCAACACTATTTGCATGTATCTGATAAAATTTCGATATTTTGTTTATGTCAAAGTGTCGGTTAGGATATTAAAGAGTTAACAATATCAGTGCATGCAAGTCTAATAAAACACGATATATATGTTAAATGTTAAAAATAAATCATCGGGACATATTTTTTTATGTCTTACCATTGAACATATATGATATCTCAATATAAAGTGATGTTCTTAATTCGTACTTTTTTGCAATTAGACACTTTTGTGATCCAGAAAAGCTGTGCCATTTCATTCACAATAGACCCACGGATTTTTATGTGCCGATCGTGTTATTCAGACTTTAATATTTTAAGCTATCTTTTGTAGATGATCGTGAAGTTTGTTTCTCTTAGACTTATGACTTTTAATTGTTCACTTAGAAGTGTTCAGTAAAAGGCAGATCGAAGGAAAATTTATGTTCTAGTACTATTCTTAAAATGAAGATCGACGATTTGTGCATCATGCTTTAATTGGTTCACATACGTTAGATGCATGCTGGTATTAAGAGCAATAGATATTAAGCGAAATGAAGCATTATTTTTTGTTTTCAATTTGATCATTAGATAAGAAACGAGCAACCAGAAACCAGAACCGTTAGTCAGTTATTTAACATTATTACATAAACAATATGAAAGTTTGGTTCACATTATTGGCTTCCCTGACCTGAATTACTATTTTAAGGGAACATGACTTTTGTTTATTGATTTCATTTAAATAGAGTTTAAGTCACTGAGAACTGAAAACAATGACATAAAGTGAAGTTTATGACTTTTGAACAGCGGTATACTACTGTTGCCTTTATTTACATAATACTTACATCTTCTGCTTCATTGACTGTATTAACCGTTGGTGGAGGTGGAGGCTGATGTTTTTTTGGTTTCTGTTTTGGTTCACCAGTTATATCATGCATTTTAGCAAGCAAAAACTGTTTATCTTTACCTTCCTGTTTCATGTAAAACAAACGATTGTTAATTAGAATAAGGAGAAAGATGAATCACACAGCATGTTTCTTTATTGAAGAGTGATAGAATAATTCATACCAAAGCAATAATTCCGTTGTATTACTCTACATATTCGAAACGCCTTTCATAATACAATTTAAGTTTAAATCATGTCTTCAAACTGATTACTTAGTGACTTGTGAAAAGATTAGGCTCATTTTCTTTGAAAGTTTGTTAGAATAAAGTCAATGCAGTGTTAGAAAAATTCTTACAATGCCAGTGATAGATTGTCTGTTTAGTTCAAAAGCAAGGTGTACCTGATTGAACACATAGTCAAAAGTCTGAATCACTAGACAAAAAAGCAATTTGATTTTTTTGTTTATTTTTAAGGTCATTTGCAACTTGACCATTAAAACAATACTTATCTAGTTAGAAAATTAGATCGATATCTACTGTTCGATTTAAGTAAATAGGAAGATACTTGCCATTACAAGTTGTTCTTTCATCACTTCTGCTCTTTCATTATGGGCTTTACCTCTCACATATAGGTAATATATCGTCAAACTGCAGGAAGAAAAAAAACATCAAGATTATATATATTCACAGAAAATGTGGCTTGATCGGACGATAACACTCTCGAGACACTGATTTTTATCAGTGGTATTTATCTCTATTTGAAAGCTGTAAAAACATATTATGTATCATCATAGAGAATATGGTTTGATATCCTAATATGACTCAAATCGGGTTACTCAAATATAATTTGTAAACAAAAATGTATCTATCCAGTAACATTGAACATGTTTAAATTTTTAGGAATTGACTAATCTTACCCATTTGAGTTGATTTGAATTTAATTTATTGACTTTTTTCTGTATGCAAAGAAGAATATAGTGTGTGCAAAATGCGATACTTTACGTGAGGAATCAACATCACGATGAGCTATTTAACGATTGCGAAGTTTGAGAAAAAAATGAATTGTATAATACAATACGCTGTATGTGAAATATTGCATATGATATAGATATTTAAAAAGATAAGAGTGAACGATATCAAAGAAACCATAGGGTCTTAATAAAAACATATCAATCGTTTATGAAAGATGCATTAATTGATTCCGTCAAATGTTATCAATTTGTATACAATAATTTTGGGGCCCTTTATAGCTTGTTATTCGGTGTGAGCCAAGGCTCTGTGTGTGTTGAAGGCCGTACATCGACCTATATTGGTTTAACTTTTTTTAAATTGTTATTTGGATGGAGAGTTGTCTCATAAGCACTCACACCACATCTTCCTATATCTAAATTACCGGTATAAACGTATAAGAAAACAACATATTTGTAAGAAATTACCCAAGATTCATGATAGTGACCCAATTTTGACATCGTGTGTGCACCTCATGCAAAAACTTATGTGACACAAAATATCAAATTTTTATCTATTCGAATAAAAAAAAAAATAATTGATAGAAATATGTATCAATTTTATTATTATCCAATGATATAAATATATAATGTTGTTTGATAAATATTTTACAATTTCTACTACTCCATGATGCAAATTTATACAACTTCAACAAAAAATAGTGTATTAGTATGAAAGCAATATCCCACTTGAAATAGATTGTTCGTCATAAAAGTGAAAATTTACATAATGGAGATAGTATGGCTTATAAAATATTGAACAAATTTCTATAACTATTATTAATAGTAACTTATTGTTTTAGATTTCCTTTAATTATTTATATTTTGCAATCTTATAAGTGAACTATTTTTGTTCTCCTATGAATAATATTGGCAATTATTTAAATAGTAAACGTTTACAGCAAATTATCAGCTACGGATAATTATTGACTTAACATACCAACAGTTATATTATTAGAGATACATAATTTATAGTGATAATTTTAAGTATCAGTGTAAATTACACGCAATTGATAATGAGATACATATTTTTTTTGGTTGAACTCACCATAGGATTGTCAATATGGACACGATCATTGAAGTAGAAGTAAGAATATCAATAGCAGTCTTCAATCCATCTGGGAAGTTACTAATAGTAGTGTCTACAGAAACACTCATATCACTGTAGATTCTGAAAGGCCCACATCCTTTTGATGGTGTGATCCTGTAATTCATCAAAATTATAATAATGTAAACAACAAGACCAACAATGAAAACAAAAACTTTATCAATGTCTTTAAAACTCAATGCAATAAAGTGCCTTACGCCTCTTCAGACCAAAATGAAAATTGGAGAAAAGACTCCATACATACAACTTCGGTTTATTAGCATTTTGAAATAACTTCATTATGTTATGCATGAATACAGTTGAAGCATGGGACATACATAAAGAAATTTTATTTCTGTTTGGTCTACTTTTATTAAGCCACCTTAGCTACCCTTCTCAAATGAGCATAAGCTGTCAAATTTCTGTTCACCGATATGACTCAAATTCCCATATTCGACTTATATCTTACTTAAACGTTTATCCAAAATCAATTTTAAAGTTTAAATATAAACATTTATGATATACTACGAACAGCTGTATAAATACTGTTGCCTTAATAATGCATGATATACTGCGATCAGCTTTATAATACTGTTGCCTTAATAATGCATGAACTCGATATTGTGTATCAGTATTTCGTGTATTTTTTTTTAGCCTAGACACCATCTACTTAACCATTGAGGTTACCTGTCGAAGACTGCCGACGGTCACATTATCCGATATAAAAAGAGTCTGTCACAACCGGATTTATTAACATTTATTTGTGTCCTGGAAATATCACAAGAACCAGATTAACTGATGAACGGTGAAAGTGAAAATCGTCAATATCAAATTTGACCTCCATTTTGTCATCAGTATCAACATATTAAAATTTGAAAAGCTTAGGTTGAATGGTTAATGAGTAAATGCAACAACATGAATGGAAACGCCATTTTGTTTTATCTTTCAAGAACCATAACTCCTGAACGGTAAAAGTCAAAATCGACATTATTGAACTTGACCTCCATTTTGTCATTCAGTAACAACATATTAAAATTTGAAAAGCTTTGGTTGAACAGTTCATGAGTAAATGAACGGACACGACTGGAAACGCCATTTTTCAATCTTTCAAGAACCATAACTCCTGAACGGTTAAAGTCAAAATCGTCATTATTGAACTTGACCTCCATTTTGTCATCAGTAACAACATATTAAAATTTGAAAAGCTTTGGTTGACAGTTCATGAGTAAATGCACGGACACGACTGGAAACGCCATTTTTCAATCTTTCAAGAACCATAACTCCTTAACGGTAAAAGCCAAAATCGTCATTATTGAACTTGACCTCCATTTTATCATCAGTAACAACATATTAAAATTTGAAAAGCTTTGGTTAAACAGTTCATGAGTAAATGCACGGACAACATTTAGTTGCCGCCCGCGCGACCGACCGACCGACCGCCGTACATCCCCAAATCAATAACCAACATTTTTGTCACAAAAATCCGGTTAAAAATAGATTCCATTTTATTTTTCTATGTTTGTTTGATTTATTATATTAGTTAGAACAGTACGTTTATAATCGAGTTTACTTCTATAAAAATGAGTTTTTGTAGAACTTAGCAGTCAACCAAATGGCGTACCTTCGTTTCACTTTCGACGTTGACATTCTTTTCCTTTTAATAGCTGAACACACCTAGTTCATACGTAACCTGTTTCTAGCTAAGGGGTTCAATTGAATTTCAAATGAATACGCATTATTCACTTGTTCAACAGCGATGTTTCAAATATTCACTTATAAGTGAATAATTCAACAGCGATGTTTCTTTGCTTATTTTGACAAATATGAACCATACTGGCTGATAAGAACGAACTGTCATTTCACTATTTCACTTTCATTAACGATTGAACCAAGAAAATTCATAGCTTTGTATATCTCGTAGCTAATGCCACTTTAAGAAAATAAGAACTAATGTGACAGGAAATTTACGATTAACATTGATATTACATTGAAACATCAAATAAAGAAATGTACTCACTTGACCATAGAATAACCTACTGGGAAACAGCACAAGAAAAAGGTTATCATAAGCACTATCATGAAGAAATTGTTAGATTTTGACGCCTTATAAGGCTTTTCTGGTGGTACTGTGGTATATAAAGCAGAAAACTGAAAACAGAAAAAAAGTAATACATATAAGTTCAAAAGTTTAGGTGAGATTCCTGTCAGCAATTGTTTAACCTGAAATTCTGTCCTTTATTCAAGGATGTATTTGCTGTTAAATAAGAATGAGTGCTTAAAGATGTTACAAGATTTGTGAAAATAACTTGACAGAAACGATTTGTAACAAACCTTTCTTAAATTATTTGGTGACACTATTGGTATAATTTGTTCCAACTCCCTCTGGCAAATTTGACGTAAGTTAATTTGGCCATACTTTTAATGTCCTATCTTACTTATACAAAAGAGCGCTTCTGCTGCCCGAAAAACGGAAACTATTATTTTCATTGACACAGTGTTATTCAGTATGGCAACTTTTTAATTTGTTTTTATGATAACTTGTCTCTTTTTAGCTATGCAGCTTTATTTTATCATACTAGTTCCATAAAATATTTCAAAACCTGTGATAAGTGTAATGTATATAAAAGTACATACCAATTTGAGATAAAATTGGGTAAAAGTTGAAATCATAGCTAATGCAGGCAGTAGTGGACAATATAAGAATCCGATCCTAAAAAAACAACAACAATGTCAAAATAAAACAAAATAAAAAATTGATTAGATAAGAATGCATATGACGAATTACTTCAAATAAAATTACAAAAAAAAGCCAACCAATATTTAAAATTAGCAAATAGTTTGAGTTTTGATGGTAGAAAATTATGATAAAATGGCAATTTATCTGTCACAAATGATGCCTGAAATCAATATTCAAGATAGAAATAATTCATTAGACTTAGGAATATTGCAGTTATTATCAAATAGTCTGTTTGTATGTATGTTGGCGTTTGTTTTTCTTGCACTTCGGTGTTTTGTTGTTCCGTAGTCTTTCTCTTATAGATAATGTGTTTCCCGCGTATTTTGTTTGTAACCTTGATTTGTTTTCTCTTAATCGATTTATGACTTTTGAACAGAGGTATTCTACTGTTGTCTTTCTTTATATATCCATACTTATCTGAGAATAACCTACCAACAGAGTGCTTGTGTATATACTAAGTCAAGTACACTTTTGGCAATATCGAATTCAGCAGGTCCAATCTTAGCACAAACCCCGCATGAACATTTAGTAGTACACAGCCTGAAAATATATAAAAACAGCATAATTGAGATTTAGAAAACACGAGACTCGTGCGACCCGTGAAATCATATCCCGTCTAATTGAGATGATTGTTTGATCATTAAGAAATGAAAAAAGAAAAGAACGAACCATTTGAAGGTTTGACATTTGTTTTGCTCATGACATTTTAAAAACAAAATACAAATAAAAACGTTAATCAAACTGTTTTAAAAGTTTAGTTGATCTGCATGTTGTGCTAAACTTACTTGCGTGGTAATTCATAGCAGAATATTACAATGATGTGCACCAAGAAATCCAACACTACCAATTTATATAATGTTTGGCCAACATATGTTTCCCAACACTAAAAAAAAGACATATATATGATGATACAATATTTAGTTAATCATTGAAGATGGTCCAACGTTACAGTAGTTACTACTCATCCTCAACACCACCAATGTTGTCGTTAAACAATCTATATAGTTAATTGCAATTTACTATTGTTATGATTGAGTTAAAGGTTTTGTTTTAATTTTGTGCTTTTATGTAAATATGAAGGTCCTCAGTTCTAAAAGGCTAATGCTCGTGGACTGCCTTTCCACGAGGTTATCTTCAGCTCATTAGTTAATATGCGATACTGACATTATTTGAAAATATGCCTTTCAAAAATTAAAATTACATGTTGATAAATTAAGAAGGAATTAAGAAACCTAGGTTCAAACATCTCAGGCAAATGTGACTTAGATGTAATTTGCTATTCCTTTGGGCCCTTTTTGGTCATTTATATCTACTATTGTGACTACATATTTTTACATAACTGGCTTTCAAATATTAATGTTTGAGCGTTCCTGGTGGAGTTTAATATAGAAAAGCGCTTTAGAAGCATGCTTCTACATACACCATGTTTTAATTTTTAATTCACATTAATCTACAAATTAGACATGAAAGAATGAAAAGTAAATATATACTTACATAAATTGTTGAACAAACATTACAGTTAGCTGTTTTCGTTGAACAGCTTATTTGGATATATAATGAAATCATCAATACAGTAAGTGATGCCAACTTAAGGAACACAGTTCTGTCAACAAAAGGAATGAAAATAGAATTTAATGCATTAAAAAAATATAAAACTTATAATCAATAAACATCAAAAAGGGTGGATTTTTCCTTAGAAAAACTAATATTGTGAATGTGATGGTTTTAACAAATGATCCCCTGGTTGTGAAGGAAGATACAGAAATGCAATAGAACTTGCTGCTTCTGGCACATATGTAAACCAATGTCCTCGCAGATCGTTTGAGATATCATGGATTCATTCATATTAATTGTTAGAATATCAATTTTCATTAGTTTTGAAGGTAAATGAAAGCTCAATTAACAGTAATTTTGAAGGTAAATGAATGATCAATTAACCATACTCGACGAAAAAATATGTGTTTAGTAAATTTGAGACGTAAATGACGAAATCACAACTCTCAAAACGGTTTTTATTTTACATAACGAAAATTGATGCAAACGAAAGTTAACGAATCCACAGGATATGATATTTGATTGTGGCTTTTTCTTCGAATACAAAAAGTAAAATAACGAAATTACCGAAAATTTTATACGAAAGGTTCCAAAACAGTCAAACTTTTAGTGACTTTTCATATGTTTACCATATGTTATGTTTTACTATACTGTGAGCTATTAAAATGTTTTCGTTGGCGTCATTGTTAGATATAATTGTACGATTGCCTTGAATTTTTTAAGCCAAACTCACATCTCATAAATTATTTTGAACTGTACACTTTACAAAAGGTATCAAATGATTTTATAAATGATATCACATATCTTGTATTCAACAGGGTTTGTGACGGAAGTAGTATTTACCTGACTAATGTAATTTTGATGACAAATTCCGCTGTGTAATCCTCAGCTTTGACCAGTACTTCGAACAACAATGGTATTATTACATTCAGGAAAGTAATTGTCAGAGATGGCAAAAATTCTACAAGAAGAATCACCACACTCCCACTTGAGGCTTCTGTAGCAAGGTACTGTAAAATTTAAATGAATTAAAAATAGTTGTCTTAGTTCAATATTCTTTATCGTACAGTGCATGATTATCCATGTAAATTTGGCTCACTAAGTTACTTTTACTCTTTTGATAATGTAAATTGCATTAAAATATAAAATCACAAAAATACTGAACTCCGAGGAAAATTCAAAACGGAAAGTCCCTATTCAAACGGCAATATATAGTGCTATTTTTAAAACAGTCAGACAAGCTGACAGGTACAAATAGATTTCGTTCGTTCTTTTATTAAATCATTATTATAACAGTAGATAGGAAATTATAAAACAATTATTCATAACACTGTTTTTCGCATGATTTCACTTACATCAGTTGCCCATGTGTTGACATAATAGATCAAGTATCCTGCTCCACCAAGAATAGCCAGAATCAAGATGTTTATCACCACCCTGATTGTGTAGGTCTTACATTTTTGACCCGTCGTCCATTCTGATCTGGTTAACAAGTACTTCTGATGATCAAGGTTAGCCTAGTAATTATAAAATTAAAATGATTAAAATGTTCATATCCAATATCAGTAACATATCAATGACACGCCTTGGGTTTAGCCCTTAACCTTTAATAGTGTGCATTATTTAATAACATGCCTCTTTTTAAATTTTATTTGAGGTACTAGCGTAGTGTACTTTTTTGTATTCCGACCTTTACACTAAATATGTTTGAAAGATCGACAGTTTCGAAAAGAATTAGACTAAAAAAATGAAATTTCAATTTTTATAATTATATTTTATAATATAACAAAGAAATAAAGAGTAAAACAATTTAAAGTTTTTCTTTTGTTTTTCCTGTTCATCATAGTGTTCATCACATTTGTAATCGAGAGCACGTTCTGTCATAATGTTGCGTTTATTGGAAAATAGTTTCAGGAAAGCCTTGTAATTGATGTCTCTCTATTAAAATCAAGGGATCTAATGAATCATTGATGTATTGAGACATAGTGGCAACATCGCCTGCACTGTGTCCAGCGACAAATTTGTCACATCATCATGGTCAGCAAAAATTTCATCCTTTTTATATATATTTACATACGGCTGCTTGGTTTTATATGAAATATATTTTCGTTTTCCAAAGCTCTTTTGAAAAGTATTTCTTTGAACCACTTTTCACATAATCATTACAAGTTACTCTCAGGAAATGCAACATTACAACTACTTACAATTATATCATTGTAAATACTGTTTTTCTTGCCATGACCGGTATTTTCGTCATCCAAAGCATAATCCCATCCTCCAAATACCTTGTTACAATAGTCTACTTTATCCTTTTGATTATCTTGCGCTAAGTTTTCCTTGAAACTTCTAATTGTGCTGAGAAAAAAAAAAGATTTAGGTTTTTATTAATATTGACATTTCCTCGATCAGCAATCAATGCAAAATTGGTGAACATTCATTGGTAAACATTCATCGTGTTTGTTGTAAAATTCTATCAATTATTATAATGACAAATTTCCCTACAAAGTTTCCTATCTGGCTTGAGCTAAAATTATATTTGTGTACTATAGACAACGCTTGGTATAAAGATGTTGATAAATACAATACCTTCTCAAGTAAAAAAGGATCATAGAGCAACGAATTAAACACTCATTTTCTATATTGTTTTGTATAAGAATTTACAAAGTGTCATTTATAAAAATAAGTAGATGTGATATGATTGCCAATGAAACAACTCTCCATTAGTGACCAAACGACATAGAGGTTTACAACAATAGATAGATCATCGTGCAGCATTCAACCATGAGCTCAAATTCATACTGCATAATCAGCAATAAAAGGCCCCGAAACAACTAATTAAGAACAATTAAGACGAGACAAGCGACGACCTGATTTATGAACAAAGTAAAATAAAAAAGTACCGATCTCCAAGAAAATTTCGAAACGAAAAGTTCCTTAACAAATGGCAAAATCAAAAGCTCAAACACATCAAAAGAACGGAAAACAACTGTTACATTCCTGACTTGCTACACGCATTTCTTTTATAGAAATGGTGGGTAATGAAAGAAAAACAAAAATGATTTAAAGCAACAAATACGTAAAACGTGTAAGTTTGTACAATAATTTTAGAGAGTGCCTATAAAGTGTCCTGGTATGTTGTGTAGTTGTTTAACAGCAATCTGTTAATAATCTGATACTATGGATGTTGACTATCAATATCAAAAAAGAGAGTTAGAACTTAAAGTTTAACTGCAAATTTTGAGACAAGAAATCTACGACTTTTAAATTTCCTTATAGATTTTTTCACCATGCGGTAATCTCCTACTTTTGAAAGTTTCAAAATTGACAGTTCTTATTTATTTACGTTCTTTCACTCAATTGGCAAGTTGGTCTGATGTGTAGTGGTTCCTGTTCACATTTTTAGGTATTTTTTTTTATTCAGAGAAGTTATTTTTTACAAGTTAGTTACTCTACAGTACATGTAGAAGCTGCAACCACTTAGAGTGAGTTTTAAATTAACTAAAACATAGTTGCAAAAGTAGTACTTAAATAACTTACAATCTTGCCATTCGTACAAGACTAAAGAATAAAACACCAAGTACTGCCATAAAATAGGCAAAAGGCATTAAGTATTCATTAGAAGATGTAATATTGATCTCTTTTGCAGGGTACCATCCATAAAAGAGAGCTGTTTTCTCCATCCATCCCTGCAAAACAATAAAAGAAATAGCTGTTACTAGAGACAGTGACAGAGGAGCAGGTATCACCCTTTTATGCCATGGTGTAAATTGAACTGTTAATAAGTACCATGTAAATCGTATAGTAAAGAAGCAAAATGAGATTGTTATTTGATGTATGCCTTTTTGTGCTTCTTTGTTACATTAATTTGTTTTTTAAGTGATTAAGATGATAACATTATGTTCACTGCTGTTAACCAATTTTTGACATTTTTATCAATTGTGTCTGTTTGTTTTGTTCACGCATCGTTGTCAATATTATGGAATTTGATGCGACTGTCGTACAAGTGAGAGTTTTTGCTAGCTATAAAACCAGGTTCAATCCACCATTTTCTACATAAGAAAATGCATATACTATGTCAGGAATATGACAGTTTTTATCCATTCGTTTGATGTGTTTGAGCTTTTGATTTTGTCAGTTGATTAGAGACTTTTGTTTTTTGAATTTCCATCGGAGTTCAGTATTTTTGTGATTGTACTTTTTTTTATTAATTATTTATTGATGTGAATTTGTTTTTATGTAGGATTGGGCATATATAATACAGATAGAAGGGACAACATGTTAAGTATAGTTATAGTATTATCTTATTCATGAAATCAAATTAACTATAATTTAAAACCGAGATGTAAAATGTTAAAAATTTATTGAATAAATATGAGCAAATTTCATTAAGTAACTGTAGGATGTATTTTACAGAAGTATTCACTAGATAGTTGCTATGTAACTGACAAAATGTGATTATTTATCACAACTTTTGTGTTAAGTAATTAATGTGATCTTGAAAAAACTTGGGTAAACTTAGAAAATAATTGAATATACTCCGTGAACACCTCACATGTGTAGATTACATTAAAATATATAGATTAAAATGTTGCTGATCAAAACCAAATTGAATTTATTCATTTTTGTGTTGTTACGATTTGTTAAAAAAAAAACGACGGCTAATGTATGTTTCGCGTTAACAAACCCAATTAATAAACCTGAACAAATTCTTCCAGGGTTTATTCTGTTTTATTTCATGACCCATACTATTACATGCTCTATTGGCATTAAACAAGCGTTAAACAGCAATAACTTCATATCACACCAACATCTTTAACCGATTTATAGAATTGTAGATCGGTTGGATATCCTTAGAATTGAAATGTGTTTACCTTTACCGTCATCAAATAAAACATCTTTATCAAATTAATGATATGCCAGGAAGTTAAAACACTTGCAATGGCAGTGAAGGATGTTTTTTTTTCAAAAGTTTTTAAGCAGAAAATTATTGTTAAAACTTAGAGGGTCCAGGAATTATAACGATGCCGACTGTTTCTCGATGAGCAACCGACAATAAATCATACGAAAACAGTATAAAACAAATCTTACAGTTCCTTGAATGAAATCCTGGACAACTCTAGCTCCACTTGTTGAATAAACTAAACTGGTATCATACTCTGAGGTACAAGTGGCAGTATTAGTAGTGGAAACCCCTGATACACTGGTACCTGTTACGTCAGTAGTGTACGTACTTTCTGCGTTGAATACAATTGGAGGAAACACCACAAACCAAAACATTATCAAAAACAAGTAAAGGTTCAAAAAGAACATCCATTTCAAAAACACAAAGTATGACAGCACTCCTGTTCCTTGATGACCTGGAAAATACAATGTATAATTAGTGTCAGGTGTTGTTTTCGAAGTAACCCATGTGCACGATGTATGTTTTATCTTAAGACAATAATGGCTCGGTTACAGTGCAAAATTATTGGTTTAGAACGTTGATGTTAAACTTTCAGGAAGGGGCAAAAAGAAACAAAAATATTTGTCCATAGAACTCGCACTATCATCTTCATATTCATTGAGCCAATTCTGCGAAAAGAAACATAATACGTCATAATGAACAATGGGTTATGATTTTTAAGTTGGTGTGAACAATTCTTCCCAGCGGACGGATGAACGTAAACATTGGAAACAACCGTTCAACCGTTTATTTTAATATTGAAACAGTACGAAATTAAATACAATATAGTCAATAATTGAATTCATAAACAACCTCTGTGTCATTTATTAGACCTTTAAATTTACACAATAAACATATACTTTATAAAGCAGTACGTTCGATGAAAATCTGTTCAATCATGAATGGTAATATTGTGGTGATACAATACCCCACAGATTGCATTTTGATATGGAGAAAAGTTTAAATCTACCATTTGAATGCGTAATACGTATGGTGTATAACAAATAATAGTTTTCTTTGTTTTCTTTTAAAATCTTTTCAAGTTTCACATTTTATTTTGATCGTACGAATGATTGAATTGACTCAGTTCCAGGTAACAGCAAATACAAATATCCTATATTGAATATAAGTGCTCGAATATCTTGTCACGATCGGAATATATCGCGTGTTTTTATCGGTCAAGAATAAGGACAGATAGATTTAAACAAATTTGCATTTTATTCAAGTATACTCTCCTATAACAATTTCTTGTCTTTTTTATTTGCTTAACCGCTATGAGTCAATGGTCATTATATTTTATTTTAAGAAAATTAAATGAATTCATCACGAAAAGACATTTTTAATATGAAGACTCTCAAATTTGACGTCTTTTTGTAGAAAAAAAAAGTAGGGTAATAATGGTGTCAATGTGATCTAATGTGTCGAAGTAGGCATAAACAAAATAACAGTAGCACATTCGTTATCCCCAAATCGAAATGAATAAAACCCCTTATGTATAGTTATAAGTTCAAGTGAATAACTTACACAACGGATACTATTTTTTCAAACAGTACACGGTGTTACAATTATCCGTATTTCAAACCCTTCAGTTAGTGCTGACTTCTTTCTTTTGTTGATATCTATCCTGTACAATGTTAATTGTATGTCAAACAACATAGAGAGCACGTCATGGTATGACGATATTGAAAATGACCCACTAAAGCACCGATCACATTTGCCACATTGTATAGCTCGTACATATAGTGCCTTAGTTGATATAATTATCAGATGCTTACAACGCGCGCCTGGGGAACCAAATCAACGGGGTCTATTTGCAACACGCCACCGGCATTCCAAATATAACTGAAAATGGAAATGGGGAATGTTCCAAAGATACAACAATCCGACAAAAGAGAAGACAACAGCCGAAGGCCACCAATGGATCTCCAACACAGCGAGAAAATCCCGCACCCAGAGTATAATCCTGATATATCGATGAGGTTTAGAAAAGACACCTGACGTAGCAAATTATACACTTAGTATCTTTAATGCGTTTTGTCTTGAGTCTTTATGGTTTATTATGTTGGAGTCTCTTGGAAATTTGGGAAGTCAATTTTATAGCTTATTGATGACCAATAATAAAATGACCAAATGATGTCTTTTGTACGAACAGTATAGGTTAAATTGACTGCTACAGCGAATCGTGATAAAAACAGTCACTATAATTGCTTAAAATTCACTTAATTTGAACTGTGTTGGATAGTTGTCTCGTTACAGCAATCACACCACATCCTTATTTGTATATTATATCGATACAAAGGTTAAGTGAATCGTGATAGTCATAAGATCATAATGAGAAATAATTTATCCACTTGTTAAGTACAGACTCAGCATATCAAATTGTGCAGAATCTGAAGCAAACATACAATTTTTTCAAGGTTCATAGAATTAAGATTTTGTTGCGTTTGAATTTCAAAAAAACACATCAGTTTTTTTGTTGAAAAAGGTGGGGTAACAAAAAAGGCACATACCAGAGGGATTCTAAAGAAATCCCCAGTCCACTAATACAATATACAGAGAACTAAAGACTGAGCAACACGAACACAAACATAAAATTATAATACAACTCAGGTGCTCCGAAAGGATAAGCAGTTCCTGTTCTACTGTTACTCGTGTCACGTTTATTGATAAAGGACGAAGGACTAATTGTATTGTAGTTACATTACCTTCTATTCTCTTGAACCATGATCTCCATAGTTCTAGTTTATATCCAGTTTCCTTTAAACTAATTTTAAATTTTCTCCAGTTCTGAAAACAAATTAAATGACAAAATAAATAACAGAAAGTGTCTTTTAAAAAATAATAAACGAAAGTCAAGTCCTGGTATTTTGAAAAAAGTAAAAAAAAAAAAAGGGGAGCAAATACATGCCATGTCAAATATTTGCGGAAACAAAACTTAAAGACCCAATACCCAAATTGATTACTTTGAATTGATATGATGTAAAAAGAAAGGGTATTCAATGTGATCACAGTATTAATAATCCAACATGAATTAAAAGAAAATTGAGCTGTCCTCTTATCAAATATTTTCCTTCCATATTATGTTTTCTTTAAGGAAATTATGATCTTACAAAAAAAGTGTGTTTAAGTTCTTAAACGTCTTCCCATTTATTTTTAAACATTTACTCCCAGAAAGACAATGACTAAAGCTAGATACCATACTAACTGCAAGTGATCGTGTATTGTATAGTTAAATGGTGACACAGATGAACAGTATAGAAAAAGAACGTGTTGATAACCTAATACCATAATAAATAACACATAATTTACCGTATTTCTCACTTGCTGTGATAATTCAATATTAAACCATATTAGAATGTGTTCTTTTTTTATCATTATTATTATAAACACTTGAATAATATAGATAACATTACATATACAGTTTTCATTTCGTGCAGGGAATATGTATTTATTCAGATTAAATACATTTAGATGTAAATTGTAAATGTAAGTACTGCGCTTAAAATTTTGAAAACAAAAATGGCAAACATACTGAATTGTTTAGAATTTTATGCGACTACAAGTGAGAGGTTTATCTAGCTATAAAATCCACCATTTTCTGCATACGAAAATGCCTGTAGCAAGTCATGAATATGACAGTTGTTATCCGCTCGATTGATATGTTTGAGCTTTTGAATTTGCCATTTGTTGATAGACTTTCCGTGTATATTTTTTCTCGGAGTTCGGCATTTTCGTTATTTTACTAAACGATAGTTATCATCATATGTGAAAACTGATATGACTATTTTAAATTTTGTTTTATGTCAATGTTTATTGTTTGTATTTATTATACTTGGATGTATACTGTTTATTATACTTGGATGTATATTGTTTGACTTGTATGTATTATACTTGGATGTATATTGTTTGACTTGTATTTATTATACTTGGATGTATATTGTTTGACTTGTATGTATTATACTTGGATGTATATTGTTTGACTTGTATTTATTATACTTGGATGTATATTGTTTATTATACTTGGATGTATATTGTTTGACTTGTATGTATTATACTTGGATGTATATTGTTTGACTTGTATTTATTATACTTGGATGTATATTGTTTATTATACTTGGATGTATATTGTTTATTATACTTGGATGTATATTGTTTGTATGTATTATACTTGGATGTATATTATTTCCTTATATCTTATGTCTGTGTTTCCCTACCTGTTTCTGGTGATATTTCCATGCATCACATCCTTTTACTGGTTTTACAGGCTTTTCAAACAGTTTGTTTCTATAGAATAAACATTCAAATATTAGTTTTCATTTAATAAAATTCAGAACCGTAATTTAATATGAAAGGCAAAACAATCTCAGAGAGGACGTAAGAAAACATAATTATGCTGGTATTAATGTTTTTGAAAGGCACAGACTTTTTGGTCAATAGAAATCATTTGAAATGCTTCCATATGAAAAGTATTAGACTCTCGTCGGGATGATGCAGATTTTATCATTACGATCGTGGAATTGCATTCACAAGATAATTTTGTCAGACATTGAGCGAAGAAAAAAACCGAAAACCTTGATCAGACGAATGGATGAATTGATATACCAGAACGTTTACACGCTGATGTAATGTGAATATAGATCTTGTTTTGTACTAGATAGATACAATGAACGTACTAGTTCAAAACTTAGATCTAACAGGGCACAGAAAGACATGTCTCATGACTAGAGGAGAACCAGCTAATGTCAAATTTCAAGTCTTTGGCTTGATCCGACAGGGGTTCAAACCAATTTTCTCTTGCACTCGAGGCAAGCACGCTACTGTGAATTCAATAGACAAGGTCGTTAAAAACTTCCATTTGTTGAATAGACGGTTAATAATGTTTATAGAAATCCATTGAACGTCTATTTAGATTTCTTGTATTACCGCCATAGAAACAGTAAAAGTTGCATGAAATCCAAAGCACTATCACAAACTACATCTATCGATAGACTTTCATAGAAAAATTGAAGATGTTGATGAGAAAAACGATTATGGCATATACTGTTTGTCTTAAACGGAAATTTAAAGAAACTTGGCGGTCCAAAATCGATGGAATCGTTTTAAAGGCATCTCATATTCCAAACAAACACTTTTGTTCAGGGAAACAAGAGCTAAATACGAAACGTTTTCGTAGGAATTGTATAGATTACTATTAATTTTCTCCTCAAGCTCGATTCTTAAACACTTTTGAATCCATAATACATACATCATTAAAATATAATTAAAAGTCTCAATTTACCATAAAATATCTAAAATAAATAAACACTTCTTTGTGGAATGAAAGATCATTATGTCGTCTTGTTTATGTGATTGTTTAATCTTTATTCACAGCACAAGGATGAAAGAAGAGCATACTCAAGATAACATATCAGATAAAGAGACAAAAACATGTGTTAAGTAATGACGTATACACAACTACACAAATATTTAGAAAAAGGCTTACAAAGGGGAAATGGAGACAATGGTTGACTTGTTTCTGGCCTTACATCTATAAATAGGAGATGTGGTATAGGGAAATGGAGACAATGGTTGACTTGTTTCTGGCCTTACATCTATAAATAGGAGATGAAGTATAACTGTCAATGAGACAACTGTCCACCAAAATTCAAATTAAATGGATTTGCAAAAGTTAAAATTAAAATTTATGAGAATCTTCGTGTACCGTATATAGGTTTTAGATTCTTCTGCAATTTCTATATTTTCATTCTCTTCAAAGGCGAGTGAACCAATATGGAAGGCGAGTGAACCAATATGGACATCATTAAATCAAGCTTACAATTTACTAGGGTGATGGAAAACTGCCAATACTTTTTATTGATGCCGACTAGATCCAATCAAAAGCTGTTTATATGAATTGGTACATCATCATTTAGCTTTAATGACATTTTTGGATATGTGCTAGAATTTTTGGTCTCCACTTTTCCGCAGGTTGAGTGTTATTGGGGAAAAAACCTTTTTTTGAGTAAGATTGAAAATTTGGAACCCCATAGGGCATAAATAATATCAAAATAATACTTGGTTTAATAGTTCTAAAAAGTATATAGGGAGTAACCTACGTATTGTAAAGTTTCAGTTTTTGCCCCAGTTCTGCTAGAATCCTCTAAATAGTTTTGACTTGTGCCTTTTTGCACACCAGTTCATATCATTGGTCTTTATACTGAACTTATTCGATTAAAAGCTAATTAAGCTTTTGTTTTGCTACAGTTATCCCGCACCACACTATCGCATTGGCTTTTACTATGAACCTATTAGAACGGGAACTGCTTACCTTTCCGGACCACCTGAGTTCACCACGGGTTTTACCGGGGTTCGTGATGACCCCTCTTAAGTTGTATGTGTAGTGTTTTATGGACTGTTGTTTGTCTGTTCATCAAATTTCCCTTTCGGTCGTGGTGTTTGTCGAATTTTAATTGGATTACTGACTTTTGTACAGTCCTTTGTTTCATCTTCCAGGGTTAGTTTATTGTATTTTAAAGACTTTTCGTCCAAAACACTTCAATTGGTATGTTGAAACTCTTTCCCTCAAGAGGAAGTTCTTATCCTCGGAAATGAGAATAGGAAGTTGAAATATTTCTAAAGTTTCAAATTTCGGCGGTTCAAGTTAATGACTTCAATTTTACTAATCGGATTGTACAAAAGTTTTTCTTAAAAATTTTCATATTTTTAATTAACTGGTTACTAGATATATACATTTTAATTTCATCATGAACATAAAATTTTCATTCCAGGAAAAGTCTTCAGATCCTTTTTTGAATCAACATAATACAATAAACTGGTTAGGTGTATCTGTACATGTACTTGCTTATTGTAAAGAGATTATATAAACTAACTAGGATTTTCGTATAAAACTGTTTTATTTTATCTGTACTATAAACTATTGTCAATTATGTCATAGTTAAAATCGCTAATCCAGATTAAACATCTTAAAACGTGTTGGTAACTGATATAAACGGATGAAAATTATTGAAAAAAACCGAAAATAAAATGAATAAGGCAACCATTACAAAATGTATCCGGTAGATCAATTCGCTTTGAATTGAGATAGTTTAACTTTTTAGAAATTATATATGCAGAGCAACAATGTCGTTTCTGTATTCAAAGTAAATTAGGAACACATCTTTGTTTTTTTTTTAGATTTGTGTTGCTCAATCTCGAGTTATGACACTTTATAATTCCAATCTCGAGTTATGAAACTTTATATATAATCTCAATCTCGAGTTATGACACTTTATAATCTCAATCTCGAGTTATGACACTTTATATACAATCTCAATCTCGAGTTATGACACTTTATATACAATCTCAATCTCGAGTTATGATACTTTATAATCTCAATCTCGAGTTATGATACTTTATAATCTCAGTCTCGAGTTATGCCACTTTACAATCTCAATCTCGAGTTATGACACTTTATAATCTCAATCTCGAGTTATGACACTTTATAATCTCAATCTCGAGTTATGCCACTCTATAATCTCAATCTCGAGTTATGAAACTTTGTATATAATCTCAATCTCGAGTTATGACACTTTATAATCTTAATCTCGAGTTATGACACTTTATAATCTCAATCTCGAGTTATGACACTTTATAATCTCAACCTCGAGTTATGACACTTTATAATCTCAATCTCGAGTTATGACACTTTATAATCTCATTCTCGAGTTATGCCACTTTATAATCTCAATCTCGAGTTATGACACTTTATAATCTCAATCTCGTGTTATGACACTTTATAATCTCAATCTCGAGTTATGCCACTCTATAATCTCAATCTCGAGTTATGAAACTTTATATATAATCTCAATCTCGAGTTATGACACTCTATAATCTCAATCTCGAGTTATGAAACTTTATATATAATCTCAATCTCGAGTTATGACACTTTATAATCTCAATCTCGAGTTATGCCACTCTATAATCTCAATCTCGAGTTATGAAACTTTATATATAATCTCAATCTCGAGTTATGACACTATATAATCTCAATCTCGAGTTATGACACTTTATAATCTCAATCTCGAGTTATGACACTTTATAATCTCAATCTCGAGTTATGCCACTCTATAATCTCAATCTCGAGTTATGAAACTTTATATATAATCTCAATCTTGAGTTATGACACTTTATAATCTCAATCTCGAGTTATGACACTTTATAATCTCAATCTCGAGTTATGACACTTTATAATCTCAATCTCGAGTTATGCCACTCTATAATCTCAATCTCGAGTTATGAAACTTTATATATAATCTCAATCTCGAGTTATGACACTTTATAATCTCAATCTCGAGTTATGCCACTCTATAATCTCAATCTCGAGTTATGAAACTTTATATATAATCTCAATCTCGAGTTATGACACTTTATAATCTCAATCTCGAGTTATGACACTTTATAATCTCAATCTCGAGTTATGCCACTCTATAATCTCAATCTTGAGTTATGAAACTTTATATATAATCGCAATCTCGAGTTATGACACTTTATAATCTCAATCTCGAGTTATTACACTTTATAATATGCGGCCAACAGTTAACAGAAATTGCCTCTTTCTTTATGAAACTCTGGCGAAACAATATACAAATGGTAGATAATGACGTTAATTGTTTTTAAACAGATATATAAATATGATTATATCGAATGAGACTCAGTTTTAAAGCAGAGAAAGTTCTTGATGTTGTAAATGTGTCATAATATATAGAAATTAAAAAACTTATATCTACGCAAAGCATTTAAAGGTTTGGGTATCCCAATACTAGATTGCAAGAAAAGCAAAACAGACAGTAAAATTGTCTATTTACATCTTTATGATGTTTATGACAGATGAAAATTAATATTGCTAATAAAACTGAACAGTTTGTGAACAATCATCCGAAGGGGATATACATTTACAATGCGTTTTGGGGATTTTCAAGGGAAATATATATTTTTTTCTGAATACCTTATTGATTTCGAGTTTTATCCCTTGAAAAGTGCTGTTTTCAGAGGGATTATAATATTTTTTTAAATTAATATTATTATTATTAGCTTGCAGTTGTTATTAAAAGAGGGGCGAAAGATACATTACAAGAGTAACAGTCAAACTCATAAATCGAAAATAAACGCCATGGCTAAAAATGAAAAAGACAAACAGACAAATAATAGTACACAAGAAACAGCATAGAAAACTAGACTGAGCAACGTGAACCCCACCAAAAACTGGGGGTGATTTTAAAAAATGCAACTAAAAAACTCTGTGTTTGAGTGTTGACTTTTACAACATTTTAAATAAATCCCAAATGCCAACTTACTGTCTTCGTCTTTCCGAAATATGAGGTGTCCTCTTTCCCTGCCCTTCTGAAGTATCCAACATTAAATGTCCAGCATTATCAACGTGTAACTTGTCATATTTTCTTCGTCGTATAAGATTTGTTAATTTATTTGACGAAGAAGACGGAATGTGGCCATTTTTTTCAATGTCAATTTGTATACCACTTGAAGATTTTGCCGATTTAACATCACTATCATAACGGGTATGTCCATTTAGAATTGGTGAAACACGATTCCTTGTAACTCCGTTTGGTGACCACATTTTTAAAGACAAAATATAAAAACTCCTGCCACAAACTGCTTAATCCGACATTTGATTGTTCTACCTGTCACCCTGAATTTTTTCACCGTTTAATAATCAAATGAATGCGTAATAAATAAAGACAATTAGTCCATACGAATGAATGGTCCGTTGATTGACAACAATGAAGTTTAATTTAATTTGGGGATTTAAAACCACTATTTGCTATAAAAACATATAGTAACATTTCATTTGATCACATTATATGCCAAAATCACAAATTTATAAACAAACAGTACGTTTCTTTATATTGCACTATTATGTGCTAAATCACGTTTCCCCCTTGGAGATTAGAATAAATATAAAATGCACAATATTTCGTGTACACTGATTTAAATCTTTTCGGTAGTTAATACTTAAGAGTATGCGCATAAAAACTAAAACCATAGTATCCTCTTCTTAATGTATAAAGAATACTTCCGACACACAAACGAATTATTGATAATTTACAATTAAAGCTGGTATATTAAAACTCATGAAAGATTTACCAACCAAACTGGAGTAGATATTACTAAGTAGTAAAACTTAATGTCTCAACCGTTTGTTTTATTTATGAACAATAAAATATATTTAAACCAATTAAATTGTTTGTTTGATAACAAAGAAAAGAAAGAATGTATAACAATATGATGTTTCCTATTTTACAAAAGGATAGATGAATGGTTGTTCACAGACAACTTCAAAAGATAAAATTTAAAATAAAAAAATAGTGAGAAGATACCCTTACGAACGAGCTAGGCAAAACACATTAAATGTCCGACTCTCTGTGTCAGCCTTATACAAAGCTAGATCATGAACATGTAAATTCCTGAATATGTATGTATGCCGCTGGACGTTAAGCTCACTATCTAGCAATGAATCAAAACGAGTCTTTTAATTTCTGTTCATTATGATTCTATTACAACGGCATCATAATATTAATTGATAACCTGATGCTTGCTTACCATCCAGCAACACATATACTCTTGATTTCCAAGGCGGAGAAATATTAAAGTACACTGTAAAAATGGTGTTTAGATTCTAAACACAATTCTAAGCACATCTTTTGTGCACTTTTTTTTTACATGTTTAGGTCTATGTACAATGTGTTTATGATTGTGTTTAGAATCGTGTTTAGCTTAGAAAAATGTGTTTAATTTCTATACACTTTCATTTCTAAACGTGTTTAAATTCACGTCATGTTTAAATATTATGTGCTTACTGAAAAATGTGTTTAGAAATTAAACACAATTCTAAACACGTTTAGATCTAAACATGTATCACAAGTGTATGAATTCTAAGCACGATTTTTACAGTGTAAAACTACGTATAAATCAAATTCGTCCTGGTTTTTCAACCACGGATCTAAAGTATATAGAGAAGTCTAAACATAGTTGCAATTAAGAAATTCGTCACACCTCTACCAGCCCTGTAAACGTATATTTGTTCTGGACAGAAGTTCCGCTTGACTCTTTGTTATAAACAATCCATCCATTCTGGTCCTATTGGAACAAGTATTATAAAAACTTTATTCCGTAAGGAACAATTAATGAAATTTGTGTTCCAGAGGAAACAATATTACAGAATATTCTTCAATTTGGAATTTATATTATACAGGAACTTCTATTTCTTGACGCCCCATAACATGCTCGTAATTAAAAGAAATCGTTTGAATGATGCTTCTATTACTGAAAGACTCCACTGTTTGAAATGTTTTTATTAGACAAAAAAAATGACATGTAAGAAACGCTTGAATCGGGTTTTTATTACAATGTACCTTAAGTTAAATATATATATATAAAATTAAGGTATTCGGTCATCTTGAATAAAAGTGAACTAACACTTTTATATAATTTAACAGGTAAGACTTTTTCATTTAAATGCGATCATTGATTATAATTTCGCCTTGTGGATATATGTTTTTTTTTAACAAATACAAAAAATCTTTTGATCTGATTCAAAGTTTAAATACTACAGTAATACTGATTTGATTTATAGGGATATGTATCAGCTTGAACTGTAAATTACATTCTTTGTTATTAGCAAGAAAAAGGTACAATGTTTCTTTTTGACTTCCAGCGTTGATTTATTTATTGAATCTTAATGAGAAGCCAGTGTGCATGACACGTGTCTCAGGAACCGGCTGAACTTTGGTGACGATATTTCAAGCTCGTTTCCATATATGCATAGACACATATAAAATTCGGAGTACAGTGTTAGCTCACATGAATTTGACAATTGATTGTTAAAACAGATATATTGAACTAACGAACAAGTAAACGGGTATGCAATAGAATCGCTAATAAAGGAAAAATAGAGGATCTAAAGGGGAGACTAAAAATACAAAAGGGTTATTCAAACTCATTAGTCTAAAATAAACTCTGACAACGTCTAAATTGCAAATGCATGGGAGATTTAGCAGATAGAAAAGATAGTTCCATGTGTTTATAATCTGGAACTGATGCATTATATATCTTACATTTGTGTTACATTTAGAGGAAGTGTTTTTCCACAAATCATCGTCATTTTCATGGGAACCAACTGTGTCCCTCTTCTTGCTAACTTGTTTCTTTATTTTTATGAGTCTAAAGAATTCATGTAATTGACCTTCCGCTATATATATGATGTTCCCTCACTCAATAATTCAAATTGCTGTGCCTATGTTGAACGCATCTATCCAATCGAACTTCAAATAAAGGAGACAGTAGACGCATTTAAGTCTGCCTCCTATCTTGACTTGCATCTAGGAATTGACAATGATGGTCGGTTGAAAACAAAATTTAACGACAAACGACAAAAGAGATGATTACATTCCAGCAACGCCTGCAAACGGAGTACATATCACCCAAATGAAACGATATACCTGGCTTGTATTTCCTATCATGATTTCCTTGATAAAGGGTTGCTGCTCACAATCTAGGAAGCTATCAAACCAAGAGTCTTAATAGTGAAGTTGAAATCATCCCTTCGTAAATTTTACGGACATCATCACGAGTTGGATGACTGTTATGGAATATCTGTTTCACAGATGATAGCGGATATGTTCCTTATGTCGAAACAACATATACATCCCGTCCTTTTTTCACGAATGTGACATACCGAATAAGAATTGCTACAGGGTTTATAATCATATGAGCATCACGACGGGTGTCACATTTGGAGCAGGAACACCTAAAATCTGGATTTTGGTGGGATTCGTGTTGCATTGTCCATAGTTTTCTATTTCTTTTTCAGCCATGGCGCGCGTTGTCGGTTTATTTTTGATTTATTAGTTTGAATGTCCCTCCGGTATCTTTTGACCCTCTTCTACAGTCTCCGATTTTATTGACTTCAGTAATTCAAGATGCCCAAGGTATTTTTTTGTTTGCTTTATTTTTTTTAACTGGTGTTGTAAGGCAACTAACTGTCTCTATACCCTCATTTCCTTTTAATCATAATGTACATGTACTACAAATCGCCAAAAGTCTTTTGATTGTTTGTGTCATTATGTTCTTATGCTTCACTCTCCCTTCCTATCTATTCGTTTACATGAGATAGGGATGGCATTTTCAAAGTCAGTCTATTACGTTACAGAGAGCTTGTTATGCCGTCAATATAATAGTCTGTATTCAAAACATACAATGTGACATGAAAAATAGATTAACTCTTTGACACATTCCCATTTCTATTTCCAAATATGAAGAAAACAATAAACAAATTGATTGACATTTCACTGATACAGCAGTATATATTGTTGACTACAAGAGTAAATTTTATGGATAATAATGATTGAATTGTTCTGGTAAGTCGAGGAAAGAATGCAATGAAAGAACAGGAGGTCAAAAAGCGAACACTCATAGTATCTATTGTCAATTGAAAACACAAAGGTCACTAGGAGATATTGCCGTGAAGAAGTCAACATAAGACCTACGTGACAAGTTTTAACCTATACGGAAATCTAGACTCTACAAGTACATGCCTTGGATGTCAGGTCTTAAGTCATACCAAACACAATGGTGAGTGTAACACCACGCATAGCCAAACCGAATAAAAACCTCAACGCAGATCTTGCTGTTGTACCCAAAGATATTAAGGAAACCATTAGCACACTGTTCGAATGATCAATTATCCTATTATTGTGTATCTATTCAACTATATTATCTAGGTCTATTATGTAAAAGACAATGCCGACGTTTTCAATTAATTATTAAGAACAAAGGCATAAGGCAATTGATTGTAATCTATCCGGTTACGTTGACCGATCAATAAATAAACATCAATAAATAATATTAAATATACTAAATGATAAAGCAGATTTTCTATGGATTGATGTTGATCGGAAAACGAAAGAACATATATAAACATTTTTCTTTCTAATGTCCGTTGCTAATTCTTTTTCCCAAGACTTGCTTCCAGCTTATTGCTATTCAAATTGTTTTTTTCTCTCCTATAAACCGGTTATGCACTAATTCAAAGGATTTCGTAATACAAAATGCATATTTTCTCGGTCGACCCCATTTCTATTCGTTGTTTTTTGTTTAGTTGTTGTACAGCCCAGTATATGATATTTGATATTGATATCATGGTAAAGCAAGTCAGAAACAATTCGTTAACCAATGTAAGAAGGCACTGAAAGTGATCTATGATTCTTTGTACTGAATAACATTTGAAAGCCGTTATGCATTTATAGAAATCGTAGTTCATATGAATAGATATTAGAAGTTGTTGTATGAGTGTCAACGAGTCAACTCTCAATCCATGTCACAATTTGTAAAAGAAAACCATGATAGGTCAAAGTACATGTA
Source organism: Mytilus galloprovincialis (assembly GCF_965363235.1). Classification (NCBI taxonomy): domain Eukaryota; kingdom Metazoa; phylum Mollusca; class Bivalvia; order Mytilida; family Mytilidae; genus Mytilus; species Mytilus galloprovincialis. The sequence continues at coordinate 76,974,711 of NC_134846.1, read as the reverse complement.
TGATCTTCAACACGGAGCCTTGGTTCACATAGAACAGCAAGCTATAAAAGCCCCTTTGACAAACTTAAAGGTAGAATAATTCACAATAAGTCTGCTTATTTAAGATACATCATACAGGTACACCAAAACAAACATCTTCACATAACTTACTTTACTGTGCTCCTTTTTGCCATAGAACATGGTAAACTTCACATAACTTACTTTATTGTTCTCTTGGTTGCCATTGAACATGGTAAACTTCACATAACTTACTTTATTGTGTTCTGTGTTGTCATTGAACATGGTAAACTTCACATAACTTACTTTATTGTTCTCTTGGTTGCCATTGAACATGGTAAAGATTTTATTGTAACTAATGCTTTCCATTGTTCCTCTTCGTTTTGAATGTATTTCTGATTTATTCCGAATTCACCAAGTTCTTCGTCAAGATTTTCCTCTGGATGAACCCTGTTTTTTTGTCGTCGCTTTGCTATTGTTTTTCTAGATTTAGACAAACCAAGATTTGAATGTAAATGTTGTTTGCTCGGTAACATACTGACTATTGCCGAAACTTGGTCCTTGTTTCTGTTTCTGGACTCCACTGAAAACATAAAGTTATACAAATTAATATAACATGAATCTGATTAATATATAATCATAATAGCATAGACCTAATTGTTTTGTTACAAACATTTGTTTATATTAATTATGAAGAACATAAGATGGGGTGTTATTTTTCATATGAAAGCATCAAATAAATATAACTAAGAAGCCCCAATAGTTTTTTTTTTCAAGTATATAGATGTATCTTTCTTTGTATGAATGTTATTGTTTCAATTCCTTGATTTAATTTGCTCTTTTATTTCTCTTTTTGCTTTGATACATTTCCAAGTAAACTCGTAAACAACAAATGAACGAAGAAGGATTTGTTTTATTGAAGACATCCAGGCGTGAATCCAACCATTTTGTTAAGAAATATATATTTTGAATGTATGAGTCAGAATAGCTAAGATTCACACTTTTGTTTATATTTTTAACTAGACTAGGCCAACTAGTAAATTTAGGCAAAATTGTCATCAGGGCAGATCGCCGATAGTCTCTATAACTTATTCATAACTTTTCTGAGCTCGGGATCGTTCGGAATATGCATGCAATATTGTTTAGAGTAGACATGAATCTGCGTTTGTCCATTACCTCTTCTTATATCTACATTCGCATTTAACAAGAAAAAATATTCGTAGACAATGCCGATCCGTAATTTCAACTTTCTAGTTACGATACATCCTTTTTCGTTGATACTGCGTGCAGCAACATCAATTAACCAATGAATCAAAACCACGATTGTAAAGGTTTACGTCTCTTATGTATACATATTAATTTCATTCTACATGATTTCTCCATATGTAATAATGACTGTGAATGATTCAAAGTGTAAAAGAGTATATCATGTATCATCAATTTATCATAAAACCAATTTTAACTGCAGGATCATTCACGTGCAACATTCATCAATGCATATCTATAATTCATATATGTAAAACATGTTTAATTTCGCACAACAGTTACTTTCATAAATTATTATAAAACCCAGGAAAGAAAGAATGCTTATTTTTATCAGGATTATAAAACTTTATTGAATTTTCACAACAGGCTCTCAAAATGTAAATATTAAAAATCGTGATCTACTAGTATATCAAAAGTTGAACTTTGGCCTCGAGTCTACTTTAAGAAAGGTTCTTCAAGAGACACGTGTTCGCAGAAATAATACAATAACAAGTTCTAGATGTTATAACAAGAGTAATTTTGTTTGTATTTAGGTTGGGAGTGAGGTAAAAAAAACTACCTACGAAAGCATAATATGAATGCTTTAACTGTTAAGAGTACGTGTCTTTTCTTTTACTCTTTAATTATTGTTTATTACTTACTTAACATTATGCTTATTAGTCGATTTTCGACCTTGTTTTTTTATTTAACACTTAACAATAATTTGTTAAAGTGTGTTATCACTTTCATTAATTCACTGATGACCATGTTATAAGCATCAGTTGTTTGTTTATTTTTTCCCGGTATATTTGGAATAACTGTTCAGAACACGTGTTATTAAGGGTGTGAGTAACGTGACAACTTCTTGGTGTCAATTGTTAGGAGCATGTGTCATCTTAGGTATGAGTGACATGGCCTGTTCAGAACAGGTGTCATCTCAAATATAATTTCGATTACCGCAGAGATCAAGAAAATGTAGTACCAAGTAGCGAGTCGACATTTTTGGACGTTTTCATACTAAAAATTATTTACATTTTTTTTTGGGCGATAAAAAAGAGGCGATGGAGGGGGCTGCACGCCATTTAATCCCTCACCCCAGGATCCACCCTGAACCGAGCGAGTTGATGTGAAACCTATTAGGAACATCTGTTATCTCAAAAAAGGTATTACGAGTGTAGTATATCGGGATTGTTAAATGCCATACAAATAATCATCCGAGTCGTTCCCATATGGTTAGCTATTCAGTAAATGTGTTTTACGTCGGATAAAAATATGCTCATAAACATTTACGGCCTTTAAAGTAACAAAATATGTGGATTATCATTCTAAGATTCTTATATATATGTTACTTTGTAAATTTAAACAAGGGATTTCCTTGTCAAAGCAAACAGTTTGTCCATAAAATCCAGTTTAGTGATTGTCATTAAAAGAATAGTTTAAACATACAAACTACTCCAGACTGACAGAGGGTATAACCCTACTTGTTAAGTACACAATAGTTTTAAATAAAAAAAGAAAATTTGATCAAAGACACATTCAGATGAAATATCCTACCCTGAACTTGATCTAGAAGCCATGATGTGAATTTAAATCCTGCCATTTTTTTCACTTTTATTGTCTTGATAGATATGTAGATCCTGTACAGGACAGGTGACTCGTTAACTACTATATTGATTTACAGATAAAAGTATTTCGTATGACCATCGATTTCCACCCGCAAAGGAAGGAAGTGTAAATAAAAGTATATTGTAAGTGTAAATAGATAAAAGGATCTAATATGGAAATTCTTTTGTCTAAGGGTAGAAATAGAACTCCTAAAGGAATGACGATATCGTGTTTGTTAACAGCTATATACAGATCCGGATCCGAATTCATTAAAAAAAGATGTTTTCAAAAAACATTGCTCAACTTTGGTATTCAATTTAAAATCTGAACCGGCATATAACTTTGAAATAAATGGTTAATGATTAAACTTTTCAGTTGTTTTTTAACATGTACTTATTAATTTTCATATACTTATAAAAAAAGAGGGCGAAAGATACCAGAAGAACATTCAAACTCATAGATTGAAAATAAATTGAGTTTCTGAGATACGGCGCAACATGTGAAAACAACCCCCTTTTTTATACAAAAAAACCAATAACTCTAAAATAACATTTTGAATCATCACCAAAATTATACAGTTCTTTAGATTAATTCAACTAAGAAGTGTGGAAACTTTAAAGCAATAATCATAAATCGTTTTTGAGATACGGCGGGACATGTGACCCCCCCTTTTTTTTTTTACAAAAAGCTCAAGAACTCTGAAATAAATTAAAATTTGGAATCATCACCAAAAGTATACAAAGCTTTCCATTAATATAACTAAGAAGTGTGTAAAGTTTTAAGCAACAATCATAAATCGTTTATGAGATACGGCGCGACATGTGAAAAAAACACACCCCTGTTTTAGTTACAAAGTCCCGTAACTCAAAAAGTTTTAATCTTATTTTCAACAAAAAGTATGCAGATCGTTTGACTATCATATGAAACAACTATATAAAGTTTCATGAAATAAGGATAAGTCGTTCTCAAGTTACGGTGCGACATGTTTACGCCGGACAGACAGACGGACGGACAGACAGGCGGACGCCGGACATTTGTATACCATACTAGGTGCCGTCTGATTTTGACGTGCGTATAAAAAAGAAAAAAAGGTGTGTATTGAAAGTGATGTCACTTTTAATTGTATTTGGTTGTTGTTGTAAACTAAAATATATTTTATAAATACACTTTGAATTGAAAATATTTTTAGATAGATTTTGAATATTATATTAGTTCATGTGAACATTGATCATTTAATCAAGATGGATGTATAAATATTGACAAAGCCATTAACAAATTATTGATTAAGTTATAAAACCAATTATATAATACGCATACAGTAAATTGTTGTTTCTCGGTTAAAAATTTTATTTATAGAACATTTTATTTAATGAAATATTGTTTATTTACAATACCTATAAATTATTTATTTATTAGCCGTGAAATATCAAGACCTCAAATAAGATATGACTAAACGAACGGACTAAGATTTTATCTTCATATGAGGAAATAAGTACATGATAGGTTTTCAAATTGATGACAATTCTTTCCTATCTATTCGTAAACTGTCATCTTGTGCTAAAATAGTACGATTATAACAGGTTATTGATATACACATCTAAAGTTTAAAGATCTTTAAGCTATCTACATGACATATGTAATCCTATGTCTTGACAACTTAAGTCAATATCATTCAAGATATAAAGAGGAGATCTTTTAAAGAAAGTTTTGTTTTTAGCGTTGGGTACATACATTGTAGATGTATTTTAAACTGGACTTGCGTATGTACATGTATACCCACTTCCCGTATAAAGGAACCAAAGTCACCAGGCGAATACTAAATCAAAAGTGAGAAACACGTGTTTTATGTTGTGAAGATTTGATGCTTCCCCCAACTAATTCCGCTTGAATATTTTTTTTCAAGTTGTGGGGATACAATACACGTATCTAGATTACTATGTTGGACACCCCTAAAGTTGACTGAAATATGAAAATATGGTCATTTTGAATTAATTGTGCTATCTATCCAATGCGAAAGGGAGTTTTCGTTTTACTCTTTTCAATTTGGATGCATAAACTATTTGCCACTGAACGCTTAGCAAACACTTTTCATTACATTATTGAATATCACTTTCTATAGTGTTTTTTTTTTATCTCTGTTTTTTTCCTCCAATAATATTTGTAGATTTACAGAAAGAAATTGACAATAAAGATTCCCCCCTCCGCATATTAAAGAAATACATGTTATCCTGCAATAATACGCCATTGCGTTCAGAAAATTCTTTGAGTTCGGTTTATAGCCTAACAACTGACCTACTGTTCTCCTTCTGGATATAAATACAAGATTAGAAGATACATTTAATGATGATTAAATGGATTTTGATTGCTTATTAACAATTGTAAATATTCTACATCATAAATATGGTATAAATCATTTTAGGTTTATTCTCTATAAATAACGTGCCCCGTGTTTTAAGGTTAAAGATTGTTTTTATTCTCTATAAATAACGTGCCCCATGTTTTAAGGTGAAAGATTGATTATCAGATGGTAAATTAAAAGGATTATTGAACTAGGCCTATAGATAAAATGTTTTTTTTTTTAATTAATTAAGGACTCTTTTAAAAAGTGGCCATATTTAAAAATTATACATGTACCTATATGTTGTAAAACATTTGGTTAATAAAGAATTGAATTGAAAACTGACGTAAGTTAATATTAAATCTTGAGCCGTTTAGACTATAAATATATACGATTTTCTGGTTTATCTGTGTTATACCAATAAATACGCAATTTTAGACTTTCCATTAAGAATTGAATGCTCTTTTTTGTAAATTTATTGGGGTGTAAAAGCGTTGCCCGAAGTACATTTTGTATGAAGCGCAGAAGCGCTTCATACTAAAAATGTGCGCACGGTCAACGCTTTTACAACCCTATAAAGTTACGGAAAAAAGCATTCAATACTTATAATTACATTTTTACCTATAGGATCATGAAAACACGCCTTTTATCAAGTTTTTATTTCATTTACCTGTGCACTTATTGTTGGACCTCGTGTAATCATGAATGAAAAGTTGCATTGTGTTATGCAATTGATTATGGAATATCACGAGATTTCTAGTTTATAGCCAATCAGAATAACGTATTACAATGAAACACACATCTAATGTAATTATTCTAAAATATAAAAGACTTAAATAATTTTGGGGTGATACGACCAAACTGATGCAATTCAAAATGAGAGATTACGATAGAGTCATCACATTTATGCTTACTAGTTTTGAATTTCTTTGGTTTATAAGTAGAATATATAAGCACGTTAGCTTAAAAAACCCTGACATCACCTTTTTTTGTTTGATAAAAGACTTATTGAATAAGCGTCAATCAATGCGTCTGGTATATATTTGGAACAAAATCAATTCACTTATATAATACTTCATAACAATACTACAATGCGTTTAAAATTGTTTTTTTCGACATTGAAATTTTGTTTCAATAAAAATGTCTTTGGGAAATCATGACCCATGCACGTTTCAATACGAAGCCGCATGAAATTAGCTCGCATATTGACTTGTATCTGCATGGGTAATACCTTTTGGTTGTGAACTTAACTTGACGACAAACTGAGAGATTATTTCAGTTTTCAAGTTGCGACCTTTCAGCAGTGCAGCAATCATGACTACTTATATATTAATGATATTTGTGTCTGGACATTTTGCTGATGACACATTGTTTGGTATTGCACTTCTTGACGTTCTTGTCAATACCATGTTTAAGCCTTAAATGTCCGAAATATAGTTTTGACGGAAACGGCTTGCCATAGCTGATCTATTTCACACCCAGAAGAGAAGACTTAAAGTTGACGATTAAACTTAGTATTTGGTCTAAAACCATTGGATGTGTTTTATATCTGATTAAACGGAAATAATGATTTGCTGACACACTGAGAACAAATAATTATTTCCTTTCAGTAGAAGATCAATATCTAACAGGTCAAGTCTTAAGGTGTAGTTTCAGGACACGAAGTAAAATACACAATATTGCTAAAATATACCTTATTATAATGGAGTTTTAAGATAATTATAACTTAAAATGATCAGACAGAACTAGGAAAATTAATGTACCTGGTCAAAATTCGTACTATATTTGAGTATTCTCATGAAGTGTGGGACAATTGGGATATTCGGTTTCCAAACTTAAAAAAACTTCAACTAAAGGTGGTAAACATTATAATATAATGTTTACCACCTTTAGTTGAAGTTTTAATATGATTGACTCCCTGTCATTACTTAATACTGACTACCCATATTTAGAGACTGACTGGGAAACTTTACAAAATAGAAAATACAGAATAAAACATTTTCAAAGTAAAAGATCTAAAGAACAAACTTTTGAAAGTAGTAGCAGATATGCAGAGAACACCGTAACAAAGATTCACAATTATACCGTGTCCAAGTAGAAGATACAGAAGAAAACCGTTACAAAGTAAAAGATGCTGAATAAAACCGTTACACAGTAAAAGATACTGAATAAAACCGTTACAAAGTAATCATAACAAAGGCCAGAGGCTCCTGACTTAGGACAGGCGCAAAATTGCGGCGGGGTTAAACATGTTTATGAGATCTCAACCATCCCCCTATACCTCTAGCCAATGTAGAAAAGTAAACGCATAACAATACGCACATTAAAATTCAGTTCAAGAGAAGTCCGAGTCCGATGTCAGAAGATGTAACAAAAGAAAATAAACAAAATGACAATAATACATAAATAACAACAGACTACTAGCAGTTAACTGACATGCCAGCTCCAGACCTCAATTAAACTGATTGAAAGATTATGTCTTCATTATATGAATATCAGGCACAATCCCTCCCGTTAGGGGTTAAGTATCATACTATCATAAAATATATGAGAAGAACATAACCCGTGTCATGCCAACAACTGTTTTTTTTTTAAATAAATGTGTTTAGTTCCGATGCAAAGACTCTATTAGTGAATCAATATTAAAGCCAAAATATGCAATCTTTAATGACCTTACAACAGTATCGTAACTATATCCCTTCTTAATAAGTCTGTTTAAAGGTTTTGTAAGCTTTTGAGGTGAATACTGACATTTTTGTGCTTTGTAAAGAATATTGCCATAAAAGATTGGATGTGAAATACCTGAACGTATAAGATGTCTGCATGTTGAGTTATATTTACGAATGATTTCCTTATACCGATGATAAAATTTAGTAAATGTTTTGACTAGTTTGTGATATCGAAAACCCTGGTGTAATAACTTTTCAGTAATACATAAATTTCTCTCGCTAAAATCTAAAACGTTGTTACATACACGAGCGAATCGTACAAGTTGAGATATATAAATTGCCTACTCTTTTTTTCTTGTGCTTGCAACAATTCTCTTTTTGTAGTTTCAATTGTTTACACAAATCTATTGTTTATCAATAAATTATTTAATATGATTTCAGGCTAAGGTTTAAGCAAAAATCATAATTTATGTGACTGAGAGATCATTTTTTGCAAGACCAATGTAATACTAATATCTACTTTTAAAATGTCTACTTGATGGTCACTGATCTTTTATCCAAAGGATAGCAAATTCAATGAGATTACATATAACATTGATATGATTAAAATCATAATTCGTAGAACTCTTACTCATTGTAGCAAATCATAACTGTAATTTTAAATTACTTCAATCAAATAACAGGACCTAGCATTAAAAAAAACTACTTGAGAGCTCTATGGTACCCATGTGAATTTCAACTGTTCTCCTAAATAACTGATCATGAACATACTGCAAAAATACCGCAAATGATAAAAACAAGTGGAGATTGAAATATCAAATTCGACAACATACAAATGATAGCACAAAAAGGTCACTGAAATCAGATTTTAGAAATTATTCTGATGATTCGACAATTTGAAAAACTATAATGTAGTTTACAGAGTGTCAAACTGTTATAACAGCAATTTGCGATCTATGCGGCTATACTGATACATTTGAGTACAAATGTATCAGCGATAAGAAACACAAGGCTTAACATTATACCTTTTTTTTTTTTTTTTTAGATAAAATTGAGAATGAAAATGAGAAATACCGGTATGTCAAAGAGCCAACAACTCGACCAAAGAGCAGATACCAGATAAAGGGCCAACAATGGGTCCTCAATGCAGCGATAAAATCCTGCATCCTGAGATGGGCCTCAGCTGGTTAATCTGTCTTTGAAAAACAATGAACTACAGCTAAACTTACCATTGAGAAGTGCTATCCATGGTAAAATTGATGTAGTTGTTTTATAAAAGCGCCTAGACATTGTCAAACATTCAGTTGCCCAAACTGAACGTACGAGTGGTTCCTTATTCGTTGAGAATTATACGTTTCTAAGCTTCCGTGGCAATGAATTATTAATGAAATTTTAGTAAGCAATTCATCGATTATCAACGCATTTATAAAGATAAACAATTATACATTGATACTTTTGTCTTTCTAAATATCATTTTCCAGAAAAGGTATCATTTATTCTTCTATAGTATTGATGTATATAAGTCTAATATAAACAAAGCTTATTGACTTTGTCAATTTTACACTAAAATCTTTACCGTTTAATGTATTTTCAATCCGAAAGAACTGTTACGTGACAATTATGAAAAGAAACTCAAAAATATATTTATATTTTACATTCTACAATTCTATTTCACTGGATTTGGAACAGAAATTGAAAAATGATCTTTGCCAATCACTATAGTAAACTATTCTTGATACAATTAGAACAATGTATACATGTTTTTAAATCTGAAGCTTCTCTTTTTACTCTATTTAGGAGATGACTGTATTAAAAAATTGTTTGTTTCACCCCCAACTGCCACTATATGTAATGCTAAAATTGAAAGAAAAAAATTGTTTTCGACTTGTCGCGAAAAAAATAGATTGTTTTTCGCCGCAGGCGAAAAAAAAAGTTTGTGCAGAAAAAAAAAACCATAGCCCCCCCCCCCCCCCCCCCCCCCGAAAATCAAATGGTTGCTGCCTTACTATAGATAATTTAGCTGATCTGTAAAAATAACATCTTCATGCCTTATATATCATGTACTGTAGCACGACGCTAGATTAAAACTGACGTAGAAAGGTAACATCCGGCCACCGAAAGCTTCATTTTTATGAAGCCCAGGTGGTCATGTGGTCTAGCGCGCCGGTTACAGTGCATGCGATTTGGTGTCACGATATCTCAGTAGCATGGTTTCGAATCCCGGCGAGGGAAGAAAAAAAAATTGCTTTCACAGATTTTACATTGTTGGGTTGATGTTTAGACGAGTTATATATATATTTATTAAATGAAATAATAAGATAAGTAAAAAATTTACAGTTCCATTCTATCGATTTCATCCTTCCATTGGGACTCTTCAGGATAACTGATGTAGTGTCGTTATAGGCTACGTCGTTAAGGAGGTTTATGACTATGAATATATATATCTGCACATGTGAAAATTATTTTTTACGCCTATATATATATTTATATAAAACGTCTGAATAGTAGTCAACGATTTTCCCCACGAGGGCGCTTGATCGTTACGAGTAATATATATATATGTATTGAATGCATATGTTAACTTTCTTATTCATGTAGTTAAGATGTATGTAAAAGCTCTTTTTGGCCTAAAATTTTAATCAAGATTTCAAGATTTTTTCTTGTAAACAAACAACACTAAGATAAGACATAAACTACTAACGGTGTTTCTGAGCTCAAAACGCCGAATACATTATTTTGATCTGAATCTGAGTACCATTATCGAAATTTGTAAATGATTGTAAAGAAAGGCGAAAGATACTAGAGGGACATACACTCATTAATCATAAAATAAACTGACAACTCCATGAATAAAAAAGAAAAAGACAAACAGACAATCATTTATTTTAGTACACAAAAACACAACACAATTCCCACCAAAAACTGGGGGTGATATCAGGTGCTCCGGAAGCCGGGGGTAGCAGATCATGTTGCACATGTATCACCGTCGCGTTGCTCATGCTAGTACAAACTCGATAACAAGTCTAATTCGGTAAGGTATTAATGTCCTCAGAAGGCATAGTATAAGTTACCGTATATATCATTTTAATCTTACCGACTTCCTTAACATGTGGCATTTAGACTAGTGGTCTATCAAAATGATCGAGTCTTTCATACCGTTTATTTAAAGAACCTACTTCCATTGTTCATTTAAAAAAGAAATGCCAACAATAAAAATCTTGTTAGCTTTAAATGTGTTCTAATATGGGATATACATGGTCTTTACGCGGTTGCTTTTGACCAATCATATTCCTAAAAATGTATACGAGTTAAGATAAACAGCTGGAATCCCAGACAGCAAAAACTAATTTTTTAGTACCAGACAATATCGTATCAAAAGTCTCTAGTAGTTTCTGGAGGCAAGCGTATATCATCTTATCTGTTCCGGATTATAAAATCGTGCCTACTGGCATTTTGATATCGACTACTGCAATTGAAAATAATGGAAAACACGAAGCAATGAAGCTGGCTTTTTTTTTTTTAGCTTATAGATAGTTGTACCCCTAAATATTTATCTTAAACAGTAACAAAAAAAGCATGTTACACCAATCTGAATCCGGTTCTTTTGAATGAAATGTAAATAACTTGACCTAAGTTTCGTGGAAAATGTCTTTTTCGATGTAATAACAGCCCGCTCCCTTAAAGGTAGTATCACATCTCAACATTAGTTGTATGCTATATGCGATTTTAGGATAATAATGAAAAAGAAATAAATTTACACTGTAAGAAAAACGTAACTTACGTTGACATATATTTCCGTTCGACTTCCACGACGACTACTTTTAGATGAGTGGAATTTCCATAACTAAGACTAACAAAAGAATCTGAATAATGTCAACCTTCAGTGATTCTAATAGTAAAATCGTGAAGTTATTTGAATAAATATCAATATACAGCCATCAATGATTTTAGTACTCTTTTTATGATAATCTACTCCAGTAAATAAACCGTTAATTATTAATAGGGTTCAATAATAGTGTAAAAAGTCGTCTGGTGTAACATTGTCAATGGTATATTGTTGCGAAGTTAGTTTAATAAATTATAGTATCTTTTATTATATGAAAATGAAAAGTAATAGAGAATACACGAAGCTTTAAAACAAAGATTGGACCAATCTTATATTTTTTCTGCCAACTTGGAAATTGCATACAACTGCAATGAAATGGGGGAAAAACACATTTTTGTCGACAGACTCACGAACAAGCTTTTTTACGTTTATAAGAATATTATTGAAGGCTAATCTTTTGGATATTTAGTGTGAAACTCGAATTCAACCCATGAAAAAAAACCTTGATATCACTTATTTGCCCCATGACGTTAAGTAAATATTTAGTCACAAATTATTTTCCTCTCCTTGATTCATATTTGACATAGAATAATTCGAGGTTTCAGTTTTCTACTTAATTATAAAAACAGTACAGATCAGCTTTCATCAAGTATGAATACACAGTTTTAAATAGGCCATTAGACGGCTCATATGAAAATCAATGCACATGATTGAAGCATGGGAAAGTTTAAGAAAAACTTTAAAGTTTCAGAATTTCATATTGAATATATGCATGAATTTCGATCTATGTGAGTGAAACCCCATGATAAAATTTTAAATCTTATTTCTATCAAAACACTTAAATATATATCAATAAAATGGGGTATAATAAATCTAATTCCATACACTAACGTGATTTTATTGTGTAATATTTGCAAGGACGGTTTTATTTGTACAATATGTTATTGTAATGTTTGTATATTACTTGAACCGTTTAAATATTCTAAACATTTTTTTAGAGGAACTCTACTTTTGTTGTCATGAAGAAAAATTTATTTCACAATAAAAGTGAGACCAAACGTGTTGTCTTCAACACGCATGTAGGGCATAAAATTCATCTAATGTATATGAGGTTAGAGAAATACGTCGTATTTGTCAGTGTACAGCAACCCAACGGCGACACTCATCTACTCCAACAACTACTAGCGGTCAAAAGAAGACCTGCAGCAATTGGTTTGTCTATACAAAAATTTCAATATATAAATTGCCCAGAATAAAAGAAATAAATTCCGCCTGAGAGATGTTCTTTTTGCGTGCCTTGGATATAGCGTTATCAAATTTAATCTGGATATCTTATGGTATATTACACTGAGCCAAACGTGCAGTACATATTTCCTAACAATCTTCCTCATCTATGGTGAGATACAGTTTTTAAAAGTATTAAATTAAATGTAAAATCGACAATTTATTTTTAAGTGTCTCTCCACTGAGAATGTACATATATACCTATGTCAAGGTCACAAAAAGGAAAATGTATGTAAATAATGTCAGACGTTTAATTCAAAATAAAAACAAAAACTTATTGCAAGTCAAGACATGAAGAGTAAAAAAAAAATAACAAACAAACGAAAAGCCATAAAGAAGCATGAAGCCATTATGTGTATGACAATAAAAAGACGGTTTAAATGAAAAAGTTAAAAGTAATATTGGTTGGTTTTAAGAACGTGAAATGATTGTTGCGTATAAATCCAATTTTGATTAAAGTTTATAGAAGAATAGATAAGAATTTATTTAGTATTTAAATAATTTTATTTTGTGAACTGGAAAGTTTAGAAAAAAAAAAGTTTCCACGAACAGTTAAAATTTGTATCGTTTTCTTACTAGACAAAGTAGTAGGTAAGTGGTCTTTTTGGCACGAAATAGTAATTAAGTCAATTATTTCAAGATTAAAAGTGTTGATGCATATATACGTACACGAAAATTAAATATAAAATATTTTGTCGATTTCTACATGTTAAGTTTTGACATTTATTATTGAATACATAAAATATTAGATAAACTCGTCTGGATTCAAAACACAATAAGGCATATAAGGGACAAGCAGAAGCCGGCCTCCGGTGCGGGATTTTCTTACTGTGTTGTAGACCCATTAGTGTTTTTCGACTGTTTTCTGCCTTTTTGTTGGTTCGATGCCTCTTTGACACATTCCCTATTTCCATTCTCAATTCTATATGAACAATAGTATAGTCCGACAAACTAAATATGGTTTGTGGAAGGCGTTAATTTGTAGTTGGCACATGCTTTTTATTTTTCCTATACCTCTCCCAAAAGCAACAAAACAAAGCAAAACAACTATTGGTCAAATTGGCAGATTTACATTGAATTTCGTAGAAAACCAAAATTTATGTTATTTATGACGTCTTAAAACAGCGATTTTTCATTTAAAAAGAATGCAAAAATTAGTGAATGTTTTGTTTTCTGTCGAAAAAACTGAAAAGATTTAACAATATTCCATAAGACTAAATACAAACGAAACTTTTAAAATCTGTCTTAAAAATGTCTACAGATACCACACGACAGAATCCACTAACAACAACAATTAATGCATATTTTGAATTTAGTTAAAAATATCTAGATTTGTAGGTCTATGCGAAATTTATCCTTCTGATTATAACAATTTTATTTGATATTTATGTAAATTTCGTTCGAGTTAATCAAAGCATATCAGTATCATGTTTAAAACATGTATATCCTGTGCAATAATGCATGCAGCAAAATTAATCGACATCTTAAATTACAACAACCACATTATATAGAAGGTAAAATACAATACATATGTCATATAATACTCACTTTTTGATTATTTCTTCTTATTTGGATAAAATATGAGTGCAACCAGAAACACAGAATTAAAACCTTTTATGCCAAGAACACATTATGTTTGGGTATTACTAAACTCGAAATGTCTAAATATTCCATACAACACAATACACTTATATGATAACCACAATAAATAAAAAAAAAAAATGAATTTGTTTAAAAAAATATACATATGTAACTAGATCTGAAAATGTATGGGATATCCTGCCTACTATTTCTGAATTTCTGATAATATTAATTTTATTTTAATATTCTTAAAACATGTGGTAATCTAAGCGTATCAGTATCATGTTAAATATATGCATATTGTGCGCAATAATGCATGCATCAAAAATTAATCGACATCCAGAATATCAACAACAACATTATATTGAAAGTAAAATAGTTATAAGATATGTCACAGTTTATCGAAATTGCATGCAGAAAATGGGATTAAAATACAAAAATGATACTCACTTTTAGATTATTTATACACTTTTTGCCTTCTAATTTCGAAAAAAATATAAGTACATCCAATAACACAGAATTAAAAACCTTTAATGCAAATAAAAGTTTACTTTTGGGTATTACTTAATTCTTAATAGGTCAGTGGTTATTGGACCGTGTATAATTTCAGAAGTTTTCTGTTGTTGCCATAAGAGAAAGCCATACAGACATTTAACAAACATCAGGCTATTTAAAATTACGAATACATACATAACTTCTTCTCATTATAAAATGTACAAATTGTTTATGTATCGGATTACAAGTGAGGTTTAATATTATAAGGTGGACATTCAATTGATGACGTACTATACCGTTATGCATTTGTCACGATTTCAATAGACTTTGCATGTCTTCATATTTTTTTTTTAATAGAAATGTGAATATTCTTTTACAACAAAACATATTAATTGATTTTTCTTTAGAATTCACATACCCTTGCATAATTGCACATATTTATTCTCCGACACTACAATTTCTCCCGCATGTTTTTTTTAAAATGTATTTCTCTCTATCTGCTTATATTGCTCCGAAAAAAGCTGCAAATACAGTTTTGTCAGATAATTCTGACTAGACAAACTTTAAATCAAACTGGTATCCAGAACTACATTGTGAAAGTACATCGGTGGATTTAATACAAATTCTGCTTTTTAAGGCATTCCTAGACACTATATCTAGTTTTCAGAGATGCATTTTCATGTGTTTCCTTGAAATAACAATGAATTGTAGCAGAGATGTTGAATGTATATCATTAAGCAAAAATAGAAAAAATGCTGACATAGCATCAATTTTGTCTTCGGAAGTAAAAGGTAATGTCTTGAATTATGAGTAAAATATATATATCTTATCATTCTTCTAAAGCAAAAAATAGTGTTTGAAATCAAATAATTTGGAGGTAAGAGTTCCTGGTGTTACCCCCATTGAAAAAATAAAATGCTACTGTTATTATTTAGTATGTTTGGGCGCTATAATGATGTCATCAAATGTACTTGGAATAAGCTCATAGTCTTATGTAATATAACACGAATAAGAATTCCAAATACACGTACTGTATTTATGTCAACGGGTATCGTCAAAAGGATGATCTCAATCGAACAGTTCAGTATAAACATAAATCTGAGTTCTTTCCTTAGCTCACCGGATCTTTAAATAATTAAAATAATTATTGGAATTCCCGCCTAATACGTGTAATAATACATGTATACAACCAACTTTTAACGAACAAATTACTAAATATCTTATAAGGATTAAAATAAGAAATTGCTACCAGTTAAAGAATTTAGACAATAGACAATAACAAACGGATTATAAACTACAAATGTATACGTCATGTCATTTAAACGTTTGAGCAGAACATACATGCATTTAAAGAATTTAAAGAAACAGGGAACTGACTGATTACTTAAATGAAATAAATTAATAGAAAATTTACTATAATTTGACACCAGTTATATGTCATAGATGCATACATTTTTGCTTTACAGAAAAGATAAATTAACAGCTACTTCTCAGTGTTACAATGATTTGGATGTCTCATATTAGTAATTAAACCCCTCTCGACACTTGAATAACTGACTTTACGACAAGGCTACTTGTTAAGGACGCCCGTTGATCTGCAGTTGATTACGCCATTATCCTTTGATCTTTGGTTGATAGTTGTCTCGATCATAGGACATCTCAGGCAAAAATGACCGTAAAAGGTATTTGTTGTGAGTTTGACTGTCCCTCTGGTATCTTTCGCCCATCTAGTACTGTCTAGATCCGTTTGGTTTTTGATGCGCCAGACATTTATTTTGTAAACTTTGCGTCTTGAACTTTAATCTTAAAAGTGAACATAATGAAGCATATTCAGGAATAAAAAGTGTCGTGCAAACTTAAACTGAAATAAGTCTTATCTCACGTTGATGCATTTGACAATAGGCTGACTGGTGAAGCCGACTATCAATAAAGTTACCGATTTAGTATTATTATACTTTTAATGTTGAACAAATCGCGGCGAATGGCCGATAACTCTAAACTTTATCATTTTAACTGTAATTTTGCCATACTAGTATTTTATATGGAGGGAATTCGTCCACATTTTGATTATGTCTTTGACAAATAAAAGATAAATTCACAGCAATTAAATTAAATATGTTTTTTGTAATATAGTAGATACCGACATGGAGTTATAAAAGGTGTGTGTGCATTAAACAATACCATACAAACATATGGAGTTATACAAACAACCAATTGTACGCTAAATATAATTTCCAATAGGCCATTTGGTCATGGAGTCCGTGGGAGGTCAGACAATTTTCAAAACAAAACAAAAAAAATAAATAAAACAAATATAAATAAACAAGGGGGACTTATTCATGGTAATAGAAAAATATATAAGTGATTCTTGAATGACTGCCGATTCAAAGATGCACTTTAATATCAAGTTTATTTTTACATAGCGAAAGTTAAACAATCAATGAAGACCATTGGTAAAATCCAACACAGATTAGTTTCTTACTCATGTAGACCAAGTCTCTATTAAGACAGCAAGTACCAAATTATACTATCCAAGTTCAAAAAAAAATAATCACAGCCTGAATAAGAAGCAATTAAAGACTTGATATTAACTCAAGATATAACGGATTGATTAACCTATTATTTGTGTTATTATACAGCAGCTAGTATTGTATTTTTTTTTAACTCAAAACTCGTCTTAAACTACACATTTTTTATTCTTTTTATTCCAAATTCATTGTACTTAGCTTGAATGGCAGTGACATATGCACTGTAAATCAATAAAATGTTTCCTTGTTATTATTCTGATGACACATATATGAACGAAAGTCCGCTAAAATATTACTTTAATTTATAAGTAATGTAACTCCGTTTTCTCAAGTTGTGTTCAATATTTTTTTAACGGCATGGTTACATATCGCGCTTATTGTTCAAGACTCAATTCGATAGCATAGAAATCTTGGTCTGGATAAAGTTAAAAGGCTCTTTTTTGGTCAGGTTGTTGTCTTTTTGACACATTTCCATTTTCATTCTCAATTTTAACAGTACATCAGAGAAGAACATTATAAAATGTACAAATTGTTTATGTATCAGATTACGGGTGAGGTTAAAAATTATAAGGTAAAGAATTGTGCCGGACATTCAATTGATGACGTACTATACCGTTATACATCTGTCACGATTTTAATAGACTTTGCATGTATTCATATTATTTCAACAGAAATGAAATGTGAATACTATTTAATTCAGGCAAAACATATTATTCGTTTTTTCTATAGAACCCACATACCCTTTCATTATTGCACACATGTATTCTGACTGCAATTTCATCCGTCTATTTGATTTTTATTTCTTTCTTTCCATCAGTTTTTTAATTAACTGCTCTGAAAAAGTTGCAAAATATAGTTTTGTCGGATAATCCCAACTAGATTAAACTTTAAATCATACTGAAATCAAGAAACACATTGTGAACGGAACATCGGTGGATTTCATACACCTTTAACACGTTCTTACTAGACAATATATGTTTTAAGAGAAGCCTTTTCACGTGTTTCTTTGAAATAACAATGAATTGTAGCTGAGATGTTAAATATATATAGCATTAATCAAAAATAGAAAAATGCTGACATAGCATTGATTTTGTCTTCGGAGGTAACAGATAATGTCTGGAATTATGAGTAAAATATCTTATCATTCTACTACAGCAATAAAAATTACTTATAGTACTTGAAATGAAATAATTTGGAGGTTAGAGTTCCTGGTGTTACCCCCATTGAAAAAATAATATGTTATTGTTTGTATTTAATATGATGAAGTGCTATAAGGAACTCGTGTCGACAAATGTTCTGGGGAAAAAGGTCACAGTCTTATATAATAAAACATGAATTAGAATTCTAAATACTTATTTATGTCACCAATTATTGTCAATAAGATGATATCAGTCGTGCCTTGAAATACACTGTACACACATAAATCCGATGTCCTAACCTCAGGTCGCCGGATTTTTAAATATTTTTTTTAATAAGATCTTATTTGTATTCCATAATGCGTGTACTATTACATGTACATAGCTAACGTTAAACGAAAAAATTACTTTAAATAAGGATTAAAATAAGAAATAGCTGAATGTTAAAGAATTCAGACAATGGACAATAACAAACGGATTATAAAGTATAGATATATGTTATGAAAAAAAAAACATTACAAGTAGAACATACATGTACATGTAACGTAAACCAGTTCAGATTAAACTGGCGGAAATTTAAGTATAAGAGTAAAGTGTCTGACTGATCATTTGAATGTAATATATCAATAGAAAATTTAATATAATTTGTCACCTGAAATAAATAGAAAATTTGTCAAAGATGGGTTTATTTTAGCCTCCCAAAATATAGATAAACAGCAACTTCTAGATGTCACAATTTTACGCAATTGAAGGAGAAACGGACATCTGCTGCTTCGCCAGGTGGGAATGCATAACTGCCATAATACTAAATTTAACCAACTAGGGGGTAGTGTATGCAATATATTTGAGGCGTATACTTAATAACACCGTCGAAATATAAGAACAAAAGCAAAGAACAAGAAAGTATGAATTTAGTAGACAGTCAATACATACTAAACAGTAAATTTATAGAAATACATAACAAAGATGGTACATTATTGTACAACAAAGTACTCCAAAGCCTTTGAATTCGATGATCCGAGATTCACGCGTTGATTTCGTCCTGATAAAGGCCACATACTGATTGGGGTTCGTCCGCCAACTTTCTTAGGCAAAATTTACCGTGAAAGGTATAAATGGTACTGTCCAGCTCTTTTTGACTTTTGATACGCCAAACATTTCTTCTCTGTGTTTTGCTACTAAAACTTTAATATTGAGCGTACCGAATGAAACATATTCAGTGATAAAAAGTGTCGTACCCCAACTTAAACTGTTCAGATCTGTATCAGTCGTTAGTGTTTGTCACAATAAGTTAACTTGTGATTCATGTCATTATCATATATACTCATAATACTGTTGAACAAATGTTGGTGAAAGGCCGATAACTCTGAAGTTTATCATTCCGATTGCAATTTTAGCATGGTACGGTTCAATATAATGGAAATTCCTTCAAATGTTTTTTTACGACTGTGATAAATTAAATATCAACATGCAACAATTAAAATATGTTTTTTTTTGTAAAATGGTAGATACCAACATGGACTTTTAAAAGTTATTTGCTCTTTAGACAATACAAACCTAGTACAACAAATAATCAAACTCAATATTATTTTCACTAGACCATTAGATCACAAAGATCTTCTACGATCCAACAATTTTCAATGCAAAGAAAAACAAAAAATACACAAGATATATAAAATATGTATCCTTTTTTTAAGAAGCAATGTCTGAGATTATGCACATACACTGTTCCATGTTAGGGGAGGGATTTGTGCCAGCTTACACGTTTAACCCGACAAATTCTGTATGTACCTGTCCAAGAATATATAAGAAGGACTTTATATTTGAAACAAGGCGTTTATGATAACAAAAATTACATCGGTGATCGTCGAATGTCTGCCGACTTGTAAATTCAATAGAATGTAAAGCTTTTTTTATTGCAAAGTTAAAGTTAAAAAATCAAGGAAAAAATGGTAAAATCCAATACAGAATAGTTTCATACTCATGTAGACCAAGTCTCTAGTAAACCTACAAGTACCAAATTGTACTATGCAAGTTGAAAAAAAAACCCAGCCTGAATAAGAAACAATTAAATACTTGATATTAACTGAAAATATAACCGATTGATTGATCTATTCTTTATGTTATTATAGAGAATATAGAATTGTATATTTTTAGGTGGCACGGTAGTATTTGCATTCCAGAATTTAGGTTGCTCTTTTGTGTACCCTACTTAGGTTAATGTATCTAAACAGTGTGATTGGACAAAATATACAGTATCAACTGAACATACTTTCCCAAACTGAGGGATGAATCAGGTGTAGAAAAATATGAAATAATTTAACATACAGATGAAGTGAATTTTTGAGAATTTTTTAAAATTTTTTATTCACTGCACCATAAAAGACCTAAAAGTACTAGTGGCCTTAGGTTTTCAAAAAAAAAATAGCAAAAAAAGTAAACGGTCATGATACATATTCAAATTCATTTCTGAATAGTAAAATGAAAGTACTTCAGTTAACTGTGAATGTAGAATTTTTTGCAGTGTTAGAAAGTGTTGAAAATTCTAAAAAGGCTATCATTATCCCTATGGGCCAGGAAATACTACCGTGCCACCTTTAACTCAAAACTCGTCTTAAACTACACATTTATAAATCTGATTATTTTAGATTAATTGTATTTAGCTTGAATGGAAGTGACATATGCACTGTAGGTCAATAAATTGTCTCCCCTTGTTATTATTCTGATGACATATATATGAACAGAAGTCCACTAACATATTACTTTAATTTATAAGTAATGTAACTCCGTTTTCTCAAGTTGTGTTCAATAGTTTTTGTTTTATTTATGGCACAGTTATGAATCGTGCTTTTTGTTCAAGACTCAATTCTGTCAAATAAGACTGAGTGTAAAAACATATAAAACATATAGCAACTACATTTAGCGTTGTAAAACACAGGTAGCATAGAAATCTTGGTCGCAGTCAAAAAGATGTTTTCTGCTGTTTGGTCATGTTGTTGTCTCTTTGACACATTTCCCATTTCCATTCTAAATTTTAACATTACACCAGAGAAGAACATTAGCCGAACTTATGATCCAAGGATCAGATTAAGTATGACGAGCTATCTGTAAGTTTACACAGTTTTGCCTGCTGGATCCCAATTATTTGCACATTAACCTGTTTTTGTTGCTGATTAAATTTTGTCAATATAACGGAATTATAAAAATATTTCATACAGATTTAGTTAGCTATACAACCAGGTTTAACCCACAATTTACTGCTTGTACCTAGTCTGACATATGGTAGTTGTGTTTCATATGTTCTTTTGATTGATATCGTTTGATTATGTCTGTCTTTTAAGACTTCCTTTCTTTGAATATGCCTTGGAGTTTAGTATTTTTGTTATACTTTTCATTACTAGTTTATCCATATTTATTTATAGTGAATGGGGAAACAAGTTATTGCAACTTATATCAATCTCTTTCCAATTTTTCATTAACTACGACAATTCTTAGATGTATTGTTTCATTTCCACCTGTGATTTTGTCTCTGATGAAATTTAAAAAACAGGGAGGGGTTGAATCCCATATATCTAGTTTCAACCCAGTCAGCTTCTTCAAAAGTACAGGTATAAAGTAAGTAGGGGATCACCATCAGTTACATTTATTCATTTGTAATGTATTATGTCCTTTCGGGAATTAGTTGATTGTAGATCATTGATCACCTCTGCTGAATTTATTCCCAAATTGTCTAGACTCGAACGATATTTAACAGTAACAACTGGGATAAATACTTGTGTATGTAAAGGAGTATCTTTATTTTACCATAGATTCTTCTACTTAACCTATTCAGTGTCAAAACACTTTATTTTAAGCTTGTATCAATTGTAAATTGAATTTTGTATGTCGTGTGTTAATTTTTGTCGATTTATTCATGACTGTTCAAAAATAATTATACCATAACGGTTCATATCTATTATGGGAAGAAGAAAAAGTAAAATCACAAAAATCCGCGGAAAATTCAAAACGGAAGGTCCTTAATCTAATGGCAAAATCAAAATTTAAACACATCAAACGAATGGAAACTGACTTGGTACAGGTATTTTCTTATGAATGGTGTCGTTTTGGGCCATAGACTTGAAGTTTAATTATATATTTAGTAAAAAATGTTGGACACATTTCATTACTAAGAATAAAAGCAAATATTATCTATCATTACACTTAATATCATTGAGTTGGAACAAAATTCAATAGATGGACATGAACCTTAGCATCTGAATATGTTTAGACCACATACTGTTAGTTTAAACTAGTATTCCACATTCCAAACTAAAAGACAAATTGAAAGAGTTGGTATTGCTTTGTTTGCTTCGTAAAAAAGAATGGCCAACGTAGATACAAGTATCTTGTCTTATGGAGGGATAAATCCTACTTTGTAAAGGATCACTCTGATTCGAACAAAAAATTCTCTGAAACTGATATTATCAAGATGCTTGATTTCTTGATTGACAACATATTTGTTACGTTCGGAGGACGTGTTTTTCAACAGACTGTCGGCATTCCAATGGGAACAAACTGTGCCCCTCTACTTGCCGACTTGTTTTTATATTATTATGAGGCTGACTTCATGCAGAAACTTCTTAGGAACAAAGATAAGAAGTTAGCAATATCCTTTAACTCTACTTTTCGCTATATAGATGATGTTCTTTCACTAAATAATTCAAAATGTGATGACTATGTGGAACGCATCTATCCAATCGAGCTAGAGATAAAGGATACTACAGATACAGTTAAGTCGGCCTCATATCTTGATTTACATCTAGAAATTGACAATGAGGGTCGGTTGAAAACAAAACTTTATGACAAAAGAGATGATTTCAGCTTTCCAATTGTGAACTTTCCATTTCTAAGTAGCAACATTCCAGCAGCACCTGCATACGGGGTATATATCTTCCAATTGATACGATATTCCCGTGCTTGCATTTCCTATCATGATTTTCTTGATAGAGGGTTGCTGCTCATAAGGAAGCTATTAAACCAAGAGTTCCAAATGGTGAAGTTGAAATCATCCCCTCCATTTTACGGACACCATCACGATTTGGTTGACCGTTATGGAATAATCGTTTCACAAATGATATCGGATATGTTCCTTACGTTGTAATAACAACCCCCTTCCCTTTCATGAATGTGACCTACCGAATTAGACTATTTACCGGATTTGTTATCATATAAGCAACACGACGGGTGCCACATGTGGAGCAGGATCTGCTTACCCTTCCGGAGCACCTGAGATCACCCCTAGTTTTTTGGTGGGGTTCGTGTTGTTTATTCTATGTTGTGTCGTGTGTGCTGTTGTTTGTTTGTCTTTTTCATTTTTAGCCATGGCGTTGTCAGTTTGTTTTAGATTTATGAGTTTGACTGTCCCTTTGGTATCTTTCGTCCCTCTTTTAAAAAGAGAATAAATCGATTTTTTTTCTCTTTTCGATTTTTGCACGAAATCACCTTGGGCCTTACACAAGATCACGCTTCTCTGTACTGTTCGTGACGTAGAAATATGCTGAGCTTGAAGTGATCGTTGACATGTTTGCACGTAGGCATCCAAGAAAAATGAATTAAGAATCAATTTTATAAATCGTGTGTAACAAGTGTACCTTGTGTATTCTATAGTTGTAACTATTTTCATGATATCAATAATAAAAAAATTAATCTTAATTTAAGATTTCAAAGGGTGACCACCCCTGACAAATCCTAGATCCGCCCCTGTGCTCTGACTGAGTTCACCCACCAATATTAGTTGGCAGAGGACTACGTGATTTCAATACCAATAAACTAAGTACTACGATAATTGTTTTCAGTAACTACGATTCGTTCTTTGAAGGTTGGGTTGTGTTCGAATTTCTCTAGAATTTTTTACGATCGTCATAATTTATAGTACAAATATTGACTTAACATTGATAAACGATTCATTGAACAATGTAACAGAGCAATAAAACTCGGTTACTTTCTTAAAATTGATGCTACTTCAAAATATCAGATGGAAAGTATGATTATTACAAAACATATATCATCATAGAAATAACATTCAACTCCTTAGGGAAAAGGGTAAAATAACGACGTTTCTTATGAACTCTTTGATATTTCTTTAGAATGTATCTATATCTTATTGACAATTTAGCAATATTTTGTATGCCAGTATTCTTTTGGGAACATAGAAAGTATATTTGGATAATGATCGTCAAGCAGAAAAGCCATCAAGTCTCGAATTTTGTATTGTAAGGTTAATAAATTCCATATATAATAACTGTTTTCTTTCTGGGTCAATGCTCTAAATGTAATAATGAAAATACTTGCACGAAGAATACATTAATTGTTTTTTACGAGACTACACACATATGAGGTATTACCTATTTTTAAATGCTATAATTGATTAATTACAAAAATAAAACAGTATTATGATCGGATTTACTATATAATGGTCACGTTTGTAAAACCGGGGCACACACTTCAACGACTGTGTAATATCTAATGCACAAAAGCATGTATCACGATAATATCAATTTCGAAAAGGAAAAACAGTTCCTTGTAAATATTGGATTCCAATATGTTCAATGTGTATAGATTGTTTTCCCATATATTTTCCTGATTTTATTATAGATATAGAAAGTCCTGAGGGAGGGTACATAGCTATACAACCAAGTTTAACGCACCAAATTCTTCGTAAAATGCTTATACAAAGGCAGGAATATGACAAATGTTTTGTTTGATAGTCTAGCGTTTGAGTTTATCTGATCTATCGATTCCCTCCTTTTTGAAATAAACTTGGTGTTCAGTTATAACTTTGGTATCAACCGCCCTGATGCTCTGGTAAAGTACTTATTTAGCCAATAAATCGCGATCAGTGAGTTTATAGAAAAGGTTAAGATAACGGCATTGTGACTACGACAGACATAACATATCCAAGCTACCTATGAGGCAAAAAAAAAAAAAAAAAAAAACATAATGGCAACCCAAATCATGATGGCAGTTGAATATTCATTTTTAGAACCCTAGAGGTTTTTCCTGGGCATCTCAACATTCTTATTCTTGCAATCATTCGTTCATTTACGAAATGTAGTATAAATGTAAATAGCAGATGATTCAAATGGTTGTATTTACATTGAACAGAACTTCGATTGTATGTTATCTCGAAGTTTTCTTGCAATTTTAATAACCCTTTTGATTAAGAGCACCCATAGGAAAGATTGTACATAGTAACTTTGTTAAAGGTTTGTAATTTTGAAAGAGTTTCATTGACTATGCAGAAGACCCAGCATTGTAACGTTGATTCTTACGAACATTTATAATCAATTTTAAAATCTGAGTATCCAGTACAACAGAAAAACCCGATCAACAAAACACACGACCAAACATATGATTGTTCAGGATCAACTCTAAAGTAAGTTTCAGTTGAGTTCATGTTGGGTTTCCAAGATAATTGTCACCCTCCTACCTATTTATCTGGAATGATAAAGGTAACAATTCACCATCAAAATAATGACGTTAAGTCAGACGGCAAACCCATAACATTGATAAATAATTTCAAATATAGTTTCTTTTTCCAAAGAATAATTGATATTTAGAGGATATCGGTTTTACGTTAAGAGACAGCGCAGAATGTGCATAATACCTTGAAGATGTTTGATTGTTTAACGTGCCAAACCTTAATTACAAAACTGTCTGCAAGACAAATAGTTCGATGCATTATGTGTTCGTGCTGTGACAACTAAGGAGCAATTTTGTAAATTTTAGAAACACATTCCTCGATTTACTCTATTTGAATTAATGAATTCTGCAAGTTTGTACTTTATTTTTTATCACTCGACAAGTCTATGTGTTTAAGCTTTTGATTTAACACGTTATTGACCAAATAATAAGAAGAAACGAATGCAACATTAATGAATGCTAACTTTTTTTTTATTTTTAAATAACATAATACGTACAAACAGTTTTAGGAACTACCAACAATATTGAACAGCGCATCATACTACATCAATTGCCAGCACCTGACCAAGCAAGTTCACCAATTTTATATTTTGAATATGTGTAGCTGTCATTATCTTATTTGTTCGTTTCCTTTGATTCACAGTTACATTAATTAATGAATATCAGTTTGTTGATATTTGATTTTTAAGACGTGTTGATCGAAAGATACCCATGTAATTGAACTCAAAGATTCAAAAAAAAAAAATACAGACGGAATTAAATATCCAAGATAATAATTAAAGTCAAAATTGTTATTGATTGATTTTAAATAAAGGCAACAGTAGTATACCGGGTTTCGAAATTCATAAATCGATTGAGAAAAAACAAATCCGGGTTACAAACTAAAACTGAGGGAAACGCATCAAATATAAGAGAACTACGACAAAACAGAAACACAACATTAAAATGTAACACACACAGAAATGAACTATGATATAACAATGGCCATTTTCCTGACTTGGTACAGGACATTTCAGAAAAAATGGTGGGTTGAGCCTGGTTGTTTGGCATGCCAAACCTCCCGCTTTAATGACAATGTTAAATATAACATTAAAATGACAACATTACATGACATGACTACAATACAAATAAATGAGAAAAAGAAAATATAGGACAGAGAAACACACGAATAATAGCTAACAAAAGGTACCAGGTTTAAAATTTAACGCCAGACGTGCGTTTCGTCCACACAAGACAAACTAGTGACGATCAGATTTTTTTTATTCTATATTTTCATCAAAACGTACCACATTTTTATCACAAAACAAATATACAGTTTCCACTGATAAATAAAAGCAACTGCGTTAGATTGTTAATGCAGAAGGACAAACAGAATCGTAAAACATTCTTTGTATTTGTATGTCAATATAGCATAATCATAAAACAACATAAACAATTATAGAACTGAAGCATTACGCAAGGCTGTGGTTACGTGTACATCTATAAAAGCTGTAAGTCGACAATGATGCAACTCGTAATGTACTTCATCTGGCAGACTGACACAGATATATGTATTTATAATTATATTACAAAACTGCTATGTGCTTAAGATTTTAAAGTTAAAAGAAGAATCATACTCACGTTATCAGAGCAAATGTTAACTATATGAAATAATGTGTGTACATGAAAAGAAGTTTACGTTTTTTCATGCATTATATTGATCATGTCTTTTTGTTAATTTCTCATGTCTTCCATACGACTTTTTAATTTTTGTAAATAATTTTGATTTTCAGATCAACAGCATAAAATAACGTAATTATTGCCTTAATTACTGTTTATCATATTTGCATTGCTTTTTGCAGTGTTTTACAGAAATATGCGACCATCAAGCGTTTAACTGTTTTACTTGCTGCTACAGTTATTTTACTTTTTTTTTTATATAAATCATCTACATACAACAATGTCTTAGTATGTATGTTTGTTATGGTTTTTTAACAATGACACATGTATACCTTTTTTACTACACTAAGTCGTTGTGACTATCTTGGACTTCTTGTAAATGTAAGATAATTCTTAGAACATCTGAACAACCGAAAAACGTTGAGACTAATTTGTTAATCATAATTGTTTTTTTTAAATGACTTATTTATAAGTTCATCTAAGTTCTCTGACAAGGATCTAATAACTCAATTTTGGCAGGAAACCATCATTGTACCAAATTTGAAAACAATTAATTCTGGTAGAATTTGGCGTTCTTGCCAAAAAGATAAACAGTACTGAGATTTGACTTCATTTTTTTTTTAGACAAATTGATATATCCTCAGATGACGCTTCAATTTCACATACTTATTCGAGATAACAATAACGTTACAAATACACTCTTTTTATTGTCTATCACTACTGTGCTACCCCAAAAAAGGGAGATGAGGTCATGTGTAAATGAATTGTAAGTCTTAAATGGTCATTTTGATTTAACTTTCTTCGGAAAAATCTGGAACTTATAACGTGGAATGATTGACTGAACAAGATGTGTTTCTTAGTGTTCAAAGTCTTAAAAGAGCTGTTCATATCAAAACTACCATTTCAGTTAACAACATTTTTAACTAGTGTAAGCGTCAACAGGTACAGCGTAATGTATTATATATAAACGACACAAAAAAGCAGATGGTATGCTACTGCTGATAAATAGAATACTGAGAATTGGAATCTTGAAATCATCGTTATATTCTAGTTTGAAGTCGTAAATGTCCAGTTAAAGATCAAACTATCAAGCAGACCTTCTATTGTTGTTAGTATCTTTAATATCAAATTCAGTAGGATATCTGAGATTATTTTGTGGCAGGACATAAACAATTTATTTTAAAGTGATTTTAAAGAAGTTTAGAGAACCCACAGTTTGTGGCGGATTTCGTGGTACTCAGTCTTTTACTTTTACATGTTGTTTCCGATGCAATGTTTTTGTCTTTTTGTCGATTTTGGGTTCTCAATTTTATTTCTAAATAAAATAATTTTACACCTTGTCGACGAAAAAGAAAGAAAAAGTAAACTTTAATTTTCACAGATATGCCCAAATCTGATCCATTTGCTGCTGAACCTTTTGGAGCACATGAGATCACACCGGGATCGTGTTGCTCAGTCTTTAGTTTTCTATGTTATTTTTTTGTGTATTGTTGTTGGTCGTTTTGTCTGTTTCTTCTTTGCCATGCCATTGACAGTTTGTTTTTGACTTATGAGTTAGAATATTTCTTTGTCATCTTTCGTTTATCCCAAGTTAAACTTGAAAAAAAAACGATGTTCTAATCGATTGTGTATATGAGATAATTCTGACAGAAAATACTTGAATGTACTAAATTGCAATCTTATTATATCGTAACAAGCTGCTTCAGTTTCGATCATTGGCACCTGTTTGTCTCTTCACAAGACATTAAAGGTGTAGAGTAAAGCGAATTATGTTTATGAAGTATCATATATTGTTTGTATAATATGATACTAAGACATCAATATTGTTCATTTATCCGATGATAATTTATAAGTGGTACGATCCACTCATTAAAGAGTAAACATACCATCTTTCATCTGAGCGTTTATAACGAGTGTTTTCTGTATAAAACAGTCGCTGGTATAATTACACATGATGGTTTTGTAACATTTCTTATCTTTTGATGTAGCACTTAATAATAACAACAAGCAGTAAGTGCTGTATCATCCTAACAACCCTCTTATATATGTGATAGATGGATTGATAGAGCAATGGGCGATACGAAAATTCTTCATTATGAAATCACCTGGTCCTAAAGTAAATACACGCAATTTATTAACTGATAATTGAACTGTTTTGCTTTGATGACAGATACAATACCAATGCCTGAAGAAAAAGATATTTACACTAAAAATATGAGCTCGGGATCCAAACAAAATCGGATATTTGGATGGCCGTGTTGTGAACTCTATATGACTGTTTTTTTGTAATTGTGGTCCTTTGTTGCTGTATTTTTACCTATATAAACCAATTATAGATACAAGATAACTTGAAAATTGTACATATAATAAGTTATAATTAAAACTAAAAATCTATATGAGTTAAATTTTGTCTATTTTCACTTCGAAACATGTGAAAACTGTCTGTTACATATGAACTGGAGCAATTAAACATAATTCCAGTTTTAATTTTAAGGTGCTCGGTAAAGTTCCATTAATTTGTATATGTGATATTTCTGTCTAATCAAAATAGAAAAGTAGAATTATAGAAAGAACAAACAATGAACTGAATGTTACTTTAATCTTGTAAAGTTTTAAAACAATTGCTGCATTCGCTTTCATTTTGTTGATTGTGAAATGTTCCATGCTAAAAAGAAAAATAGTCACATATAAAACTACGTTGGACTAAACATATCTTGTTTTTTTTATTTTCCTTACATAAATAAAAACATATCATATATTTTAAAGATATTCTATTATTCAGTTTTAATTGATTTTAATCTATTTTGTCCATTTCTTATGTCTTATCAATGATTTTATTTGTTCTCAAAAAGTGTTGTAAAAAATACGTAAAAAACAATTTCACGAGCAACAGGTTTGGAAACCAAACAATGCTCTTCAACTTTGTACTTTTTTTTGGCCTTTGAGGCTTTATGTTATTCGAACATCACAATGTCAATGGCAATAGACTATAAAAGGACGAAGAGACAAACAGTTTGTGTTGTCCAAGGTGCTCTGGAAGTGAGCAGAATCGAACAGTTTGTATGATTATATGCAAGATAACGTTTTCAATGTGCACGGCAAGTTTCTCTGGAATATGCTTCACAAGGTATGATAAATGTTACATCGTTATTGTTTTAATACAATCCATATCTACATGAATAAGTAAGCTTTTTCACGTTCTTGAATTAAGCGATTAAATTTTGGCCATGCCACTGTTCGCCTG
The DNA here is from genome assembly GCF_965363235.1 of Mytilus galloprovincialis. Lineage (NCBI taxonomy): Eukaryota > Metazoa > Mollusca > Bivalvia > Mytilida > Mytilidae > Mytilus > Mytilus galloprovincialis. Next base: position 76,943,643 of record NC_134846.1, on the reverse strand, counting down.
TGTCTGATTAAGAACTATCTATCACGCAAGAACTTTTGACACAAAACACATTCTCGTTCACAGGAGATTTGACTAAACTCAAGATTACTAATTCATCGTTCAAAATAGCATTAATCTTCATTTCCTAATTCGATTAAGGATTTAAAAAAATAAAATTAATAGGCATGCAACATTAATAAATCCGTTGTAATTTGTTTGAAGGTCTCATTTGCACCTTAATTCGGTACACCATTAAAAGATTTGCTTGTCGTTAAAATAATTATCGACGAACGAATAAAATAATTCAAACAAATGAAGTTACATCATAGTATACTGTTGGGAATAGTTCATGTGAGTCAATATCCATAAATCAAATTGCCATTTTAAATGTTCTTCAATATAAAGGTATATTCCATTTTATCGAAGAAAAAGTTTCACCACTTTAACTGATGCAAACATTTTAAAAGAATCAATTATTGATATATATATATATATATATATATATATATATATATATATATATATAAGTATATTTGAAATAAAACTGCTAAATGTGATAACTTCAGTTTTTTCTCTTTCTGAGAGGCAAACTATCACATCGGATACGATTAGTATACACAATTGTATACATTACAATTGGGTGGCTTCTCCAGAGCGCATGCCCACTGTAGTCGACTTCCTTAAGAGACCACAATGACTGTGTCCATATTTTCGTTCAGACTAAACGTATGTTCTCACTAAAACATTTTTACTGTTAACACAAATTACAGTTTCTTTGGTTGCATCATGGATTTGCATTTTACTTACTAAAATTCCTTTGTAAAACGAAGTTTTTATTGACAATCCGTTTCTATATATGCTTGCATTAGTAATTAGTAATTTGTAGTTCAGTGTTTCTGTTGTCCGTTGTTTTCCTCTCATAGTGATGTGTTTCCCTCGATTTTAGTTTGTTACCTGATTTGTTTTTGTTTCATATGACCTCTAATGGTATACTACTGTTGCCTTTATTTGCTATACTGAATATTTCTATCATTCTGTATTAGTTCATATCAGTCCAGGCTCAAATATGTGTTTTGCCTGATGTGATCACATTTAAAGTTTGATTTAGTGTTTAATGTAAAGTATGATTATGGGATATAAACAAATATACATGTGCTACATATATTAACTTAAAAACTCGACAGTGAATTACACAAAAAATAGTTTTACATGCATGACTAACCATCAAAGTTCAGAAGGTTTCTGTCATACATGTATTTTAGTTGCCTACAACCACATACCTTTTTATAGAATACGTTTCTTCGTTTTGTCACAATGATAATTAAACATGCATTGCCATTAATGTTTCCCCTTGTGACTCACATTTTTTTAAAATTGTATATTAAAGCTTTCGGGTTTGTATTACCATAGCCGTATTTGGCACAATGTTTTGGAATTTCGGGTACTAAATGCTCTTCAACTTTGTACTTGTTTGGCTTTATAACTTTTTTGATAAGAGCGTCACTGATGAGTCTTATGTAGACGAAACAAGCGTCTAGCGTACTAAATTATCATCTTCGTACCTTTGATAACTATTATTAGACAAAATTAATTCAAATACTGTTTTGTGCAAGTCATTTCGTGGAAACACTAACAAGCTAATGGCTACTCCCCATTTCAGTGACATTATTGTGAATCATTTTTGATACTTTCATTACGAACACTTGCATTTACCCTCCAGATTTATTTAATCACCTTTGTTCACAACATTAATGAAATAACAAAACAGTTTGTATAAGTAACAGTCTTACACAATTAATGAATAAATTTCAAGACATGAATGTAATATTTTGTGTGGAAAACGAATGTATCAAAACAAATTCTTTTAACAGTGTAGCAAACTTATTTCTACTACTTGTTTGAGAGGAGATACTTGTGGTCTTTGTGATATCGACGACGAATTGATGTCAGATCGTCATGGAATACAATAGTTGACCTGGCTGTACTAAAATAAGTGCAGTAATATGCTAAACTGTAGTTTTGCAAAGCCATTGCATTTTTCACGTCTAAATTGAATGCAAAGTTGTGTTAACCACGTAGCCATGTATTCCCTAAAGGAATGGATTATACATAGCTAAAATTATTCTTAGAGTCCTGTGGGAAATTATTTAAATACAGCCTGTCAGGGAACGCGTTAGAATTTACATTTACGCTTGCTTTAAGAAAGATATGCTCTTAATAGTCAATTAGGAAGTGTTTGCCAACAAACATGCTGAATTTCCAATCAAATATGTAATTATAATCATTAAACTTAAAAGTCTGTGTAGTATTAAGTGAATTAAGAAAGTAAACATGTAATTCCCATTTGGGAAAACTAAATAATTTTGCTTTAAATTTCGACCTTCATATGGTCGTATTTCATCTTTTTTTCTTTAATAGTTTCGTCATTCATTATTCAAGTTTTGTTTAATGTACTCAGAAACAGGAATCATTAGCAATTTGTAGTTCTATAGAATATTCTATAGATATATTCATTATACTCTTTTAAGTTGTGTATTTTATTGAACTTTGACAGCCTAAATTCAATCTGAAGAATATCTTTTATTCGTTTTGATTTCATTTGACCTCCGATGAAGATAAACGAGGTGAAGGGGTAAATACGTTCAGCTTCCTAATTGTTTACTTTCCATGTTTTTGCCTCAACATTCAAGCAGCGCCTGTATATGAGGTATGTATTTCACAGTTGATACGATTCCAGAGATTCCTATCATGATGTTTTATAGAGGTTGTCGCTACCTACACGGATGATGTTAACCCAATAGTTCAAAGTGATGAAGTTGAAATCATCCCTTATATTTTTTTGCCGATGCCGTCATGAGTTTGTTGATCGTTATGTGATATCCGTTTTAAAGATGACGACATGTTTTTATTTTCGTAACCACGATCACGTCCTAAATCCGAAACATGACCAACCGAATTTATCTACCGGTTTGTACTTTTTACACGAGCAACACGGTGTGTGCCACATATGAAGCATTATCTGCTCAGCCTTCCGGAGCACCTGGTATCCTGATATCAACCCGGTTTTTGGTAGGGTTCGTGTTCCTAAGTTTCTTGTTTTCTATGTAGTGTTTGTATACTGTTTTTTTATGTTGTTGTTTTTTTTGCTTTCATTATTCAATTTATTTGTATATCAATTATCTTTCATCAGTATGATTGCAATAATCGTTAGTCTTTTATCATTCTATCTGTGTGTGTAGTACCGTGATTCTTGACGATCCCCTACCTATTACACTTGCGTTATTAATGATTTCTATAGACTTTTATTTACCTATAACATATTGAAATATCTCCGATTTCATCTCCACTTTTATCTAAAAACCAGCGATAATTACATTTCAATCATATAAACCAACGATGCAATCTGGTATGTACACAGTGAATAAAAGGAGAAAGGGGACAACAACATATATCATGTTTATCAAATCAAATGTCTAGAGGGTACATACAGTCTTCCAGTCTTCAACGATAAAACCGTATGTAGAGCTGAACATTGTTCCCATGTCCACATCAGTAAAATTAATTCAGGATTAAATTTAAAAACAGCAGCATACATACATACATGATACAGGAACTGTTTATCATGATATTACTGATAGGCTCGCAAACATGTTCAAATATATTTACGGTAGATAATGTTGAATGCAGGGCATGATATAATTTTCTTTTCTGGTTTTGGCACACGTACAATGTTTGTTTGTTGTATGTTTAATTGTCTTGTTTTTAATTTCTCTGAGAATTTAGTAGTATGCTGTTGGTATGGTCTGTTGTACTGTTTAGTATATTTGGTAATTAGCATTTTCATCACATGTTAATCAAACTAAACGAAACCTATTTGAATTGATATTTTGTATATACTCACACTTTATGAGTTCGCTTTTCACTTAGTTATTGATGGTTCCTCTGAATACTTTAAACACAAATGCCTATGAAATTGATTCTCAGAAAAATCGAGAATAAGAAGAACGCAAGACATTTCATTATTTTATTTTTGTGAAAATGTTAAAAAATAGATGATATGTTTTATACACTTATTTACAAATGATATTGCATCAATTAACACAGATCAATAAAATAAAGGCACAGCTTCCTCAACTTTAGTCATGTGACATCAAATTATAAACAAAACAGACATTTGCATAATGAAATTTATACATCGTTGTTGCATATATCACAAAATACTTATACTTCTCCTTCACCAAAAGTATATGCTCCATTCCTTGACGATGGAGATTCTTTAGTTAAATTATCTCCTTCAGATGCATTAGTTTTTGTACTATGATTTTCCTGAGTCAACTTACTGTCGTCACCACCTATTGCATTATTATAACTAGGTGATCGCCTTAAGGTAGAATCCCGTCTTCTTTGACGCATGTCGCCATTAGATGTCTCCGCTACCTTTGGTTTGTTTTCTATAGTTTCGTCTTCGACTTTAGAATCCTGATGACCAATACTTTCAAGTTTATATTTCAATGCTGGCGCTTGCTTGATTGCCCTTCATGAAATTAAAATAAAAACACTATGTCAGATTAATATTTTACATGTGCCTGTCAATAGAAAATGTACGTTTTATAATTTTCTTTTCAAGGTGTACTTGTTTCTCTATTCACGAAAATTTCAATCGAGCGAAGACAGTAACCAAGATTTGTTATATCTTATATATCGCTTCAATATCGAATTAGTTTGACATTACTTTCAGTTTTTTTCTAAAACTCATTTGCGCTTTTGAATTATGCTTTCATCATCCTTATTCAAAAGCTCGATATTTTGTTCCCAAAAATATTAGAATAATTAAACAGCTTAAAACTTTTAAAATCCGTCTTTTAGCTATTGAAAATTATTATCACCTACAACTGTACAGTTTACTCACCCGATTTCTCTACTTAATTTCTGTATCTTTAATAAAGCAAGATCTAATTCGTGCTTTGCTTTCCATAGCTGTGTCTCACACAGAGGATCTTTACATTTATGTTTCTTGTGTAAGTCTATAGCTTCCATTATTGTCTGTTCGAACGTCAATGATTTGCCCAAACTCTGAAGAAAAATAAGGCGTTTTTGATATTTCAAATCAAATATTCATATAAAGTGGTTCTGAAACTTCCTGTTTTATGAACTCCTGCCTATGGAATTCTTATACTTTCACAATAATCACCCCCGATATTCTTATCAATTTGTGATATCTTTTCTCAAAAAAAAATAAAATCACTTATGTGACCAAAATGGTTAAACTTCCACTTTTTTTTAAACAAATCAAAAATGAAATCAAAACTATTACAAGAAGAAGAAGGTAAGTATAAGAAGAAGATGATGTGGTATAATTGCTTACTCCAGAGTTTGTTTTGTTGATATTACAAATCTGTTACCTGTTTATAAAATATAAAAAAAGAACCGTTCAAACCGGCAACCATTGTTCAAATCAATGCCGGAATTTCCTACTTCAATGTGACTCATAATCCAAACATTTCACAATAGCCTTTTATGGCGCTATCTTTATAAATGAAATGCTCACCAGACTCACTAAGGCACAGCATCCACATTTGTCATACTCCTTCAAACATTTACGCCCAAACCGGAAGTACAAGTGTTCTAATATTAGGAGCAAACCTCCTAGAACGATACCAGCAGCTAACAGTATGAAAGCACTTGTAAAGTTGAGTATCCCTAACTCATCACTAGACCTTTTCTGATTCAATTTGGAATGACATGCTCCTGCAAGCCAAAACTTCCGAAGTCTTTCTAGTTCTCCTGAATATACAAAAGATACGAAACAATGATATAAAATGCGATTGAATGACCAAAGACTATACATATGTTCGCAAAAAATGTCGTCATCACGATTACAATAAAAAGTGAAGCTATTTCTTAAAACCATAGAAAATCTATTATTTAGATATAAACTGGAACAATTTTTAAAATACAATATTATTTTTGAACTGTATCTCCGATTTTAAATATTACCTTTAGTGGAATAAAAAATAATTATCTCCCTTTTTGTAACACATTCTACATCGATATTCAAATTAAGAAAATAAGAAAATGTTAAAAATTTTGAAAGGAGGCATATTTTTTCCTAAAACTGTGGTCAGATCACTGTAATTTCCCCCTGCTTACCTTTGTAAGTAATTGTACTTAACAATATTGTTTTGCAGTTAATAGACCAGTGTTTTAGTTTGATAACGATCTATCATTACGACTTATTCTCCTGTTTGACTTCATATGATAATTTTAGAACAATTTGCACATGATTATTCACAATATATTTATAGTATGATGAAGTATAAAAATTTAGAGTGGGGAAGCGAAAATGAATTTCAAACTAAAAAAAAAGACTTTAAGGGGAGAAGTGATGATTGTCCATTTTCGCCCTTTTAGACGCACATCCGTAACTTAATCGATTTATGAATTTCGAACAGCGGTATACTACTGTTGTCTTTATTTAATATGTCATTCTAGTAGTTTTATGCACGATATATTTCTATAGTCATAACTTCTTATTTGTATTCTGGTTGTATATTTTGTTACAGGTTTGATCAAAGTAAGCCAGAACGAATGGAAAACAAATGTGTAAATTTCTAAACATTATCACCCCATTTAACCCATCTGTTATGTAATGCTATCAAACTATTTACTTTTTTATATTTGTTAAATAAAAAGATAGCTTTGGCATATATGTATATTTCTGTTATTTTGATGTAGAACATGTAAGTGTCTCTACGAAATTAAAACAATGAACAAGAAATTATATATTTCTAAGACTTATATATGACCCTTACCGTCTTCTTGTAGATCAAGTATAATGTTGTTAACTTCTGTTACTAAATCAGTGTCAGTCTCTAGTGGAAATCCTATTCCGTAACCTGTCATAGCGTAGGACTGTCCTACTGTTCTTAAGTCACAATCCGGATCAATACCTACTTGATATTCCAATGGGGTTGCATCATAAATAAAAGCGTTGATGTCCCTATTAAATGTGAAAACAGCCTTTGATAAAGGTTAATCAAGCAAATATGGACATGTATCTGATAGAGAATTTCATTCTTTTTCTTTTATGTAATATAAAACATTGTTCTATATAGCTGAACAATAGAATAAAGCATAAACTCTATGTATTTGTATTTACATTTATTTGATTGTGAAATTACAGAGACAATTAATAAGTCAATCATTAAACGAAATCAACAAATATTTTCTTCTAGTACACGATGAAATAAAGATATACGGTATTGTCCATGTTATTTGGTTTGACTATGTGGAAGAGGTTGTTTGCCAATATACTTCTGTGCATATATTGAGTTGACAGTACTTAATCGATTCTATTTTATATGATTGTATCTTAGTTTTGCTAAAGCGATGGCATACTAAATGCAAAAAAAGTAATATACGCAACAAGTTATATAACTGTAACAACTTACTGTCTTTTCAATGCTGCTATAGCCTCGGGAACTGATGGCTGCATGTATTGGTACATATATTTGTACATTCCTGGTCTTGTTTCACGCAGATTTTCTTCTGTGCTTCCATTTGGAACAGTGGCAAATTTAAATGGACGAGGTTTATGCTTATACGGATTTGTTAGCTGTTAAAAAATGAAATAAAATAAAAAATAGTTTTATTACTACCTTCATAGATAACTCTTCTCTTTTTATAATTAATGATATTACCAATGTTATTTCAACTGATCGGGCGGAGCTTATGTTTTAATTTGCATAAGGACAGTCTATTTGAAGATGTGTGTGATAAGGATGATTGCCGTTATAATTATAACTGATTTCTAATCACCTATCAGTGTCATCAAAGGAATTTACAAAAGAATGACTGGACACTTCATTGATGAGTTTATTCTAAAACACCTATCTATAGATGGACTGGTTTATTATGAGCGAACCGGTTAAACTCCGCCCAGTCAAGTGAAATAAATTGAGTAATAATCTTGTATTAAATATTATATTTCAAACCTGACTAAAGTACACAAGAGATAACATGACCTAAAATAAGTATTAGAGCTATCATAAAAGTCACTTACTCGCCAGTCTTGTATCCCTGATAAATCATAGTAGCTTTCTTTTGTTATCATGAAGGCTGCAAGGTTAGCTGTATAGCTGGCAAGGAAAACCAATGCAAACAATGCCCATACATTTCCAAGAAAACGGCTTGATACACCACGTGGGTTATCAGCTGAAACGGCTGCACCAAACAACATAGCCCAAATTAACCAGAAAGAACGGAAAAGAGAAAACTTGTGTTCTATACAAAAAAAAAAAGAAAGATTAATTTATAGAATATAAATGACATTTTACTGTAATCTTAATTTGGTAAACCATATTTTTTTGTATTTGTGGTGTATGAGCTCTTTTTAATTGATAAATAATTAAATGCATATGGAATCACACTTTTAAAGAAAATCTCGATATTTCTGATAAAAGTATAACATGTGACCAACTAGGACAGCTATGTACATGTTGTAACATAATTTTAGTAATTGAAATAATGTTTTCATTGAATTACCAGATTTTGATGCATATACGCGCATATCAAACAATCAGATCAACACCATGATGTAACGAAAATAAACAATAGGAAAGGAAATGTCACAGACACATTAATTTTGGTATGGATATTGCCATTTAAATATGTGTTTGTATGTCTTATTTGTGCATTATTTTTTGAAGTGCATCGTAGATCGAGTGGTAAAAGTGGTTCATGTTATCATGTTCATCGACAATTTGCCTGTCATGCTTTATGTTGTACGTTCGAACCCCAATCACAGCAATGCGAATTAGAATCCGATCTTAATTAACTAGGAATATCAGTTTGCCTGCCAAGTTTCGACGATTCTCTCTGTGTTCTCCGGCTTCCGCTGCCAATAAAAATAAAGCCACCATGATGGAGCCAATTGTGTTGAAAGTATGACTAATGTAACAGATATAGTTACAACAGGTCAATCATAATAATAATAATTCATCTTTCATAAGATTTCGGCGGTGTGTGATATAAAGGATTGTCAATCGAGGACAAATGACATTCAATGGTTCATTCCCTGACCTAACACTGACAAGAAAAAAATGTGGTCGTTTACTTTATCTTTGTGTAGCTTGTATTAATACATCTATATTTATTCACACACAAAATACATGACATTATATGAGGGTTTCAGTTAAAAGTCATTTAAAGAATTTATTGAAAGTTGACCTTTAACCTCAAATTTACCTCGTAGTTACCTCGCATTGGTGTTTTGCCTTGATCCAAACCAGCTGGACTTAACCATTCAAATATGAAAATAGAAGCACCAATAGAATGGACACTGAATACTAAAATAAGACACCAAGCTGGATAATCGTATGGCTCTGAAATTAATAATAAAAAACTTCTCAATATAATTATGAAATACTATTATAATTCATTTTACAAATCTGTTCGCGCATTTACCACTGTTATTCAAAGCAAAATACTTGTCTAAGTTACCTGGGACGTTTAAGGTTTCAATTTTCTTACAATGAAAACACTAAATCGTTGTTCAATGCAGAAATTGATGATGGACTAAAATATGACCAATAACATAACGAGCATAAATATGCCTATATCACAGAGGTTGAATAATACGAGTCCATAATAATAGGCCTCATATTATTGCAAAAAGTGTTTTATTTTACTCTTGTAATTTCTTTTGGTATTTGAAAGTTAAACTTGTGATCATCGCGAGGATTTTACTCTCATTTTATAATCATGTATGTAAATGAATACAAGTACCTAAAACAGCAGTAGCAGATATCGCTCCTTTAGTTAATGATACAATAATTGTGGTTCCAGTTTCCAGGAAAGGCATGGAAAACATGGCGGCTTCACTTCGTCTTGGTGTAATTTGCATCGAAGTGACAACCATATCTGCGTCTCCGTTCATCAATAGTTCAATTAGACCATTCCATTCTCCTGTTACCTTGAAGAAACAGAAAGTGAAAGCATTTTAGAATTTTGAATGTCATTACTGCGCTAGCACTGTTATCTAATATTAACAGTTTTAACAAGAAAAGTATGGTACGCTTTTTGTTTTTTTATATGTTTTAGATTTTGATTTTGCCATTTGATTTTTGACTTACCGTTTTGAATTTTACTTGAAGTTTGGTATTTACTTTTTAAGATTAAAACACAAATCATTTCAATTGAGATCTTCTTGTCAGTAATGAGAACCAGTATAACAAATGTGCACAGAGAGTAAGTTTAAAAGGTGGTTTAAAGATAAAACTTCTGAAAACCTTTATAAAAGTATTAAGGAGCCTTCCTCTTTCGTTCAATTTTGTCAGATTTTACGAACTTCCCCTTTTTAGATTTACCTTGAACTTCGGTATTTTCAAATGTTACTTTTTTGTCATTAGATAATGAACTATTGACACCTGGACTATAGTAAACAAAGTCAGCTTACCAAAACAACAGGCGATGGTAAAACGTAAGCTTCTACAATATTACGTACGTAAACTTTAATAAAAGAGGGACGAAAGATACCAGAGGAACAGTCAAACTCATAAATGTTTCGCATAGAAAGGACTGAAGCCCTGAAATATGTCGAAATAATTATCTTCGTTCATGACATAGTATTATATTTTACTAAAACAAGGAATAATGCATGAAAAGGATAACATCAATTACTGGCCTAAACATCAGACCACAGCAGTCACCAACATCCCACTCTTCCTTAAAAGACATACTAGTTGTGCAGATATGCTGACTTGGTTAAAGCACAACACATGGGTTGAATTAAAAAAAAACAAGTAATGTGGTATGCTTGTCAATAAGAAAACTGTCCACTATAGCAAAGAGCAACCCCCCGTACTAGTAAGTTGTTAAAGGTCCATGGAAGATGAGATTTGAAATAATTCAAAGAGAAAATCAACGGCTTAATATGTGCTTAATGCGAAATTAACAAAAAAAACAACCCCAATTATTGTAGACAGTAAATAATGACCAACAATGGATAACAAACAGAAAAATGATGTGCCTGTTTAAAATAAATTAAAGTATTGAAAGAGGTATTATATCATAAGTTACAGGTGTGTTGATTACCCCCTACGGACGCAAAGAGGGTTAGTAAAACTTATAAGGGGTGAGTATAGAACGGTCTGTAGTGAACCGTATATACCACAGGGGAATTTTCTTGCCAAGTTTTGTAAATAAAATAATCAATGAAATACAATAATATTTATAGACTACGTCACTATTAATAATTAATCGTGAAGTCATGATACACACATGAATTTTGCCTATCCCCGCTAATCCATAGGGGTCACATCTTGACGGCGTTCAACCAATCACAACGTCACTAATTAAACATAAGTGCGGTATTATCATTTTGTATCAGTAAAAATAATAAAAATAAATTAAAATAACTAATAAAATTCAGAATCATACTCACTGCTGTATAAATAAAATCTTGGATTCTGCTAAAAACTTAAAACCATTTGGATGCCCGCTAATATTAATCTTCATATGCAATGTCTACTAGAAGATATTGAATACCAATTTGTACTAGACGGACGATGCGGTTATTAAATTCTAATGTTTTGAATTGACTACTTACTTGAAAACATTTACACAAATATTCACACATTGTTGTCAATAATTGAATTCGATGCGACTGTCATACAAGTGCGCAGTTAAGCTAGTTATAGCTGAAAAATTATTGTACCAAATCATCCTTTGATGTGCTCTAGCATTTGATTTTGCCATTTGATAAGGGTCTTGTTTGGTTTTTTTTTCAACTTTATACAAATATTGTATTAATATATTATACCATATCTTGAATTCCGAACGTCCTATCTGGAACTTCAAACAAGTTAAAATCGAATTTCATTTTGTCACTCAGAACCAGTAACAAATCTATGCTCAGTCCTGTGCAACAGTTTACAACTGTCCCGTTCTCGTATGTTGTATCGTTTCCACTAAAAAAAAACATTCAAGAACATTCATAAAAGTAGATAAATATTAAAGAAAAAGAAATAATATTTCCATAAATAAGTCATGTGTTTCTTGATATGTTCAGAAACCTTAAAATAAGAAACGTTGGAAGCTTAACACTAATTGTACTATTTTAAAACATTCAGAATTGGACTGGGATAAACTTTGTCAATTTTAGTTTTAGTAACTTTAGTTTTAGTAACTTTACTATTTGATAAAACAGTTAACACACATACTTGACAGTACTATAAAAAAACAGGTGATTTTATTTTATTATGCATTACATAATTTTGTTCTTTGCTACAATAGGCTATGAGCTAGCTATGAATAATATTGAGTACTCTTAGATATGTTCTTTGTGTCTTTAGTCATATTGAAAATTGTGTTTTGTGCTTTGTGTCGGTGTGACGAATCCTTCATTTTGCAACTTATTTTAACAGTGTTTGCCTGTGTTCTGATGTTATACTACAGGATAGTGGTGAATTGAGCCATTTGGAATAAATTAACTCACCATATTATGTTTGTAGCAAACTGAGGAAGGAGACCCTTTGATTCAGTTTTTTTTTCACTGTCGAGCATGTTTGCATGTTTGTTGTTTTGTACATGAGAGATAGGCAAAAGTTAACAAAGTTTAAAGGTTTTGGTTCATTATTTTGTAAATAAATTAGGCCGCAAGTTGTCTGGTTTGAATTGTTTTACATTTATCATTTCGAAGACATTTATAACTGACAATGCGGTATGGTATGACAAACAGACAAACAATAGTACAGAAGACACAACATAGAAAACTAAAGACAAAGCAACACGAACCATATCAAAAATTGGGGGTGATCTCAGGTGCCCCGGAAGGGAAAGCAGATCCTGCTCCACATGTGGCACCCGTTGTGTTGCTTATGTTATTACAAATCCGGTAAATGGTCTTATTCGGTATAGCACATTCGTGAAAACGGAAGGGTATTGTAGAACATATCCGATATCATCTGAGTAAGTTATATTTACATTAGTATATCGAAAATCAGATCAAATTCTACAGGAATAACAACTGTTGAATAAGACACATATATTAAATGTTCAAACTGGCTTATATAATGACAATTATCTGATCAGTTATTTGATTTGAAATATCTGTCAGATAGGATCATCCGAAATGATACTGAATAGAAATCACCTATAACTCACTGTTCAGTAGCGTTGTAAACCACTCTACATTTTGTAGCAGGATAATTACATTTCCCCGTAAGAGCATCTGTTGGTCTGTACATCACATATGGTGCTTCATTCAAAGTTGCAATATTGAAAAACCGGCGAGCTGGTCGGCCGAGTGGAGGAAACGGTTGATTTCCAGGCCATGTGATACTGTTCAATTCTATTGACGGCTTTATTTCTGATCCGACTCTTTTCGGAAACCAATCACCGACCTAAAATTATCAACGAAGGACGTTGTTTAATGATTATCAATCACAAATTGAAAACATTAAAATGTCAAATCAAATGTTTTTGATTTTTTTTTAGTGGAAATGCCAAAATGCTAGAAAATTTAGTGACTGACTATCCCTTTAATAATATTTGATAGTAAATAAAAGAAACAATGAAAATAACTCTCATTTATTTATGTGTGGTTGAAGATACACGTTGGGTTTGTTTTTTTTCGATTAAAAAGAAAGTTGGAAGAGGGGATGATCTGTTTACTATATATTTTTGTTGTACATTTTAAGGTCATGTAGTGATTTTAACTAGTTAAAAGTAGTGAATTTATCAGTTTTCTTACCTTTATCCATTTTTTTGTTACTCTCGTTCTTTCCGTTTTCTTCTGTGTGTTGAGTATATTTAAGGATGTGTATTGATTCAATCCATTTTCGGTGAACTCAACAGAGGAACGCAAATCCTTCAGTCTTATTTTAAGCATTTCACTGAAATAATAATAATAGTAATAGAGCAATATATATTTGTATCTTTCTGAATTTGTTAGACGTGTTGATCAAATACAAAGTCTGTCATTATGAAGAAATGCAGTAATATCTATCATTTATATCTCAATAATAAATTTAGGACATAAATGTATTGTGTTTTAAGCTTGACTTTCGTAAAACTTGATTTTACTGTCGTAAAAATCAGTTTACCTAGTGACGCGTCTAATGCAGCATATTAAAATAAATACCATTTAATAAATATCAGGCTTGAAATGAAAGAAATGAAAAAGTCCGCGAAACTGTAGCATTGTCCTCAGCTTTTAAACAATGTGACGTCATATGTATACTCACGATGTCAAACATAAACATAAAAAAATTTGAGGCTCAGAATGTGACTCTCATGTTTATTTTGAGAGACATTACATACAAAAAAATGGGGTTTCTAAATGGTGGCTTTCTTAGTTAAGTACTGGTAGAACGTTGAATTTACCCCTTCAAAATATTTGTCAACGTCCAATGAAAATTATCGTTACAAACGAATTGCATTTGAATACTTATCGATCAATTCATTTGTGATGATGGCCGCAAAACTTATAGTGCCAGTTTCAGTGTTTCTTACTAATAACAATACTGGAGCTGTTTATGTCAACACACACCTTTTTATGTAAACTATGACAATACACTCACGTAACGAATTAATTGAGATATGAAAACGCAATATGTTAAGTCAGAGTAGTATGCTATAGCTGAGAAAGTCGTTACGTCACGATTGTCATATATTCTAATTAAGAGTCCATTTAGAAACAACAGATCGAGATATGAGACAGACTTTCTAGTTTTGATAGCATCTTTGTGCTCACTTGTGTATCATATATGCTAGCACTCAAAGTTACATGGATTCAAAATAGTTGTTAAAAACATAATTATTCGCCATTGCACTTTTTGTGCTCTAGATGAATAACTTTTTATGTTTCTCAGATATTTTAAAAATTTCTAATCAATTTTTTGAAATATAAATACTCATAAATTTCTTGTCCATCCTGCCAACTAGATGAATTATTTAAATCTGGAAACAAGTTCAAAGAATTTTGACGAGACAACTTTGCCATTGCCATAGTCCACACTCTTACAGAATCATATATTGCATCTTTGATGACTTTAACTACTCTAGGAGGTGGATATTCCTCTTCATGTGATAATCCTGAAATTGAGACAAATTGTATAGTACTGCCATACATATATATGTATGTATATAACACATTATCTAAAGGCAACAGTAGTATACAGCTTTTAGAAAGTCATAAATCGATTAAGAGAAAATAAATCCGGATCACAAAATGAAACTGTGGGAAACACATCCACTGTACGAGGGAATCAACGAAATAAAAGAATTGCTGAAGTGCAACAACAAACAAGCGACAATGCAACATACACAAAGTGACAATCTTAAAAACAGAAAATAACCAAAGGGACAGCTAAACTCATAGATAGAAAATAAACTGACAACGCCATGGCTAAAAAAGAAAAGGACAAACAGACAAAAAATAGTACACAAGACACAACATAGAAAACTAAAGACTAAGCAACACGAACCCAACCTAAACCTGGGGGTGATCTCAGGTGATCCGGAAAGGTAAGCACCACATGGTGCACCTGGCGTGTTGCTCATTATAGATTAAGGTTTTGCTCTTCTTTCTACCTCAGGAATAGATAATCTTAGCTGTATTTGGCAAAACGTTTAGGAATTTTGGTCCTCAGTGCTCTTAAACTTCGTACTTTATTTGGCCTTTTTATTTTTTTTTTTGGATTCGAGCGTCACTGATGAGGCTTTTGAAGACGAAACACGGGTCTGGTGTAAATACTAAGTTTAATCCTGGTATCTATGATGAATTTATCTACTGGTCTCGCAATACCATTGCAAACAAAGTATAAATCAACAGTGGCATCAAGAGTGGCTGTTGATCAAACTCATACAAGATGCCGGGATTGCAATTTATTGTGTTACTATTTTTTACGTAAGACTCATCTGTGGCAGTAAAATAAAAAATAAAAAATTCTGAAACCAAAATAACGATTAACGAAGTTGGAGAATGATATTGTGTATTATTGTTTATTTTAGTTTTGCTTTTTTGTGTATTGTCAGTTAGTTTTCTATTTATGAGTTTGAATATCCCTTCGGTATCTTTCTTCTCCCTTTTATAAATACTAGTAGTTCAAAGGTTACACGTGTTAAAAAGATAGCTCATTTTTACTGACCGAACCCATGTTTGACGGTAAATATTCATATGAAGTTAACCGAGTTAGCTGAACATGTCGCTAAATGGTAACCAATTGCTGACAGTTATTGGTTCTTGACCAAAAACTTCAATAAAATATTACGCAGTTTTCGTTTATCAAGCAGAAATTCTCAAACTCTTAAATAAGTAGTAAATGATATTATAAATATGCAGATGGATTACACTACTACAAACAATTTTACTTCAAAAGAAAAGCAAAACTATTAGTTATAACATTAACGGTACCATTATTTACACCAGATGCACATTTTTAAATGATGCTCATAGCCAAAATATCTGAAAATCCAAAACTTTTAAAAGAAATGAAGAGCCAATATACCAAAAGGACAAAAAGTATCGCCAAACCGGGAAAGGCATCAGACATTTGCACGAGGGTTTCTTGAATATTGTCTTATTGTAACAGTATTAACCAGAAGTTTCTAAGAGATAATGCTATAAACACAATATTTGTATTTTCATGCCAGTACTATGAACTATGAAAATGTACTGGTTTCTGTGCTGGTGATACTTTAGGGGACAAACAGTTCACCAGCCATATGTATTGGCCGAATGTTAGTAATAACATTAACGGTATTAATCTTTTACAAATGTTATGTTATTAATCTCAAGAAAATCTATAATCGTATATCCAATGATAACGAAACTTTAGTTCCTTTGGATGTGTTATGTGCGCAACATTTCCGCTACCATATAGGGTACATACTGTTTGTTAAAAAAATATCCTACCAAGTACTCCTAAAGGATAAGCATTGTCTGCCAAATATGTCACCAGTCCCATCGCAGATGTTGTTAAAATCCACTGGTAGTCTTTTGTCGTCAAACCAATACTGGTTGCAGCTTCCATTAATGCTTTTGCATATTTAGTTCTAGAAATATAACAAAACCGTAAGAAATGTTGGAAGAAAATAGCCTAGAATTTTAGTCCATCTTAGTTATGTATTTGTACAAAGCATATCCACGTTAAAAACTAAAAAAGTTAAAAAGTTAACTGTTATTTACTAATGTTAACGAAGCCGGTATAAGGTACTGGTACATGATGTTTTTAAACTAACAAATGTACAGATTTCAATAAAATATGATAAATTAGAAATAAAAAAAAGTTAACTGAATATTTAATATAAAGACTGTGAGTTATTTATATGTAAGAATTTGAATGTCTTATGATTTTCAACAACAACAAAAAAACTCATCTGAGAATAAAGCCTAATTTGAATATAAAAATATGTAAAATAATGATGCAAAGATGTTTTGACAGATAAAAATTATCACAGTTGACGGTTCTTGTGTTGGGTCCGTTTGCACACTTTAAAAGGTAGACAGAAAAATGAAGATGGCTTTTTAGCTTACCTTATAGTATAACTGTTAGTGATGGTGTCTATAAATATCTACCCAGTTAAACATACTGAATTTGATCATCCTACTTCAGGGGATGTCATAAAAGAAATATGACTAAAGATGGGTTAGCGTAATTAAGATTTATCTTGGTGAAACATATAAAAAAATGAAAAGGTAAATAAATTCTTTATTTAACTGCAATATTGTTTGCAGCTACTATGACCCAGTAATTAAAATAGGAGCATCTAAAAAATGAGCTTGGAAGGAAATTATGAAAAATGCATTACAACTCTTCAGATAAATATATGATATCATTGCATTTTATAACATTTTGTATAAAAATTTGAATGTATTTTCTTTTCGTTAATGATTTGTCTTACATTTTTCATCTATTGCTATTGTATTTTTCTCAGTTTGTACAATTTTCTTGTCATATCGTATAATTACAATAAATATTTATCTAATGGTTATTAAGAGTTGAGCCTATCAATTATGGTGGTAAAATCATGCAAGTGTTTACCATTTAATTTACTCACTCTGTGTGCATTAAAAATATTCTGTTTTCCCTTGGAACTTTCTGTTGCAAACATCTTTTCAATAATGGCTGGTATATATCTGAATCTTTTCCCTCTCCTATATCGCATACAATAGTCTCTAAAAGTTTAAATCTGAAAATAGACAAAACTGTTGTTGCTTGTATGCTTAACAGCTTTAAAAAGTCACAAGCCTACCAAATATTTTTGATTTTCAAAAAATTACCTTTCATCGTTACATCATATCCATAAGTTATTCATTAAACATTGGTAAAGAGACAATTGGTGGAACAATGGTGTCGAAAAACATCCTGACTGCAGAAGTTGAAGATACAAATTGGCCAATCAAAACTCGTTATAGCAGACAACGCAATAGCAAAACACAAAAATGACAGTCAACCTACTCGTGATAGCACCTGTTTAACATTCAAAGAGATATCTTCTTACCAGTTGGAACCTTTTATTCGATTGAGATATATTCACTTTTGCAGGCGCGTCCGTAATGTTTCCAAATAGAAATTCGGGAGCTAATGTCATCTCTTTAGTCGTAAAGTTTTGTTTTACATCGAATCTCGTTGTCTTTTGTAGACGAAACTCGCGTCTGGCGTATATACAAAATTTAGTCCTGGTATCTATGATGAGTTTATTTAGTATGTATTTCTATCCATGCTGCATACTTAACTGTATATGTGCTTTCTATTATTTCAAGTTCAATGGTTGATGTAAATTTGATGACCTAGTCTATATAGCGGAACGTGTAGATACAAAAACCCTAGATTCTCCTTATGACGACTACAGCTAGCTGCTTCATAGGAAGTTGACTAATTAGTACTACAGCTAGTTCCCGTAGGAATACCAATTGTTTGTTGAAAACACGGCCTCCTAACGTAACAAATATGTTGTTAATAAAAATTAATCATCTTGAGAATGTCAGTTTCAGAGATTGTTTTTGTTAGAATCAAAATATATTTTGCAAAGTACGATTCATACCTTTATAAACCAAGGTATTTGGATCTACGTTGGCCTTTTGTTTTAATGAAATAAAGTTTGACTAATTATTACAAGTTTAGAGTTTGGGATACTGGTGTAAAGGATATAGACATCATACAATGTTAGACTAGCAATCTCCTTACCCTTACGGAGCACCTGAGATCAACCCAGCTTTTGGTGTGATTCGTGTTGCTCAAACTTTAGTTTTCTATGTTGTGTTTTGTGTATTATGGTTTGTCTGTGTATTTTTTTTTCTTATTTAGCCATGATGTTGTCAGTTTGTTTTTGACTGTAGAGTTTGAATGTTCCTTTGGTATTTTTCGTCTCTTTTTGAAAGACGAAGGAGAATAGGTTTGCATGTACTCTTACATCTTTTCTACACTAGAATGAAAACAATACGTTATCAATTGCACGTGTTCTATCCATATAATATCTACATTCGTGAAAAATCTCCCTTAGAGCAGACGATATAAAGTAACTCGGTTTTGTTTCGTGATAAAATTATTTTTGATATTTTCAAAGAAGTTTTATTGAATTATTCGGCAGACCAAGCAGTATTTCGCTGTTTCTGAGGACACTAATGTAATTGTAGTATGCCTTTTAAAAGTTTTTAAGTTGATATTCCAAATAAACATAATTTAAAAGTATGACTGTTCGTTTTCTCAGCTTTTGTAAGTATCATTGCGGTTTTTTTTTGGCCTGATTTGCAAAGGATATAAAACTAAACCATCTTTTCGTATTAACCAAAAGATGATTAAATTTGAAGATGTTTGGCTGAATATCAAAATATCATAATAATGTTATAAGTGTCCATAACAATGCACCTTCTCATTGACTTATACTTCACGTCTCTTTCTATTCACATAACAATATACGTACTCTGGTTTAATGGGTATGTGTTTTTTGGCCTGTTCGTTCTTCTCAGTCACCAAGTCATTCACGGCACTTATAAAATCAAAGTGATTTGTATGTGTACTGGAAACAACCGTGAAGTGCGTCCAATTAAAAAACTCCATCAACTGTAGCATAGCCTTTGCTTGGTGATACACTGTCGGTGCAAACTGTAAAATTCTCTGATCTTTGATTTTCTGTAATAATTTTATTCAAATATAATAGGGATTAAGAACACTGCTTATGATTTCATTGAATGACATATTTTTCGTTATATACTATCTTTTTCTGTGGTGTTTTTTGTTAAAATTTATTTCTGAGTAATAGAAAAATCTGTGCAGTATTATCTACGGAGCAAAAGTAGTTTACCAATAAATATACACATTGAGCGAGTTAAATCAACTTCAATATGCAAGAATATGGTCTGCGACATGGTAAGCATTCCAATTCATACACCAGCAAAATATTGGTGACTAGTAACTTTTGAATTATTATTCTACCATACAATAGAGGATATTACAACTATGTGACATATTACGATTTTCAGTGCTATGCCCATTTACATATTTTTGTACATTTAATGTTTGCATAAACTATTTTATATCTAATGGTAAGATCCAATCGAGTACAAATAATCTGCTAAAAGGAATATTCGGCTTTATATAGGCATTGCATTTTTATTTTTTGCAAAATGAATTACAGACGAAAACAAATTAATTACGTTTCTGTCGTTGAACAACCATTGTTTATCTAACCTATAACATCGTAGATTCGATTCGATAACTTTATGATTATCAATCAAAACTGTCATAGATACTCAATTATTGTTCAACACTACATTAATTAAATTCTACAAATTAAAAATAGTTTGACAATCTTAATAATATCCAAGAAAACTGTTTAGTTTTGTAATTGAATTTTTACATTACATTTAAGTCTTTTTCACTTATTTTTTGGCTGCTGTAGAATCAGATGTGCCACTAAGTGGTGGTTCCTGGCGCTTGTTGTAAGAGATTAACCTTTCATTTTTGTGAAACCTTGATATGTAACTTTCAACTTATGAAGTTGGAACTTTAAACAATGCATACTTCTTTCGAACTAACGTTTGAAATAGGTTTAAAAATTTTCAAAAAAATTGGCCTCGTGCTTCACTGACGCGTCATTAATTGTATAAATGTGGTTCTGATCAATACGATTGATGACGTTAATGTTCTTAACGTATCTTTTATTTGACCTTTCAGCACAAGTCTGATTTTTTTTTTAAAGAAATTGAAACATATTCGTGACAATTCCCTTTAGATATACTCAAACCACTGTTAAATTTTAATTTTTTAAAAGGTAAAATTGACAAAAGTTCAGTAAGCAAAGCTTCTAATTTTTCAATTGGATTTTCAATTAAAAAAAATCTTTCTTTTAGCTTAAACATCTTCTGAATACAATATACTTATGTCTGTTATATGCCATAAATTATAACATTTAATGATAATGAGCTATTTTTTGTGGAAGGATGTGCACAGAACATTACCTAATATATATATATATATCCTCAATTGCAGTAGGCAGGGACAAGTAAACTTTAAAGTATCTTGGAGGGGGATCACAAAAATACTGAACTCCGAGGAAAATTCAAAAAGGAAAGTCCCAAATCAATAGTGTATTAATTATTACTAATATAAATAAAAATAATTACCTCTAGCGCTCCCGAATATTTGGGGTCCCATGATAAAACTGGCAATCCTAAATCCTCCAAGACAGTTGTAACATAATCAGTTGACGATACAGAGGTTTCTCCGCCTATCTGAAGGTATATTACGGAATTGATACCTCCTTGCAAAAGGGTATTATTAAACAGTTGCAAAATATCAGATGGTGACTCATTATTCAAAGGCAAATACACTATTTTAATGTCGTATTGTCTTAGTAACATAAAAGTTGTTCTGGTTCTCGTCAATGTAGAAATTTCAGTTGTTATTGTTCTTTCATATTTACTTAGTTTTTTCGCCAATATAGGTATAGTTACTTTAGGCCGTTGTCCATGTACTGTATAGTGTAAACAAAAAGTCCATATCAATCCCCAAACAGTCGTTGTTGGAATAAACATATTGATGCATAGAATGCGAAAAGGTTGCAATTAACTCTCTCGTCAACAGCTATCTTTATCTATAAATAAAAAAATATGATAATGACATTATTGTTCTTAAGGAATCATAACGACAATGTCATTATAAAATCACCAATGGTCAGAAAGCTGATAATAAAGGGAGATCGTGTAAATGACAGCTGCCAATACTGGTACTTCATTGTTACGTATACAGTAAGTTAGATTCGCCTGAAATTATGAAGAATGTCCTTTTCATTTCAGAATACAATTTTTTTAAGCTCATTATTCACAAGCATGTGAAATATAATAATTACTCATTTTTCTTGTATCTGTAATTCTATATCTGCGCATATCCTTGACGCTGATTATGATTGAATGATACGTCACATTCAATATCAAAAACTGAAAACTTTTGTAACTATTGAAATACAATCCAAACATAGAGTAATGGATACTCATCAATGAAGAATGCTTTTTCGATCAAAACTGTCATTCTACATGATGATCAAATTATTAAACGACGATCATCGTCTCTTTTAATTGGTTTTAAGTAAGGTATTTATGAAACCGCAATAACAAAGGTAACGATTTATGGTGAGCACATGGTTAAAAAGTTAACAAAAAATTCGAGCCCCAATGCAATTCAAAATGGGTGAAGTCCGTACAAACTGCCTCGAACAAATGGAAAACCATGGTCATATACCTTACTCTTCAAACATTTGGAATTTTTACTTTAGTAAATAAATCAGCTTTGTTTAGCATGTGTTTACCTGTTTCATTTTATGTGACGACCAATTGAAAAGCAAATGTCTGCAAATATATATATATTTTATCTCTACATTTCATTGAGGCAAACTATCATTATCAAAACCTGTCCAAATATCAGTTTCCTTTCGTGAAATCAGGGGTTTACAGAATTTTAATCCGTTGTTGAAAATGCATACACCGTGAGGAGCAACCGACGAATGTATGAATCTTCAACACCGATGTAAAGTTGCGTACACCCCTGATAGTACCAACTCGATTTTATACCGGGATAAAATTGAAAATTTCTAATGAACAACTTCCGCTATTAATTTTCAAATATTATTATTATTACATTATTATTAAATAATTATGCAACTTGTGTGAGAAGTTTTCATTTAAATACTAGAAACTATCAAGTATACTTCAATGGAACAGATAAAACTAACCGAAAGGTACCAAGACAGCAACTTTCATGCCTCATCAATACGCATATGTTTCTGCAATGTTTAAATCTAACAATCGTACTGAACTCTAGTAAAGTTGTAAATGAACTATAAAAAAAAATGCATTTTAGATATGTCATCAAACCCCAATCCTCCAAATGACAAAACAAAACTTGCAAGGCTTTTGAGACATGAGGTTATTAATCATTTCGATGCATCGGGATGTTTGTATCTTTCCCTTTTTTCAATACAAAGTATACAGGTATTATAATAATTTTACAGTTTAAAAAACTTTATATGTTAAAAAACACTCTATTATCCATGACCCATAACGATGAACATTTTATTATATAGTTAGTCTATCAACAAGCAGTCAAATCATATTTAGACTTTATTAACTGATAATTCATTAAGATCATCATAAAGAGCATTATCAACAATATAACCTGCAATTTGTTCAGGATATTTATAATAACTTATGTAACATGGTTGTGAAACTAAATTTACTATAGCAAAACTGTACACAACAGAGTTTTAAACTCATATCGAATAGAATTTCCACAAAACACTACATTTTCTTTTCAGTTTTTGTTCTCTTTAAAAAATGTTAATTGTAATTTATATGCATGTTTAGTGTCAGATTTTGATGAAAAATAGTGGAATAATAAGAGTAACTTACTGTTCCGACTTTTCTATCTCATCATTCAAATTACAAAGTAGTACACTACAATTCAATGCTCGTTTTAAGCGTCAAGCTGAACTATATAAATTTTTACATTAATATTTTAAAATGTTGGGTTAAATTCCCCTAAAATCAAATTTGAATATCACTTTCCAATCAATATATTCGTAATTTTCACTTTAATATATTTCGATTTATTCATTTTGATGTTGTTTATTTTTTGTTGTTTTATTTTCTATATATTTAGATCTTCTGAAAATTGGGGAAATCAAATACTCAATCAAGAAAAGGGCTTCAGATGCGCGAAAATTATTAAGAATAGTTGCCTGACCGGTTTGTCATTGTTGCAATTTGACTGTCATAAAAGTTATGGTTTAGCTAGCTATAAAACAGCTTTAATCTACCATGTTCTACATAAGTAAATGCCTTTACCGAGTTAGGAATTTGACAGTTGTTTTCCCGTTCGCTTGATGTGTTTTGCTTTTGCTTTTGCTATTTTGAATTTACCTGGGAGTATGGTATTTATGTTATTATGTTATAATTTTTTCAAGTTTTTTTTTCCTGTAATGAATTGGAAGCACGTTGAAAACAACGCAAAGCAATAAATATCGCTGCATAACATTTCGGATTTTGGGATATATAAACTTGCGTTTTTTTCATAAGACATACTTTATTATTTATAGAATGTTGAAACCAAGACCCCTTAGCCCTACTTGATATATTTTTTTTTTCGAATTTTACGTTTTTAAAGCACTTTAGCCAAGTATTTTCTACGAACGTCACTGATGATTCAGTATAGACGAAACGGGCGTCAGGTGAACAAAGTTATAAGCCTGGTATTTTTCATTAGGTTTATTTAATGAATGAAAGATGACATGAAACATTCTGATAACAAAGCATGGCATAAACACAACATAACTTTAAGGGATCAATTTGTTCAACCTTGAAAAACCGCCTACACTATATAAAATCAATTGAAAATGATTTGCCTGTCTCACAATAATGTTGCAATTACTATAATATTCAAAGTTTTATTAATAGTCAGATTTTTCTCCGCGCGTTATATTTTATCTAAAATGGCAGTATAACTAGCAGTTTAATACATTTAATCTAATAAAACCAGTCTAGTTTTTAGTTGCAGCTGTATAATTCTTTTTTAATTCTTTTTTTCGAAAAGGCATATTCAAATACATTACAAGAACGTCTTTATTTCAATTAAAATCTATTTTTTTTTTCATCCTTCTCGTGACTCTTCTAAATAAAATTCAACAATTCTAATCACGTGTTTGACCTAAAATTGATTCTTTAAAACCATCAGTACCAGTATTCGTTGTCTATAAAATGATGATGCAGAGCTTTAATGCATGTACATCTCTCATTATGGAGTCTGTTGTAATCGTGTTAAATGTAACTAAAATAAGTGCATATTAAGTATACATTGGTTTTTGGGCATTCTGTTTGCACGTGTTATCATGTAATATCATGATAATAAATCGTGAATTAATGTCAATAAATATCTGCATAATGGATAAAAGATCTTCAACGACAAGTTCAAATCAATACATTTGTCAAATATAAAAAAATAATAACGAAATAATTGAATAATAGCACAACTATAATGCATGTCTTGATTGATAGACACATCATCATAATCAATAAACAAAGTATAAACTCAAATTCGGAGAATGATTTTCAATTCCATTAGGAAGGAAGGGTTGAGATATCTTTTTTATTGTTACATTTCTTTCGTGACAGTTTGACGTTTTGTATATATAGTTAAAAAAAATAATACATTAAACCAGTCATTATACAAATGTCTAACCCTGCTGTCTACGACTACATTCAGACAAACCCTAGACTTCATTATATTCATCATTCAAAATGGCATTTGCGTTGTCAGATTAAACGACAGGTCCTACCATTTATTTGTGAGTCGTTTTAAACTGAATTTGCTTAAATTAGATATAACCGATGTCTATACAAGACATTTCACAAAAGAGTCTAAAAGCATAACTGTTTTAAACGATCAGAGACATTTACAAATATGCTTATATTTACATTGAATTAGGTAAAGTAGTATAACCAATTTTCTCTGTATGTTTTTAGATATTTTTTACAATTTTCCATTTATTAATTAAAATCAAACTGCTATCACGAGCTACACATTTCTGTTGAAGACACATTATTTCAAATATACCGTGCCTTATTAAATGTTTTATTAGAGTTCATCGGGTATCAATAAAAAGTAAGATGTACTTTGTATTTGATATGTACGTTTTTACCATTTATTATTTTATTTAGGTTTGGATATGTACAAATGTATTTCTGCTTAATAAATTATTTGTTGATCAAATTTGATTAACTTTAATCAATCAAAATTGCTGTTTGAGTCATCTTCATGCATTTCCAACTACAAGTACCAAATGCAATGTTACTTAAAAGTGTATGAATATTTGAGTTAAGAATGTAAGGGTGAGCATAAAATATACTTACAATTTAATGGTGTTCATAGAATTTACTTATGTCTTGTTGCTACATGCATCTATATTTTATTTATTATCATTGTCTGTAACTGTCTCAGAATAGCTATTAAACTATTTATGTTTTCTTCTGTTCGGCTTTTTTTTTTGGGGGGGGGGGGGGTAAATGATATACGCGTCTAATTAAATACCCAATTAACTTAAACATGGTTACATGGAAGCGATCGTAAAATTCAGTAATAGGATATTTAAGAAATGTCATTCAATTTTAAACAATTGTATCTATTTTTATACAACGCGTGTAAGCAACAAAGTTGCATCTATTTAAGTATGCGATTTTGCCAATTTGCATTTGTGTGATGCTATGTGATGCTATTATCGAATCTTTAGACCTATTGATAAACAAACCAGGAATAAGACTTAAAACTTAGATTTGGTTATTTAAATGCACCATTCTGTGTATACTTATATATTTATGTTCTGGAATTTAAACAAATGAAGAAAAAAAAAACACGTTAGAAGAAAAGAGGGGATGCTTTAAGGGTCACATTTGGTCTTAAAATTGATGTATTACAAAATCAGTTCATTTTTGAAGATATTCAGTTAAGAAATCATTTTGGACATTGCTGCTACAGAATAACTTAGAACAATATGTACATTTAAGGTTCATGTGGACCCTTTGGCTAAAATCTCTGCATTTTCTCCTCAAAATTTACTCAGAGTACAGACAAACATGTACATCTGGAAAAGTTTAAATGCATAAGGGATGACATCAAAAGATCGATGTAGGATAAAAAAAACTTAAATCAAATAGTTTGGGGGGGGGGGGTAAAATTCTGCAAGTTTTGTATATCTAAAATCGATTTTTATATATATCCCTATTGGTAAATCAATTTTTCCCAAATTAAGTTAAGAAGGGGGGTGTGAAAAAACTATGTGACAACTTTTGATGTCGTCCCTAACATGCCTTAGATAAATAGATTTCAAATATGTTTCATGATTTAGAAAAATAGAATCTTAACAGGATTTTGCAGTTCATTTTTTTTATTCCTCCAGAAGGTGCCAAAATAAACTAAGTTGGGAAAGAGGTTTGAGAACTTCCCCACAGGTAATAATTGGTAATAGATGGACAATAGATACCTGACAATAATTGGTGATTTAAACTGTGTACCTGAGTGGATCATACCAAACGAAACTCAACTGTTTGTTTATTTTATTATTTTCTGCAGGAACGAAAGAAAGTGCACTGCAAAATCCAGTTAACTTTTCAATTTTCTAAAACATACAATGCACTGAATTTTATTTATTTGGGGCATGCCATACATAAAAAAATTTCCAGATGCGCAGGTTTGTCTGTACTCAGAGTAAATTTTGAGCTGAAAATGCAGTCATTTTAGTCATAGGGTCCACATGAACCTTAAACGAAATGAAACAATACATAATGGTGCTTTGAACGAAGTTTCCTCTTGGTATATGTACAAATTGGCCCATCTCTATTATGAACCTGGTGCCTTTTGTTAACTATAATTCGTGTGTTTCTTTGTCAATTGTGTTCTCCTATTTTTTTGTATTGTAGTCCTGTAATGTTGTGTTGTCATTTTAATGTTATATTCAACATGGCCATAAAAGAGGAGGTTTGGCATGCCACAAAACCAGGTTCAACCCACCATTTTTTTCTTTAAAAAATGTCCTGTACCAAGTCAGGAATATGGTCATTGTTATATTATAGTTCGTTTCTGTGTTTGTTACATTTTAATGTTGTGTTTCTTTTGTGTCGTTTGTTTCCTCTTATATTTGAGTGTGAATTCATATTATTATAAGACGTGTCACGGTACTTTTCTATCCCAAATTCATGTATTTTGTTTTGATGTTATATTTATTATTCTCATCGGATTTTGTCTAATGCTTATTTCGTTTCTGTGTGTGTTACATTTTAATGCTGTGTCGTCATTCTCTTATATTTAATGCGTTTCCCTCGGTTTTGGTTTGTGACCCGGATTTTGTTTTGTTTTTTTTCTATCGATTTATGAGTTTTACTAAACACATTTATTCAAAAACCAGTTGTTGGCATGACACGGGTTATGATCTTCTCATATATGTTATGATGGTATGATACTAAACCCCTAACGACAAGGATTGTGCCTGATGTTCATATGATGAAATCATAATCTTTCAGTCAGTTTAATTGAAGTCTGGAGCTGGCATGTCAGTTAACTGCTAGTAGTCTGTTGTTATTTATGTATTATTGTCATTTTGTTTATTTTCTTTGGTTACATCTTCTGACATCAGACTCGGACTTCTCTTGAACTGAATTTTAATGTGCGTATTGTTATGTGTTTACTTTTCTACATTGGCTAGAGGTATAGGGGAGGGTTGAGATCTCACAAACATGTTTAACTCCGCCGCATTTTTGCGCCTGTCCCAAGTCAGGAGCCTCTGGCCTTTGTTAGTCTTGTATTATTTTTAATTTTAGTTTCTTGTGTACAATTAGGAAATTAGTATGGCGTTCATTATCACTGAACTAGCATATATTTGTTTAGGGGCCAGCTGAAGGACGCCTCCGGGTGCGGGAGTTTCTCGCTACATTGAAGACCTGTTGGTGACCTTCTGCTGTTGTGTTTTTTTTTCTATGGTCGGGTTGTTGTCTCTTTGGCATATTCCCCATTTCCATTCTCAATTTTATTTAAACATCGGTATACTACTGTTGCCTTTATTTCAGCATTGTATTTGTTGTTTTAATACTATTGCAGTTTGAAAAGTGCGTACTTAAGGAAGGGGGTCATAAACCATAAGAAGTTTAATTTAACTCATCAAAATCGGTACAAATACAACAATATTTAACAAAACATCAAAACAGACATAGTCCACAGACTCCACATCTAAAAGTACGCACAATTATAAAAAGCAAGTCAAATTTCATTTAACTGTCGACAATAAGTTGTATTTTCAAATCTTTATTTTTAGAAAATATCAATCATCGTATGTGGTTTTCCCATTATACAATGTTTGCTGTAGGTTTCCATTTACTATTTTATTTTATGATAATAAAAGACGATGTTGAATTCGTTTCACTAGAACAATTCTTGCCAAAAATAGCACTTAAAATTCCAAGGACTTGCAGAAAGGTATGCTTTTGAATTCCTTGTAACACTATTATTTATATTGGGAGACAGTTAAATGGTATAGAAATAAGCAATAATGTAACAAGTCGACAATTAGTGATAATTTACGTCATTTGCCAGATATTCATTAAAACACCCAAGTTTTCAGTTCTATAAATTTAACAATTCAGGATAGATATGCATCAAGATATTTATATGGAATGTTATCCCAAATGTCAACTAATAAATACATATTTGAATAACAAGAAAAACCTTTTAAATATAAGATAAATGCAGTTACGAGATTACCTTTGTCAGAGAATATTTAATGTACTGGCACAGTCAAAGTTCAATCTACCATCAAGCTGTTTGTGATATGAAAACAACAAACCATACATATTTCGAAAACGAATCCGGTTTCATTTGCCTCAGTTTGGCCTTAAATTTTAACTTTATAAAATAATTGCAACAAATCCATATATTGGTTCTTTAACTTATTCTTATCAAAAGACCTAATTCAATGTAAAACAGATGTCTTCATTATAACATTAACAGTATGCTAATTTTCCTGTGCCATATGCTTATTTCGATAATTGAGACCACTTCAGTGATGCTCGTGGCCAATATTTTTAAAATTCCAAGACCTTAAACAAACCATAAGGGCCAAAACTATATCAAACGGACAAGAAATCAGAGCCATGCATGAGTAAGATCTACTACTTAATCAAGAATAGTTTTGGAATATTTTTGGAAAGATTATATAATTGGCTGAAAAGTCAGCCCATGTTAGCAATTTTGTCAAACTCGACAATTTTAAGAATATTTCTGACTTTTTAAAGAAAAACGTTCAAACGATTATTTTTATTAAACATATTGACACATGACTATTGTTTTTCAATGTAAAATACTAAAATGAATCATGCTTATAAACAAGCTTAGTGAAAATGGTAAACTTAAATTAAGACTGTCTCACAATTTTGAAAAAAAAAGTTGTCATTGACGAATGTCATCTTGACAAAGGTCATCTGCTGTGCCGAAATATTTGTCAAAACGATTTTCTTTTATCAGTATTGTTGAACAAATCGTAAGACTTTTATTTATACGAAAGGGCTAGACCCTTAAAGACCTGTACACTAAATTACTATTGGTTTTTCTATTGAGATATGTAGTATAGTTATATTGTTTTTTGACGCATGATTTGAGCGGCTTGTACGAGCTTCAGCTTCATATCTATTTGTTATTTAATGATTATCTGGTAATCATTTAGGTAATATAAATAGACAGCATATTAACTAACACAGCAACCAAGAACTGGTGATGCAGTAAACGGACGATTAATCCTAATTAAATAACACTGTACTGGAACTTATTGAACTCCCCGTTAACCATCTATTAACGAATACTCCAAACACTCATTTCCTTATTAAGCTGTCAAAATTAACTTGAAGACTAGTACTTGTTACAAAAATACAATAGATCATAATGTTACTTCAATAAAACAGATACAAGGATAGTTTTTTAAACAAAACAAATTTAAATGCAATAATTATTAAGTAGTTCAAAAGTATTATATTATAAGCGGAATTTACAATAGTCCTAAACATGCTATTTGATGATTCTCTGTGATATGGTTCAAACATGCTCAGTTTTGTTCGAGACTCTTGTTGAGAAAGTCTGTATTCAGTAAATAGAGGATATACTTTAAAAGCAATTTTGTAATTGTTGCATATTATTGTTCTTAAATGATGACAATCTACAAAATGTATATCAACACTTAATAGCAGGATATTTTATTGAAACCGATTAACTGAATTATTCGAGCTGTGCTTCATCAAATATACCTTTGAATACAATATTTGTTAGGAAGCGACGTTTACTCTTCAACTTGAATTAAGAAACAAAAGTACTATGCATTTCTCTATAATTCTACATTGATTTCTGTTATGTGATTGCTATTATAACAAAGACAAAAACTACTATAAATTATGTGTTGTTTTTTTTTTTAAATGATCTAACAACATTTTTAGAGGAAACGCTTTGTAGGAAGTCCATATATTTTAAAAGAATCGTTATAGAGAAATGAATTTTACTACACATCTCATGGGAAATATTCATTTATCAATATATATATATATAAATCAGTAATAAATTGCCGAACCAATATATCACTCCTGGAAGAAAGTTCCCATATAAATCCGGGAATAAAACCAGAAACAAATACAGAAATAAACAAACAAACAAGTGTTGTGACAATCAAAGTCTTAAAAATATCACCTAACGAACATAATTATTTTATGTAACACTAATGGCTAATTATATAAGGTTTAATAAAATCAACAACTACCAAAGAGGTTCATTCATGATACTAAGTATCAGTTGCAAAATTGGTCTATAAAAATTCTTCGAATATCAAAACTTGAAGAACAGCAAGATTTTTACACACAATAAAAAAAAAAAACATTGTCAGTGGTTATCTGTTGTTGAAACTCTATATTTTCTTGTCCTCATTAGTAATTTGGTAATGATGAAAGATAATTAATAGTCTCTGTTAATTTTATTTAAAACTTGTTTTGAAATCTAGGCAAAAGAATGCGGAAGATGACAGAGGAACATTCAAACTCATTAGTCAGAAGTAAACTGACAACACCTTGGCTAAAACAGAAAAAGACAAACAGACAAACAATATTACATAAAACACACTATTGAAAACATAAGACTGAGCAACACGAACCCCACCAAAATTTGGAGGGTTCTCATGTGCAATGGAAGGGTAAGCAGAACCTGCTCCACATGTGGCACCCGTCGTGTTGCTCATTTTAGTACATAACCGTTAATAATTCTAATTCGGTAGGTCACTTTCGGAAAAAGGGGACGAGATTATGGTTACTACATTAAGAATATATTTGTTATCATCTTTAAAATGTTTAATGTTGAAGGTTGTATATAGACATGTAATGTGTTTCAAGTGGAAGGGGAGGGGGTCTGGGTTACTGTCGTAATAACGTTTACCCAAGGAGGTTATATAATAACCTCCTTGGTTTACCCAACTACTTCTTTTATTTATTTAAGTATCAAACTTAAACTTCTGATTATTTTGAATTGATTTTGGTTTTGTAAAAAAAGCCTAATCTTATTTTTGTCCATCTGATGAGTTAAGCCTTTTTCAACTGATTTTTATAGTTCGTTCTTATGTTGTACTGTTATACCACTGTCCCAGGTTAGGGGGAGGGTTAGGATCCCGCTTACATGTTTAACCCCGCCACATTATTTATGTATGTGCCTGTCCCAAGTCAGGAGCCTGTAATTCAGTGGTTTTGGTCTTTTGTGGATAGTTTTCTCATTGGCAATCATACCACATCTTCTTGTTTTATATTACCAACTTTTTTTTGTGATATTATTTGTTTTTACAACTTTAGATCTTTAGATCTCAACATTGGGATGGTTATAAATTACGACCAACGTTTTCCAAATAGTTCTGGCCAATATAAGTACTTGTATATTGACATTTATAGCTTTAAGAAAGATTGGTTCACTGAATACGAGAATATTCCATACCATTACTTGAAACTTCATTTCCTTTTTCTTGATTGTGTAATAATTCTGATGTTTACTTTTATTGTACTTTGATAGTGTACATTGTCTAGCAAGAACATTCGTGAACCGTTTACATTTACGTTTGGTCAAAACTGCACATCCAAATGTGTTAAACAGAACGTTTCATTATGATTCACAAAATGTGAATGTAAGTTTCATATAATCATGTCGTTTTAGTCCATAATGTCACATACGATGTCATTATGGTGTTATTTGCAAGTGAATATAATAATGTCACATAAAAAATGACGCATTTTGCATATCTTTTTTGTAACAACCATTATTCACGAAATTAAGCAACGTTTAAGTTGCTAAAACGCACAAACTGTAGTATATGAAATATTGTGTCAAAATAAGTTTTAAATAAGGCTCTTTGCAACAATATGTATATGCAAATCGCAGTTTTTTTTTAATAAGTTTTAATTTATAACCTGATAAAATAGAATACAACATCAATTACCCGTTTACCATTTCACCCCTCTAAATGAGTTATATGTATTGGATAATGCTAAGAATCCTGATTAAGAAATTATACTCAATGAAAATGAAAAATAATAAATATACATAACAGATCTTGCAGACTTCCTTTCAACAATGTAAACGATAAAACAAGAATTAAAAAAATCTACTTGTCCTGCAGAACCGCATAGATTGCATTATTGAACTTATTATTACCAAACAAAAGTTTAGAAGGACTTTGATTTAAATATCAATATAAAACAAGAAGTGTTTTATAGCCTTACTGCTAATTCGCCTTGTCATGTTAGGGATTTGTTTGGTTATGTTTAGAGGTTTAAACAAGTCATGCGAAAAGGGAAATCATGTTTAATTTCCTGTGGAACTTACAAATGAAATCGTATTGTCTGTCTTGCAAATTAAATGAAACCGATTACTTGAGAACTGTCAAAGCGTGTTCTTCCAGGGGACCTTCCTTGGCGATAAGATTTCCTATGTTCGATTGGATTTTTGAAGTATTTATTTAGACAGCCTTAGACGTAGAGTAAATTGTGGGTAACATCAAATGTCATGAAATATCGATACTAGAATGTATAACTTAATGTTATAAAAGGCGAATTCCCAAAGGGTCCACAGTTTTGATGTTAGATTTTTTGTTGATTAAGATCAAGTTGAAGATAGTTCGTTCATATCATATTTAGGACAATCCACTTCATGGAAGAAGTACATTTGTACAACAATTTTATTTAGGTAAAACTATTTGGAAAACCCCAAGTTGAAAGTCTGAACAAAAGTAGATGTTAAATACGTTTATCAATTAGGTACCATAACACACTATAGAACAAGAATTGAAAGGTAAAATGACGCACATTTATTATATAAATAAGGACAGTCAAACATAAAAAAAGTCGGAGAAAAACCGTTGAACAATGGAAGAAACATTCGAAAAGACAACACAACATACGAACATTGAATATAGATAAGTCTATATTCAGGGTCAAAATCTAACACGTTAACAGAGAATCCGCGTCTTCTTTGTCCATTCGAATTTCTTACTTAGTTAAAAAAAAAAAAAAAAAGTCATTGAAAAAACATAGATGGCAACTTAATGAGGCCGGTCTTACAACAATTAACAGATAAAATAAAAAAGATGCAGGTCCAAAGACAATAATATAGATATTGCAGACGACAAAAACATATAGCAATAAGTTAGAAAGTATAGGTAAGGGGATGGAGTATGATTGCCAATGGGACACCTTTTCACCTATATCAGCAAACAACTATGTTGTAAAAAAAAACCCTAAAGATTACAATATGGATCCTGTTTGACACAAACAAAACAGATAGGCTTTTTACTAGATAAAGTTACACTGTATGTATTTCTATGATAAGAGATGGCAAAAGTAAATTTGTTTCTAAAAAATAAATATATCAGAAAAAAAAATAAAACGAAAGAAATTAGTCGTTTCTCTTTGGAGACGATACACACACAACTCATGTCATCCTGCATGAACATCCGGCCGTATGAGGAAAAGCAGCTATACATACTTAATTTATCTGAACATCCTTGTAGACTTTAAACTGTTTAATCTCGTATTTTACTGTACGCTAAACATAAGTATGTGTAAAATTGTTTCTTTTATGTCTTATATACATCATTGACATCTATCCTTTAGTTTTCCTTTCATTCGTGAAAGTGAAGCTGTAAACAATCATCATGTTCTTTATAGTTGTGTTATTATGTTGTTGCGTTGTAGCTCACTGATGTGAACTATTTTTGTTCTTCTTTTATTCATATCTTAACATGATTGTAAATATTTACGTTAATAAGAACCCACAGCAGCAAACGTAAACAAATTAGGTACGGTTTGTAGTGTTCGTTGTTGGATATTATAATAAAATAGTTCCTGCACTGTACATACGAGACTTTCATACATTTGGGTTAGATGGAATGTATAAAAGAAATACAGTACCTTAAAATCAGAATATTGCCGAAATATTAATTTATAAAAGATTGCTTCTTGCCCAATTAACCTGTAACAGTAGTTAATATTGAATAATACAACATTTGTTTGTTTTTTCTTTTCAGATGAGCATCTTAGTTGAAAACAGTTTGTCTATGAACGCTACTTTGAACAACACTTTTGTCATATTGTTCTAAAAATAAGTAGAAAAATAAAGAAAACAAAAAAGAAGGATAATTCCATTTCTAAAAATACCGTTTGTCCATCTCAGTGATATACCTTTATACAATCTTTGATAAGAAAAAGTCAATTCATTTATCAATCATAAGTTAACATTGCTATCTGATCTGTTAGTTTAAACATCATTCTTTACATTGTACCAGTACATTATCCGACTAACTCTGACTTTCTCTAAGAAGCTGGGTCATACTGAATAGATAATTGGTTAAAACAGTATTTCATATCGCTAATGACCAACCCCTTAGAAATCCATGCATTAATAAAACTAGTGTATGATTTGATGAGACAAACAGATAAACGCAAGCAATGTCAATATATAAACTACTGTAACATCTTGTTTCTTGTTATAGGAAATCGTTTGAAGTATATAAAGATCTATAAACAAACCGATCCATTTTCATTTGTATAGTTTTGCGTTATTCTAACATAAAAAAATATCAATCTTCCCTCGCGTTATTTCATATGTATACCAATGCCCTCATAATAATGTTAATATGAGTTAAGCCTGAAGGACTAATATAAATAATAATTGTATATTGTCGTGAAATAAATAATCTGTTTTTTTCGAGCTTTATAAAAGGAAGGAAAGATAACCTTATTTATATGCACCTCCGAAATATTAAACAAAATGGAAAGAGTTTCATTTGCCTCTGTGTAGTAGTATTTCAGTATTAAAAATTGAAATGTGAAGCCTGTATCAACGAGACAGAAAACCAATAGGATAATATCTAGTAGTTCAGACCGTAAGGATACGAGTTTCATGTTAGGTATGATATTTCTATTTGGATTAAGCTGTATATATTAGACACGCTATCGAAGTAGTTTCCCGTTTTCTTTAAACGTTGCGGTTTTAAATGTATGAGGTTGAAAATTATAGTTAAGCAAGAAAAAAGTATATCTGTTCATAAACATCCGTTTCTATTTAAGTTTCGATGGCGCACAGATCGTCAACAGAGCCTGAAATTATCTCTGCAATACCTACACTAAACCGTCCGTAAAGGTTAATACTTATATTAAGTTTCCCTCGATCTGTTGTTCTATACAATAATTACATTGCACTAAACATGGTATATCATCTCCTCAGATAAAAGAGTCACTTTATATATATATTAGTGGAGTGGTATTTGCAACAGGTGAAACAGTTCGACCTAATTAGAATGTATGGAAGTCGTTTACAATGTACATTTTAATGAATGCTATTTTAAGTGAAGTTATTTGCTTTAACTTATAATAATTTTATGTAAAAATTATTAAAAAATTATCTTGTTTCAAATAAACTAAATTGTAATGAGCTGTTTACTAATGAAAAATCTAGAAGAGAGGCGGAGATACCAATAAACTGACAACGCCATGGCAAAATTAAATAAACAACGAAAAAAAGATCCACAAAATAACGTAATATAGAAAAAAAAACCATAATATCTGTCTGAATGGATTATTTTGACTTCTATTAAAGTTAACGAGAACAATTTTATTATCGACGATTGGGTTTGGGTGTTGGTGGCCATCTTCATGATCTTGCATAGCCGATAGACACAAAAGTGATACATATGGTTCATAAACAATTGTACAGATAAATAATGAAGTTATCACTCATTTCATCAAGAATTTTAAGGCGTGAACAAAAGAATATTTATAAGTTTTTACAGCAAGACCTAATTGTTGATTTTTGGTTACCAAAAGTATGCATGCCCAGCTGGGACATTTGATGAATTCCATAAAATTGACCAAGCGTATTTTAGAATATTTCTTACAGATTTGTATTTATGCGTGAACGATTCTCAGAAAATATATATAATATAATACATAAACAAACTGATTAGGTATTAGTAATTCCACAAGATGTTGACGCTTTGCCTCCAAAAGTTTGTTTAACATTTTGAGCACCACTAAATAGTTTAATATTTCATTCTAAGCGTGTTAACATCTTAACAAGGAGATGGTTAAAATGTGAAACATGGAGTAGGTCATGTGGCAGCAACCCAACAGATAATGAAACAAAATCAACGATAAAGGATATACACAGTAGATATATATCTGTAACCTTTTATAATAAAAATAAAAATTATGATAAACTTTTTGTACCATGATTAAATGGAAAAAAGGAAAAGATCCTTTTGTAATTAAAAACGAAACAAGGTAAAGACGTATAAATCGTATTAATCCTGATGTTCATTGAAATTGAATACTGCATATGTAATGTGTTATACTGCATGTCTTATTATGAGTTTATGAGTTTTCATTTTCTTATTTATTCAATGCAGATGGTTTACACTAATTAGTACGATCATTTTGGATAATAAACTCATCAAGGCACATTATACAAACCAGATTACAAATGATCAACATGCGTGTTTAATTTCGTACATCCTATGGTGAAATATTATTGAATTAATAGATAAATGATGAAATGTTTGTTAGTCAAGAAAAAAGATATCTGAACAAAATTGATATTGGTTGCCTTAAACGATTTATGTACTCAATCAGTGAATATTAAAATAATTAAAATTACAATACATGGATATTCATTAAAATGGCTTCGATCGCGAAATGTACAGTATTTCAAACAAAAAATAATTTAACTGCTAGTCGTAATTATGTGTCAGAGCAGGGGATTATAAAACGAAATCTGATGCTGTAAAAATATTTCATTTCGACGAGTGCACTTTTCCACAGAGTTCATACATAGCTTGTATGTGCGTAAAGAGAATGATATAACTAGGTTAATAAGTTAATATTAAATTGAAAAATCAGTCTGGTTCACCGGTAATTTCACATTTAGTGAAAAAAGGTTAACATTAATTCGATACTTTTACGATTTTCAATAGGACAAAAACCACAAATACCTTAGTAGAAGCAAGGATTTGTATAGTACTATACAAATCCTTGGTAGAAGGTATCATATTCTCCGGAAATTGTGTTGACATAGTTATTTGCAATACTTTTTTTTTTACATTTTTCATGCAGGCATAAATGTTTTGTATATTAAATCCATTATAATTTTGATTTGTACATGAAGAATTTCATTAACGTTTGAAATTAAAACAAAACAAATTTTGAAGGAACAGCAATTAACATAGATAACAAGTGCTATTATATCTCTCTATATAAATATAAGCAAAGATGTTTTTTGATACTAGTAACAGTCATGGTTAACCTTATCTAAGATTATGTATACTTTTCAGCAGTCATACCTATAGCTATGGTTAATATTTTTTCAACTAAAAAAATCTTTTAAAGATTCAAAACTAACCGCCAGCCATCATTATATATACATTAAACAAAAATAATAAAAAATAAGGTTTTGACACTCTTATCTTATGTAAACTGTTAACTTAACAAATCTTACATGTTAATAAAATATGGTTATTGATATCAAATCAAATATAAGCGCGTGGTACCAAACTCCATACGATTGATACGTTTTTCTGGTATCTCCTTTATCAGACAAGCATATATACCCGAATAAACAGTTGGCCAATGATTTATAATCTCTAAGAGCACCACAACAAGGAACGCATAAACCCTCTATGGTCAATTTGTTTTCGTGTGGTGAAATGAAATAAACGGTACCAACTTTTCTGCACCAGATACACATTTCGACAATTAAATCAAGCAAGCAATTACATACTTTACAAAATGATAATTTAAAAATGTATATATCAATTTAATTCAAGGCAATTCCAAAGTACTGGTTACCCTACGCAGCTAGCAAAA
Organism: Mytilus galloprovincialis; assembly: GCF_965363235.1. Classification (NCBI taxonomy): domain Eukaryota; kingdom Metazoa; phylum Mollusca; class Bivalvia; order Mytilida; family Mytilidae; genus Mytilus; species Mytilus galloprovincialis. Next base: position 76,904,198 of record NC_134846.1, on the reverse strand, counting down.
TCTTAGTATACCATATAGACGGAATTAAGGAAGAAATGTCACAAATCATAGGCAACCAAAACCATAAAAGTGTGAAATATATCTTGTCTCCTTTGCTCTAAGAAGACAAAAGCGTCATTATCTATATACGATTCACATTTCTCCAGGTATAAATTATGTTCGACTTTTAGTCAATTCAAAAACAACTTAAAGCAGCAAGAGTCACATGTTTTGTTTATTCGTTCTTAAGGATGATAAGATAAGAGAAGGGATGTGATATATAAATACAGAATACAACAAACTATGTGCTAAAAACTGGGTATAATGTATACATCAAATGGAAAGAATTATTGTTGCTTTTCTTCTTCCAGAATTAAGTGTACTTGCGTGTCACTATTTATAAATGGGTATTTTACTTTTTGTTTTTATTTTAAACAAATGAGATGAAATGCAGTTTTATTCACCGCTGCACATATTTTTTAGCTAATTATCATTTTGTTCGGGTTTTTTTTTATGTGAAAACACTAATAGCATTGTCCGTAACGAAAGTGTTGTAATTAGATTTGTAATGGTGGAAGATGAATGATGATGATGATGCTATCAAATATAAACGGTTAAGCAATATATCAGCTGATTTCAAAATAGATTGTCTGACATTGTTTTTTCATTCAGGTATGACCTGTTCGGCATAGTCAGCTGTTGTGAACACAACATAAACTGACAGAAAATCTAATCATGTGTGTCACTTGTAATTAACTATGTCGTCTACTGTATCGTTATGCAATTCAACCTAACTCCTGCATCCTTCCGCCCCTTAATGCTATATGCTTTTTTTATGATGTAAATACATTTTTGATGCTGTATGTACGTGATACTGTTGGATCGTCGAAACTGTTTTGTGAAGTATTAAGTTCCCCCGCACAGACACAGTGTTCGCAATCATCGAATAAATACTATGTTTGATACTTATTTCAAGTCATAAGCAACATTATGTGCTGACAAATAGCTTAGGAAGCAAACTATTTCTGTCAATTATCAGTCTCTATTGGCGCAACGTTTTCTTATCATTTACATTGTATACAATGATCAAAACCAATTAAGATAAACCAAGGCATAAACATGCAGTTAATTATCAAATAAAAATGCCTATCCTAAAATTGCGTGTGAAACTTTTGCACAACATATTAATAATAAAATAATTTGTAAAAAAAATCTATGTTATGTGTGTTTAGGAATTTTTATTTGAAAATATTATTTCAATATAAAAACGAAAATTAAAAAAATAGCAAATTTTTACTTGTGATCTCTTTATTTTTTTTAGAGTATTTCGAGAGATTACAATTCAAGTTATAACTTCCTTTAATTCTACAGGATCAATTAAAATATCGAAAACATATTAGTTGCTACTATAGTCCGAAGAAACACAATTGATGTATAGGCATTTTATCGGTAATGTCTACTAATAAAAAAATAACGTATATGTTAGGTTTATCTCTTACATTTGAGTTATAAGCAAATAAAGAAAAAAAAAATGAAATAATAACTTCAAATTAAATAAGTTCAATCAATTACTTATTTTTGTATATATTCAGGAAATAATGATTGTAATACCAAATTAAATTACTTACCTAAATTAAGAAATCATACTTCAACAGAAGTAGCTAGTTCCATTCGAGCTTCGCTATGTTGATCAATGCCTCAATAATTATGAATATCCAGGAAAATGTGTACTTAATTTTACCGGGGGTGTCTCTCTGCCAAGTTGGTAATCAGATGCATCCGTATACAATGCATAGTACAACATGCAGTAGTTCCATGTCTAATTATAACAGACACGTAGTTACGCATCGTTTACAAGAAAATTGCGCGAAAATATGCTAAACAATATAATAGTGTAATTTACGGTAAATGGTTCTGACCTTTACGATTTTGGAATTTGTAAACTATGTTATTTGGGAGTTTATTTCGTTGATTATTACATTTATAGATGGCCAGTTGTTTTTCAAATGATTTTCATACGATTCGACATGATACTTAATGGTACGTTAGAAAATCGAACATTGACACTAGAAAGAATAGCCATGTGTCATCAGGAATTAGAACGTTATTAAGTTATTTAACAATAATGTGTTCTGTAAAATATATTTTCCATGAATACAGACATATTATATTTGTCATAACTGAGAAATGAACAATACAAAATACGCTCAGGTTTCAAAACATTGTCGGTGTATAAAATTGTTACTATACTAAAGTCAGTAGAAAAAAAAAATGAAACTTGTAAATGTTTACATTAGAAACCTCGTTCCAAAACATTAATATTGAATGTATATTTACAATATTAAATAAATGAATTAACTACTGATTACAAATCTATGATAATTGGTTTATTATACAAACGAACGAACAAAAGTTCCTTAAAAATAAGGTGCCAATGAGACTGCCAATTGACAAAATTCCATCATCATAAATGCTATAAACGTTCAGTAGCAACTATTACATGCATATATATATATTCAGGAAGATAAGTTGTTTTACATAGGATATTTCATAAAATCTTATCCCATAATATGATATGGGTCATTTTAATGTAGAGCTGGTTCATCAAATCAGATTAACAACTTTTTGACTAAAACTATTTTGAATACTAGTATACAAAGTCGGTTCCGGTTTCTGAATCGTTACAGTAACGACACGATCAGTAACTATACAATTCTGTAAAGGATGCTATAAAAGAACCAATACCCCTCATTTTGTTATCATGCGAGTCTTTGATCTATGGATATATAAAGGGAACTTCTCTGCAGTTAACGAACACAATTTGAAAAGCAGGTACCTATATAGGACAAAAAAGATGTTATACCTTTAGTAATGATGGTCAGAAATGTCAGAAGCAATATTAGAAAAGATTTTGAAATTTATAGATAAAGCCAGCGCCATTTTGGAGTTATTCTGAAAGACGTATCTATGTAATGTCGGTTACCTTTTGGTGTTACTCTTAATCTGACTTAGTTTGTGGATATTGTATAAAGCAAGATTCACATTCACAGCACATTAGCATGTTCACGTCCTGATATGCATATACATTTAACATGTTCTACTCATCTATACACCAATTTAACCATTATCATTAGTTCTATCATGTACTTTATGCATCTTCGCCTTACTTCTCTTATAAACATGTTATATTTGAATTATATAAACGGTGTGCATAAAAAAAAAAACTAAACAACTCTTTCGGGGGTCCATAGTTACATTGTAGTATATTGCTAAACTGAATTTCAACGCTATCCAAAATAATTATTCTTTCCGATGGCACTTACAAATCAACCCTTCACCCCTATCGTACCAACTTGCAGAACCTATACATACTGTTTGGTGGTTTTAATAGTTTCTCACCCTGCCATATGCTGGCAATAATTGTCACTGGACGTTTTAGCAATCTCTTATAACCAAGTAATCTAAACCGCTTAACTTATGGAAGGGAAGTAACTCGTATCACTTGTAGAGTCAGATTGTTTTAATCGAGTGTCTACTTTCCATTTACTTGACGATTTCAAATACCTTGTACCGCGGTTAACAATAATAACATTACAATACCAGCGGTTTCTCCATCATACGTGATTAAAACAACGTTGCAAACGAATAACGTTTAGTCATAATATATAATTGTGTTTTTGTTATTTTATTCGCCTTTGTCAGATAAGTGTAATAACGTATTCAGAGATAGGACAAATGACCACTAAATGACAAGTATAAAAGAAGTTTAACAACTATTTACCAATTATATGGTTCTGCTGAACCCAAAAGAAGGTTATTGATGGTTCCATAAAAATGGAAATTGTTTTTGTGTTGAAGCTTCCTATTACTTATTTTTATAACTCAGTTTTTTTGGAGGCAATTTACAAGAAAGTTGTAATTAAACTTGACGCATCCAGGAATATTGAACAGGATTATAACTCATATCTTCACGTACTATTCTTTAATTGGATTTTGGGGTTAGAGGTAAAATTGATATATACAACGCGTCAATGTGCCAAAAACCAATAAAACATGGTCAAGAGGGTCTATAAAATCCATAGAACAAAGTAAGGAGGGTCTATAAAATAAAACGGTTTTCTAAGACGTTGTTTCTCCAGGGATCAGGGTTAAACTGTTTTCACATAAACACGAATACATCATTCCTATTGATAATGTAAAACTACAGGAGCCTATAATCATCTGCCAAAAAGAGAAATTCTTTGTCTTGTATCTAATTATCGGTCTTGGTAACTGTACATAATCATAATCATTACATTTTGTTATGCTTAGAGTAATAATAGGTAGGTACCCCATACTGAACAAAAATATTTTCTTGATTAAGATATTGAAACATCCCCACTAATTCTCAGATAATCAAATATGTCACATGGTTGTAGGTCATGGCACTATTTCATTTTACTGTTAAAACATAATATACACACCATACGAGACATTTGTATTATACATATATTTGAATGTAAATATAAAATTCAAACGTGTTTGCGAAAATAGGCAATAAACGTATTCTTTTCAAAAATTCATCTAGAGATGATGATAATGCCCATAACTTCAAAATATGAAAATTTCCAATGCCATAACTGTTGTTTTTGTTTATATTTTTAGTATACGACGGTCAGTTGTTTTCTCTTTTAATTGTTTCTAGTCTCTTCTGAACATTGTAAAGCTTACTTTACGGTATGACATTCGATCATGGTAAAACTTCACGACCTTGCCATATGGTCTGTTGTGGACAAAATTGTCTCATTGGCAAATTTGCAACATTTGTTTTATATTGACTTCGGAGGCTGTTAATGGAGTAACATTTTGAGCACTGTTATTTTGTATTATATCAAGCATAGAAATTTAACCTTAATACATAAACAGTGAAGAAAGTGAAATGTTTCTTTACACAACAGGATTTTTACATTTACTAAAACAAAACAAAAACGTATTTATCTACTTTAAATATGTATCTTTAGTTCCGTTTTTTAAATAAACTAGTACATACTCTCAACTGCCTTTATAACACGAACTTTAGCTTATAATCTGTTTTTTTTTTTCTTTCTGATGTTGCATATGTACTGCTAGAAAAAGGATGAAAGGTAGATGTACTTTAGACGTCACAAGGTATTAGTAAGAGTCAATTTAGAATGATCTATATATGAAATTTTTCATTAAGTGTATCTTTACAAAGCCATTTTCTTCATCAAAGTAAAATTTTGGTACACGGAAAGTCACTTTAAATTCGTTTAACATAGATCATCAAAGTATGTACTGAATATTTTCCTTATAAATATATTTCCAAAGAATCAATCAGTTGAGATATACCTACGATTTCAGGAAATAAGAATCCGACTTTTTAACGTACTCTCGAACTTAGGCAGTCTGAAAAGAAAATCATCCTAAAAGTAATTGTGATGCAATACGCGTGTCTGATGATAAAACCAAACGTCAATACACTGTTCGTGTAATTAGTTCTGTGTTTCTACTATTGTTGAAAGGTTGCTAAGAAATAGAATACTCTGAATGCATGAATTGTATTTGTCTGTTGTTTTGTCTAACATGTTATATTCATTTGCTATATAATAAATTCAACTATATTTTATTTCCTCATATATTTTCATGACAGTTTACAAAAATACATATATTGCGTAAAAAGTTAGTTTTACAAAAGTTAATTACTATAAATAATTCAATGTTCAAGTAGATGGAGCTCTTATTTTTTATGCGCTAAAGTATCTTTGGTAGTATAATCTATTTTCCTTTTGATGTAAACGATAATAGATATAGGTTATCTGTAAATGAGACATCAACCCAACAACAACACAACAAGGGAAGGAATCAATGCAAGAGGTGAATAATTTGTCTCAGCTGACTTATCTATAAATAATGTTCCCACGTAGTTCATGCATTGGTTGATTGTTGTTTGTCAAACCTTCAGTGGCAAATATTTCATACAAACTCAGGATGACTAATTAGCAATCAAATTGTAGGTTCTGCAAAGTGTGCCTACATGGAATGAAGTGCAGGACATTTGGAATGCCAATTGAAAAAAAAAAAAAACGTAATGTTGTAATGGACCAGTAATTTTCCTAACTTAAGACCAATCATAGATTTGTAGCTAGACTATTTACACGTTCATATAGTGTCGCATTCTCTCTACACCAGTATCGTATCGTATGTAACGTCCCTACGTCTGTTTTACACATCATATACGTGTACAACCAAATCGCACGACCCCTTAGATTGGATTTGTAATAACGTATGGAAAAATTCCATGCAAAATATCTACTTATACTCAATCCATCCCTTAGTACGTAGACTGTAGATAAAGGGAACATTTCATTTCAAATAAAATCTGACCGTGACTATATCAAAATATGGTCGTTACGTCTAAATGAATAAAGTTTTTTGGTCGGAGTCATTTATGTTCGTTTTCACGGCCGACACTCGGCTAATCGAGAGATTGGTCGGTTAATCTATATTGAGTATGCGGCTATATCGGCGGTTGGTCTGTTAATCGGGTTGGCTAAAGTCTGTTAATCAGGTGTTATCGAGAAAATCATTGAAAGTTCAGCATGTTTCATTGTATAACTTTCTAAATATATTTTCATCATAAAAAGTATTCATGTCTAACAAAACAATTCAATGTACTGAATTCAGTGGTGTAATTATTATTTTTCTAGCTTCGATGTACGATCTATAAAATGAAAAGGCGGGTTACTCATCAACAAATTTATACACATTTTACACACATAAAATGTACACAAAATGACACATTGGTTAAATTTACTTGCATTCAATATTTTGAACATCGAATAAAGAAAGGCATTATGTTTGTTAACCATATTGATAACATTGTGTGAAAAATCTACACGAAAATCTGTATTTTGGTGACATAAATCAATCTTTATTTAAAACCTGGTCTGTTAATGGGTCGGATGTATAAAACCCGGTCTGTTAATTGGTCTGTTAAGAGTTATGAATGGCAATAAAAGTATAATTTATATATTGCTATATGGGGTGTTATTGGATCAAATGAGCAGGCTCACGACGAGCGGCTAAAATATACGAAAACAACACATGAGCAATGAAACATAACATATACGGAAACAACACACGAAATTGAAAATTGATAAAAATGGTTTCAAAAAGTGTAATATTAAAGTAATATTAATTTCATCCAAGAATGATCGCATATATCATGTTGATTCTGTTTAATTGTCATGAATGACACAAATTTTTCATCTACATAATTGGTAATCAGTATGTAAATCAGAGATAAACGTCGTAATGTAACTAAATATCAGTATGTAAAATATATTGGGATGACAAAATATGAAAAATAAAGAAAGAATAATGAGTAAGATAAATAAAATGTAGAAAAAAATGACATAACCGTGTTGAATTTAAAGAATACAGAAATAAACAATACCCCAATCCGGACCGTCAATGGTATACACGAGAATCTGGATGGAAACGCAGAATATAGAATAATATATAAGGACAGTAGAGAGTGATACATTGCTAAAAACGAGAGAAAAATAATACTTGTTTAAGAACACACACATGAAACACCGATGGCTGTTGAAACAGTAACGGATTGCGATGTACTTATATCAGAGATGGGTTCGATTACTTTCAATGTAATTGATTAAATTACAATTACTTTGTCATTTGTACGATTAAATTAAATTAATGATTACATCATTTCTGTAAGTATCTGATTAAATTAATGATTACATTTGCAAAGTAATCATGATTACATCTGATTACAATGAATTAAAAAAAAATTAAATGAGGTTAACATGGTTAATGAATAAATGTTTTTGATATGACTATAGTATTTTTAAGAGTATTTTATTTGATATATCATAAAATGATAACTTAAAATTTCATCTATTTTAATAAATCTCAAAAGTTCACTACATTCACTGACTGACTATATACACGAGCATTGTGTCACTGGTCATATTGGTTATGACCAATTACACTTTATCATCATTGATCTCTGAATTATGTTGACTTCAATTAAATAAAGGTTTATAAAGAGTTTGCTGCTTGTCTTCTTTCCTATTCCAGAATTTATATGTATTTCAAGAAGAGTTAATGGAAGTTAAAATATGGATGAAATAAAGTTACCAGTTTAAAACGAATTAAGTCAAATTTCAATATGATTGTTTAATCAAATTGTAAACCAAATATAAGTACTAAAAATCATTGCATTTCACATGTCCAGTCCAAATACATATCAACATCTATTTATTTTAAACAACATTTTTATTTACTTTGTGCTAATTAGATAAATTTTCAAACGTTAATTTATCTTTTATCATATATATTACCCTACAGCTATACACAATAGAGTTGGTCATTGCAATAAAAACAAACCTTAATTGGTCTACTACCTGTCAATTCAAAGTTGACAAAAATCACAATATTAACACAAGATTATAATTCAGGGTTAATGAAAAATATTACTTGATTATAACAGTAACTATCAGATATATATATATGTACATCTTTGAATTGTGAATATATGCACAATATCTTTTACTAAGGCCAGAGACTTATATGTTTTTGCTTAGGCTAATGATGACTTTTCAACACTGTGAGAGCTTAGTTTTTACTGAATTATACAAATCAATTAACATGCTTAAGGTAGACAAAACTATTTCAACATGTTAAATATTCATTTAATTTGAATACCTAAAAGGTTAATTTATTTACCATAAACACAGTTTATATTTAGCATTGTAATCAGAATGTAATCAAAAAGTAATCAAGATTACAGGGTATTTTGAAAAGTAATTGATTAAATTAAATTACATGTAATCAGATTTTTGGCTGATTAATGATTACAATGATTACTTGAAAAATTGTAATCAATTACAGCTGATTAATGATTACAATTACAATTACCCCAACTCTGACTTATATTGGTGACAAATTCTAGAAGTTTACATGCGGACAACTATGGTGGCAGGTTAATGCCATTTTGCGTTTTAGCGCTTTAGAGTTTTCGCCTTACATATTCTATATGGCGAAAACGCGAAATTGCGAAGTCGAAAACGCGAAAACGCGAAACCGATTTCTCGTTTTCGACTTCGCGTTTTCGACTTCGCAATTTCGCCTTTTCGCGATTTCGCGTTTTTGCCCTATAGAGTATAAAAGGCGAAATCGCGAAAACGCGAAATGGACTTCCCCGGCCACCATAGACAACTGTAGTTCTCCTCTGCACTTCTGTAGAAAGGAACTAAACGGAATAAAATGAATTGAAACTTAAAATAAATAAATGTAGCTGCATTCGCTCCTTTCCGTTTACTTCTTTAGAGTGATTTGTAAACAACATATGATTAAGTAATAGAAGAAAGGAACCAATTGGATGATGCTGACGAATTAGGGTTTAACGTCCAGTGACAAATATCATGTTCATATGTGAACGAGAACACGTTATATGTACCCTGTGATGTATTAGAAAGACACTTTCAGTCGGAATTGAGAACGTGCTACTTCGAACAGACACAAAAATTAAGGCTGATTGAAAACGTCAATAAAAAACTCATGCATATTCCAGAGGCCAATCCATATTACGCTATATTGAAGTGACACACCCTTCGATAAAATGCAAAGAAAGTCAAAATAAAATGCTCTTTCTAGGATTCTGTGGCACCGTATTGTCATTTTTGTTTACTCAGGAACATCTCATTCTTAAATTTTTCAAGGGGAAAATATAAAGGTAGCAAAATTATTGTCGTGGCTAAAAAACTCTTAACTGACACAATTTCAATTGTCCAACCCATTAACAGACTTTATTCCCATAATTTTCACTAAAACGTGGTATTATTCACGTTATTTTACAATTATGAAATATTGACTAATGTCAATTTATTTTTTAGAACCACAGTACTATTTTTTGTCCTTTAAATGATATCTAAATTTGTTTGTTTCGCCTTTTATTAAAAAAAAATGCTATGCGTATAAGCATAAATACTACATACTTGCGCGACGCCTTTTAGTTTTACTGAAAACTGCGCAGACTAAGAAATGTTTTTACAAGTGCAAAATGTTCTATGATAGACATCATTTTGTCAGACACTTTTCTTTTTTTGATTTGGTTCTTATAACATGCCAAAAATCTGTATATTTAATAGAGTTTAACATTAAATTAAGCGTTTTACTCTTAACAGACGTATAACCAACCCGATTAACAGACCAGTCGCCCATATAGCCGCATACTCAATATAGATTAACCGACCAATCTCTCGGTTAGCCGAGTGTCGGCCGTGGTTTTGCATATAAACTATATCGTCATTTTATTCTTTTGGGACAATCATGAATCCGTTTATTTCTTAACTGCTATCGAACGCAATTTTGAATAAGATAGCTTCCCGACGTTGCACCATATAATAGATAATTTGTTTATTATCTCCAGATATCATCTGATATATCCCGATTTTTCTTAATACTAGTATACTGTTGACATTGTATCTGACGGAATTACTCTTATAAATCAAACATATACAACCAATTTTATGACGAACAAACTGACGATTTCCATTCCCAATTTCTATTGATGACAATGATGAAATGAAGACTCCTTTTCATTTCATTATACTCCAAAGTTTTACTTAAATTAATGAACCGAAGATATAACAAATTGGTCTAACACTTCCTACGGATCATAAGTTTTACCATATATTTATGAACTAAAAATATGGAAGTTTTACTCCTATTCAATAAATGCTCGGAACCATATTTTATGTTGAAATTGTCTTTACAAAATTTGAGATAATACGTAAATGAGAAAGCAAACAAACAATACAAACAAAGAAAACGTTCTAGAATTCAAGATATGCTTCGATAGTAGACAAGTCTCAATAATACATATCGAGATCTATATCGTCCGAGTCTAAAAATGATCCTATTTCAACAAACCAAGGACCCAAGGCATTCTTTTGATACGGTATTACATTGTCCGATTTCGATTTTACGTATTTAAAATATTTACGTTCCCTAATCCAAATTATAGGTCGATGCACCTATATTTACGTCATCATGACAATTTTTTTTTACGTCAAGAAATTTAATCTAAGGTCCTTTTATAGCCCTTTTTGTGTTGCTATCCACATAGACTAGTACTTGTTTGAATATTATGCAACGATATGGTTCAGCATGGTTGATGCTCAGGGGCGGATGCAGGAATTTTCGAAAGGGGGGGTGCTAAGGGGTGCTAACCCAGGGCAAAGGGGGGGTGCAAAACATATGTCCCGATACAAATGCATTGATCGGCAAAAATAAAGGGGGTGCGCACCCCCGGAACCCCCCCCCCCCCCCCTGGATCCGCCACTGATGCTCAGATTATCTCTAACTTATGATGGTTTGATATACAATCCTATCGAATCATAAAAAAAATACAGTAAGAAGACAAGTTAGCATGGCGCCATGTGCATCTAATGTTGAAGCAGTGTAATGTTTTTTTTTAAATTATTTTTGTGAAAAAACATATGCTCCCAAGTTTTGTTCACGTATTGCCGTAAATGATGTTATAAAGATTTTGGTTATAGGGCTGTCCCTTGTAAACTGCATATGTGTTTGAGAGTCACTAGTCTTGCTAATTTTCTTTAAGATGATAAAACTAACGAACAATATTAGAATGAAATTCAAATCAGTGTGGCTGTGGCCATTGATTGACACATTAAATTCATCCATTGACTGGGACAATTTACGTGAACGTTTGTCTGTAACGACCACTGTTCACGACGTACCTACGATAGACATTTAAACTGTGGGGTCACCAAAGGTTTCTCAACGCCTTTAATTATAAAATAATTCGAAAAATTAATCAGGAATAACCTTTATGTTTTGATTTATATAATTGATATAAATCAAAACATCGTGTTATTTCCGATTAATTTTTCGAATTACTTTATTAAGGTGTTGAGAACCTTTGGTGACCCCATAGTTTAAGTGTCTTTAAAAAGTACATAGTGAGCAGTGGTCGTTACATACAAACGTTCACCTAAATTGTCCCAGTCAATGGATGAATTTAACGTGTCAATCAATGGCCACAGCCACACTGTTTTGAATTTCATTCTATATTGATAAATAAGTCAAAATATCAATTACTAAAGTAAACATAAACATCTCATCTAAATAAATATTGACATGTTAATATGAATTAAAATAACCAATCACGAAAGCTGTTATTTCCTCTTAATACATCTTGTGGCAGGTACATGTTCATTAATTAACCTGATAGGTGCCAAACAAATCATTTTGAAAGCAAAAATGGTTTGCACTGAAATTGCTTATAATACATTAAGTTTTCTTTTAGCTAGAAATAACATTCATGTGTCAAAAATAATATGAGTATCCACATATTATACTTTTAGTTTTATTTTTAAATACGTAAATACTATCAAAATGATGGATGTATTTGCATCGAAGGGACACCATTATTCTGGTAAGATTTTGAGGTATTGTTTCATGAAATAAGTGTAAATATGATTTTGTACATATTACAAGGTAATCTACAGTCGACCATTTTCAAGGTCGTTTGCCTTCCATCATTACACAAACGGCCCGTCGATTTTATCATGTTAAAATTTGAAGTTATACTCAATCAATCAATAATTTAAAGATTAAAGGTACGATGACGCTACAAGAATTTGAACATTTAGCCTCCCAATAACCCAAATAATTTGCACCAGTCCCTTCATATCTATCTTACATTCAAGATGAGATAAACGAACTAACAAAAAAATTCAGCAGGACATTGTCATTTCACCATGACTTCAATTAGAAAGTTATGAACCAACTATCTCAAATTACAAAACTGTAGGTGTTTACGGATAACTGCTTACTGTAAAATGAACATGAGGAAAAAACTCTAATAAGATGATACTCGATAGCTTGGGTCAAAACTTAAATCTAGTGAATTTTGCGAAAAAAATGGTAGATGAACAAAATGAATAAATAAGCAAAGCAAAAACAAAACGTCTTTCAGCACAGACCTAATTATTTGATTTATATCATTTCAATACTTTTTCAAGATTGCAAGATCTAATCTCCTGACTTTTATCGACAAATATAAGTTGATTTATCTTCACATAAAAAGGAGAGTATTTATTTATCTTTCATGGTCATTTCTAAGATACAATATCACATTTAAATGAAGCGTTGATTCTCTAATTCTCCTATAGCTTACACCTGTCTCCGCAAACTTATAAAATACTAATAAATAGTATACGGAAGTCTATAAAGATACAATTTTGTTTCAAAAAGATTAAAACATGACCATCAGATTTTATTATTTAAAACGTCTACCTCTTATTACATCTTAGCGATATAATTGTAAAAAATATATATAAACACTGACTATTGCCTATAACGTTGCCTATAGATGCTTACATACACATCATTTGAAATCTGATGGATAGTTGTCTCATTAGCAAACCTACCTCATATCTATGTTTTCATTTGAAAAAGAAAACAAGCTCAATACGCGAGACGCGATTTACGTTTACAAATAAGACTCCCCAGTGACGTTTGTATTAAAACATTTAGAGGGTCAAAATCAATTCCAGTGTTTATGAGCATTGACAACAAAACATTTTCGAAAAAGTTGTGCCGATTCATGTTTACTTGTTGATCATTTGAATAAACTTATTATAACAGAATATCATTTCAACATCTTTAATTATCGATATTAACACTGATTTTGTTTTTGATGAATCAAAACATATAATTGAAAATGTATTGTTTTACAATTCAAAACATTCTGTTAAAACTTTGAACTCATAAGTTGGCATTGATTGATACTTAAGTCTGGGAGAACTTGCTTTAAATATATATTAGTTGTTACTGGCTTTGGAATAGCTTTAAAATACTAAGGCTTTTCTACCTCAGGAAAAGATTACATTAGCTGTATTTGGCAAAACTTTTAGGAATTTTTGGTCCTCAATACTCATCAAATTTGTACTTTATTTGGCCTTTTTAACATTTTTTGATTCGAGCGTCACTGATAAGTCTTTTGTAGACGAAACGCGCGCGTCTGGCGTAAATATAAAATTTCTATCTTGGTATCTATATATGATGAGTTTATTTACAACCACTGGGTCGATGCCACTACTGGTGGAGATTTATTTCCTCGAGGGTATCTTCAGCCCAGTAGTCAGCACTTCTGTTTTGACTTGAGTTATCATTGATATGTTCATAATTATAAATTAACTGTAAAGAAAATTTTGAATTTTTGAAATACTTAGGCTTTTTCTATCTCAGGAATAGATTACCTTTACTGAATTTGGCAAAGCTTTTAGGAATTTTTGGTCCTCAATGCTCTTTATTTGGCCTTTTTAACTTTTTTATTCGAGGTACTATGTTTCTTTCGTCTTTATGTTAGTTGTTTTGGGACTTTGTTTTGATCTGATGATTCGATTCATTCTTTCTCATTTATCCTTGCTGTTTGTTACATCTAATTATCGTTTATTTGTTATAAAATAGACCTCTACTTTTTTCGTTTGAACTGTCAATTATTGGTAATCTTATCACATATCCTTATTTTTAATTGAAATACAAAGCACTAACGAAGATACAAGCTGAGCTATTCGGTTCCAAAATGATATATTTAAGTATATACCTTTTAATGTTTTTAAAAAACAGTGTTAAGATACTTATTTAAATGAGGTGTGATACTATTTATTGGGAATGATCGTATAGTTATTCACGTGGCAACGATTCGAACTTTGAAAATAAATAAATCATAGCCGAATTTACCATCAAGTACTTAATAGAGCAATTGTTATACATAAACTGTTCGTTCGCACAAGTTGTTTATATAAAATGTTTATTCGTCAGACTTTTTTATTTACTGTTCTTTTGAGAAGCCAGTTAAAACATCAAACATCTGCATCTGAGAAACTCTTGGATAATTTATTAATTGGGCATCAGTTCATTTCTTAACTTTGAAGTTTAATTCTATTATCAGGTACTTTTCTTTTAGAACCTTTGTATCCTTAGTCAAATTGTTAAGCTTTATCGAGTAGTTAGAAATGTCGTATGTTCAATTCAATTAGGTTTACTACGAAAAATACGTTTTCTTTGCATATTTCCCTGGTAAATGTTTGCAAACAATTATTTATGATGTGCATATAAATAAGATCCATTATCAACGCATCTCTTAAGTCTAAATAAAGTACACCAGTTTTTGAATACTTTAACCGGTTAACGAGCAGAACATTCCCATAGTAAGACACTTTAGAAAAGTCGTTATCACAGTCATACACTTGTACCGATACCGATACTTACGTACCCTGACAGTAAACAAAATAGAGGGGTCGTATCAAAGTGTCAAAATATACCGTAAAATATGGCTGCGGTAGAGAATCTGATTTATTATGTGTTATATTTTTTAAAAGATGTAATATTCCATTTGGATTTGTTTTTCTAACTGTCGTTTGTATCTCCCTGTACTGCTGACAGCGTTTAAGCGGGTGTGTAGCATTAATCTGTGATGACAGAGCAGAGGTCGATTTGATGAATCCTCGTCTACTGCTGCGCCGTTATCTTCCTTCTCGGTATTTAACAAAATGTCGACGACCTCAAATAATTGACTTTTTTAAACTATTGTCTTCTATGTGATATTTACTATATTATATACAATTTGGTTTCTTTGGACACCAGCACGACATTTATGCGACTTATAGGTAAGAAATTGGCTATCCCTCGATAATTGTTAGCAGACACAAAATTCTCATATAGTTATACTATAAAACGCCGTTTACACTTCAGGAAATCGCTCGAAAAACCAGAGAATTTGTAGGAAAAATGCAGGAAATTCAAAGGAATACTATGTTACGGTACAATACATACAATTGGCAATTTGGTATAAAGTAGTGAGAACACTGTTGAGAAAGCCAAGGAACGAACAAATTCAATATACCGTAAGTGGTATCTCACAGGGTAAATTTGTCGCTGCCATCAGCTGTTCTCCTACATAAAGTATCATATCATTTATATATTTGTACGTTATCTTTATATTTTTAATTAATTACATTTATGCATTGAGATTAACCATTCGCATAAAGGTTACAAGTTGTCCTAGTCATGGATGTAAGCCTCTATATCGATAAGTTTTCGAAAATGTCTTATAAAGACCCAACGCCCAATGTAATATTTTCTATAATTATGATGTGAATGATCTTTATGCATTTAAAGGGATTTTGTTAATCCAATTTCACTTATAGTTTTACTAGCAAGCTACTGACAAACACACCTGAACCTCTGTATATACAAGCTCACATTCCTTTTTTAAATTCTGAACCATAGTTTGAATTTTAAATTCTGATAAGAAATGATTATACCATACATAAAGAAAAAACATGACTCACCAAAGTATTGCGTAACGCATCGCGCATCGTTATATTTTCTTTTTAGTTGGAGTCTAGCATTGGTGTTTTGTGTTGTCTGTTTTACTGTCCAATACTTTAAAATATGTAAGATATAATAAAACCAGACGTTACATATAAAAAATTAAACAAAAAGTAATGCTAGATTTCGTCCTTTAGATACATTTTTTTTACGAAGTCCTTTAAAGTAAATTTTTAGAAAAAAATGTTGAATTCTATAATATTGTTTCAGAATGGTCACCAACAACAATGTCTAGCTCGTATTAACATTTTGGATCTATATAGTGTGATAACATTTACCTGGGCATCAACTTCTTTTGTTTGGCAATTTAGCCACATGCTCGAAAGGTGTGTTCGTAATGAGATTCAGGGTTCTCTGCATTAATTGGAACAACTATCTGAGGGTACGTATACTATGACGAGGCGAAAAATCTACCCTTACCCTACATACTCTTTTTCCAGTGTCAGTCTCAACTTTTAATTATTTACATTCATCCCTGTCAGTCAATATTGGAATGATGATCATATAGCTAGTCAACTGTTTCGGTTCTTATACATTCTTGACATTCAAATTTTTGGCTTTGAGCGTTCACGATAAGATAATCAAGAAAAGCACTTAGGACACATGATATTTATAAGAGCTGTTTTCATTTTTGTTTGTTATGTAATCCTTGTCTTAAGTATGTTTTACGTAATCAATCTAGATCTGTTATTGTTTTTCAACAATATTTGTTGAATCTAATGAAACTTTCGTTACGACTATTTTCTTGAAGATTCGTTTGCCGCATGGAAGCAGCAAGTTATAAGCATTACTTTTAAATGGATTTCAATTTAAAGTATGTAGTTTCAAGTTTTCCTGATAAAGAATTACTTGATATATTTTTTGAAGCTACTTATATTCAATATATGGAAGTGTTTAACGACCTTAACTGGCTATACAGCCCTCGCACGGTCGGCTCGGTGCCCGAAGACGATTGGCGAGCATTTAAATAATTGTGTGCCATCGGTCAGGAACGAGTGGTGGTCGCCATTTTGGAGGTTGCTATCTTGGTTTTGTGAGCTGTTTTGATTTGGTTTGTTTACTAATTTGATGTTATATTCTTCACAACGGCTGCTTTCAGGGCCAGTTTGGTTAGCTTGGCAGCCCGCTAACCTCGATGAAGGAGAACTGGTAGATGAGTATCGGACGTAGTATTATAGATGACAGGAAGCGTTAAAATGACCAAAGCCGCGAGGCAGTAAAATGAAGGTCAATCACCCAACACCTAGGATACAACCCTCGGACGTTAATCGACATAACACTCCCAATGATACAATGGGGTTTGGAGTGTATGTTAACGCGGGTACGCCTACTACTTCGTCTACTGTACGGCTTGGATTGGTTTCTGTCATCTAAAGTAGTAAGTCGTTGATAGCGGGTAAAGCAGAGCTGGCCCAGCACGTCCGTTAATGACTGAGACATGACTGATGCTTGTATTCAAGTCTTTTATAACCCCATTAAATAGACGCGTTTGCTTTAACTTCGTCGCTGAAAAATTACTAAAACCAGCGCTGCCTACATAGAAAGGAATATAACCGGACGAATTTTGACAGATAATCAAACCACATGTATAAATTCGTCATAAAAAAACAGTTGATAAAGTTAAGGGGTTTTAATATAATATTCAAAGACAAGTCCACGTAGTCATTTAATTTAGATAACACTAAAAGCAACGATAACACATTCCTAGATACCGACTAGTACATTTTTCTGTTTTCCATATGAAAGTAAGATTTCGTTGTGCTTTTATCAAACCAATATATAGTATTGTAAATGAAGACATTACAGCCTTATATTTGACCAGACATATTGGTAAAGATTGTAGATTAACAATGATTAACGATGATAGGATTCCTGACCGAATTGTCTGAAGTTTTACAAACTAATAAAGCTTCCTTAATTATCATTGCATGTCAAAATGTAGTGAGGAATGACAGTAGAGAATTATCTTAAAGACAAACTTATCAGACTTCCTATTCAAATCATTAAGACGACATTATTATATACATACAAAAGTTCCTATTTCCAACTTTAAAGTTTGATATGTAGATTCTTGTGAACGACTCAAGTGACAAATCACATATCAAATCGAATTTGTGAAGAGAGAGGTAAAATATACCAAAAGGAGACTCAACTCATAAATCGAAAACGAACGGACAATGTCATGACAAAAAAAAACGACCAAGAGATAAACAACAGTTTTCAAAAACAATCTATAGAAAACAAGCACAAACTCTCAACAAGCTTCAAGGAAATCAGGATATGAAATGGAAGCTTTTAAATATAGAATCAACTGGGAGGTATAAAATTCATATGCAGGCGCTACTTGACCTATACTACACTTAAATGGAAAGTTCACAATATGTTCAAAAAATTTAGCGACACTCATAAATAATATTCCTAGAGGGGGTCAAAAAAGAGGGACGAAAGATACCAAAGGGACAGTCAAAATCTAAATCTAAAACAAACTGACAACACCATGGCTAAAAATGAAAAAGACAAACAAACAAACAACATATATGCGGCACACTACATTGCAGCTGTTGAATCCTTTATTTCAAGTTCGATAGGATAAATGCGTTCAACCAAACCATTTCACGAGGACACTATCTATATAGCAGAACGTGAAGTTAAAATATAATGCAAGCTTAATTTTGCTCTTCCGATGAAACACACGAACAAAAACCACACATAGCAAGATAAATTGAATTCATGAGAATGAAATAGTATTGTGAATGATAAAAAGTGTGGCAGACATAACTGGTTATATTACCAAATGCTCAACTACATGTATAAAGCTGTCAGATAAATGCAAAAATCTTCTTTTCATATTAATGTCCATTACGATAATTTAATTAAACTTGAGTAGAAAAGAATTAATAAAGCCTCCTAAGTTCAAATAATGGACGAGTCCCTGTTTATTTTGATATTTCTGTGGTAATGGCCATGGTTTGTAATGTACACAAAAACAACACTTCGAGACGATGATTTCTCAATCAGTAAATATGTATCATGGTGGTTGTGAAGAGATGAATAATAGAGATTTATATGGGATCTTTAATACCAAAGATTGTCTGACTTAGTGCATTGAGGACGTATTTTTTCAGTAAGCACTTCTCTCTGGAGAGATACAAGTACTACGTGGTTTTACTTATTTAATTAAAAGCCATGCAAAATTAACAAACACAAATACGATTGTCATTGATGAAACTGCTCCGCATTCCAGAGCACCAATATACTAAGGAGCGAATCAAAATAATCAGCCAAAGATCAAAGAACAAATATAAAAAGATAAACAATATTGAGAAGTGAAAGAGAGTTTTTGGAAACACTGTGAAACTGTTTAATGGTATTTAGCATATATGGATTCTAAAAAACTCTGAGGAACTTCTTGATAATTTTAAGTTCCGATCTTTCTCTGAAATAAGTTATTCAGTCATAACTTTAGATTTTTCAACTCTGTATACCACTATTCCCCATTTGAAATTGAAAATCGTATAAAAGAAATAATCCACAATGCTTTTCAACATAAAACAAATTAACATAAGCTATAATATATTGGTATACCAAACGACATATTTTGTTAATAGTGAACAAAACATAAAACATGCTGTAGTTTCTTATTGACAACATATTTGTTGAATTTTGAGGGAGACTTTTTCAACAAATGTGTTGTAACATACCGCTTGTTGATTTCTTACTAGATGTATTTTTATGTCTTTGGTTTATCACACATTTGATGTGTACCATTTTTCATTGTTGATCTCTTACTGTATTTGTATATCCCTCAAGTTGGCTGGTCGTGCCCTTGATCCTTTAGGTTCTTTAATTTACGTCTACAATTGCATGGTATCATCTTTTTCAACCATGATTGACAGACTCATCACAAAAGAAGTGTTTTATTTTGCACGGTACTTCATTTCTGTAGGTTTATGCAAGTGCGGAATATTTTTTTGCAATTTACCAGGATCTAATTTGGTTCTTAGAGTACCAATTTTTTTCTAGTTTGTTAATTCTGGAAGAAATGAAATACGGAACACCACCTGTACTGTATGGAAAAAGCATTACAATTATTGCACTTTTGTAATCTGTAGAGAAGCGTTTATCGTGTTAACATCGACTTGCACTTTTTACAAAATATTTCTGAACTGTAAAATTGAACCTGTATAAGCAAGGTGTTTTAATATTTAAAGTCTAAGCTATAGTCGCCGTCATGTAAAATTGGCACCATGTTTTTTGTTAAAAAAATTTTAAATATCAGCCGCGTTTACTCAAGATGATGTTTTTCTTTTAGCGGAAGTAAAATCCTCTCCAAATATCCACTACTGTCCTACCTTTTATTGTGTTTGCACTGTATAATCCCGACCTTCACATTTTTCAAGATTATTTACATTGTATAACCGCCATCTTGGTTTCTATGAGGGTCCCTTATTCCATAACATTCGTTACTCTCCGGTAATATCATTGTCATTGATGATACAATTTCCCGCGCTTTTTACGTAAAGATGACGAAAAGCTCCGAGAGACACAAGAAAATTGAGAGCACGTGGAACTCCACGGCAACACTTCCGGTAATAACAATGTCGGATTCCACCATACAAATTAATCTTGTATTATGTGAAGGTCAAGATTATACAGTGCAAACACAGTAAAAGGTAGGACAGTAGTTGATTTTTGGAATGATATTTGATTCCGCTAATTGAAAAACATGATCTTTAGTAAACGCGGTCGATATTTAAGAAAATTTTGACAAAAAACATGGTGCCAATTTTACGTGACGGCGACTATAGACATCCTTTACTTACAATGTATACAACACCGGCGCATTTTTACGCCTGTCCAAAGTTAGGGGACTGACCTTTGTTCTAGAACTATTTATATGTTTTATAGTATCCATCTTCACTGAACTACATCTTTTTATTCAAGGGCCAGCTGAGGCCCACCGTTGGGTGCAGAATTTTCTCGCTGCGTTGAAGACCCACAAGTGGCTTCCTGTTGTTATCTGCTCTTTGGTCAGGTCGTTTTCTCTTTCACATATTCACCATTTCTAATCTCAATTTTATGCATTCTTTCAAAAAAAAACAAAAAAAAACCACTTTTTAAAAATAATTGCATTCGCTTGTTTTATAAATCTTAACTACTTGATTCACACAAGATGTCATCTATACTGAAACTTTTTTCTGTAACAATACAAAACATATGAAGTATAATATGATAACAAAGTTTATTTACATTGGCCGACGTTTATCTAAACATTTCTTTCTTTTTTTCTGACAGATTCGTATTCGAATAATGTGTTTTGAAGCATATAGGTAATATATGTATGAATGATCTTATTTCATTCTACAAGTTATACAAACATACACTATTGAAAGTAGGTTAATTTCTTCTGTCAGACTGTGTCATGTTATCACTGCAAATAAAATTGATAAGTCAGACAATGCTTATTTATTGAAATTTATTTGACTTTCAGTATCATTTTGAAAAGGTGGACTGTTGTACATTGTAATAGTTAAGATAATAAAATAACTAGGCACATTGCTGTAATATATTTGGAAATATGAGAAGTAAGTTACCCCTCAGGGTCCAAACTGCAGCACGTTTGTTTGCTTATTTGGTTATTTTGCCAGGTTGTTATATTGCTATTGACAAAACTGACAATACGACTATTTTCATAAACAAATAACGATGCACATAGATGATTTGATTCAAATTATAAGAAGCCTGTTTTATGTTAAAAATTCTATAGGGAAATACCAAATAAAAAGAATGTTTAACGCTCATGAACATTTTATGCACAAACAATTGTGATATGGCTATTGATTGTTCTTCATCAATTGCTGCTTAATTTGATAAATTTTATTTGATACATACAAACCCCTTAGATTGTGTAGTATCTCAAATATGGAATCAAACAAATCAGCATTGATACTATCTCATTTCTAATGAAAAACAGATAATAAATCCAGAGAGGTTACTTGTGTATAGAATAGATTTCGAAATGTTCCGGTGATGTAATTAAGATCCCTCTGGATTTCAAAACTTTCAATAATAGTTTCATTCAAATGTTGAGATTCTCTTTATTTTGATTGCCGCTTGAATTGATAAATTAAAAACACTATTATGAATTAAGTTATATGATGAAAATATCTTTAAAATTTGATCAGTTTTAAAACCTTCTATCAGAAGGTCACGAGGATTTGGTGGAATGATCTTCCAATTTGATTCTAAAGATTGCTTAGTAATTACTTTTTCATTTAACAGAATATAGCATGCAATGACAATGTGATCGAAAAAGGTATTAACCACATAATGAACACAAATTATGTTCTAAATTCACTGTGTTCAAACGAACATAAAGTATTTATGTGCTAAATCTCTCTAGATTTTTGTAAAGCATACATATCTGAGCACATTCAGATATGTACCTTTATACGATAAAGGCATAATAGAAAACTAAATACATATTTAGGTACTGTTAGGCGCAATGACCATCTCAATTTTAATAACTATAGATCCAGAGATCACAATATTTCTAATATCAAACACCATTAACAGTTCATGTTTTGAATACGGCAACCATGCATCTACGAAAACAAATCCCGGTTTATAAACATCACACAATCAACAATACCGGTAAAAGACAGCAATCAAACATCTACAAAATATATACAAAACACATTAATTCTTTACATACAACTTCAATACATTAAAAAAAAAAACAGAATTCTTAATGAAAATTAAACTTCAATACAAAGGAAACGTACGATAATGGTCACTGCCCAAACCTCGATAGTTAAATCTCGTGCAAACTTTCATTATATACTGACCGCCAAAACCGGTTTACAACTATTGTGAAAACACAATAGAAAAGTTACATACTTCAAAAATCATACGCGAACCGCACATAAATATATATATTGTTTTACGTTCCTCTATTAACGACTTGGCAGTAGGCCAGTTTGTTTTCTTGGTCTTTGGATATTCTTGGACCAAAACAATCATAAAATTTCTATAACATTTGTTTTAATTTTATTTAATAACCGTTATAATATTCTAACTATACATTTTGTACGCATTAAAACATTTCTAATGTTATATTCCTAATGTTACGGTAAAAAAATTATGCCTCTGCTACTATGAACAAGCCTCTGAAATAGTAAGAGGTGCGCTGTTATCAGTTCAAATCTCATTAGAGAATAAAAACTAAGAACACGTATTGGTGTGAAAAAAAGAAGTCACACAAATCCCAAACCGAGTGAGACAGAATAGGATGCAACCACAAACTAAGTATTAAAAAAAGACAGAAGATAACAAACGGGGAAGAATAACTCATCATTCTGAGCGATCTCGGTAAAATTATGGAAATAAACTCATCCTAGATACCAGGATTAAATTTTGTATTGACGCCAGACGCACGTTTCGTCTACATAACACTCATCAGTGACGCTCGAATCCAAGAAGTTATAAAGGCCAAATAAAGTACGAAATTGAAGAGCATTCAGGACAAAAATTCCTAAAAGTTTTGCCAAATACAGCTGAGGTAATATATTCCTTAAGTAGAAAAGCCGTAGTATCTAAAAAATTCAAAAGTTTTGTAATCAGTTAATTTATAAATATGACCATATCTCAGTACAGAAGTGCTGACTACTGGGATGGTGATACCCTCGGGGAATTAAAACTCCACGAGCAGTGGCATCGACCCAGTTGTTGTAAATAAACTCATCATAGATACAATTAAATTTGGAAATATACCCAACATGGCGAAAGAAAAAAAAAACAGTCTACATAACTCTACAGACAAAAGTGAAGACTTGTGTGTGTTTTGAGCAGTTTTTGATTTTGCCATTTTATATTATTATGATCTTTTCGTTTTTGATTTTCTTCCTAGTTTGGTTCTTTTAATATTTTGCTATTTAGGATAAAAGATTTTAACATAGTAACCGAATTTTGAATTATTTAAGCAAGAAGAGAGTGATTCAGATCGTATATGTATGTATTCTAGTACTTGGTGAAGCCATTTACTATTTTTTTTACACAAATTGATATCTCTGCATAACACAATATAGAGAAAATAATAAATGGTTTATTTTCGGGTATGAAATGACTCATATCTTGGTATTACATTATGAGGCAATTATGTTAATAATTCAACCAAATGAATGGCCCAATAATAACTCTTTCGAAATAATATCTCTATAATTATTTGTTATTAAAAAACTACGCAACCCCAAACGTATGCAATATATATACGATCTTCAATTTCGAACTTTTTGACTTTCTTATCGCATGTCGGACGTACATAACTATAATTCAGGTATTTATTGCGTTGTTTCATTGTAAAGCATTTTCCAAGCAATTCTCTCTGCTATGCTTGTGTATTTATTGTAACTGGAAACACTTGAAAACATACATTGGGTCGTGCAAAAAATTATTGTATGTGCATTTATTGTTAAAAAATGTTCTATGATAAGTATTGACTAATTCCAAAGACTTGTAAAATCGCCTATACAAAAAAAAAACAAACTCAGATGTTCAATGAAATAATAAATATTTGTAAGCAAAATAGATGAATTGGAAGGCTTAAACAATTTGACAACTTCATATCATTATTAGATTATTTCTTTGTGCGTAAGAATAATACGCCTGTCATGAGATAGTTGTTATGAAATATATTGAAATATCTAATTCTTATATCTCTGTCTTGATCAATGAATTTTTAATAAATGATCTGGCGATATAACATGAACCTTGACATTATGTGTCTGCAATCACAGAGAGTTAACAAAGTTATACAAGGTTTATTTACTTAAGATTAGACTTTTTGTACATCGTGTCGATCTTTCTACTTGATAATATATATTTTTCATTTCCGGTAAAAATATTATCTTAAAGTAAGCTTAATTAATTCATGTTTTAATTATCTAAATATCTGAACGTTTTCTTTACTCGTTTGATTAATGATCATAAAACTTCTCGTATGTAATCACATGGCAAATGAATAAAATGGAATTCCATTATTTAAATAGACTGTGTTAGGAAGTTCTTATATAGATATTAAAAAAAGCATAATGAGAAATAGTATACGAAAAAAAAACCCAAAAAAAACAAGTGTACGAGACTATCATATAGACTAAGATTTCATAAAAAAAAATCTTGTTAAGCGTTGCGAAAAATGTATTCTTCCCATATTTCTTAAGTATGTCATAAAAGATGAATTCGATTTTGCTGGTGGATGGAAAAAATCCTGAACTCCAAGGAAAATTCAAACTGGAAAAGTCCTTAATCAAATGGCAAAGTCAAATAATAAAACACATCAACCGAATGGACAACAATGAAATTGCAGTAGAAACAAATGAAACTCGCTATATCAATGTAAGGTGTTTTCATTAAATTAATGACTTTGAATTGTTGAAATCTCTTTAATTATTACCAAAAACTATCTTCATTTTTGTGAATTTCGTCAATACATTTTTTTTTGTTTTGTTGTTTTTATGCCACAACCGATGTAAATAATACAAGGGGATATACAGTCCACTAGTTATCAAAGGTACCAGGATTATAATTCAGTACGCCAGACGCGCGTTTCGTCTACATAAGACGCTCATATCTATACTAGTACAGTGATAATGGACGCCATGCTAAACTCCGAATTATACACAAGAACCTAAAATTGAAAATCATACAAGACTAACAAAGGACAGAGGCTCTTGACTTGGGACAGGCGCAAAAATGCGGTGTGGTTAAACATGTTTTTTTTTTAGATCTCAACCGTCCCCCTAAATCATCCCTTCGTAGATTTTACGGACGCCATCACGAGTTGGTTGACCGTTATGGAATAACCGTTTCACAAATGATATCGGATATGTTCCTTACGTCGTAACTACAATCCCCTTTCCTTTCATGAAAGTGACCTACCGAATTTGACTATTTACCGGATTTGTTATCACATAAGCAACACGACGGGTGCCACATGTGGAGCAGGATCTGCTTACCCTTCCGGTGCACCTGAGATCACCCCTAGTTTTTTGGTGGGGTTCGTGTTGTTTATTCTTTAGTTTTCTATGTTGTGTCATGTGTGCTGTTGTTTGTTTGTCATTTTCATTTTTAGCCATGGCGTTATCAGTTTGTTTTAGAATTACGAGTTTGACTGTCCCTTTGGTATCTTTCGTCCCTCTTCTATACCTTTAGCCAATGTATAAAAGTAAAACAGTAAAATTCAGTTCAAGAGAAGTCCAAGTCCGATGTCAGAAAAGGTAAAAAAAGAAAAAAAACAAAATGACATTAATACATAAATAACAACAGACTACTAGCAGTTACTGACATGCCAGCTCCAGACCTCAATTAAACTGATTGAAAGATTATGTCTTCATCATATGAATATCCGGCACAATCCCTCCCGTTAGGGGTTTAGTATTATACCATCATAGAATATATGAGAAGAACATAACCCGTGTCATGCCAACAACTGGCTTTTAAATAAATGTGTTTAATTCCGTTGCAAAGACCCTATAAGTGAATCAAAATTAAAGCCAAAATATGCAATCTTGAATGACCTGACAACAGTATCATAACTATATCCTACATAATAAGTCTGTTTAAAGGTTTTGTTACCTTTTGAAGTGAATACCGACAGTTTTGTGCTTTGTAAAGAATATTACCAGGTCAGTAGTCATTGTTAGTATTAGCTTTATTTAAAGTAAGTTCAACCGGATAATTTTTTTTAGGATACATACTGAAGTCGTCATTATTGAAAACTAATTACTATGAATGTTTAAATTCTGAAATAAACTCAAACGAAAAAAAGTAATAACCTTGAAAAAGAAAATCCCTGATGGACCCTTATTCTATCTGTAAAAATGTTTATGAAAACTGTTTCAACTATACATAAAAACTCTCTATAGTATTCAAAGGAAAAAATGACATATTGGGAAACCCGATAAAAATATCCGTAAAAACTTTTCTAAATAAGATGTGTCCAACTTCATTTAGTAAGCTGTAATTGCACAAAGTATGTATTATTACGAAGATAAATTGTAGGAGTTAAACATGCATGACATGAACCAGAAACCCTATATAGCACTTTGTTTTACACGTGGGGGATCATTTAAATCTGTCGGAAATAGAAGATGCACATCTTCAATCTATGTACATAGTTTAAATGATGCTGTATGACACAAACGAGTTACCCTCTATGTGGTTTAAACGGAGTGGAACGGTTACAAGGTTGATTAAGAAGTCAGAACAAGTAGATATATAACTACAAACTGCAAACTGCAAACTGAAATGATAGTAAACCACCAATGAAACCAATTTAAGCATATCAATAAAAAAATCATTTTTCAAAAGAATATAGCTCAGTTTCTAAAAACGCGAATTAAAGTTGTGTCTGCGCAAAGTACACAACTTTAATTCGCGTTTTTAGAAACTGAGCTATATTCTTTTGAAAAATGTCAGCATGTCCCTTACATTATTTGAATAGTTACTCATTGCATTGGGTAAATAATGGCAAATTTCATTACAAATTATCAAGTACAGCAAAACCCCAAGGTTTTTTTCTTAGTTTATAAATTCATTTGGAAGAAAGGATTTTTAACATCGATAAACTACTGTTGCGTCTTTTTACACAGAAAAAAACTTTTAAAATGGTATATGCTATTATGATTAGAATTTGCGAAATGATTAACAAAAATGATCTTTGAAATTTAACAAACAACAGACAGACTGACGTTTACAATGATTCTTTTGGATTAAACACTCAAACATAATACTTAAATCCAACTAAGCAAACTATTCTGCAGGTGTTATCGAACTTTCTACGACATTTCTAATCAACAATTGCAAATGACAGTATAGAATATCGAACCTGATGAAAAAAAAACTTCTTGATTTAAACAATTTTACAAATAACTAAAACTTTAAATGAATTGTGGAAGAGATAAGATTAACTTGCACAGTAAACGGTACAATTTTGATATAAATTTTGATATATATTTATCAAAAATTGTATATTGTTTCAAAATACGACGACATTGCGTTACTCTCAACAACAGAAAAAGGAATGCAACACCTTATTAACATTTGTCAGACATATAGCGAGAAGTGGGCATTCAAGTTTTCTCCGACTAAAAGCAACGTCTTACGTTATTCAAAGAAGAACAAGAATGTTACAAGCAATCTTACTTTGTATGATGACATCATACCAATCGTGACGTCTGCCAAACATGTCGGTATTCTTCTGAACTGTAAATTTAGATCAATGGACCAGACGTTGAATGCTTGTGGAGTGTTGCGATCAACTGCTCTTTCTGTTCTAAATTCTGGAATTCATCCATCAATTTTAAACCCTTTGACGTGTTCCAAGATAATACTTCAAATATGTTACAGCAAAGCTCTATATGGTTGTGAGTTATGGAACAATTTGACTCAAACAGAACTTACGATGTTAGAAAGATCTCACAGATTTGTGTGTAAAGTTATTCAAGGGCTTCCAAAACGAACCCGTTCTGACAAGTGTACAAGTCTTCTGGGTTGGTTTTCAGTTGAAAGCATTATCAACAGATGTAAACTTTTATTTTTTGGTAGACTATGTAGGTTAAAGTCTTCTGCGTTACCAAAACGAATAATGATAAGCAGACTTATGGAATTCAAACATAAATGTGTTCCAGAACAACTTGGTTTTATACCTGACATCTATAAAGCAGCCGAAAAATATAACATTACAGACTATATTGTTAATTTTGCAAATACTGGTTCTTTCCCATCAAAAAAACTTTGGTCAGTTATTGTAAATCAGAATATAAATGCAAGTGAAGAAAAATGGTGGTCTTACCGAATTTCATGCGATAATGACTTTTATATGTTTAGACATATTCATTCTGCAATAAAACCGCATAAAGCATGGACAATTGCGAAACAGTTTCCCGAACTTCGTGTCTCCGCCAAGTATGTTATTGACTTATGTTCTATAGTACGTTATGAAGATGAACATTTACTTTGCGACAAATGTGGAAAGTTCTTCTTGAATATCGTTGAACACTTACTGGTATCCTGTGATTTTATACAAGACAAAAGAGATGATCTATGGCAAGACATTATTAACATTAATCCCATTCAGTTCAGTGTTTTTATGGACAGTCTTTCGGCACATGAATTCACAACAACAATTCTCTCTTGCAATACGTCATATGAATTAGAAAATGATGAATTAACTTTTTTCTCTAAGACTTGTGTTCGGCACATTGAAAAGATCTGCAGAGATTTCTACAATCGATAGAAGATGTGTCCGTTATCAATATTATAGACAGTGCTCATTTTTATTTTTTTTTCTCATATTAACTTTGAACAGTGACTTTAATTCTTTGTTTTTTGTAATTTTCTGATTTATATATTTTCATGTACACCAAATCTCTATAATAGAGAAAATAAAGTTATATATAATCTCTCTGTTTTGTTCTTGGGATATACAAGTATCCGCCAAACGTCTACTCTGTTTTTGTTTATGTATTTCTATAAGTATCCATCTGATAAGTTAAGCCCTTTTCATTTGATTTATATAATTCGTTCTTATGTTGTACTGTTACTCTACTATCCCAAATTGGGGGGGTTAGTTTGGATCCTGCTAACATTTGTAACCCAGCCACATTATGTGTGTTAGTGCCTGTTCTAATTCAGAAGCCTGGTTATCGTTTGTTGATGTGTTACATATTTGTTTTTTTTTTGTTCATTTTTTTATACGTTAATAAGTCCGTTAGTTTTGTCGTTCGGATTGTTTTACATTTGTCATTTCGGGATCTTTTGATAGCTGACTTTGCGGTATGGGTTTTGCTCATTGTTGAAGGTCATACATGACATGTGGTAGTTAATTTCTGTCATTCTGCATCTTGTGAAAAGTTGTCTCATTAGGAATCATACCACATCTACTTTTTTATATTGTCATGCTAAATGAACGAATACATCCTTTACATCAATTATTACCATCAACAGATTATTTCCATATAAAAAAGTGGGATGCGTAATAACATAATAACCGTGTTTACCATTTTTATGGCTCATTAACAAAACCCAAACTTTGTTAATTTTTTCTTCTATTTTTTTTTTTTTTTTTCACATGTAATGCATCTTTTATAAACTCTTTTAAATGATAGATATCTGAATTTTGAAGATCATAATGTATGAAGGTGTTTGAAAGACAAAAACTTTGTAGGTAAATTTTATGAAAGGGAAGGCGATTGCAGTTACGACGTAAGGAACATATCCGATATCATCTGTGAAACGGTTATTCCATAACGGTCAACCAATCGTGATAGCGTTCGTAAAAGGAGTAGGTCCGGTAAGGGCCGATTTTGGCCTCAAATTTCAGGTTCATTTGACGAAAGATTTTGGACACTTTTTAAACACTTAAGTGGCTATTTCAGTTGATTCAATTAGTTTATGTGAAAGATTTTATCTGATTTAGTCATTAAAAACGGTCCGATTCAAGCTTAAAAATAAAAAAATCTATCAAATATGCCCAAAAATGTCACTTTTCAGATGTTTTTTGTCAAAAATTCATCCTTAACCTTTATATATCTTATGTATTATCATCAAATACAACTTACATTTCAATATTAAGAATGAACACAAATGCGGCCAATTTAACTAAAATGCTAAAATTGTAAAGATTTCAGTAATTTAGCATGACTTAATGATGCTAGTACCCGATAAATGTGCATTGTATTGTCAAAAACAGCCCATATTTATGTAGCAGCTCCAATAAATGATTAAAAGTTTACATTTTATCATTTTTGTAAAACTGCTATATTTTGGGGCCAAAAAGGGGTCTTACTGGACCTGCTCCTACGAAGGGATGATTTCAACTTCACCATTTGGAACACTCTCGGTTTAATAGCTTCCTTGTGAGTAGCAACCCTCTATCAAGAAAATCATGATATGAAATACAAACTCGAGAATATCGTATCAATTTGGAGATATATACACCGTATGCAGGTGCTGCTGGAATGTTGCTACTTAGAAATGGAAAGTTCACAATTGGAATAGTTATCAAAGGTAACAGGATTATGATTTGATACGTCAGACGCGCGTCTCGTCTACATTAGACTCATCAGTGACGCTCATATCGAAATAATTAAAAAGCCAAACAAGTACAAAGAGCATGGAAGACCCAAAATTCAAAACCGTTGTGCCAAATACGGCTAAGGTAATCTACTCCTGTGATAAGAAAATCCTCAGTTTTTCGAAAGCCTAGAGAGGGTTTAAAACAAAATGGCAACATTTGCATTAGAGAGTTTAGAAAATATGTGCCTATTTTCATTTACTTCAATTAGAAAAATGCATCTTAAACTAAAAAATCATCCTTTGACGTTACACAATCGTTAATTCCATATAGGTGTACCACTGTATGGTACTTGCTTGATTTGAATGGTCAGTTTATGTTGTAAATTTTAAGTTTATTAGTTTGTAAAAGATCAATATATAAGTAAAAGTAGTTATGGATAAACGTTAATAAACGAATAATTCAACGAAATATTTAACAAAATGACACTAAGTAGGCGAAATTCGGTCTTTACAAATTAAAAAATAGGTAATGTGACACAAAAACATTAATCCTGCAAATTAATGTATTCTTGCAACAACACTTCATTACCATGGTTTGTCTATAGAGGTTTGATGAATGTACATAGATGATTTTATATAAATTCATCGTTGATACCAGGCCTAACATTTTGTCCGCCTACGATTCGTCGACATAAGACCCATTGAAGCTAGAATAAAAAATAAAAAAGAGGCCAAATGAAGTATGAAATTAATAAAAATGTGGACCCACAATTCCAAAAGGTTTTACAAAATACACCTAAGGATGTCTTTTAAAGGGGTATTTCGAAAAAAAAAAATCCCAACAAAATAGGTAAGTAAAATAAGAATACAAGATTAAAGAAAATGAAAACAAAGCTATAAAAACCCGATCTCCTGAACCCAACCACATTGAGAACCCCCAAAGCAAACACGAAAGCTGGATGAATAAAAAAACCGATCCACGGCAATACAGGCCTATGACCCAAAGAAACATACTGTACTGTAAGACAAATAATAGGAACCTGTAACGTAAATACAATGATACACAACATCAGCACCTACAATCTATTACTCAAGACCATCCGGTATTATTTTTGAAGTAGACACTGATATTTATCTTTTAGGTTTTGGAACTTTACGATAATCTTTATTAGAAAAAGGAGACGTTCTTTGACAGAACCTGGCTCATTTATATTTTGCTCAGACGTCGATGATCTTTTTCAAAGTCTGAGTAGCAGCTGCAAGATCTTTCATAACGTACTATGTTAGAAAAGTACTCTTCACAAGCGGGTTATGTTGCTAATATGCTGAGGAAAATTTATAATTTAAAATTCGTTTGTCTTTGACGCTGCTACGGAGATCAACGCTGGAGTCAAATCATATATCTGAACATGAGGCCGAGTATGCTGAGGAAGTGGTTTTCATTAATTTCTAGTATAAATTTGAGAATGGAAATTGGGAATATATCAAAGCGACAACAACCCGACCATAGAGTATATAGGTGGTTATATTAATGTTACTGTTCAATATTTGTCATTTCTGTACCTTTTATAGCTAACTATGCTGTATGGGTTTTACTCATTGTTGAAGGCCATATGGTGATCATCGATTTTAAATTTCTGTTTAATTTTGGTATCTTGGAGAATGTCTCATTGGCAATCATACACAGTCTTCTTGAATTTACTGTCAGTAAATGACGCGTATCCTTTAATAGTGATTTATTACCAAATTCACTAACATTTCAGAATTATTTAATGAATGCGTGCTTATCTTTGTTAAAGTTATTTGCATCTTGACTCGGGGAAGATTCCTATCCTGGCATATATATTTAACTGAAAACTGTATGTTATCATCTTTTGTCTTGTTTTCTTGTTCAGTTGCTGTTTATTGAAGCGTTCATCGCTTCGTTTTGTTCATATTCAAATGTCATATGGTTATATTTGCTTTTTCATACCATTGTAAAAAACGAAATTTATAAAAGTAATATTATGCAATTCAAAAGACTATTTATTAGGATCGGAATTATCTTCACTTTTGCAGTTTCAAAATATGAATATCAACCTAAGTGATACATTTATATCACTCGTCAGCTTATGTTTCTTTAATGAAAATGGCACTAGACGCTTTAAGTATCTAGTTTTGGGCAGGAATTCAGCTTACTTTGTGAAAAATCATAAAGAGTCAAGGAAAAAATACACCGAAGAGGATATCACTGCGATGCTGGACTTTTTAATTGACAACATATTTGTTGAATTTGGAGGTTTGGTCTTCTAATAGACTATTGGAATCCCAATGGGTACCAATTGCGCTCCTCTACTTGCAGATTTATTTTTATATTCCTATGAAGCATAATTTATCCAAGGGCTTGTACAGAAAGGAGAAAAGAAATTAGCCCAGTCTTTTAATTTCACCTTTCGTTATATTGATGATGTACTGTCTCTTAATAATAATAGATTCAGTGATCACTGACATTTAATATATCCAAGTGAACTTGAATTTAAAGATACTACCGACACAGATAAATCTGCTTCATATTTAGACCTTTTTTCTCGAAATGACTACTGATGGTAGGTTGAATACCAAAATTTATGACAAACGCGATGATTTTAATTTTCCTATAGTCAACTTTCCATTTCTGTGTAGTAACATCCTAGAGCATCAGCATATGGAGTATATGTGTCTCAATTGATACGTTACTCTAGAGCTAGCTCAAAGTACGTTGATTTTGTTGAAGGAGGAATACTGCTTTCTCAAAAGTTGCTAAGACAGGGCTATGAATCAATCAAATTAAGGTCATCACTCAAGAAATTTTACGGTAGCCATTATGAGATGATTGGCCATTATGACAAAAGTGTGTCAGAAATCATATCTGATATTCTACCCCAGTCATAATAACCTTCCATTATTACCGAACTGAACAAAGAAATAACACACCGGGTGTCTTGTACGGTGCAGGAAATGCTTACCCTTCCAGAGCACCTGATTTCACTCCCAGTGAAAATCGTGTTATTTCTTATTTATTATTTATAACTGTTGATGTAAATGTCTTTTGGTTTTGTGAGTCTTTCTTTACTCCTTGGTTTTGATTGTTATTGTCTTATAGTTCACTTTAAAGATTTTAATATTTGTCAAAATTAGGTAATTTTTTATTTGATATCTCCGTAATAGATTTGGACAGTTAGATAGTGTTTAACAACACTGGCACTTTTGGTTAAAACATGAAGAAAATCAATAATAGTTACATCACATTGTATTATTTAGTTCGTCTGGAAAGCGTGTTATCTGTACTATTTCAAAATCGTTTCTTTGGCGAAAGGCGTCATCTTTGCTATGTGCGTTGTTATGAAGGGTTGTCATATATGTTCAGTATATTTTGAGAACTATGTGATTCAAATATTTTTTTAAATAAACTATACTGAAACGCATTAATAAACAAATGAATTTATTTCCTTGATGCAAGGTAGAAATACTACCAAAAAGTGATTCTTTTTTTATTTAATGAATTTTAAAGAGCAATGGATATTCTTTTTCAAAGCAGGTGATGCAACCTGACTTTCTAGCTTTTGAGTTATGCGATTCCATAGATTTGTTTGTTGCCTTGAACTGTCCATTCCTCTTCTTCGTTGTGTCTAAGGTGAAATTGGACAATTTAGTAAGAATAAAGATATTTGTTTGTTCATTCAAAGGTTATTTTCGATAACTATGTTTGTAATACGATCCTTTGCTCGAAAAAAAAAATATGAGAAAAAAGAGTTTCTAGTATAGCCAAATATACCTCGTAGAAGGCGCCAACATTACAATTTTGAAACGATTCGAACAAGAATTTCTATTGGAATTGCTACCAGAACTGCAAAAAGTCTTTACTTCTGTGTCATTAGTATTTGATTTGTTCTTGTGTTTGATATCTACTTTACCGGTATTGTCTGTTTATTGATAATTCTTGTATTTTCTTTTTGTATGTACACTGATCAAGACGAACCTAGCCTCGCTCATCTTTTCAGCCTATTCTATTCTCTTAGTTTTTACAGGCCTTGACTTCGTTTGTTCATTCGTCCGTCGAAAGACCTTGGGTAGAAAACTTTCGTCAACGATTTTGTGGTTCAATGGAATGGAAAGATTTAATATATCAGATATGCAGCTTAATATTGTTAAGTTGTAGCGAGTTAGACATTTTTACATCTGCCAGGTTGTCACTTTCTGTTTGCCAATTTAACAACACTCATTAAACAAGAAATTCTTTTCAATTTTTTTCTGGTTTCTGTAAAGGCGAATCGTTTTAGTATTTGGTCTGCAGCTTTATCATGTTGAGTTGTAGCAGGTTTGCAATGTTTACATCTACCGTCTACTCACAGTTTTCAGATATTTTGAAGTTTTACAGCATTCATTATTGTACAACGAACATATTAATTAAACTTTTTACTCTACTGAAAAAGAATAGTTTGATGTTTTGTCTACATATCGATAACTTTCAGTTGAAATGAGTAAGCAATATTTACAGCCGCCATGCAGCCACATCGTATTTGTCAATATTTTGAAACTCTCGTTGTACAAGAAGGATTTTTGTCACATGTTTTTGTCTTAAATGAAAGGGAATGATCAGTGTACATGTAACTTCAATAAATTGCACACTGCGAGGTAGGATCAAGTAGGTTTAGATCCGGAATTGGTATATTTTATATTTGATTTGACACTTGAAATTGATTAATGATCTATTGTATGAATACCATGGACTACCCAGTGTAATTCTAGAAAATTACAATTCCTTAGCTTCATGCCTCGCCTGAATTTATTTTCTGAAATTCACTTTCATGAAGACTTTACCTTGTTTTTTCGTTCTCCTTTCTCTGGCATTACAGACTATCTGCTTCCAGTCATTTTACACTACTCCTATGTTGGAAGTCGAGCTCTTTACTTACACTGAGATGAATATGTGTGACAATCAGGATTTTATTGTTCGTATAAAAACCGATTGTAGCGGGTTTTTTTATGAACTATCTGCTAGATTCTTGCTTTCGCTCTGGTATTTCTGATCCAATGGTATGTTTAGTACCGTGAGTAATATATTTCATGACTTTAAGGAAAGTTTACCTGTTGAAGAAAACGTTTGTCTCATGAGGAATTCCTACATGACTGAAATAAAAATAACCATTATTGTTTATTGGTACACATGGCAGATATCTCTTTTGGAATATGGGTCTAACATTTGACCATCATAAGCTTTCAGTACCTTTGTTGTATTTGCAAAACCCTTCGGAATTTTTGGTCCTGTATCCTGCTGAACTACGCAGTTTATTTGGCTTTTCTAATTGTTTGGATACAACCATAAGAGTTGAGTCTTTTGTTAACGAAACACGCTTCTGGCGTTCAAAATTGTGATACTGGAATCTATGATGAGTTTATTCGCTGCTTAGGTAGCATATTTGCTCCTCTCTTTTCTCTAAAAGACAATTGGTATATATCATTATAATCTATAATTTGTTTCACAGCTGTGTGTTTCACATAATACAAAGGTTTTAAAACTATTGATTGGCTATTGCATTGGTCTGTTCTTACATCTTACATAAGCAATAGGTGGAACCGGCACTGCTCAATCTTCTGGAACAATCTAAATCACTACTGTCTTTTGGTTGTTATATTTTAAAAAGAAGATGTGGTATGATTGCCAATGAGACAACTCTTCACAAGAGTCCAAATGACACAGAAACTGCCAACTGTAGGTCGACACACGTCCTTCAACAATGTTGTGTTTTGTGTACTGTTGTTTTTTCTTTCATCGTCTTTCTGGTGTTATCTTTTTTGTTGCCATGGCATTGTCAGTTTGTTTTCGACTAATTAGTTTGAATATCCCTAAATTAGTATCTTTTTTCTCTCTTTTAGAAGACGTCAGTTTATGTAAAAACAGTTATCAGTGAGCAGTTACCGCATAACTAACCTTCCAATAAGGATTGTCGTTCATCTTAAGATGTTAGAGTGCCAAGATTACACTAACTTAGGGATGAAAGAATTATTATTGTATTATTATCATTATAATTATCATCATTGTTAATTATTCTATTTCAAAT
The DNA here is from genome assembly GCF_965363235.1 of Mytilus galloprovincialis. Lineage (NCBI taxonomy): Eukaryota > Metazoa > Mollusca > Bivalvia > Mytilida > Mytilidae > Mytilus > Mytilus galloprovincialis. The sequence goes on along the minus strand of NC_134846.1, from coordinate 76,866,612 downwards.
AACAACAATACAAAACTCATATTTAATATATTTGGAATGAAAGAAAAGATAGTTTTACATTGAAAATCTCGTTTATTTTATTTGTTTTATTTACATAAGCTCAATTATTCGTTAATGACAGCGGTACTAAAGGAAGTGAAGTAAATATATAATTCAGCTTTGTCAATGTGACCATGACCATATGAAACTGTGAAAGAGAATTCTACTATGTCAATTATGATGAGTATCACATGAAATATAAGTTATGTCTTAAAGTGTCTTTTCATGCTGGTAGTTTATGGTGACATAAAGGAATATCTTAATTAAAAAGTTTGGACTTAAACCATTTGTAGATAAGAAATAGTAAAGTCACAGAAAATAAATTTTAAGAAACAAAGATATAATTTACAAAATAATTAAAAGTGTGCAGGTGGTGGTATCAAAACAAACAAAAGATCAGAGTACATATTTTAGTTCTTGTTAATTCACGTAATCTGTAGCTTCTTCTGTATTACCAGTTAACTTTGATAAACACTAAATCAAAGTTAACATTGTGTATAATGATCACTTTCTGTGTAAAATAGGCACAGATGATCATTAACCATGTGACCTCAGTCGATGAAAAAACTGAGTTTTGAGTAATCGCAGGTTCTTTCGACAGTTTGTATTGCTTATTCTTTTATATTTGACAATTATTTTCAAATGAACCTTCACCAGAATATAGAATTATTTTCATAACAGCGTGTACAACCGCCATAATTTTTTTTGGTAATAATACCGAATTATTTACCTTTAACTAGTTTGTCATCTGCTATCGATAACAGTGATTTAAGCTCACTCAGTCTGTCAGAGGCCTTCCAGTGGAAATTTAAATAGAATAAAAAAGTAAAGTACATGCAGGTGCACGAGAAGAAAATAAGGGAAGTTTAAGTTTTCAACATTTAAATCAACACACAAGTTTAAGTTATCTACTAGTTATTTAGTCATTTATAACCTTTGGAGACCCACAGTTTTAATGTCTATGACACGAACGATATGACAACAGGGCGTTGCAGACGAACATTCGCCTAATCTGACCCAGTCAATTGATAACCTGAACGCGCCAAGAAATGGTTATGTCCACGCTGTTATGAAAATGATTCTATATGCATTAAACTGAAAGCATATCAACCTATTTACACTGTTTAATTTGCCGACATATATCACGTGATAGAATCATCCGGGTTCTGTGTTGGAAGTCTTACATAATAGTGACCATTATCGTGTTTTGCTACTTGTGATTGGCTGTTTTCAGGAAGATCAATCATTACAGCATTCGTATAACTAGAGGAACGTTTTAATGATCGCCTGTTCCATCGAGGATTGTCAATATTCGTTAATTGTACTTTAACCGATTCATCAGAACCATGTCTAATATGTCTTTGTTTAAAAGCTTCATTAGCTGAACTAGGAGATTGTTCCTCTTTCGCTTTGTTTTCAATATCATTATGAATTTGTACATGTCTGTTTAATGATAATGCAGGTGCACCATTAAGCTTGTGGTTCTCTCGACATGCACCTTTTACTGTTGTCACATTTCTGTAAAATAAACATGAGTAAGACATTATCACTAGTTATTATACAATCATTGGTTTTTGAAAAATAATCTTATTTGCATAGGACTCGTTTCCGGTATTTTTTCTACATCTCCTTCCTTCTTTTCTTTTTTAATCATCTTTGTTCGAATATTCCAAGTGGAATAACGAGTTAAGAACATCGGTAATTTACTGTCGCCTTTTATTTGACTTTAACCAGTCTTATATAATTAGTTTTTGTTACTATATTGCAAATGGTTTCATGCATCTTTTCCCAAAACGTTTTTCAGTTTGAAACAAATTCAGTTTTTAAATTTGTAATTATTATTGACTCCCCATAATGCCTTTAAAAAATTCCTAATTGTGTCACTTCAAATAAGAAATATTTTAGAGAAGAGTACTTTTTTATGTACAGTTTTTTATCTTTACATCTGAAAAGTATTTTAAATATTTATTCAAACATTGTAAACTATCGACAGTGTTTTAATGGGCAACCATTTGATATTCTTGTAGCGAGGAGCATTTTTTATGGGTTTATTCATTTTCATCGCCCTTTTTTATTTTTTTTACTTTTGTATACAATTGTGTCCAGGCTGCATTTTGTGTTGCAGAATATTCATTTTTAATCATGTCTATCGCAACGTTAATGCAACGTTATTCATTTTCAGCTCTTATACATCCAGTTTTTTTTATGAAATTCTCCATCAATCCGAACCCCTACTCATGACAATCAAATGGCTATCCCTTTCTGATCACAAGTTCCGTTTCCTTCTATTATCATTTTAAGTTTCTAAAAAGTCTTACCGTAGTTGGTCTTGTAACTTCTGAATTTTCAACAATGATAAATCTAGCTCGTGCTTTGTTTTCCATATCTGAAGTTCACACACAGCGTTTTTACATCTGTGCTTTCTGTGTATATCTAATGCTTCCCTGACTGACTGTTCAAAGTTCAAAGATTTTCCCATACTCTAAAATTGCAATAATAAAAATGATATACTTTTATTACATGAAAACGGGGTCAACTGAAGGACGCTTATTGGCGCGAGAGTTTCTCGCTACATTGAAGACCCATTGGTGGCCTTCGGCTGTTGTCTTCTCTATGGTCGGGTTGTAGTCGCTTTGACACATTCCCCATTTCATTTCTCAATTTTATTATAGTATTAAAATAAAATACTAGAGAAGATAGCAAACTGATAAAAATCGAAAATTGTAAAATAAGTAAATTATTACAAAACTTCTGTTTTGAAAGTTATAATGGTGTGTATATTCCTGTTCTAAATCATGATCTCATCATTGCCTTTCTATGTCTTTTCATGTTTCTTGTTCTGTTGCAAATTTGGTAACAGTAGTAGATATTTCAAATTAAATTTGAATAAAACGAAATGTTGGATATTTTGTCAACTAATGTACTGCGTCAAAACACATTCAATAAAGAAAGATACATGTAGCGGTCAAGATGCTGACTCAAATTATATACAAGTACGTTTACTAAGTGTCTAGTTATTATCTGACTCGTCTTATTTACAAGTGTATGCTATGTGACGGTTGACATGTTTAGCTTGTTATATGGATTGGCGCTTGTTCATATTTGATGTCGTTCGTGTCCTCGTATCATTTTTAGACACTTTTCGTTGTTGTGTTGCTGCCTCATTGACATTTGATCGCATGTTTGTTCTAATTCACGATTCATTCTTTCAGAAAATAATAAAAATTTAAAAAAAAACGTTCAAATGTCGGTGTTATTCATCTCTTAAAGACTATTTTTATAACGTTTGGCATACTAGTCGCCAATAACGTGATTCAATACCCAAAACAATGCAGAGAGAGAGTCTGTGTATCGAGTACTATATTGATGATCTCTTTGATGATAAATTATATCAGGGGAATTGAATTTTGCAACCCATCTATACTAATGGTAAAACTAGACAATTCTTATAACATTACCAAGTAGACATAAAAGCCAAAGCAGGATGGTTATAACGGACAAAAAAAGAAAAGAATGTGTTTTCCAAATAATTTCCCAACTAATCCTCAATATATTATCATTAAGGATGATTATAAACTACTGTTGACATACTACATTTAAGGTTTACGGCCATATGGATTAATTTGGTACGGAAAGTGTAGAAATATGGGTCACGGAGCTTTGTTTTAGCTACTAGTATTGCATTATTATCATGTGTTATTATATGGATAATACCTTGAAAAACATATTTGTGTAAAAAGAAAACTAAACGATAAATAAAGTATGAGACCATAGCTCTTGTAATCTACCTAAGCTTTCTATAAAATAAGTGCATCTTACTCGTTTGTTTGTTTATTTTTTATTTTTGAATTTGCTGTACATTATTGATTTTTTTTTATCTCCCCTTTAATTTTTTGGATTAAAATAATAAGATAAACCTTTGATTTTCTGTCCGAAAATCTGCAAATATGATAGAGATGTAGGCTGTTTTCAAAATTTAGTTTGGCGGAAGATCCTCGATCTTCCATAATTAGACAGTTACAGAAAAAAATGAAATCTTATTCCAGTCATATTTCATGTGGATGCATACTTACCAAGCTTATTAGTGCACAACATCCACTTTTATCATAACGTCGCAGACAACTTCTACCAAATTTAAAATATATATGCTCTAAAAGAAGGAGTAAACTTCCAAGAAGCATACCACCAGCTAGTAATATGAAAGCGCTGGTGAAATTTAAGATACCAATATTTTGACTGTGTTGACCTCGCTTTTGCTTCCTATGGCAAGCACCTGCTAACCAGAATTTCCTTAACCGTTCCAATTCCCCTAAAACAAAATAACATTTTATTAGTCTACCTGAGTCAGAAACACTCAAACTCAAATCTTCAACAATTAATTATAAGGCAAATAGCTAAATAAATATAATGCCCCTGCTGTCCGTTTATATCTAAATGGTAATGATTAATTATAGCGTCTGTACAATAATTTTAAGATAACGATATTATGAATGAATTATGTAATGATGTAGTAAAAGCAAGCTACGAGTAATTTTGTCACATATGCATATTTTCTAAGATTTGTTTCGCTTGTCTATTATTTAACTTTGAAATTTGCCTATTTTTCTGTGTTTTTATTTTGACATTATGTTCCCCGAAAACAAATAACACTTTATTACAATGTATTTAAAAAAGAATATGTGGTATGATTGCCAATGAGACTCTTCACAAGAGACTATAAATGACACAGAGATTATCATCTTAGGTCACAGTACGGCCTCCAACAATTATCAAATTCCGTACCTCATTACATAGTCAGCTATACAAGTTCCTACCTTAATTAGGAAAACTCAAACTCAAAACTTCACAATAAATGTATGATGACGATACACTGAATGAATTCTGTAATACTGCATTGAAATCAAGTTACAAGAAATATTTGTCACATTTGCATATCTCCAAAGATTTATTGCGCTTTTCTATTATCTTACTTTGAAATTTGCCTATTTATCAGTGTTTTTTATTTTGACAATATATAATCAGAACAACGCATACTACTTTTAGTATTTTTACCATTTTCCTGTAATTCTAATATTATTTCATTGATCTCAGCCATCAGATCTGATCCTTTGGGAACACCTACTCCATATCCTGTCATAGCATATCTCTCCCCTACTGTGATTAAATTACAATCTTTGTCTATACCCACTTGGTACTCTAATGGTGTAGCATCATAAATGAAAGCGTCGATCTTCCTATGGTGAAATTAAATCTCAAAGTAATTACAGATAAAAAGGGTGTGATTGCAGTTGTGAAGGCATGAGCAATCTTATAAGAATTTCTGATATAATCAGTTTTATATTTATGAACTTTAGCTTGGCCATCGCAATATTGTCAATATTCTGAGGAGCAGTATACTTGTTGATTATTAAAATAATACTTAATTTCTTCTGTCAAGATAAAATGCAGAACTTCAATTAAACTAATAAAACTTTGATAAATCATATACACGATTGAGTTTCAACTTTATTAACATTTAGATAGATTTTTTTGGTTGAAATCGTATGTACAAATTCATAATGATTAAAGTTGTTGAATCTTTGTGTCTTTTGTTTCATGTAATATCTGTATCTCTCAATTCACTATTTGTATTGTGTTCCTCGAATTTCATACGGCAACGTTACATTAAGTGACCATGTCTGCCATTGTTATGAATAAGATATAAAACAATATATTCTACAGGGAGATAAAAAACTAAAAGAAGGCGACATACAAAAGAATACAGACAGAAGAAGACAGACAGACAAAAGGAGAAAGACAATACCATGCTCGAAAGTCAAACGAGGAAAAGACAAATATCAAAACCTTACACAAAATATAAGATTGAGAAGTTCAAACCCAACAGAGTGAGATGACAATTGTATTTGGGTACCGAAAATATTTTGAGTTTTCCTAATTTTATGGGTGTCAAAATGAATCACGTAATATAGCATGCTCAGATGAAAGCTCTTGTATAATATTAAGATAAGAATGCAAATTTCTGGAAGTTTTGATTTGTAGGTTTTGAAACAATGTAACGAGATCCATGGAGATGGCGCACCGACGGACGGACTGACAAAGGAGAACCAGTTTACCACCTCTATTAGAGCGGGGTTATCATAACACATGCGTTTATAAAATTTTAATAGTTAACTAATTAAAGAAAGGAATTAAAGAAAAAAAATAAAAATAATAAACCATTCAGTAAAGTATATGATTAACTTAAGAACGAAAAACAAATTCTTCTTAGCTTTTGTCGCTGAAGATCAGAAAAACAGTTCTTCACATCAAATGTCACATGTATAGTGTCTATCCGCTACAAAAGAAACAAACGTATCCACAAGAACTTACTGTGCTTTCAGCGACTCTATGCCCTCGGCTACTGTGGGTTTATTATATGTTTTCATATACGTGAACATCTGTTTGTGATTCTGTCTCAAGTTCTCTTCTGTACTACCATTTGGTACTGTAGCGAACTTAAAGGGAGGCTTCAATGAATTAGGATTTCTAAGCTACAATGGTAAAAAACAGGTTATCAATTACTTCAGCTTTTGTTATGACTAAATTACACGAATAATGTATCTTCATATCAACAGTTGTATATGTTTAAATTTCACGATGCACTCTCAGATCTGTTTCAACTCTTGTTGTTCGAAGTATATGCGTTTTGTGTGTTTTTGTTTGAATGTTTATGTGGGGTTTTGGGGGGTTTTTAAGGTCTTTCCTCTACAAAGGAAAGACCTTATTGTTTTTCTTCCGTTTTTTCTTTTTCTTTTTTTTCTTCCAACATTTTTTTGACATGCTTGCCTCTTGTTTCTGATAAAGTTATTAAGACCAAATATGGACCATTGCTAGACCTCACCAAGATGTATTACCAAATGACCCTGTTAAGGATTTCATCATCCCTTTTAGGAGTTATTTCCCTTTTATTGATTTTTTTCAACATTGTCCCCCCTCGTTGGTTTTAAAGATATCATGACTTTAATTGGACATAATGTGGATCTCATCATGATGTATTACCATGTGAGGCTGAATAGGATTCCATCGTCCCCTATGAGAGTTATATCCCCTTGAAACAATTTCTTTCCTTTGCATTTTTCTCAAAAAGTATAAGAGATAGAATCGATTTGAAAACGACAACATGTACAGGAATAGATGGCAATGTTAATGAACATGTACAATCATTTTGTTACTAACCCTTATAAGGAGTTATTCCCCTTGAAAAATTGTACATAATTTTAGAAAAATTGTATCTCGAGAACCGAAAGTCGTAAAGACTTGGGACTTACATCAATAATCCTAAGTTCATGTGACCTTTAATTTGCACCCAAGGTCAAAGGTCACCGAGTGCAAAAAAAAATTACGCTGCAATTTCAAGCTGTCATATTAGGAAAACGATAAGACTTTACTGCATACAAACAGCGTATAAAATGTTCCTCTCGACGAGCTCTACATTTTATATGATAAGTCCAAAAATGTCCGACTGTCTGTTCAAAAGTTACAACAGGATGATTCTTAAAAGTATAGTATTTTGTGTATATCTTTTTAAAGGTAACAGATATCAACCTACTATAAACTGCAAAGATGATCAGTAGTTCAAGACCTTCAATTTGAGGTCAATGTCAGGTCATGATGAAATTTCACCTTGACCTTCACATTATACTATGACCTTGACCTTGTGATATTTGAAAGGTCAAGTGGTCCTGAGTTGAATAATGATAGTCCCATGTCATAACGACTTCCGGTTCTCAAGTTTGGTATTGCATCATATATTTGATGATTAATTGTGACCTTGGTGAACTTTGAAATTGTCCCAATTCTTTACTATAATGTTGTCCTTTAACTGCAGATCATTTACCATTTAACAGATTTGAGATATCTATTGTCGTTTTAGAGATAATGCAGTTTGAAATTTTGCGAGCCGCGGCATGTATTTCTGAATCAACAACATCTTACCACTTAAAATGTTTAAGAAATTGAAGAGGTTAACATAGTTATATGTTTGACCAAATACCAAAAACATTCCATGGAAAAAAAGACCAAAAAATCATTTTGAAATTTTCATGTTTTGCATTGACTTTGTAGGTTTCATAACTTCTATTTATATCGTTCATATTGCATCATTTTTGGCACTTTGTCAAATTGGGTCATCTGATATATCAAATTGAAGGTCTCAATAAACTCTACTTAAAAATGAAAAATTTAAACCTCTTTTTCATCCCAGGTGGAAGGGTGGGGTCATTTAGTGCAAAAATTCAAATTTCTCAGATGGTAAGGTTGTCGCATATCAAATGAAAGAACATAAAGCGTACATTTCAAATTTCAAATTGACGTCCCCCAAAAATGTGTTGGATGGGGTCATTGAATGCAAAAAATAAATTTTCTTTTACGATTGGGTTGTTGTATATCAAATGAAAGGTCATGATGTGTACATTTGAAATACAAATTCCCAACCTCCAAAAATTAGTTGGATGGGGTTATTAAGTGCAAAAATCAAACTTTCTAGAACATGGCGTTGTCGCATATCAAATGAAAGCTTATCTACCCTGTGTTACATATATCATACTTCCGATCTCAAAAATGTAGGCGGATCAGGTCATTAAGTGTAAAAAGCGAAAAGTTTCAGAAGGTATGCTTGTCGTATATCAAACGAAAGGTCATACAAAGTACATTACGAAAACATCACTTTTACAGGAAAGACCTTTCAATTGTTTTACAAACAATTGAGATACTAGTTTTTTGTTGTTGTTGTTGTTTTTTTTTTTTTTTGTTATTGTTTATGTTATTTTCTTCTTTTTTTGGGGAGGGGGTGTTCGTGTTTACATTATATAAATCTAATTGATTATATAATTAATTATTAAATAATAAGTGACATGCATTTTACAGATATAAATGATGATTGTATAGATGCCTCTATTCCTCGGAAAACCATTAAACATTTACTAATAAAGTTCAAATTTACATCAGTATAGTGCCACTGTAAAAATATAATGTGACAAGCCCTTTGATTTATTATGATTCTAATTACATTTATTAATCGAAGAGAGAAAGAAATGTAAAAATAAGGTTTAAATGTGTGTAAACATACAGTTGCAACTGCATCAGGCAAAGTTCACCTTGTAAAATATTTGTTTATGTAGTCTGAATGTTTTAAGTATTCAACTTGCCAAACTCTTGATTTCAATCAAACATGGCGAATGCTACCATAAACACACATTCAGTTACATACATTGATCAATTTCGAATTGCAACAAATTGTCAGTTTACGATGCTAAAGTTTCATTTTGAAATATCATATACTGAATTTGGTAATGAAAATATTAAGCTTGGATGCATTGCTGAAATATCTTCAATCTTATTAGTAAAAACAAGTTGGCAGGAATCTTTTTAAGTTACAAACAAGCAATTTACCCGCCAATCCGTGATACCAGATAACTTATAATACTCGTCTTTTGTTATCATGAATGCAGCAAGATTGGCAGTATAACTTGCAAGGAACACCAGGGCAAACAAAGCCCACACATTGGTCATAAATCTACTGGCCACCCCTCGTGGATTATCTGTTGAAACCGAGGCGCCGAACAACATAGACCAAATCAACCAAAATGATCGGAATAAAGAAAATTTGTGATCTGAAAATAAACATGATAATGAAACAGATATCACCTTAAGATCATTTATAATATAAATAAGCATGAGCATCTGTAATAAAGAATTAGAAATAAAACATAGTCATAGCATAATCAAAAAGAAATTTTATACTCAAGCAATGTCCTAAGGAGAAAACTGTTATGGTCTGCTTGTTATTGTCTGAAGATTAAGCATATAGCCGAAAATTTTTTTTAAGTAATGCAACTTTATTTCGGTTAGCCTAGTCGCTTTTATTTTTACAACTAATTCAAAGTAATAACTGCCTTAAATATCAATTACAAACTCTTCACAAACAGAAATTAAATTATAGGAGCATTTTATCTGATGAGTAACAAAACATACATTTACTTTGTACCTACTCCCACAATTCTTCAAAAACAATATTATCTCTTTTTAGGAGAGCTCATTCATATATGTTTGAAGAGGGCTTTTAACCGAAATAATGGAACTATATATTATCCTTGTGTTTAAGTATTACATCGATATTTGTCTGAACACTTAAATCAAAATTCGAATAGTCTATCATTTGATGAATTAGAAACAGCAATATAATTTAGCTCAACTTGAAGCTTTATACAATAATTAGAGGATCTTTGACAATAGTCTGACACATGAATTAGGTTTGTACAAATATGATGCCATCAAGAAATGACATTATAACCTTTTATGCCAAACGATAGAATGACTTCAATTTCTTAATACTATTTATCCTCGAAATTGGAAAAATATTTGATTATTATTGTACCGAACATTTGGTTTAGTATTCAGTTACATTAATTGCAATCATTTTATTTTAAGTGTTGCTAGCTGATAGCACCAGTGCTTTGGTTAATTCGATGGCTCCGTTTTTCACTATGATAAACTTGTTAAAATTTTATTCTAAAACTACAATTAATCTATAATGCATCAATAACGATATATAATTCGTATGAAGTTGTATCAGACATTAATATGAATTATGGAAGTTACAAATTACTTTTTGATTGTTGCTAGCTAAAATTGGAACTATAGCTTAACAGTTGATCTCGAAATGCATCCACGAGTCTTTATAAAACAAAATTAAGTCAACAAATATTTGATAATCTTTTTGTGTTATGTAACTTACTCTTCACAAACAAAGCATTATCTGAGCACAATGTGTGAACAGCTATGCACGAGAACAGTTTGAGGAGCAATCAATAAACATGGATGTTGTAGAGTATAAAAACAAAAGGGTTTTTACTTTAAGTGGATAAGTTCATATTTATAAATTAACTCTCACAAAACTTTGAATTTTGAAATATTAAGGCTTTTCTACCTCAGGAATAGATTACCTTAGCTGTATTTCGCAAAACTTTTAGGACTTTTTGGTCCTTAATACTCTTCAACTTCATACTTTATTTGGCCATTTTTTATTTCTAAGTCACTGATGAGTCTTTTGTAGTCGAAACGCGCGTCTGGTGCAAATATAAATTTTCAATCCTTGTATCTGTGATGAGTTCATATATGTTCACATATAGAATTATTATAAGTAAATGATTGCGATAAAAAACAAAACAGAATGTAAATTTCAGTAAACACAAAACGCTTTCAATTTAGTTCTTGACTCGTTTATACAAAAATAACACTTCTATTCCCTCAAAAAAGTAAAAACACAAAAATACTGAACTACGAGGAAAATTCAAAAAGGAAAATCCAAAATCAAAAGGCAAAATCAAAAGTCCAAACACATCAAACGAATGGATAACAACTGTCATATTCCTGACTTGGTACAGGCATTCTCTAATGTAGAAAATGGTGGATTGAACCTGGTTTTATAGCTAACTTGTATGACAGTCGTATCAAATTCCATTACATTGTCAACGATGCATGAACAAAACAAACATACTCAAAGAGTAAAAAATGTCAAAAATAGGGGTACAGCAGTCAATATTGTCTTATCATCTTAATATCACTATAAAAACAACAAATGTAACGAAGAAGCACAAAAAGGCATACATCAAATTTAACATACTCATTTTGTTTTTCTTATACGACTTAATTTATTTATGTAAAGTCTACCCATAAAGGATAGAAGGTTTTCAGTACTGGTGTAAAATTGCGCGTTTGAAATTCGCACAGGTAGACATAAAAATAATTTTGTCGTTCAAAGTATGACGGCATACATAAATGCAGAGTCACGTTAAGTAGATATAACAGAAAACAGATTTAACAGTAAAAGTAATTATAATAATTAATAAAATAATTGTGTGGTTCAAAGTATGACGGGATACATAAGTACAGTTTCACGTCAAATGTATATCATAAAAAACAGACTTAACAGAAAAAGTAGTATTATTGAATAAAATAGTTTTGTCATTCATAGGATGTCAAGATCCATAAGTAAAAGTAATATTAATAAATGAAATAATTTTGTCGTTCAAAGTATGATGTTTTACATAACCACAGAGTCACTTCAAAAGAATATCTCAAAAAAACTGATCTAAAAAAAGATCGATCTGTCATTGTCGTGACGCACTGTTTAGTATATTTTGTTATTTCAAAGGGATTCAAATTCTAACATGAAGCGTCGATCATTGCTCATTATACGACCTAAGATTTTTTTTTTTTATATCAAACGCATTATCATATTTTTGCACTCTTCAACCTAAAAGAGGGGTAAGCTACGAGATATGAAAAAAAATAATATATGATTTTTGTTTGTCCAATCATTAAAGGGGCACTAGTTACGAGATATATAAAAAATCTAAAGTTTGATTTTTTTCCGTTTCATTTAATAATGAAAGTGAAATAGTGAAAGAATAATTCGCTTTTAGCTGTAAGCTTGGTTAAATTTAATCAAAATAAGTTAAGAAATATCGCTTGAATTATTAAACCTCATTGAAGCATATTCATATGATGTTCAGTTTAACTGCAGAGCTAGGGATTGGGTTTGCATGTATTAAGCGCGTTCCGCCATCAAGAGGAAAAGAATGTCAACATTGGAAGTGAAACAAATGTGAACTTTTTCGTTGACAACCCAAAAAAAAAACCACATTCTTATGCAGATAAAAACGATGATAAACTCATTTTTTGTTTACTTATACCTTGATATTAAACAGACCTTGAAAAAATCATGTGCAAGTAGTTGCAATCTATATATATTTATATTTATGCTTGTATCGATTTTTGTAACTGTCGGAGGTCTTCGGAGGTTATCTCGATTGTAAAATACATGGCGTCTAGACTAAAAAGACCTTAAAATGCAGATATATGTTATCAACTCTGTGCATTGTTAATTGACTTATTACAATTTTGATTTTTTTACGTTTTAGGATGTTATAGATCAAATTTGAAAGTTTGAATCAAAGCGGTTATTATGAGTTTGGCAATCAACATTGTTATCAAGCAGAGAAAAAAAAGAAGTAAAGTTATAACGTTTGAAAAGTTTAAAATAGTTATTTCTTTTTTCTATCTTTCTCATCATTTTGTTATATGTTTTAACAGTCAATATGGTATGACTGTTTTTTAATAAATAACTTGCTTTAATCATTAGAAACCCCGTTGAATTATACCCGACACTACAATTTACCTCAAAGTTACCTCGCAAGCTTGTTCGTCCTCTATTAAGGCCACTTGGACTTAACCATTCGTAAATGAAGATTGATGCTCCTGTTGCGTGTACGCTGAACACCAATATTAGGCACCATGACGGGTAATCATACGGTTCTGTAAATGAACAAGCTTAGTTTTGAATATGATTTTTTTTCAATATTTTTCTGTTCATAGACATCGTACAGAAAACTAGATATCATTCTCGTACAATACAACATATTTGAGAATGGCTCCTTTAGCATAATGCTGAACTGAACACATTTTATAGAAATCGACCTTCAAACAAATTTGCATTTTTTTCATAATTTTCAAACGAATATCAAAATTGTTTTTAAAAAAGTATTGTAATTATCAAAATGAAATTTACATTTACATTTTTTCACTAGTTTTGTTTTTTTATGTTCAGGATCCTCAATTCTCTCAAAAAACAGAACAGTAAAAAAGAGAGTTGTGGATTATACATCAATGACATCATTACAGTAATTTCAAAGCACAATAAAACGGTTTACGCATTTCTACAAAGCTTATTGTTTATAAAAGTATATTATTATATAATATAAAATTTCAATGCTGGTATCTATGATGAGTTTATTTACAACCGCTGGGTCGATGCCTCTGATGGGGAGTTTTTATTACCGAGGGTATAACCAGCCCAGTAGTCATTTGGTACTGTAGCGAACTTAAAGGGAGGCTTCAGTGAATTAGGATTTCTAAGCTACAATGGTAAAAAACAGGTTATCAATTACTTCAGCTTTTGTTATGACTAAATTACACGAATAATGTATCTTCATATCAACAGTTGTATATGTTTGAATTTCACGATGCACTCTCAGATCTGTTTCAACTCTTGTTGTTCGAAGAATATGCGTTTTGTGTGTTTTTGTTTGAATGTTTATGTGGGGTTTTGGGTTTTTTTTTTTTTGTTGTTGTTTTTTTTCTGTTGTTTTTGTTATTGTTTATGTTATTTTCTTCTTTTTTTAGGGAGGGGGTGTTCGTGTTTACCTTATATAAATCTAATTGATTATCACCAGCCCAGTAGTCAGCACTTATGTGTTGACTTGCTTTATCATTGATATGTTCAAATTATAAATTAACTGTTTACCAAACTTTGAATTTTTGAAATACTAAGGCTTTTCTAAGTCCGGGATAGATTACCTTAGCTGTATTTTACAAAACTTTTAGGAGCTTTTTGTCCTCAGTGCTCATCAACTTCGTACTTCATTTGGCACTTTTAACATATTTTTTTTATATGAGCGTCACTGATGAGTCTTTTGAAGACGAAACACGCGTCTGGCGCAAATATAAAATTTCGATCCTGGTATCTGTGAAGAGTTTATTATTACAATTGCAATTATTAATATCAAATTGTAAGTTTTATAACTTTTTTTGAAAGCACAAAAAGAGGAGGAATTGTTTTCTACCACAGACACTAAATACAAGTTATAACTACTATACCTAGGAAAGCAGTGGGTGATATAGCACCCTTTCGAATGGATACAATGATTGTAATTCCTGTCTCAAGGAATGGGATAGAAAATTCTATATGTTCATTTCGTGCTGGTGTTATTTTTAAAGATGTCAGCACCATGTCTGCTTTCCGATCCTTAACCTCTTTAATCAGACCGTTCCACTCACCAGTTACCTATAATATAAGCAAATGTTATTTTAAGAATGTTTAGTTTTTCAAATTTCAATAATTATATTCTAGACGAAAATTTTAAACAGCAAATGTTTTTTTTTAATTAAGAAATCATTACTCCTTGTATTCTTTGAAAAAAAAATAATCGACTTTTAAAATCAACAGATTCATCTTATATTTCTGACTATCATTTTTTTAAGTCTTTTATAACTAAAGCAATTCAAACTTAAGGTCAATAGTTGATTATGCAGTTTTAATTCAAAATGTTATTTATTTTCATGTTGATGGGTTTCTTTCTTATTGACAAACAGCAATAGAACTAACAAAATGTAAAACATAATATCGAACTGCATGGTAAATTAAAAAAAGGAATAACCATACAACAAAAGTTTTCAACCAACAGAACGAGTGAAAAAACTAAACGGTGATATTCTTGAGTTGGAACAGGCAGAACAAAATGTGGGTTTAACCAGAATTTATAGCTGGCTTGCAAATATGTATAGTCACGATTTTTATTAACTTTTTTTTTAACATTTGTCACAAATGCCACTAACTTGCACTATTATCCTTTTATGTAACAAATTCCCAAAGCCTCCACACTTTATATAATGTAATAAAAAGGAATTGTTCACAAGAGAAATGCCATTTTGATACCAATTAAATTTGTTCCTCTAAGCTTAAAGAAGCACTTGTCAGCATGTAGTGAAAACTATCCCCATCTGTACCCTTGTCTTAACGCTGTTAAAGAGCTTAATTTCTTAGCACATTGACAATACAAAACGATGTGTTCTCCTTAAACTTAATTGATTACGCTTCATCTTGTGCCAATGAGTTTTGTAATCCGTATCGTCTAACGTTTAAAACTACTTCAACCAATTTCTTTAAAATCGTTACTAATTTGACGTAAAATCTTATTGAAACAAATCAATTTCACAAATTAGGTATCACATTTATCAACTTTGAGCAACACTATTAATTGTTTGAAAACCATTATCGTTTTGTAGGCTGGTATTGTATAATTTGTGTCTTTGAATATTATAGGCACTTCTGGCAAGACAATTTAATTCTTCAGTTGCTTTAATAAAATGAAAACTTTTGAATCGATCTTTTATTTGAGGTCATGCATTTAAACTTCCTGTTTCAGCAGATTCCAATGAATAATTAAAATGAAAGAGGGTTTTTTCAATAACAATAGTTTTATAATAAACTACCTGGTCAGGAAGGCCCCAAGTTTGATCCGGGACTTCGTAAAAATCGTAATCAAATTTCATCTCTGTGCTGAGAATCTTCAATAGGTCAACACATAACCCGGCGCAGCATCGCAAAACTGTGTCGTTTGCTAAGGTACTATCGTTTCCGCTAAAAAAGAATAACACAATATCAATCATGTCAGTGGTTTCAGTACAAGATGAAGTATTGATATGATCTAAACATGGTCTGTAGAAGCTCTTTACATATACCCATATCCTTGTTTCTTACTTTAAATTTATAATATGAGGCTGGCATTGCCTGTGAATGGGGACGAATGTTTTTTTAATTCAAACATGTTAAAAGAAACGGAAATACCGTAACGTTTCCGATTTTGGTTCTGTTGTTAGGGATTTAGTTGTGACGTTATTTAAGTTATGACGTCATATTCAATGTAAAAGAAACGCTTTCATCAGGTAACGTTTTTTAATATCAAACAATTATTAAAAATGAATTGGTATTGAGTTCCAATCCTATATTTTACTAGACTGATAAATATATATTTTATTCAAAGCTCAAAAAATGCAAACTAGACCGGAAAAAGGAAGTAGATTTCTGCGCAAATGCGAGGATTTAAAAAAGTCTGATAAAAAAGTTAACGATTTTGAGTTCATTATTGTATTGAAAAATTCAGGAAATTTTCCCGATTTTTTTTGTATTGATATTCTACCGTAATAGGGGACTTTGTCCCATATAATTATTGATAAACAAGTTAATTGTGACGATCATTTTCCTCTCAGAAAAACCGCGTGGTCGTATTTTGTTAACCATTTCAATGGTTCTGAAATTTTACTAAACAAACAAAACCACACCGAGTATTGACTAAAATAACGATACGACAATATGTGTGGTTAAAAACAATATAACACCATTTTGTTTTTTTAAATCAATTTTTGTTAAAGTAAGAGTAAACGAAATTGAGGATGTTTGTGAATTTAACTCTGCGTAAAAAAATATGAATGCCTTGATATTGTTTATTTTTTGTCTTTCATAAACAATTGAACTACTTTCTAGTATCCATCAAATCGTCCTTCGAAGAAAAAACTACAAGGAAATGAAATATTTCAATATACTTTATCATGATAATAGTCTTCAATATTGACGAGTAGCACTGAATAACATTTTGATTTTATAGAGACATGAAAACAAAAATTTTGATGTAAAGCATTTAAGATCCTTTTACATTAATATTATGATAGTTCCAGCAGATTTAAACACATTTCCATAAAACAAATGTGTTTAGCTTTATCTGTTTTAATTGGAATATGCACATGATTTACATGCAAATGTCATATTGTTCATCAGAATGAGTAGTTTTGCATTTCAGTTTTTTGTAAATCGTGTAAGCATCAAATTACCTGCTAGGCAGTTCTTTAGACGCAATAACTTTATGTTTTTAATGTGTCAATGAACCAGCATGGGATACAAAGAAAATCATTCAAATAGATAAACAATGAACCTTTAAACAAATCTTAGTGCTTTTATACGCAAAGTGACAAATCCAATTTGATAGTTATTATAATGTACATTGAAGACATAATAACGATATCAAAAGTGTTAAAAAACCTATTTATTTATTACGCAATTTTGGCATATCAATTAATATCTCATGAAAGATACCCCTGACAATCTGTAAATTACAAACAAAATTTATGGGCCCTGAAAACCTTAATCAATAATTCAGTTATCAGTTGAAATTAATGCATTTATCTTAAATTTCACTGCTCCATATTTTCCAGACATTGGATCTAGAGATAGTGATTTTATGTGAATAAAATTGCCAGCCTAACCATAAATTGTGTTGGTAGATTCGGATCTCTTGAAGATGCCATCATCTACTAACAGAATTTATATATTTTTCAAAGAAAAAAACAACAAGAAAAACAATGATTTTCAAACGGCTATTTTTTTTATTTCATTTTTGTTTAAAATGATCTTCAATATGTATTAATTGTTTTATATACGTCAATAGTCGAGCAGTTAGATTATTATTTTTGTCTGTGTGTATTAGTAATCTTTATTCCTATTATCGGTAAATGCCAAAACTAACAAGATTTTTCTATTACAGGATATTCTTAAAATTCTTATAATGTTCATGCAAAATAAATTGTACGAACTTTAACACAAAGCCTTTCGGAAATTGAAGACGATCCAAAATCCTGATACGTAAATCCAGCAATTTTAGTAGTTTGCATAAGACCAAACATTATATTACCTCCTTTACATTTATTGGAATATGATTGGTTAAAAGCAATCGCGTGGGGACCGTGTATATTCCATATTGTATTAGAAGGCCGGGCTTATTTCAATACACAGTTACTACTTGTGTCACATCGATTTATAAAAACAACACGGTGTTATTGACAAATCTTAAAGGTTTCAAAAGACAAAAAAAAATGATGAAGAACACTGAAATAAATTATAAAACACATTTAAAACTAATAAGTTATTATTGTTGGCATTTGTTTTTGTAAAGACCAATGGAAGTAGGTTCTTCATACTCACAAAATTGAAGACCTGATGACTTTGATAGGCCACTTGTCTTAATGCATACAAATGTATGTTAAAAGAAGGACGAAAGATACCAAAGGGACAGTCAAACTCATAAATCTAAAACAAACTGACAACGCCATGGCTAAAAATGAAAAAGACAAACAGAAAAACAATAGTACACATGACACAACATAGAAAACTAAAGAATAAACAACACGAACCCCACCAAAAACTGGGGGTGATCTCAGGTGCTCCGGAAGGGTAAGCAGATCCTGCTCCACATGTGGCACCCGTCGTGTTGCTTATGTGATTACAAATCCGGTAAATAGTCTAATTCGGTAGGTCACATTCATGAAAGGGAAGAGGATTGTAGTTACGACGTAAGGAACATATCCGACATCATTTGTGAAACGGTTATTCCATAACGGTCAACCAACTCGTGATGGCGTCCGTAAAATTTACGAAGGGATGATTTCAACTTCACCATTTGGAACTCTTGGTTTAATAGCTTCCTTGTGAGCAGTAACCCTCTATCAAGAAAATCATGATAGGAAATGCAAGCACGGGAATTTCGTATCAATTGGGAGATATATCTTAAGATAGTCGGTTGGTTATATAAATGCGTTACATAGTGTGTGTGTGATCTTATACGATATATATGGAGTCAATAAATTTCATATGGAATTTACTGACCCCATATATATCGTATTCAGTCACTATCACACTATGTAACACATAATACAAATACCGTATAGCAAGCTATAAAACAATACCAAATATTAATCCTTTACTAGGCTAGTAAAAGATGTCAATCACCACACCGTAAGAGTTGTCCATGAATAATTGTGAGTGGCCTTTAGTTTTTAATTTCCGTGTTCAGATGCGAGTTCAAGTGGCCAAAAAGAAGAAGAATATTTTGAGTCTAGGCATAAAAAAGATTTAAAAGATTGCCAAAATTAGCTATGCATCCCCTTTTCTCAACTAATCACAGAAACTACGTCTGGTTGAGAGTATAAACGAAAGAAGAAAAAAGTAAAGAATTCATAACCGTTATCGAAGACAAATTGATCTACGAAAGACTTCTTACGAATTGTTAAATGGCTCTCTTAAAACATCTTCTATACTCAAGATGTGCGAGTGTACCCCTCGTCTAGGAAAGATGCTCTCAGCATAGAAAGTTAAAAAATAAAAGAGAAATATTTGTTGCAAAACATTTTCTGTGCAAATTTTTCTCAACAGTAGGTAGTTGTTTTATGCATTTTTGTTTTGTAGGGCATGCACTTTTTTCTTGGTATTTTACTTTTATTACAAATATAGAACGCATTTAAAGGAGAGTAAACGTAAATAATGTAGCTTTTATTCATTACGTAGTAATATCATACGTATGGGAATCTATTTTAATTTTTAATTTTATCAAACATTTCGTAAAAAAATCAGTTTTTCTTTCTTTCGAATATTTTAACCGACATTTCATCATGGTTAAGTATAAAAAAAATATTTGCAACAACGGAATCTTGATAACATGTCATTTAGTATTGCTATTTTAGCGGTATATTTAACCTTGCCATGAATCGCGAAGTTCGGCTAGCCACAAAACCATGTTCAACCGACATTTTTTCTTAAAACGTCCTGTACCAAGTCAGAAATATGGTAGTTGTTATCTTATAGTTCGTTTCTATGTATGTTGCATTGTCGTTAATTTTTTGTTGCCCTTAATCGTTTTAGTTGTTTCGTTGTTTTCCTCTCATAGTCGATGTGTTTCCTTCGGGTTTAGCTTGTAACCCGGATTTGTTTCCTCTTAATCGATTCATGACTTTAGAACAGCAGTTTACTACTGTTGCCTTTATTTACAAGCTCTGTGTTATGAATCTTTTTACTGTATTTTTGGAACCAGCATGTACTATTAGGATTGTATTTTTCTTAATATCCCACGATGCCTAAATTGGATAGTCACTATGGTGGTTCCCTAAGACCAGTTTTAAGGTCTTAATTAATTTTCACGAAAGCTATGAAATGATCGGGTTTTTTTTATTAAATATTCTTACAACAGAATTGACATTATTCATATCCAAACTTGAGAATTTTTCAACAATACTATGAATTGCATCATTCACAAATCTAATGATGTTTATCAATACTTGGGTCAAGGATCGTGATATTTATATGACAATTTCTTGGATTATGAAGAGAGATTTGATTGATGTCTCAATTCATGTCAATAAACAAAAAGACAAAACTTCTTCGCAAATTCTAATCTAGATAAATAAAGGTTAGAAAATTCTGTCGCTATGGAAGTGATATTTCTGATTTAGGATACTAGCTATGATTTGATTTTTGACATTGCATGTTTTCATATTGTGATTATCACAGCATCAAATATTATGTTAGCAGTATATTGCCTGAAACTAATACTATATTTCCAGAGTCAATAATGCAATGTGTCTTTGTCTGTTCTTAAACAAAACATGTATAGTAAAATTATGGGTGCCATAGTGCCATGGATCTTCCAGCACAGTTTAAGAATAATAAAACTTTATAATTGTAAGCAGTTGTTCTCTTTCAGTTATACTTGCTGCAAGACTTTTTTCTTTCTCAATGAGACTGTCACAACTCATTACATTTTCAATTGAAGATAATGTTTTGATCTACGTTTTACTGATGTCAACAAAAAAGAGGGAGACGTTGTATGATTACAAATGAGACTACTATCCATAATAACCAAAGGATAAATATATAAACCATTACAGGTTAGCCTCGATTATTAAGATCTATGTTGGCCTCTGTTGTCATACTTTTTCTATTTGGTAATTGTCTCATTGAATACAAACTGTCACAATTTTCAGCTTTCATTGATCTTATAAGTATTGATGTAACAAATACTTTACAAGGAAGTACAGTTGTTTGGTTTCAACAAACAAAACATGACTTATAGTAATCTAAGAACGATTTATATAACCTTATAATAATGCAACGTATAATATAGTACCGGAGTCAGAATAATCATTTGTGATTTATTGATTAACAGTATTAGCCGTGAAAGTCATTCAGTAACAAAACAGTTGGTTTTTGTTTGTGAATTTTTGAGAATGCTTATACCAAAAGTATAATATTCATACAAGCTTTTAGTATTAACCAGTAACAGCATTCCAAATAGTTGTCACATTAACCAATTATGAATTTTAATGGATGGACAAACAACTCCATAACAAGTGGGACATTTAATTAGCTTTAACACCAGATTTAACACACTATTTTTGGTACCGAATCAGGAATATAACAGTGTATACTTCTTGACTAGGTATTAGTAGAATAGTAAGTTCATTGTCCCCGAGGTGAAAATATTGCCCTGAGGCATAGCCGAGGGCAATATTTGTATCGCAGGGGACAATAGACTTACTTTTCCACTAAATACTTAAAAAAGGTATTTTCAACATTATCCAATCCCGTAGCTGCATTTGAAATTCCGCAAAATATAATGAGACTTGCGGTCAAATAGTTTCACCAGGTCCAATAGTTGGAAACTATTGACCGGTCCAATAGTGCAACGCATGCAACTTAAAAAATAGTAAAAATATTGTGTACCTTTTTATATAGAACATGATAACTGAGGTATAATGATTATTTTCTATTTTTTCCGTTGGTTGATATAGTCTTACATTTGACTTTATCAAGTTTTATGAACTTCCCTTTGCATAAAATTACATTGAAGTTCGTTATTTTTGTTAATACCTTTATTCTTAAGTATCATGTGCTATTAAATGCCTCCATAGCATTTGAAATTCCGGTAGAATTCAACAACTTCCCATGAAACACATGTGTTAAGCTATATCATCTTAATCTTAATATTCACATGATTAACATGCAAATGTCAAATTGTTCATGAGAAATTGGAGATTTGAACATTAAGATTCTGGTTAATTGTGTACGCATCCAATGACCTGCATGGTAATTCTTAAGACGCAAGATCTTTATGTTTTTAAGTGATCAATGAAACACCACCAGATATAGAGAAAATTATTCAAATTAAAAAACTACGAAACTTTGAAAAAAAATATTTTCTATGTCAGTGAAAAATCAAATTTTATAAGTTTTCAAAATGGATATTTCAGACATGCAAAC
The DNA here is from genome assembly GCF_965363235.1 of Mytilus galloprovincialis. Classification (NCBI taxonomy): domain Eukaryota; kingdom Metazoa; phylum Mollusca; class Bivalvia; order Mytilida; family Mytilidae; genus Mytilus; species Mytilus galloprovincialis. Next base: position 76,843,832 of record NC_134846.1, on the reverse strand, counting down.
GAACTATCACAACTTTCAGCTTTCATATGTCTGCTAAATATTTGATGTAACAACCATTTTACAAGGAAGTACGGTTGTTTGGTTTCAACAAGCAGAAAATTACTTATAATACTCTAAGAAAGATTGATATAACCTTATAATAATGTAACGTATGATATATCACTGGAGTAGAAATAGTTATTTGTTAGTTATTGATAAACTGTATATAGCAATAAAAGACGTTCGATAACAGAACAGTTGGTTTTTGTTTTGGTATGCTTATATCAAAAAGGAAGATTTTGCGTAATTGGCAATGAGACAACTCTCGATCAAATACCAAATGACTACAGATATTTGTGAAAAGTAACTGTACGGCATGCAACAATGAGCAAAACCCATACAGCAAAATCAGCTATTAAAGGTCCCGAAATAATAAATGTAAAATAAAAATCAAACGAGAAAACTAACGGTATGATTTATGTTACAAAAAAATGAACGAAATACATTTATGATATTCAGCAACAAACGACAACTAGTCCTGGTATCTATGATGAGTTTATTTATAGGCTCCTGACTTGGGACAGGCACATACAGAATATTGCTGGATTAGTCATATTAGCGGGCACCCAACTATCCCATAAAATAGGGCAGTGGTGTAACACTATAACATATGAACAAACTATAAAAATCAATTGAAAGGACTGAACTCATCAGATCGATACAAAGCAGAAAAACAAGTTACAAAAACTCAAACCAGACAAGGCAGAGCATTTATACATCCTTGTAACTAAAAAGACATCAAGTACATATCTGAGAATACTAGCAGTTACTGACAGCTATTTGAAAGGCAATAATATTAGCAACCAAACGAAATGCATCTACGTTTTTGATGTATCAATTACTTAACAATGAAGAAGAGTTTGTTGGTTTCAACAAACAGAGAATGACTTATAGTAATCTGAGAAAGAATTGTATAAACTTATAATAATGTACTGTATGATCTATTACCAGAGTGTTAAGTTTTATTAGTTATTGATTACAGTATATAGCAGTAAAAATTATTCATTAAGATTGGTGTTTTGCTTGTGCTGTTTCTTGTTAATGGTAATACCAGATATATAACATTTAAACAAGACTGGTGGTATTGCAAAAGGCAAACTGTTCGAAGTGATAACATGTCAACTATTGTCACATTAACCAATTATGTATGTTTTGGATGCTCATCTTATTTTATCAATATAAAGTAACTGTTAACAACTGTCATCCAAGTGGGACGTTAAGCAATAACCAGGTTTATTCCATCATTTTATTTGATTCTTCGGAAAATGCCAGTACCACGTCAGGAATATGATTGTTGTTTTCTATTCGGTTCTTTGGTTGATATAGTCTTATACTTGATTTTGTCAAGTTGTATGGACTTCTTGTTTTGGAATATACTTTTGAGTTTAGTGATTTTTTTTATCTTTTATATTAACTTGTCATGTATTATAATTTTATTTACGATTTATCTAATATAAAAAGAAGATGTGGTATGATTGCCAATGAGACAACTCTCCACAAGAGACCAAAATGACACAGAAATTAACAACTATATGTCACCATACGGCCTTCAACAATGAGCAAAGCCAATACCGCATAGTCAGACATAAAAGGCCCCGAAATGAAAATGTAAAACAATTCAAACGAGAAAACTAACGGCCTTATGTATGTATACTTACTGTAGTATAGGGTTATATACCAAACGACATGGCACTTCATGATGTCCACATTTCCTTTCTGAATTTAGTTTTCGGTATTTCACATATGGTTCTTCTTTAAGAGTGACAATTCTGAAATGACGACGATCCGGTTTCCCCTTGGGTGGCGATTTACTATCCCCAGGCCATGTTATATCATTCATTTCAATATCCATTTCAGTTCTACTTCCTGACTGTTTTGGAACCCAGTTACCTACCTAATATAATAGTTTAATTAACCATATTAACAACTTATAATTCCTCTTGATATGTTTCAGTTAAAATTGTCTTAAAGAAAAGCATGCAGTTAGTCAAAATGTAATGTAAATCAAAAGAATATGGTGATTGTTTGTTGTAATGAAAAGATACTTCAGCGATTTAAGAAAGCCTTTAAAATTATTCTATGCAAAAAAGATTATAATCATTATTTAGTTACAAGTATTAACCATTATAAAAAAAAAAATTATCAAAATTTGTGACATAACCCATTGTGCATTGTACATTATTATAAGTTTATACAATTCTTTCTCAGATTACTATAAGTCATTCTCTGTTTGTTGAAACCAACAAACTCTTCTTCATTGTTAAGTAATTGATACATCAAAAACGTAGATGCATTTCGTTATTCGTTATTCTTTAGTTATCTATGTTGTGTCATGTGTACTATTGTTTGTCTGTTTGTCTTTTTTTTTTTTCATTTTTAGCCATGATGTTGTCAGTTTATTTTCGATTTATGAGTTTGACTGTCCCTCTGGTATCTTTCGTCCCATTTTTACCTTTTGATGGGATTTTCATGGATTTATATAGCTATAAATAAGCATATATTTTTCTCGGTAAAAAACGGGTTCCTTCTTATACACAACAATGTTTTGTTGTTCTGTATTTTGTTTACCTCATAAAAGTACTGTTTGTATTTATTTATAAATGTAAATATCTTTATTTTTCAACCCTTTTTTTATTTTGTTCAAAGTTTGTGAATAGAAATGTGATTTCCAATTCATGTTATTGTATTTGAGATTGTCTTCCGTAGTAATCAGTTTATGTATTACCTGTCTCCAAACTTTGTCTGTTCTCAAGTTCGTTGTTTTACTTTGAGTGTTGTAAATTACTAACTTTATAAACTGGTTTAAACCGATTGGATTAAATCTAACCGGTGGTATATCTGTACTTATCAAACTAACATCTCTTATGTTTTTCATGTGCCTGAAATAAAAGCAAAGTAAACGTTTATAAATTATGCAAACTGCAAGGTGATTTTGTTTTACAAACAACAGGGAAAAGATGGTGTTAACATGCACACCAATTAAATTATTCGTTTGGCACATTGCATTTTTGTTTTATATTAATATATCAACCTTTTAATGTCCAATTAACGCATCGTTTCTGATACATCCTTCCATAGGGAATATAACCTTCTATGCATCTGCGTTTGACTGCCGAATACAAATTAAAAAAAATTTTTTTTATCCACGGTATAATGCTATAAGTATCAAATATCAGTTTTGACAGTTTCGGCTTACCATATAGCCTTTGTTGGAACCTTAAACACAAAATGTTCAATCTAGGTAGATACATATTGCAATAATTGTAGCATTAATTTATCAAAACCACATTTTCGTTTTAGGGTCCTGCGGATTCAGCTATAAGCCAACACACAAACAGATAAGAAATTGTTGCTTTCGAATACTGATGCAATTTCATGTCAATTTGTCATTTCAAGGAAAATATTAGTTTATATATTTGCTTTTTCCGAAGTACTTTTCTGTCATCAGGAACGCTCAAATTCAGACTTTGAAATCCAAGGATGTATAGATAACTGAATAAATGTGGTGCAGTATGACCAAATGGGACAACAATAATTGCCAAATTGATATAAAACCAACTTGACCTTAACTGCATACATTTTACATGCGTGTTGTTTTAATGTGTAGAACTTTGAACCTAATTATTGCACATCTGTTAATTATTAAACTAGCCACCATGTTTCATATGAACAATTGCACATCAGCTAAGGGACCGTCGCACTTCTGGGCAGACCATCACATTTCATCGAATATCGTTACATTTTGTCTTATTGTATCTCGTAAACTCTTTAACTAGGAAACATTGGTTAAGGTTTTCGAAATATTTTAGACAACAACATTCAAGGACAACTTTGAGAGATTATCATAAAATTGTATCTCAAGCATTTTTCTCGAAACTTGAAAGGTCTTTGATTTAAATAAGCCAATGAGAGACGAGCTTAGGAATGATGCAGTTTTGCGAATAAAATCACATGGTAAAGCAGTTTAAAAAAAGAGGAAATTAGTACATAACAAAACCAACAGAGTATCGCTATGGACAAATGACGTGACAGGAGATTTGATGGAGTCGGTGAGAACAATTTATAAAAAAAAATCACCTGCGTAAAAGAAACTAGCACATATTAATTTTGATTTTTCTCGGAAAATGAGCAAAATACAAGAGTGAATGAACAATATTATCATTCTAAACGATGGTTATTGAGCCGACTGAATTTTGTAAATTTTTATAATAACAATATGGCCTTTTTCCCAAGGTATCGTGTATGATATCATAGCTCTTGGCCTTCGTTGCCATTAAAGGGTTAAGTACTTTTGTTTGAAGTATTTTCTCGTCATCATATAATGTTCCTTCAATTTTCAATTGATAGCGATACAACAAAGATTTGATACAAACAAGTAAATGATGGTATGGAACACCTAGTATGCATCGGTAATAATTCTAGAAAATACATAAACTCGAACATTTTCATAAGTTACTATACAAATATCGAAAACTGATGCAATCATGAGTTTTGATCTACAATAGATAATATATACATGGCTAAATATCAGTTGCAAATATGTTGAAATTAATTAGAATAAGCTGACATTTTCATATAATATTTACCTGAAAAGTGCTAATCCATCATTCCAGAAGTTTAAATGTGACTGGTTACATGACATCTTAGGTGTTATTGTAAAATTCTTAATGTAAGGCGCCATACTTTTCAGTGCCAGTCCCCATACGTAAATAGATGTTTTCAATGCTATGTCTAACACAGATTCTAATGTTTGACCATCAACACCATAATGTTTGAATCCTTACAAATTAAAAAAAAGACAAATATTCAATAAACTTGAATTTAGTCTCGTAATTTGATAAACGATAGATTATTAATGAATGCAGTATATGCTATTAGGAAACGACTTTTATTACATCATTTGGCAAAATAACGGGAAAAAAACAGACGTGAAAGTTATGAAAAAGACAAAGCTTATTAAAAACCAGTCTTGTTTCTCAAATGAACACAAATAGCTTTATTTATGATATTTATATATATATATATATGATTGTTAGGTTATGCATGTAGATCATCCCGAAATGTAATAACAACCAAACATTATATAAATAACACATAGCTGAGAGGGTGATACAGCAAATAGGTTGACAATACTTATTCTTTCGAGGGTACCAATCTGCTCTATCACCCTCTCAGCTATGTGTTATTTAATTTATTATACTGAATGCTCTATCATTATTGTCGTTTACAAATCAATTGTATTTAAAAGTATTTTCTATGACGTCAGGTACATTACAACGTTACGGGTATTAGAAAATCTACATAAGTGAAGCAAAATGTTTTATTTTTTTTATTTTGACAGTCAAATAATAAAATCTGAGCCAAAACGTAGAACTTAAGCGTTGTCTTCAATTACTTAATGTACATTCAATTCATTGTTCTTTGAATTGTCAATTTTTGATTGGTCTGAACGAGAGGGTGACATTAAAAACAATTGTCACCCGCTCAGTCATGTTATCGAGTAAATTAATACCCTCGTATTAGCCAATCAAAGTATGGAATTTTAACGTGAAGTATAATAAATGTTGTTTTCATATACACACTTTAGCCCTTTTATTGATATAGAATTTTGAAACATGCTCCTCTTTATCATTATTGGACATAATCAATGTACAAATATATCTTATACGTATTTATCTACACCACTGACATAATGCTAAAACACATGAAGTTTGCTTGTTTTTGTTTGATCCATTTCATACCAGTTTTACTTTTATTCTCCATTTTGATATTGCCGCAATATAAGCCATACATAAGATTCCGTTAGGAAACGATTACTCAGTGTGCATTGCTTTACCGTAAATCTATATTGATTATTTCTACAAAAGACATACCAAGGAGTCCGAGCGGATACGATGGTGCAGCACGCCTTGCTTTTGACACAATGTTACCAATACTGGAAGATGATATTATCCACATATACTCTTTACTGGTCAGTCCTAATTCAGTAGCACAATCAAATAAGTTCTTTGCCTCTGCAGAACTAAAATAGAAAAAACACTCTACATCAAAATGTATAACATTAGAATACTTCTTAATTAATAGAAGAAAAAACTCCGTGATACTAGCAAATGAGCTGTCAGCATTGTTAAAAATGGTAATCTTACATACAGAACTGTAAGCTTCTTGCACGAATTATATTTCTAAGTTATATTCTATTTTTGGTTTGCAAAAAAAAAACATTGATCATGGCATAGTACCTTGAATGTAACAAAAATACTCTGTTTTCTTTTACATTGTGGTTTACCAAGTCACTCCTCATTTTGACTTTCATTTTTTCTTCATCATGTGACGAGGTATCTATAAGAATCTTTGACAATACGTGTAACCTGAAACAAACAAAAAATTGATCCATATGTAAAATTGAAAATGAAAATGGGGAATGTATAAAAGAGACAGCAACCCGACCACAGAAAAGACAACAACAGAAGGTCATCAATAGATCTTCAATGTAATACACATTGTAATTGATTTGAATAGTATGTATATTTGTAACTGCAAAAAATGAAGAAAAAAAAAGTCAAATCATTTGTAATGTATATGCATTGCAAAGAGATATATCAATAATATATAGTTACAATTGATACCTATAGTAGATCTATTTGTTATATATATTAACAATTGATTTGATTAGTAGATATAATTGTAATATATATTTACAATTGATTTCTTTAGAAGACGTATCGTAGTATCTATTTACAATCGATTTCTAAAGTAGATATATTAAAAGTATATATGTTTAACTGATTTATATAGTGAATATATATGTTACAGTGAATTTGTATAATCAGGGAATATGTAGAATCCCTGATTTTTCAGGGATTATGTAGAATCACTAAAATCATTAGTGATTATATAGATTCCCTAAAAATGACCAGTGATTTTATATAATCACTGATAATTTTAATTATTATTCTACAAATTCCCTAATATGATTTCAGGGATTATCAATAATTAAAAGCTCCAAAGATGATGAAACAAATTAACATAGACAAATTATCATTTTTTTTTCTTATTCCTTGAAAGTTTAAGTAAACATTTTTCATTCCTGATCTACGATGTGAACCTTAAGTGATAAGTTTTTCTCTTTATATTTTATTCAAGCGTTGAACCACATTATGTCACTAACAAATAAGCTCGGCATAGGCACAGTTGTTGCTTGGGTTGAGGAAAACATATGCTCAAAAGTTAATGCAAATTGCAGAGGAAAAACAAAATCCAACATATGCATATCTCATACCACTAGTGGTTCCAGGAACGGGAGATCCCAAAAAACGAATGGTCATTATTCACGAAAAGAATGATGAAGGATATCGCCTTACCATATACTTGGAATCCTGCTCGGATCTTTAATTCAAGAAATCAGTTTGAGGTTGCTGATTTCCCTTCATTGGTACCTTCAGATGTTTTTGCTGAAAACTCTATTTCTCTGAGACGTGCCGTAAAATCTGATTCGATAGATATGGAGGACAATGTTTTTTTAAATGTTGATATTGTGTAAAAACAGATGTGAATTTGATAGATATGCCTGTAGAAAAGCAGGGCAAATGTGTAATAGTCGATGCCATCCAAATTTAGTTTGTAAATAAAATGTTTATTTTTAAAATATTGTGCCTAACATTTGACTTCATTCATACAATCGACAAAAAATTATCAAAACGATTGTACACATAAAAATAGTTTTAATGTCAATTTCATTTTATTTCATATTCTCAACCTAAATTTAGTTTGTAAATAAAATGTTTATTTTTAAAATATTGTGCCTAGCATTTGACTTCATTCATACAATCGACAATAATTTATCAAAACGATTGTACACATAAAAATAGTTTTAATGACAATTTCATTTTATTTCATATTCTCAACCTAAAAACAATTGCTAAAACAATCTGATGAAAAAAAATAATCATTATGCCTTTTAATATTTTCATACTGACTTCATCAACCCGCCCTTGTGGGCTCACTTGATATTATTAATACTGATAAAGTCAGTATCAAAAAGGGCTCGCTTGATATTATTGAATAAAGTCAGTATTAAAAACAAAAAAACAATTATTTTATATATATTTTGCTTATCATTTAATTATATTGTGCTTATTATTTAATTATATTGTGTTTAACATTTCAATATTTTTATGCCTAACGTTTTAACATATTAAGGTTATTATTTTGATATATTACGGTTAACTTTTAATATATTTCAATATGTTATATATTTTTTAATATCATTTCAGTTATTCTGTATAATCCTTGACGTTTTTTCTAGTGATTATACATAATCCCTGAAAATTGTAGTGATTATATATAATCCCTAAACTAACCAGTGATTATACATAATCCCTTAAAATTTTAGGGATTCTACATAATCCCTGATTATACATATTCACTGTAACATATATACAATAAGAAGATACGGTATCATTGCCAATGAGACAACTATTCACAAGAAACGAAATAACAGAGAAATTAACAACTATATTTCACCACACGGCTTTCAACGATGAGTAATACTTATACCACATATTGGGCTATATAAGGCCCCAAAATGACAAATAGTAATAAGACAACTGTTAAAGTAGTATATCGTTGTTCAAAAGTCATTAATTGATTAAGCGAAAACAAATTTGGGTTACAAACAGAACCGATGGAAATACATCAACTATAAGAACTAAAACAACTGAACATCTTAAAATCAAAAACACCGAACTGCAACAAAAACAAACGCCAACATACATAGAAACGGACTATTTGATAACAACTGCCATATATCTGATTGTCAAACAATTCAAACGAAGAAACGACTTGATTTATGTACAAAATGATGAATGAAAAATAAATATGATATGCAGACAACAGTAGTATACCGCTGTTTGAAATTCATAAATCGATAGAGAAAAAAAATCCGGATTAAATCCGGATTTAAACTAGTTCATATCTTGATATATCTATACATTTGATAATAGAAAGTTTTAATAGTTATTCAAATAAACTGTGCACTTTGAATTGAAATCACAATACTGTTGCCTTTAGAGTGTGTAAACATCTTATAGTTTTGTACTTTAATCTATCTTAAAGCATCAGTTAAGTTGAAAAAACAATTACACAAAAATCCATTATTTTATTCTAAAAGACGACCCTAGTAAAGACACGAAAGAAATGATCATTTATATTGCTTACTTATATCATCATTTGACTTAATATTTACTGGGAAGAAGCTAACGGATATCCCAAAGGAATATAAAATAAATTGTAGAGTCTGGTCTTTATATATAGAAATGAGTAATGGTAATACAAACAATTGATGGACATTTTCAGAATTGTATCTTTTAAGTCGAAGTAATGTGTTGAAATATATATAATTTTATCCCAAAAAAGAACATGATTCTAAAAGGGGTATTATTATTGAAGTATACTAATAATACAAATAGTTAATATTTTCACCATAAAAAGAGATTATCGTAACGACATATTTTCGTAGGCAGATGTCCACTAAAACTGAATGGCGTATTTCTATGGCCGTTTCAAGTTTTCTTTTAAAGATTTACTGATCAAAATCAATACGTTCAATGGGAAGACATTTTCTGACAGAGTAGAAATCTGCCTGTTTCTTCCTTCATTTACAATTTCTACATAAGGAAATGCCTGCACCAAGTAAGGATACAAAAGTTGTTTTCCATTCGTTTTGTAACTTTTCGTTTAAAAATTTCCTTGGAGTTCGGAATTATTGTTATTTTACGTTTTGTTCATTCATTTTTAAAAGATTCAATATCAAAAAGTTGAAAAAAAATAATTTATTAATTACAAGTAATAAGCAAATAACTACTAATTTTGACACAGCAGTCGCATGAACTCAAGAGATGAGGTGAGAGGAAGTGCGTCTACATAAAACATTTATTGAATTGCTACCGATACCTGTCATGCAAATCATTTAAACTCGGTAAACAGTTTAATAAATTTCCTGTTACAAAACTTTGAATTTTTCGAAAAACTAAGGATTTTCTTATCTCAGGCACAGATTACCTTAGCCGTATTTGGCACAACTTTTTGGAATTTTGGATCCTCAATGCTCTTCACCTTTGTACTTGTTTGGCTTTATAAATATTTTGATATGAGCGTCACTGATGAGTCTTATGAAGACGAAACGCGCGTCTGGCGTACTAAATTATAATCCTTGTACCTTTGATACCTATTTACAAAAATACCGAAATCCCAGGTATATTCCTAAAGGGGTAGACCATAAAAATTAACAAAATCAAACGTTATCAATCACAGGTACGAGTAAAAAACAACCTTCATATTCCTGATTTGGTACAGGCATTTCAAATGACACTAGTTTGAAATTTCCACATTGTTTACAGTCTACATCGTTTAACAGATATAAGAATAGACCGGTATAATGTGTTAGCTGATAATTGTAAGTCAAGTAACTTCGGCAGTTTTAAAAAGCTTAAAGATTTGGAAATTTTGAAATAGATTAGTGGATGCTATCGGAGAATTTGCAATATATTAGACTTATTTATATATCCCAAATAATTCAACGAATAAAAATAGGATTCAAATCGCAATTTACCTCAATGGGTCATAGGCAAGACGAATAAGATGTTTTGGGAAGTTTCATTTTTTTCAACAATTTCATATACTGAAATGCTAATAATATTTTTTTTTTTCAGAAATAAATATTTCATTCTAACGTTCCTTATGAAGGTAAATCTATAATACCGCATCGGACGCATAGAATAATAAGTTGTTTTCTTTTATTTTTGAAATGTATCAATACATGTTGATTGTTAATTTGAAGAACCAATTCCCTATATAGACAACTTTAGGAAAATCGCTTACATTATTATCAGACATTTGGAAAATTCAATAGATTTGATTGACACATTAATTTTGGCTATTTTTTCAGACAATATTTTGTATTTGAATAAGAAGTATATCATTTTAGCCATCATTACTACGATGGTAATAGCTACTTCTAATACATTAGACAAACGCGTATTTTAGGTTAATAAAACTGACGGTTTTTGTGCACTTTTGGGAATTTGGACTTACGAAGTTTGTTATTATTGAAATTAATCGGAGTCAGCTGTTAGACATATGCCTACATAATTGTATTTTTATCGAGTTACGTTATCAGCAATATAAAGGCGCGAATGCCTGGACGTCAATGAATAATAGTTATAATGCACTGATAAACTAAACAAGAGACCAATAAAGGGACATTGACGTAAAGTTACAAAGAATGGATCATAGAGTTGTTTTACAAATGTAACAACGAGGAAAAGATGTGTGTCGATAACAGTACAAAACATAGTTAATTGAAGATCAATTACACCAAGTGATATTCAAATGTATATTTTTAATTGCCTAGTTGAATACGTAACAACTTTTTGGTGGAGTTCGTTATATATTAACTTTCACGTCGTCATTTGTAGAAAAACTATTCTAATAACTCAAAAACATACTGACGTCAATATGTATGACCACCTATTTCTAGTTCTGTTTTAAAAATAAATATATTATATTGTAAGATATAGATACGCTGTCGATATAATTACAACTACAGCACATTGCAGATTACAATGCTAGTATAAGCTTTGATTGATATCAAATAGAGAAAAAGTAAATGTTATTTCCTTTTCATAGAATATGATTGATTTTGTTTTGAGGTTCGTTTTGCTGCAAGGTCTAATTTTATACATAAATTGTAAAACGTAGATCTTAATTTATCCATAACCCTTCCTTCGAATAAAACATAAGTAATGACATAAAAAAAAATTTCCTAACGTTTTTTTTTTTAATTGCATATGTCAAATAACATCAGTTGGGATTATAATTACTTGAAATAAATTAATTGCCGATAGGGAAATAGTTTCGGAAGCCACATGAATATAGGCAAAAGTAGTTAACGGCATGTATAACAGAGTATAAGCTAACCCTAACTATACATGCCGTCCCGTTCTTTTGGAGATCATGTGATTCATAATAGGTTTGTTATTTTGATTTGTCTCTTCCTAATCGATATACAAGCCCAGTAGTCAGCACTTACTGACATGAATTATCATTGATATGGTTATATTTATAAATTAACTGTTTAATAACTGAATTTTGGTCCTTAATGCTCTTCAACTTCGTACTTAATTGGCCTTTTTAACTTTTTTGGATTCGAGCGTCACTGATGAGTCTTTTGAAGACGAAACGCGCGTCTGGCCTATATACAAAATTTAGTCCTGGCATCTATGATGAGTCTATTTTGAACATCGATAAAGAAACTCATCATTAATACCAGGATTAAACTTTTGTATTTGCGCCAGACGCCCGTTTTGTCTTCAAAAGAATCACTAGTGACGCTTGAATAAAAAAAAGTTAAAAAGGACAAATAAAGTACGAAGTTAAATTACTGTCGCTTTAATCTACCGATGAAGACAGCAACAAAGCTACGTGTGGTTTTGATATTTCAGAGGGAAAAAACTACACTTATTCAAAGATTAATCTTGATCATTGAAACTATGTATGTATGATAATAATTAAATCTATCAAAGTATCAGAGAGTTGTGATACTATTTTACGAAAGGAAATTGCAAATACTCTACTATGATAATTTTGCTGGCAGAAGTCGAGCAAAAGGCAATTATTCAGAATAGTCTTTGAAACCGGCAACATATGTATTACCATTTCTTATAACATGTTAATGTAATGGATATTTATTATGCTAAACTTTTCAATATTGAAATGAATCGAATTAGCTACTTAGGATTTATTCAATAGGCATAAAAATTTTGACATTTCTAGTCCATGTTTTATTTACAATATTTAGGAAATCATACATTTTTTACAATATTGTTTGGAAAAAAAGCAAGATTTGAACATCCAAAAAAAAAATCCTAAAACTTTTATTTATACAGTTCTACCAAATATTCAATCAGAGCCGTAAGCATTGCAAATAAACTCCGAGGAAAATATTCAAAAAGGAAAGTTCGTTATCAAATGACAAAATCAGAATCAAAAGCTCAAACACATCAAACGAATGGATAACTGTCACATTCCTGACTTGGTTCATGCATTTTCTTCTTTAAAAAAATACACGCATTTCATCTACATAAGACTGATTAGAGGTGCACAAATTAATAAAACTAGATAGCCGAATCATTGACGAAGTAACGGAGGATTTATAACCTAATTATTCATAAATAGTCCAATACGTGGACCCTTTTATTACTAGTATTTTAAAACGTTCAACTTTTCTCAATTTTCCTGTTTTAATTTATTTTAATAATCTAAAAATAGTGGAGCATTTGTATGAAAAATTGATGAGTAAATTGAATATGCTGCTGTGAATGTAAAAATGTGGCTTATCCTTATGATTTTCAAATATGAGAAGACTATATTATACTTAGTTTTGTTATAATTAAGCGTAAACTTTAATTTTCAATTAAGTTTCCTTGATAGCATTTTTACAATAACTTGTTATAGCTCCCATTAAAAAAGTTTTCTAGATTAAACCTCATTTCACAAAAGTGTGAACACAATTTTAAAAGTATGATTCCGTTTTACAAAATACAACATGTATTTCAGGAATAACCGTTAGGTTAGTTCCACACAAAATTTTAAAAGGAAAAAAACGTCAACAAATAAAAATCCTTTAAAAACATCAAACCATAAGAGCCTATACGGAACTGCGGCATCCTTCTAATAATTTGCAAACATTAAAATTAGAGACGAAAAATATGAAATTGGGAATGCACATATCCTGCAGATGTGGTATTATACGTTCTCAGTTGATGAAATATTTTGTAAAAAAAAGTCAATTAATCTAAAGGAAAAATTAATCATATTCTGCCATATCTCAATTAAAATACTTAAAAGCCTAACACAGTGTTCGTTCTCAGATTTTCAATGTCTCCATTGTGTATTTCAAATATTTCTAAAAACAAATAAATTTCAATATTGATACGCTTGTGTTATTGACGAAGTAAGAGACAATTAAAACATATCTTTATTGTATCTCTCTTTCTGTTTAATATTGAATTCCTTTAATAAAAAAAGGCATAAAACCAAAGAATGCAGTTTTATTTTGTTGATTCTTATTGAGCTGCCTTCATTCCTCAATATCGCAGTTGCTGATATGTTTTTGCTGGCATTCCAGTTGTTCAAATGCTTACTTTTACAGTTTTGTTATCTTGATATCAGATCTTAAGATACCAGAGTGCTAGTCTGATCAGTGTATTTGGCGATCGAGTCTTACTACTTAGTGTGACATTATGAAAAAAGACTTGGTTTGCAGGCGGTTGGTGCATGTGAAACAGGATATACTACTTTTGTCGACACATTCAGTCGGACTTCTTTAAGAGATCGTTTGATTCCCTCAGTAACAATACTACAGTGAAAATAAACGGCATAAGTTAAGCTAATAACATTAAACGAAATACACTATATTGTTTTAAAAGCACTATTAAAAGCTTTTATTCAATATATTTTGATGTTTTCCAACAGTCCCTCTAGAAACAAATACCTTTAATGTTTGGCTATTATTTTAACGTCCTGTTTGGTCATTGAACTCTTCAGCTGGTTTTTTTTTTCTTATACATACTTAGCTTTCGAATATTTTGCTTTTGGCGCTGAAAAAAAAACAAGCACTTCAGGTACAAGAAAGTTATAAACTGTTCATTTCTTATATAAAGTAAAAGCAAACACATTTCAATACCAGCAACACCTACCTTGATAGACGTGTTATATGACCATTTTCGTTGTGTTCTTTCACCAATAACTCGATGGAATTAAAAAAATCTAAATACTGTACAGTTGTCGTTGAGATGATTGTAAATGATGTCCAGTTGTATCGTAGTAATAAATTAACCATAGCGTGACTCTCATGAGATATCGTCGGTGCCATCTGTAGGATATGGGTGTTCTTTGCCTCCTATAATAAAGTAAATTAAACAAAAATACTGAAATCCTAGGAAAATTCAAAATGAAAAGTTCCTAATCAAATGGCAAAATCAAAAGCTCAAACAAATCAAACGAATGGATAACAACTGTCATATTTCTCACTTGGAACATGCATTTTCTTATGTAGACAATGGTGGATTGAACCTGGTATTATAGCTAGCTAAAGCTGTTATTAGAACTGCAATTTATTATATTCGTTTAATATTTTAATATACTTTAAAGTGATAGAATGATATCAAAACAGTATTTTGTTTTCAGTCCGCATAACATGCAGAATTATGTATTAATATTAGGGTACCTGGAGATCCCATTACCTTAATTCAATTATTTCCCTCAAACGTGAACGTAAAACAATTGCACTACGACTTTTAAATTACTTGCTTGAAGGTGAAAAGATCAGAGTTATCCGATCCATGTGGCTAAATTACTTACCGCAAGAGTAAACGGAAGATTATCATGAATAGTTTCTTACATGAACGGGAGCTTAGATTCCAATGCCTGAGTAACTCATCTTGTGAATAAATAAACAGCAGATAATAGTCTCATAGTTACTCAATAATAGGTAGAGTAAAAGGCAGATCAGTCCTACTACTGAACTGAACAACAGATCAGAGTAACAGGACTTTAAACCTATCAACTGAAGAGTGAACGGCAAATTAATTTCCCAAGACTCAATTACTAACTTTAAGAATGAACTGTTGACCATAGTCCAACAGTGAAGCATTTACATGAAAAGTGAGTTGTAGATCAGCTCCAGTATTTAACTTTAAAATTGAATAGAAGTTCAGAAGCTTCAAGACGCAATTCATCACATGGAGGGTGAACGGAAGACCAGTCTCTGAATTACTTACCTTGAAAGTGAACGGAAGGGCTAAAAAAAAAAGCTAAATGATAAATTTTCAAACCAATCAGTCTAACGACAAATTCCAGTCTGAAGAGTAAATAGAAGACCAGATCAACAACCTACCTGAGAGTGAACGACAGGTCAATCCAAAGAAACATTACTAACCTGCAACGCTAATGATAGATCTGGGTCCCATGATATAAATGGATATCCAAGATCCTGTGTTAAACTCATGACGTAGTCTCCAGCTGAAAAACCTTTATCTGGGTTTATATTCAAAAACATAACTGTATTTATCTTTTTGGGAAAAATGTCTTCACAAAATATTTTCAGTATTTCGTCTGGATTTTCATTATATAGAAATTTGCTAACAACTTTGAAGTCATATACGCCTCTTAGGTTTTTTCCTAACATATAACTTTCTTTTGTAACTTTCTGAGAAATTTTATCATATTGACGACTATATGGAACTATAACTAAAAATTCAACGTCTATTAAACTATGTGACGTCACAGGAAATAATCCAAATATGGTCAAAACGGTTGTTGTGAAGATGTTACATAAATAATGTATGTTCATGTTGTCAGCAGTCTGCTTATGTACGAATCTCGTACTTCTGACCTCGAAAAACGTGATCAACTTTATTATCATAGTGCATAGTCTGTAGGCAATCTGTCACCACGCTTTGATATACATCATGGAGCTTTTGTTACAACAGCATCTGAAAGAAAATTGATATTATAATAGATATTAATATAAATGATCAAAAACAACATTATTGATAATTGTCGGGGTTTTTTAACAATCAATCTTTAGTGAAAAAAAAGAAAAAGAAACACTTGCTATTTAAAAATGATATCATGAGATAAATTTGTTCTAATAATAGAGAGTTCCTAGTGTTTTTTAAGTAACTGTATCATTATAATTAATTTAACAGGATGTGTCTCCATCTAAATTAGCAATAAAAGAAAGGGTAGAGATACCAAAGGGACAACCAAATACCATTGCGCAAATAAAAAGAGGCGACCCCATTATCAAAGACACAAACAACCAAGCATGCCATCACCGGATCACAGGAAAGTAATGACTGAACAATACGAAACCTAGCAAAAGCATAGGTGACCTCAAGTGATCTTGATAAGTGAAAAACTTACTGTGACAGAAGTTAACTCCGTATCTTATTATGTACGTTCAATAAGTTAAATCTGACTATTTCTATTGAATAATAAAAAATCAACAAATTAAACATAAAGTTTTACTCCGATACTTGATTAAGAAATTGTTTAATTTGTTGATTAAAAGGGTACATCTGGTATTGGGAAATGTATTCATATCGCATGAATCACGTTAAGGCAATCAAACTCTATGCATATTAGTTACATATCTATATTGGTAACATGCAACAGGTTTCCACAAAAAAACAAAAAAAGAAACCTTTAAAATCGAAAATTAAATTAATCTCATTGAAATTATATCAGGTATAGAACCCCTAATTTATGCCTTATCAGAAAGAACATACAAGATAGAAGTACAAATATTAAACAAAACAATTCCAACGCATAGCTATAACTTTGTCAATAAGTAAAATATTTGGATTATTTTGGTATCAAATGAAAACTCAAGAATTTGGAATCACTATAGAACCCGTCTTGAAACTTTATATTTTTTTACTAATATAGTTTAAGAAATTATGATAAGTGGGCACATTTGTCCTGTTGCTCAGATTAGAAGTACCTGTTTTTGTACTACGAAACTTCCGGTAACAGTGAGCTTTAATAAATGGATTATTTGTTTTAGGTCTGTACTAGTGTCTTATGGTATTTTTCTTATATCTGCAACTAAAGGTATATTTAATTTTTCAGCATATTTCCGGATAAGGTATAGTTTTTACATGAAATGAATTCCACATTATTTGAAGACATAAGACAAAGTAGCCATTAATGCTTGACTTGCACATAGAAAGCAACGGGGCTATGAATTAGTGGTTTTATTCCATGAGGCTATAACAGACTTCTTTTCCATGCCTAAATACATGCGTCTTCCACCACTATATACGCTGGTTTTTAAGCCAGAATTAATGTAATAAGAGTTTCATTAAGTTTAAGGGCATACTTCGAAATCAGTTAATTGTTTCAACCCTGGATCAGCCTCTGCTACGAAAATGTGATTACTTAGGCACACTTATTCAATTTGTTCTTTACATTATTACATAATTAATATGACTTGCTTCTGGACTTATTTCTCTGCCTTCTATAAAATATTTAAGTTACAAAGTTAATTGTAAATCCAGAAATGATCATAGTGTTATATAAATATTTTGCCTGTTAGAGATTAAGCATCGATTTTTACGATAATACAAGTAATTATAGTCTGAGTAAAGAGTTCTTCTAAAACCCTCATCTTACGCCTCGTTTATACAATTTGTCATATTGATATTTTATAGCAAAAGATGTAATTCAATTTATTGGAAAGAAAAACTTCAAACTAACTCATCAAATACCATGACATAATGTTTAACTCAATTTTTGTTGATTTCCATTTTGACGTCACTTTTATACCGTTATGTCTCCTTTATATGATTAAACTCGTCTGTATTTGATCAATCAGTACCAATTGGTAAAGTTGAAACCATAACATAGATGTAAAAGATTAATTTGCTGACATTGTGCCGCTCAATTTGCTCTTCTGTACTACAAAATTGAAAACAAGATTTGTTTAACAAAAACCAATTTAAACAACCATGTCCTCAATAAATCGCTAAAAATAACACTCTTAAAGATATTTGCGGTTTTTTTTTTCGCTATTAGGCATATTTATTAAACAATTATTATGATTATAGGCAGGCAAACTTACTGAACTATAGTTTATTACTATATGGATAAAACAGTTACAGTATCAGTCTAGAAGATATTTGATTATAAGTTAGGTTCGTTTAAAAAAGAAATCATCGTAAATCTTTAACAGAGCGATGATGATACACTCTCAATTCAATCACAATTTTTATAACAAAGGCAATTGTTCTTGAATGATCATTTTTAAATCAATTATTAGTGATTTTAATCTGAATTATATGAACCAAGTGAACACACAATTAAATGATATAGAATTGGTCTGGCAATTCTTTCATTACTCAGAAAATGTCACAACCAAAAGAAATAATCAAATAAAAAGATAGATAAGCGTATGTGTACCACAATGAGTACCCTTACCGTGTGAGATTTATAAAATTGAATGACGTATTTGTTAAAGATCAATTATATCTATGTAAATGCAAGACATCTTCTTCAAAACATATGGAAAAAATGAATTCGTCCGAGTTTAAGTTTATTTACTATAGTGATCATCAATCATATGAGAGAATGCTGCAATCAAACTTGTCAGAGTTGTCGTTTCAAACGAAAATGTTTTAAGTACCCACTAAATTGATTGAGTGTATTGAAGAGTTCTTCTATGGAATCTATTAACCTTCAAAGCCTTGAAAATGAAGATTGATAATTATTTTAATTGATATATCATATAACCTTGAATGGTCACAATCCCTGAAAGTCTAAGATTATCTTGCAATCGTCTTGAAATAAGTAAGGTTTCTAATCTCTTGTTCAATTGGAGATTGCAACTTTATGACATTTTCAGAGCTCGATCTAAGAAATACTGGTGATTTTGAAGGAAAATTCTCTACAAATATGTTTTACAGGCTGTCCACTCAACATATATGCAAAAAATATGAGAAATAAACACTGATTTGGTAAAATATAAAAACGATATAGTATAATTTGAATTCATACATCAAATTTAATCTTAATCTTTCAGTGGCTAAGTAATCATCCTTCGAACCTCCATTTAAAACATGACTTGTAAAGGATGCAATATGAATGTGTCCTTCTTATTTTAATGGTTTTGCATCATGATGGATTTTTTAAGTTCCTTTAGTAAATATGCATGCCGCCATTTCATCAAAACATTATCTGTTGTTTTGGTGGAAGTAACATCAATATCTGCTATACACTAACACATTTCAAATGAAATGAAAGTTCACAATTACTGCAGTTAAACTAAACGACACTCGTGAGTATTTACAGGAAAACCGTTGCACTTTTAGAGTTGACAAAAGCTATTATTTTGTAACACCTTCAATTCAATACCTATCCTTTTTTTAATAAACAAAGCATCGAACAAAAACG
This sequence comes from Mytilus galloprovincialis, assembly GCF_965363235.1. Taxonomy (NCBI): domain Eukaryota; kingdom Metazoa; phylum Mollusca; class Bivalvia; order Mytilida; family Mytilidae; genus Mytilus; species Mytilus galloprovincialis. Next base: position 76,823,780 of record NC_134846.1, on the reverse strand, counting down.
TTATAACGATGTTCGAACTAAAACAAACCCTTACGAATTAAATTATCAATTCTATAAGAATGTTATATATCTCTCACGGGTACAATCTTGATAAAACATTGTAAAACAATTAACACTAGTTCAGACTACGTTTACACATTAGACTACATCAGTTCTAAATGATAAATATATCAAACCTATTCCCAAAAGCTTAAGAAATAATTATTAGGTAATCAAAGCAAAATATATTTTATCGATAACTGCAGTAGAATATTTTATGAGCACCAAACAGGCACAAATTCATTCTCTACTCACTGCCTTGGAGTCCTGCCTTCCTTATCGTGAGTGTTTAAATTTCCGACTGTGGAAAAAATAGCTATTGGGTAATCAGAACAGCTTTTTTTTTTTGCACATTCTGATTTAAAAAGAATTTTTCTCAATGAAGAAAAGAAAATACAACTTTATAAACTTTACGTCCAAAGCACTTTTCTAGATTAATCAGAAACTCTCAATTCCAGCAATATTTGAAAGCCAAGGATGTATAAGAACGGACACAGTTGAAGATCTATATGACCAAAAAAAACTAAATTAATCAAATCAAAATAATAGCCGAATGCATCGCAGGTCAACTTTGCCTGAGTGGGTTGAAAGCTTAGTTTATTTGTGATTTCTAAATTTATAAACGACCAATTTAAGACTGTAATAAAGAAATCTAATTTCCGAGAAGTCCGTTACAGCCTGAACTAAAGCATAATTTGACTACATACTAACCTATGTATATCTCAACATAAAATAAACAACTAAAGAATTGCATCCTGATTAACTCATGTTTTACTGCTCCAGGTCGGAAATTTTATTTTTTATTATCATTTATTTGTTTATCTTCTTTGTATAAAACCATTATAAATAAGGATATTTGATATGACTTCCAATGATGTACTTTCCAACACATTCATAATGAAGCGGATTTAAGCAACTGTTGGCTTTAACCATTCGCAAAGCCTACATCGTATAATGTAGCCATAAAACCTATCGCACTGCAAAATGCAAAAGAGTTCATACAAAAAACATTGGCGTGATGTAAGACACCACAACAAATGAAAAATAAATAAGACGGACTACAACCAAAGAAAAGCATTGAGTTACAGGCTGTAGAAATCAATAAAATGTAGTAGGGTTAAACATTTTCTAATAGCTGAATAACACCACCCTCCCCCTTTTTCACATGGTAATCTGGTGTTTAAGCACATCATAAAACAAAAACTGTAAAATATTTGCAATAAAAATAAGTAAGACATCGCAAATTGTCCCTTTTCGATTTTACAAATACCAAACTGTAGGGATACTGAATGGAGTAGAGTTTTGTTTTTAAATGTCAAAACAATGAATGTATAACCAATCACACAAAACTATTTCTTTTATTGGTGAATAAAATTTAGCAATCAATTTAAACAGAATCCGAAAATTCAGAAGAGGCTGTTTATCAATTTCAATTAGTTTTCTTCCTATTTTTTTTCAAAAGAAAAGATTCATCAAGTCTATGCTCAATATAACTGCTGAGCGCAAACATTCAAGCAACTGTTAAAATTACATACAGTCATAAAAATGTGGTTTCTTTTATATGTATTAGTTATTTTTCAGCATTTCCTTCGGAAATTGTCTCATTGAACTGAGATATGCAGTCTCATTTGAACAGCTACTGCTGCCTTCGGTGTTGACATGAATATCAATAATGTGGTCATTTTTATAAATTTCCTGTTTACAAAACTTTGAATTTTTGGAAAAACTAAGGATTTTCTTATCCCAGGCATAGATTACCTTAGCATTATTTGGCACAACTTTTTGGAATTTTGGATCCTAATGCTCTTCAACTTTTTACTTGTTTGGCTTATAAATATTTTGATATGAGCGTCACTGATGAGTCTTATGTAGACGAAACGCGCGTCTGGCGTACTAAATTATAATCCTGGTACCTTTGATAACTATTTACACCACTGGGTCGATGCCACTGCTGGTGGACGTTTCGTCCCCGAGGGTATCACCAGTCCAGTAGTCAACACTTCGGTGTTGACATGAATATCAATAATGTGGTCATTTTTATAAATTTCCTGTTTACAAAACTTTGAATTTTTGGAAAAACTAAGGATTTTCTTATCCCAGGCATAGATTACCTTAGCATTATTTGGCACAACTTTTTGGAATTTTGGATCCTAATGCTCTTCAACTTTTTACTTGTTTGGCTTTATAAATATTATGATATGAGCGTCACTGATGAGTCTTATGTAGACGAAACGCGCGTCTGGCGTACTAAATTATAATCCTGGTACCTTTGATAACTATTCATATGCTACACATATTGAATTGTCATATAGTAGATGTACCACTAAATAGACCTTATGCTCGAAGAAACCTGAATCACTCGTCTGGTCAAATATTGTAATTTGATATTACCATAATAGTACTGTCCGGACAATTTTTCCATAAATATGTATAAATTTTGTATCCGCTGATAACCTGTCAATGTGTTTTTTGTGAAAGGCAAAAATACTTAATCGCAATTGATGAGCATCACTGAAGAGACATGTATTGTCGAAATGCGCATCTGGTGCAACAAAATTGGAACCGTTAATTTTATTATAAACAACTATTCAATTTGGGATTTCTGTAGACACTGTATAGTTGTTTGCTGTTCCAGTTTCTGTCTACAATAGTTTTTAATTAGACAGTTTTTCGTGTTAAATAAAATTCGTCAAAAATAATCAATTTAGGATAACAGCTCATGTAGGGAACAGCTATTAGTTTTAGTTATTTTACGTTTTGTAAATCGTGTATAATTGCTCATATTTTTTGCCATTTACATTTTCTGTACGCATAGTTTAGATTATACAAAATACTACACTTAGTCAAATCTGTAATTCTTGTGAAATATCCTTTAAAGGGTAATTTTTGTAGATCGTGTATTACTTATTATTTTAATGTAACAGTTTAATTTATTGTATAACCATAAAGGAAATTGAAGCCACACAATTAGATAAGAAAGCACGATCCATATTTGACCATGAAAAAATATTTAATGTTAAATATATTCCTATAGTTTCAACTAACAAACAAAAAGTGAATAAAACATGATGCTCATAAAGGTCTGGTATGTTGAGTGCATTGTTGCTTTTGGTTCCTTTCTAGACTTCAAGCTTAGATTCAAACACTACCTAACCAGACGTCCAACACTGATAGATCTATTTTAGTCCGGATTTCTGCACAGGAATAACTGTTCATCTTAATACTTTACAATCAATTCTGTAGAAGGAAAGAGGGACAAAAAGAATAGAGTAAAACATGAACAGCACAACACAACACACCTGAACGTTTGACTAATCGCAAATTCATTTCTAGCCTGAATGTGTGAAATTTATAACAGAGATTTGTTGTAATCATAACCTGTTTTTAAAGTATTCACCTTATAAATAAGGCTTGGCACAAAGACGTTTAAACAAATATACCCCTTACATAGATTATGGTACTTCTTCTAAAAAAAACAATGACAAGGTTTAGATTAAATTAAGGAATGACTGTAATATTTTTTCTGTCTATGAAGAAATAACATGAAAAATTTGGTGCACACTATATAACGTGCGTAGCGGGTTATTTAACAGTGTGCACCACATTTTTTATGTTATTTCGAATAGACAGAAAAAATATTACAGTCATTTCTTATAATCTAATTCTAAATTCCATTTTGAACCGTAGAAAACCATGAAAAAACGTTGATGTCGTCACGGTCACATGACTGAATTATGTCAATGGGCTGATAACAAAATAACGTCAGCCAATCAAAAGACGCGTTACATCCAAAATTAAATTATAGATGTATAAATATTCTACGTTGAGAGAATGATTCAGCTTCTTGTTACTTATGGTAAGTTGCATATTATTTTAACAGCATAATGAAATTTACGAAATTAGATAAAAAAAAAAAAAAAAAGATTAGACATGAGAAAATAATACTTCAAGTTATTTAATTTTGCAAAGAAGTGGGGTTGCATTGATATTTTTGTTTGAAAAAATTACCGACAGATCAATATATTCTATCATTTGAAAGTTACTTTGGCTTTTAACAGGATGTTACTTGATAACCTCAGTGTTCTAGTGTAAGTTTGAGTTGTGGCGTCAGTTTTATTTCATCGTATTACAATTTACCAACTATAGTTTAAACACTTTAAGGATCAGCCTTGTTCAGTTGTTTCAGAAGAGAGTTATTTAAATAGTTTTACGACAAATGACGGACGACGACGGACGCCAAGTGATGACGGGGATGTTTTTATAGATCCATATTTTAAATGAATTATACAATTTTTTATTGCTCTAAAAGCAATTATTTCAGGCGAAAATGTTATTACGCGTTCCTCGTTTTATTCCCCATGAGAACATAGACTGTTATTTTAAGAAATGGTATCTATAAAACGGCTGAATATAACTGATGGTTCTATCTTAAATTGTTATTCTTACTCTTTATCATCAGGCAACCAGTGCTTGTATCGTATATGTTGATAATTTGAAAGAACTCTACCGAATTTAGTATACGACTAGACATTCTATTGAAATAGTTTAACACTATTCAACAGCAATTTTGAATCTGCTCATAAAGTTAAAAATTTGCATTCTGTTTTATATACAGAACGTCAAAGAAAAATAAAGAAAAGTCATTTTGTTTCAAATGAAGAGTTAGTTTTGTCAATTTATATTGCTATCTAAAATCATAACATTTTATTCTCTAGAGATAGCAACTATTGATTCTCATATCAGGAAAGAATTGAGACTTGAAAAGTTTTAAAGCAACATAGTCATAATGGCATAGGCAAAAATTCCCTAGACATACTGAATAAGAAACAACTTTTTCTCTGAAGAGCTTAAACAACACAAATTTAGGAGTAACAGTTGATGCTCCGATTGTTTATTTTACTCGTTGCATTACACAAGCAGAAAAGTAAAATGTGAATGAAGCAACCCTCTAAAAAACAGTATATACAAAAAGAATGATGTGGTATGGCAGCCATAACCTAAAGAACAAAGTTATGAAAAATTACCGGTCCCATATACGTGTCAAGTGTGCATAAAACTGGTGATAAGACGAGCATGATATGAAAGTCAGTCCGTTGCCATATATTAAAATAAATATGTGAAAGTTGGTGGGCAAAAGGAAGAAGCTGCATTTAGACATGTATCGATGGTTACTACTTTAATCTCCAACTCTTGTGGCCATATAAATTGAATCAACTCAGAACATTATAGATCAATAATATAGAGATGATCACCAATATAATATATATAATGAATCGGAAAGGGAAAAAATGGTCTCTTTCTAGCATCATAATTTATTAATTTAATAACGCCAAAATGAAAATTACGTTGTCAGAAAATGAATCGAGCCTTCTGATTTTTTGTTCTTGTATAGACATTATTTGGCTTTTGTTTACAATATTTGAATTATGAGAAAATATGATATTCAGACGACATTGGTTTATGATGTTTAAATTTCGTAATCGATTAAGAAATCAAGGTGACAAAAAACAATGAGACTATTGCATTAACTCCAAAAAGAGCGATACCGGATGTGTTCTATGTGTCTTCTATGCTTGCACCACCGCTGTGCTAAATCATATTCATTTAAAATGTCACAATCGGTAAATAACATATCATACGACTATACTGAAGATTTCAAAAAAACATGTTGCTAGTGAGTTAGACATCGATACATCGTATCGGCTATCTACTCGTGATGGTGACCGTTAAACTGTACTAGTAGTGTTAGATTACAGTCCTTTCTTTCAAATAACTCTGTTGGAGAAGATATTGTGTACGATAAGGAGCATATCCCTGTTAAAGGAGTCTGTAAAGTTTGAACATGCACGATTTAGGTAAATTCAACGTAGGAGAGGGGTCAAGATGAAAATGACAATTTTATGAAACATCATCTGGTTTGCTGCTCCTTCACTAAATCATACTTTTTACAGACGGTATTTCAATTCATTTACTCTGTTATTTTGTAATTTTGTAAATAAACAATGACTTACATTCCCCCGTGATAGAGGAATGGATATGATAATACGGGAAACTAACAATGGGATAATATGTTTTATGCAAAGAAAGATGATCATTAATACTGTACACAATGTAAGTAGGTGTCATAGAGCGAGTAAATTTATAGATAATAAGGAGACGTTTATGTGAAGTTATTCCCCGATGTAATGAGTTCTGTAACCTCCGTGATAAATCATTACAACTCAATTTCCTATAGATATCACCATAATAATTAAGTGGAGTTTTTTCAATCAACTGTGACAAAGGTATAACATTAGTATAAATATCAGAGTACTCAGCCGAAAGTATTGGATATGGAAGTTGTACAAAGAACTGACGAGAAACCTTATATGTTGCAATTACGTACTGATAACAGACTGAACAGTTCTATGTAATGCCATAATATTCATCGTTGTTTAATCAACAGACTAGAGTTTGGGATTCAGTACAAAATACTTAAAATTTTTGAAGGGTGGGAAAAAAGTGCAACGTTTTTAATTGATTTGTACTTTCATTATGATAGACTAGTTTTTCTTGGGGACATTTACCCAGTTAAAATTTATTGTTTATTCAAGATTGAATTCCACACACAGTGTCATTACGAAACAAAATAGTCTATGTAATCACATTAAACAAATTGTTACCGCGTGTTGAATTATAAGCCTGGTATTTTTGATAGCTATTTTTTTAGTGTTTCTCTGTCCTGTATGTTCTCCCATTTATTTGTATTGTAGTCCTGTCATGTAATGTTGTCATTTTAATGTTATATTTAACATTGTCATAAAAGCGTTTGGCTACCCACAAAACCAGGTTCAACCCAACATTTTTTTTCTTATAATGTCCTGTACCATGTCAGGAAAATAGCCATTGTTATATCATAGTTCGTTTCTGTTTGTATTGCATTTTAGTGTTTCTGTTGTGTCGTTGTTCTCCTCTTACATTTGATGTGTTTCCCTCAGTTTTAGTTTGTAACCCGGATTTTTCTTATCTCAATCTCAAAATTATGAAATAGAGCTGGCTGTTTATTGGTGAATAATTTGTTTTGTATTATCAAATGAATGGTGCTACTGGATAAATATACTGGTTTATTTCTACCATTCTGACTGATGCCAAAATATTTATTACTTCAAAATTTAATTTCTTTATTAAGAAACCATTTGAATACACTAAATAGAGATTATTGTCAACAAACTAAAGATAAATATTACGTCTGGGAAATATAATGATATTTGTAAATAAATGAATTTAAAAATTCTCTCTTGAAAGGTAAATTATATAATTCAGTTTCAACAAATTTTTAAATTGCACAAAGAAAGCTATTTTGAAAATTGCTCCATTTCAAAAAAGGAATATAATACGCAGGAAAGATTTAGTTCAATAAATTGATTTGAAAACACAAATTCAATTAATGTAGGTTTATATTTGGAGAAAAACTATTATAAAATAAAAATAAATCACTTTCGGTAATCTCAGAAGTGTGCGTTTGGGATTTTTTATTCGCTTCACATGCTATTTGATAGATAGTTTGTAAGCTTCAAACCTTGAAATTATGCTGTTAAAACAAACATTAATGTATATGCCATTACTACCGTACAAGCTTCCATTAATCTATAAAAATATCAATTTCTCAAGCATTAAGCTACAATTTCGTGCACTTTCCTAATGTAAATGATAATAGTTCAATTTTTAAGTTCGATATCAGTTTGCTAATAGGTGCTGCCAATAGAAAACAAATCTGAAAAATGTATGGTCAACAAAAATTACATAAACAGAACTCAATGGGAAGGAGTTGTTATCTGTTTTGTTATATTACAAAAAGACATTTTATTCAAAATAACATTATCCGATGTTAACTGCACTATCTTATTTAAACCTTTTAGCATATTTTTATTTAAAGAATTTGTTGATTATTTCTCTAGATGGGTTTTACAGAATAGAGTATAATGTGTGACTACAGAATGAAAAAAAAAACGAAATATATATCTGTTATCTATATAGCTCCGATTTATTGTTATGTTTTTGCATCATTTTTGGTCCTTTTTTTTTTTTTTTTTTTTTTATCATGCTCTCGAACAATTTTATTGGGTTTTAGAATTTCAAATATTTTGGCCTCGAGCATCACTGAAGAGATATTGATTGACGAAATGAGCATCTTTTACAGAAACATTAATACTGTTAATGATATTTCTAAAGTTCATTGTTCCGTTATTGGTTCCAACCAGAACATAATATTTGACGAGCTTGTCGGCTTTTTAACGAAAACTGAACTCTTACTTTTTTGTTTTATTACTAGTATGTGGAGAATGGAAAGTTGCTATATAATTCATTATCTTTATATTCACACATAAAGTTTGCTAGGTAAATAAATATCTGATTGATTGAGACTATTCCATGTGACATTGACAAAACATCGTGTTCCCATCTGATAATCTTGTCAGTCTCGAACTACGTAACGCACAGTTTATATAACGTTTTCGGTACCCTCGGGAAAGAGGACTTTCCTATCTCCCTAAAGAAGAGGAATATGTGCATAATATAGAACCGAGAAAATAACAAAAAAATAGTGTGAAATACTGTTTATGGTATATTTGTGAGCGCTTAACCCTGCCTTAACCTGGGACTGTGGTGTAATAGCGCAACGTACGAAAAATCAAAATCAGCTTGAAAGCGCTTCAACCCGAATCGCGAAACGCCTAACAAAAGACAATCGACAAAAAGTACTAATTAAATAGTATCAACAGTTTTGAAAGCTGTTTCAAACCCATTCGACTGATAAATAAATAACGTCTCCAATGGCCTAAGGTTAGTATATTCATTGAGATGTGAGATGTAACCGCAAACTCGCGTAGAACGAACCATTGGAAATAAACGATAGGAGTACGGAAGGACATCGTGATTTTTTTTATCGATACATTGATTGAGACCAATGTCTCGTTAAAATAAAACTATAGTCGTAAACTATTCCGGAATAGATAAAAGCAAAACAAGTATTGTTAAAAATGTGTACCAAGTGATGTAGTACTTGGTGTTTTAGGATTTTTCGATAAATTATAACTCATGACGCATATGAAGAAACAAATCTACTACTTTGGGAAAGGTAAATTACGATTTACAAGTATTTGCAAAGGTAAAATAACCAAATACCGAACTCAAATGAATATTCAAAACGATTAGTCCCTCATCAAATAGCATTGCAAAATCAAGAGCTCAAACACATCAAGTGAATGGAAAACAGCTGTCATATTCCTGACTTGCTATAGACATTTCCTAATGTATGAAATGGGGGATTTATAACCTGGTTATATAGCTAGCTTAACCTCTCATTTGCATGACAGACGCATTAAATGTCATTATATTGACACCAATGTGTGAAAAAAAAACAGACGTAAAAGGTAAACATGTAAAAAATTGGAGAGTAAAGCAGTTAGCATTGTGTTATAACCTTAATCTCTATGAATACAAACAAATGTGTAAACAAAGAAAAACAAAATGACATATTGACAAAGCGCATAAGAAAAAATTGAAGACGGGAATACAAAATATGACCATAGCACAATAAAACAATGGCGGGATGTACAAGTACCGAGCCACGGCTAATATTTTTTTTTACATACGAAAACAACTGAAGCGGTTCCTGAAGTAGGATACTAACAAAAACATGTGGTGCCATTTGACTTGTTAAATTGTGTTCCTGTACCAAATTTGGTTATATCTGGGTCATGTGTTGTTCATTTTTGTTTGTCTTTGTTTGTACCTGTTCCTAGTTTGGCTATATCTGGATAATTTTTTGTTCATTGTTGTTAGTAGAAAGATATAAGAAGATGTCGTATGAGTGCCAATGAGACAAATATCCATCCAAAATGTGGTGTCAGTTGACTTATTAATCCCAAATTTTGTTCCTGTACCAAGTTTGGCTATATCTGGATCATTTGTTGTCCATTATTGTTTGTCTTTGTTTGTACATGTACTAAGTTTGGTTATATCTGGGTCATTTGTTGTCCATTATTGTCTTTGTTTGTACATGTACTACGTTTGGTTATATCTAGGTCATTTGTTGTCCATTATTGTCTTTGTTTGTACATGTACTAAGTTTGGTTATATCTGGGTCATTTGTTGTCCATTATTGTCTTTGTTTGTATATGTACTAAGTTTGGTTATATCTGGGTCTTTTGTTGTCCATTATTGTCTTTGTTTGTACATGTACTAAGTTTGATTATATCTGAATCATTTGTTGTTCAATGATGTTTTTCTTTGTTTTTACCTGAACCAAGTTTGGCTTATCTGGATCATTTCTTCTTCATTTTTGTTTGCCTTTGTTTGTACCTGTATCAAGTTTGGTTATATCAGAATCATTTGTTGTTTATATTTGTTTGTACCTTACCAGGCAGCTTTATCTGGGTCATTTGTTGTTCGGTGATGTTTATATTTGTTTGTCCTTTAAGCTGGGGTCACACATTCACGATTTTTACTGCCGTCCTTGACAGGACCATTCCCGATTAAAATTTGTCAAAAGTCTGATCAAGATCCTGTGAATCGTGGATGGAAATTCGATTTGTATCTTTCGCCAGGTAAAATTCGACCGAGTCTGTCACGACTGCGTCCCGATTCTACCGAATGTAATCCGACAGAGATCAGATAGTGACAAGACAGTGAACCGACGCTGACGGAAGTTATCCTTTTGAAAACTGTCGGCATAATCGGGATGATCGGGTACTGTCGGAACGTAATCCTATCACGGTCCGCTCTATCGCATTGCAAACGGCTTCGTCTGGTCTCAGTCGTATTGTATTCTGTTATTGTCGGGACTTCTCCAGATCATTCCCGTTCCACAGGACACCGTCCCGAATACACAGAACATTGTTAGGAATTCGATCCGATACAGCAGAATCTGTCACGACATAGACACGATTGTAATCCGACTAGAAAAAATCGGCTGAGTTTCCCCGAATGTTACGGGACGCACCTAACTGTCGGGGTGCTTTGCCGAACTATTCGGACCCTTCCCGACCAGTAGGAATCTGTTACGAACTAAAACGACTGCGTTCAGACAATAATAGGACATTCCAGATAATTGAGGATACTAATCCGACTTTTTTACTTTTCGTGTCGTATCGCTGTCTGATCTCAAACGGGAGCAATAATCGGCAATGTGTGAACCCCGCATTACCAAGGTAAGCTATATCCAGATCATTTGTTGCTCATTGTTGATAGTCTTTGTTTTTACCTGTTTCAAGTCTGGCTTATCTGGATCACTTGTTGTTCGTTGTTGTTTATATTTTCTGTACGTCTGTGGTTGGGTTTTTTTGTGAGGCGTCGGTTGTTGATTTCTTTTGTGGTTTGTAGTGCTTTTAAATATTTTTTGGCGTTTCCTGTTATCCTTGATTATTGTTATTTTTTCTTTTCTACATTCAATCCAAATAGACGGGATATGTTAACTTTTATATCAACTCGAAATAAACAGACAACTCCAGTACAAAAGAAAAACCGACATAATTTAAGACAAATGCACAAAACACTGTACAGAACATTTATGGTTAAACAACACGCTCCCTACAAATCTCGGGGATGAACTTAGAAATAAGTGCCAAACTTTTCTTCGATGAAAAATTCCTTGAGGGATTTATAAATACACACAACATATGTTTTACAAATACGGTTCTAGGGTTTGGCTATTTAAATATATGCCATTAAATGCCCCTTTTCTTTAATTGAGAAGTTACAAATAAAAAAAAAGTAGGTGATCCTTGTAGTCTCAAGTCTTACAAAAAATCTATCACCATTAAATGGACAGTAGGATACAAAAATTGGAAGAACAACTGAACTAAATGATCAGATTTTCAGATGATAATTTCATATTTTCTCTTCTAATCTGATCTAATTGAGTGGTAATTTTATTCCATAAATGTTCGTTGTGTGGAACTATCCTGAGAAGATGTGCTAACTAATAAAAAAACGTGAAAATACTAAAGCATTTTTCCATGTAAGATGTCATATCACAACTGAGATAATTACATTTGTATTAGTCTATCGACTCTTTGAATAAGCAACTCTGTTTACACTTGCTGTTATGTAAGCCTAGTCTTTGCTAAATTTGCTCAAATTTGACTACCGATTGAAAAGTAAATAACGTGTCTAGATGCAATTTGACGTTGCTAATATTTGATTTCCACGACAACAGAAAAAGCAATACGTTTCTACCATGCTGACAATGCACATTTTGTGTTGAATATCGTTAATTCATACAATTTTATGGAAAAGTGCAATACTGTGCATGTTCGAAACTCCATTTATTAATCCATTTAACCTAAACTGGACGACAAAGGAAGCTCATTTCAAAACATGTTTCATATAAAAGTTAGAGTATATCCAGTAAAGAAAAGATAATAAAAAATAGCGGAATATAAAGAAATGAATATTATTCAATATCGCAATAATCTTTGATTTTTTTTTTTAAATTTTGATAAAATGTAGTTTGCGAGAATCCATAATGTTTCACTGCATGTATAAAGTGTCGACTAACATATGTGTTCATTTATGTCGCCATTTTTATGAGTCCTTCATATATTTACTGATATAATATATTTTACAGATGTGACAAAAAGTATCAATTGGATATTGTGTAAGACTGTACAAAATCTATGAATATTTCAACTCTTTTAACAATTTTTTTTTTCTTCAATTAGGTAAAATAATAAATCATATTTTTATTGTATTTCAGTATTATATATCTTTTCCGAATATGAAACATATGTTAAAATAATAATATGAGCTCAGAAGTTCACTTGAACTAATTACTTTTGTTCAGTATGATTAATAGAAGCTAAGTACGTTTAAATACAACAGAAACAAAACATTGTTGATACAATTGAATTTAAAGAAAAACAAAAATGAATTTAAAAGTCATGTTTTCAGGTGGGTTTTTTTTCCCAATTCTCCAACAATTCTGTGAGGAAAAAAATGTGTTTCGGACATTTAAATTTGCATTACTGAGCTGTCACCGGAAAGTAAAACTCTGGCGATCATTTCATAGTTTACACTATTATCAAATAAATATTAAATTAAAAAAACAGCATACTTACATCGGTAAGGAATGATGTCGAAAGAGTAAACCACACAGCTCTAAAGACGAACAAATGTCAGTAAGAAGAATGCACCTTTCGACGTGTGTCAAATCCAAATTATTTCAATGCTCAAATGAATTTTTGTTAATCATTAATTCTGAAAGAAAGTCTCAGAATATCAGACACAATTTAGGCACTATATGTACTTGTGTCCGCATCAATTAGATCACATAAAAGCTGGTCAAGTTCCTGTATACGGTTCAATAACCATTTAATATCCTTTTATAGAGTTTATTTTACCCTAGTTTAACAAATTATTGTTTTTCCTTCTTTTTCTTAAGATGGTTTGCAGTGGGAATAATTATAATGTAACTCTAAATACGTTATCAAAGATGCGTAGTTGTTCCTATATCGATCTGACAACTATATTCAACATCTGTTGATGCAGTCTAAACTATATAAATCACACCGTTGGTTAGTCAGTTATTATCAATACAGAGCTTAAGTGGTGTTATTGTTTTCATCTCACTGACCACAGATAAGACTTGGACTTTGTAAAGGTCTTTCCTTGGAAAAAAATATATATCCCAGACAGAGATTTGTATATCTTAATCCGTGAAATCCCACACATGTTTATCAAATAATCTTCATTTTTTGTACTTTTATTCCTTGCCAAGCTGTTCAGAAATTAGCAAGATTGTTGTTAAAGACAAATTTTGGAAATTTAAAAAATAATTGTGTGTTCATAGAATTAACAAGCATATCGATATGTAAAGAATGTACAATGTAGTGCGATATTTAATTCCTAATTACATATAAATAAAGATTTTTAACCAAAAGAACTAAATTAAAAATATATCAAATGTGAATGGTAATTACTGTCCTTTCCTTAATATTTCAGTTTTACACGGGAAGCTCTTTGTTTAAATTTACGACAAGAGGAATGATTTTTCGTTCCCTGTTGTTAATTTTCCTTTTTTAATCAGTGAAGTTCCTTTATCATACAAGTCGGTTGAAGGCCATACGGTGACCTATAGTTTCTGTGTCATTTGGTCTCTTGTGGAAGGTTATTTCATAGGCAATCATAACAAATCTTCTTTTTTATATTTATTGCCAAAGAGTTGACCATTTTCTATGAAAAGTAACTATATATATATCAAAATGTCTTTACTTAGATAAAATAGCAGATAAAAGATTTGAAAAATTAAGATACTAAGCACAGATAAATTCACTCTTTGGCTATCTCTTCGTTGTCAAAAGATGAATGTCCCTCTTAAGGGAAACAAATCGCACAAATGAATCTTTAATTACAGGATCAATGTATGAATTCGAAAATAGACTTTAATGTATATTTTTTAAACTTTTTGAAGCCATATTAAGATATTCATGTTCTGCGTGAGAAGTGCAGGTGATTCATTTTATAAACGGTATAAAGAAATTACGCCTTCGCCAATACAAATACGTTTCAGAACTTTTAAAATTGTTTGCTGAAATAACGTTTAAAAATATGTGATCATTATCATCTATGTGTTTTCATTTTAAAATTGTCTTTAAGAAACTAAACTAGCATTGCATAAATAGAGCAATAACTAGAATAGTAGACAACCAGGAGGATCGTAGTTTCTGTAAAAGATAGTTGAAAGATGTCAACGAAACAATCAAATTTCTAAGTTGAAAAAAAAATCTCAAAACTACATACTGCAATAATTTACATTACAAAATTGCACTTGTAACTTCGTGAGGGGATTGCGGTCCAATTCTCCTTTCATTTACATTAAATGAAAATGTTCTTTTTTCCCCTTATTTCATCAGTCAATAGTAAGAGTATGGCGGCATGATTGCTCGTCAGTAGGTTAGGTAAAGTACTTTAAAATTCTTTTCAATAACTGAAAGCATGTTTCTAACATTTTTACCTATTATGTCTGTTTAATTTGTCGTTGTCAATATAATAGATTTGATGTGACTGCAAATGAGAGGTTTATCTAGCTTTAAAACCAGGTTTAATCCACCATTTTTTACATAAGAAAATACATGTACCAAGTCAGGAATATGACAGGTGTTTTGAATTTACCTCGGAGTATAGTATTTTTGTGATTTTTTAATACGGTAAAAAAAAACATTCTTTTTTTATTTTTCATTTTTTTTATCTATTTTTATTTTTTTTTTTTTATTATTACAAGATTGATCGTTTATATAAATATACATGTTGTAGTGTTAATTTCCATTGTTTAAACGCAAGCGTACATTTAATCACATTTAATCAGAAATTGTCTGATTGGCACTCATACCACATCTTTTAAATATATCTATTTTAGATATAAAGATAATATATTTGTTAGTTTTGTGTAGCACGATTACCCTTTCCTCAAAATCTGCTTTGAGTTTTTTTTTTGATAAGGAACTCTTGACCAGACTATGACTTTTTGACTCTTGACCTCTGCATATTGGGTGTGTCTCTTGGTATGTTTACCTTGACGACAAGTCAGGAGTCTCTGTTTTTTGTTGATCTTGTATGTTTTTATTGTAAGTTCAGTTTTATGTTTTGGAGTTTGAACTAGTACACACTTTGTTTAGGGCCATCTGAAGCCCGCCTCCGGTCGAGGGATTTTTACGCTTTGTTGAAGACCCATTCGTGGCCTTCGACTGCTTTCTATTTTTTTGTCATGTTACTGTCTCTTTTACACATTCCACATTTTCATTCTCAATTTTTAAGAATGTAAGGTTCAAATGAAAACTAAATCCTTTAATTTCCGTGAAAAATTTGAATGGGTCGCATTGGAGTCTAAGCGTGACGCGGGATTGCTGGCTTTTTGTAAGCGTTACACGTGAAATTCAAATTAGTGTGCCGTGAAAACGGGAATTGAAGTCTAGCGGGACACGGGAATTTACCAAAAAATGAGAATTGCTTATGTACATAGTGTAAGCGGGATACGGGAATCTGACAAAACAGTAAGCGGGATCTGGGATCAAAACCCCCAACGAGACCCCCATTAGAGAGAACATTTACTGCTTTAGTAGCACCATGTGCTGCCAGTTGTGATAGATAATGCAAAATGTTTTAATCATTTTACCTTAGATTTTATTTCATTTTATGGACATGCAAATATGGATATACGCATATCAATAAACAAGTAAATAAGCTGTTTACTTAAATAAATGTAAAATGTGTCAATGGGCCACAGATACCCCTGCTTGTGAAAAAACATGAGTAAACTTTCACATGTAATGCAGGATTCACATTATTTTGACCGTTTTGTTACCATAAGCATTATGTATAAGTTTCAAAATATTTGCTTAAGGCAAACTGAAGTTGAAGAACGGTAACAACAGATTTAGCATTTTTCCTATATTAAGGCTCCGTGTTGACATTTGTACCATTGGTACGCATACCACATCTTCTTACATCTAATGACTCATGAACAGTTAAAGTGACGCCACCCAATATCGAACTTGATAAATCTGTGTTATGGGGTAATAAGCATTCCGTATAAGGTTTATAACGTTTGATTGAGTCAAACTTATTTAAGAGAACGAAAAAGAAAAATTCAGCATTTTCTATGTTTTTATAGGGACACGAATTCTCATAAACGGTAAAAGTGACGCTATCAAATTTCAAAATTTATTATGTGTTGTGTGGTAATAAGCATTGTCCCAGGTTAGGGGGATGGTGGGGATCCCGCCTTATTCGGTATGTATGTGCCTGTCGCATGTCAGGAACCTGTAATTCAGTGTTTGTCGTTTGTTTACGTGTTACATATTTGTTTTCAGTTCATTTTTTGTTCATAAATTTGTCCGTTTTTATTCTCGTTTGAATTGTTCTACATTGTCATTTCGGTGCCTTTTATAGGTGACTATGAGGTATGACCTTTGCTCATTGTTGAAGACCGTATTATGACCTATAGTTCTTAATTCCTGTGTCATCTGATCTCTTGTGGAGAGTTTTCATTGACACTCATGCCACATTTTCTTTTTTATATTGTGTATAAGTTTTGTATTTCCCAATATTGGTTGAGGCAAACTAAAGTTAGGAGAACGGGACTCATGTTTTGGGATGTTCGGGAAGGACGGACTAGGGTAACACCTTATGCCTCTCCACTATGGCACCAACACAGAAGTTCTGACTATTGTGCATTGGTAATACTTATTCCACTAGAACTGTCATTACACACACACACACAATTTTATTATAAACATATTTAATCTTAATTTTGATTTCTTTTTTTTTTGGCCGAATGATCATATGCACCCCCTTCACAAGGAGTCTCAAATGTGACAAATGTATTGTACAAATACATTTTTGTAATATTTTATAGCTTATTTTTCAACTAATTAAAGCTTACAAACTTAAATTGATCATCTCTTTCTTTTTATATGTCTTTTAACATTTTGTTTTGAATAAGCGATTTGTTACATATACTTCACATGTATTTCTATCAAATCTGGCATTATTACAAAGCCAATAAAATAAAATTCAGCCGAACTTGAAAATAAATATGCCATCATTCAAATATATATATGCAGGTCGGTAACTGGTCAAGTGACTAGATACAGATATCGTCGGCCAATTGAACGACGTGTCGTTTTAAAATTTTTAGAAATATTAACGGAAATAAGGGATATATGGGCTTTATTTTTATCTAGTTTCCTAATGAAAATAATTAAATAAAAGAGAAGATAAATACCTTACAGCTTCCTTTACCGCCGATGCTGAAATGTTTAATGTTATAAAACAATTTTAGCGTCTTTGACCTACTTTATCTTTTTATTCGGTTATCTTCTCCAAGTTCAACAGGAACATTATTAGAATGATCTAGAATAGAACCCAGATGGAACCAAGAAGTTGGGTTGCTATAACCAAACAACCCGGATGTTGAACCAGTTACCATGGTTTCGAACCAAAGAACCAAGGTTCAGAACCAAAAAACGCAGATGGAACCAAGGTTTAGAACCAGAGTGCCTGGATAGAACCTAATTGCATTCAGAATTCTCTTGACTTATTATACCTTCAACGTATTTTCCAAATCATTTATTTATTTAGTATATTTATATATAATATATAATTTATATATAATTATATCTTATCATAAAATGTTGGATGCACGTTTTATTTATCAACTAATGGAGATTTAAAAAGGATTGGGTTAAGATTTCGTATATACTGGTGGAACCCTAGTTACTAGTTCTATGTGCCTCTACTTAGTAAAGAACCTCGTCAGTTGTATGTCATACCTCAATGTGCTTTTATATTTGGAAAATTGTGTGTTGCTGACAGATTTTGATGGATTGTTTCTATTAAATTTATTAACTATTGTTATGGTTTCTGGATTATAGTGCTTAACACATTCTATCTATACAAAGACAAATTTTAGTCAATGGGTTGCAGTATCAATTCCGTACACCACATCATCTCCTTTTATTCATAATATGTAATATTATAACAGTTTATATGGCACCTTCTTCTTAGCAGATCGATCTCGAGATGTTGCCTTTTTTCACAATGTGACAGCAAAACATTTTAACTGGATTGCCAAATGTTTATTAGAACTAGCAGATATATTGAGATTCTAATTCTGTGATATAGAAGGCTGAAGAACAAAACCTATAAAGATCCGCGGTAAAGATGTTATCATAACTAATTTTACTTTGAACGAAACCATGAAATATCAATTGACATAAATGGTCTTAAAAAATAAAACCAGTCCATACTGTTGTTTAGTTTATACGACTTTTTTCTTCACAGAATCAATTGTTATTGGCATGAGTCTAACTTGCCATTAATTCCGTCTCCTCTCCAGAATTTGGCTGCCAAGTTATATCCCTTGTGGCGACATCTGGAAATTTTTAAATCTATTACGATCTTTAAGAATTCCCCTCAGACTGGGATGCTAGAGATAAAATAAGGTTTACTTACAACATCTAGAAGTAGAATAAGTAGAAATGTCAGTAACAACAAAGATATGTCATGTGTTGGTTCCATTGAAGTCGACAAACCTTCAAATATCATCTCGTGAAGCTACTAACGAGATTATTACTGAACAAATGTTTAATTAGATATTGCTGCATTTAAATTTTGACTAAGAGGTTTGGTGCAATTACATGGTTTGTGATAGCGATAAATTTCTAATCTCACACACACTGTATTGAAATCAGGAGATTCCATACAAGTTAAAAACAATTTTATCAGTTCGAAAAATAAAGCCATCAAGATTACACGCGTACGAGGACTCAGCCTTGAACATTTGTTTAACGAAGACATTTTTCATTGTGAAATATACATGACTGCAACTTTTTATCATTTAGTTTGTAAGGTGTTGTCTGTTGTATGTTTTATGTTTTAGCTTTAAAACTTGTTGATAGTAAATATGAAATCAGTCTACTATCAGTTGCTGTAAGATCAAAGAAGATTTTATAAATTATGCCGATTAGTTTACAACCAAAGAAGATCTCTGGGCAATCATTTTATAAATGTGAACATACACAATAAAATCAAATTTCTAAAATTAAATGTTTAAAAAAGATGGATATGATTAAGAACTGTATCTTAATTCTTTTTATAAATTTAGTTGTCAATTTCATTAACATTCAAAGATATTTTAACATTCTAAATTAGTAGTTTTATAAAATTAAGATAAGAAGATGCGGTGGAATTGCCAATGAGACAACTCTCCACAAAAGATCAACTGACACAGGGATTATCAACTAAAGGTCACCGTACGGGATTCAACAGTACGTAAAACCCTCACGCATAGTCAGCTATGAAAGGCACTGAAATGACAAATGTAAAACGATTCAAATTAGAAAACTAACGGCCTGATATATGTACAAAATAATGAACAAAATCACAGATAGTATACAACAACAAACGACAATCAATTAATTGAAGACTTCTGGCTTGGACCAGGCACATACAGAATGTACCGGGTCAAGTATGGTTTGTTTGTTATGTCCCTTGTATTTCTTTCTTCTATTGCACCTATATGCGACTCGTTTGCTTATGTCTTAATAACTACTGTGTATTCATTTATATATTAGTTGGATACACATTTTTGTGGATTTCGTGGGTACAGGGGAACCACGAATTTGAATGTTCATCGAAATACAGATTTTCTAAAGGAATGTTTGCAGAATTGGCCAAAACAACAAATTGAAATATCCACGAAATCGCAAGTTTTTATCATTCCACGAATATTGGTACCCATTGGTACCCACAAAAATAAATGAATCCAAAGCATGGGTTTTCTGTCATCAAACATGTGTATTGTATATGTACTGATATGGGAGGGCCCTAGTATGCTAATAACTTATGTCCAATCACATTGCTTGATTATTGCAATTACATATTATCAAATCGAATAAACATTAGTGATTATTTCAAATATTATATGTGCTGACTACCAATTTCGACACCACGTTTATACATATTAATTTTTATAATATTTGAAATCAATTGCAATCTTTTATATACAATGTCATTGTTCACATATTGTGCACAGATTACTTCGACATATAACTGGATTTGAAACATTATATGAATATGCACAGAATTTAAGATTTCGAAATCATTTAAACACTCATATATCTGTATTTCAAATAACAAATTTGAAACCATTCGTGTTATCAATGTTATGGTGTGTTAACGCATAGGCAATGATAACAAAAAGGCAATGGGTTTCATAAAGCCCTTTTTGAAAGTTACAGTTTATGTATTAGATTTCAATAGTTAAACCTTAATGAAATACACAAATTAAAAATGATATGCAAATCTTTTATGCAGAATAAATACTTCACAATTTCAGAATATATTGATGAGCGACACCCAATCATTAATATTGACATAGATATCAACAAGGATTTGTAAAGTCAAATCCTTGATATCAACCTTTAAAATTTGGTCACAAGACTCAAGCTGGCAGCATCTCAAATTTTAGCTTACTATACTAGAACCCGCCTTTTTGTCAGCTGAGTTCGGCATTCATTTTATCTTATCATGAAATATCTGTATGACCCATGCGGGATCCGAATTAGAAAGGGAGTGTCTTATGTTTAGGTAAGTTTTCCTAACATAAAAGAAATGAAGTGAATTATTTCTAAATACACGGATTGAATCAATTCAGATATTTTAAAATAATGTATCACAACACATAGCACATACGTCATGTAACAAATTAAACTGAAGAATGAAGTAATACCGAGCCAACTGTATATGGCATCTTTTTAAGCTTCAGTCAGTGCAGATATTGAACTAGTTCTTGGTACATTAAATTACAGGGTATTCACTACTTCTAATTGCAAATGGAGTTTGCTTTTCATTTAAGTTTAACGTATTTTGTTCAAGTATTGCAGTTCTTTGAACATTTCATTAAAACTGTAATTGTTGGTCTTTTTTGTACTGCCATCCTCTAAAAGTATTAGTGTGTATAATGATGATTTAATGATTGAGGTTGCATTTCGTTCCGGTTGAACGACTTTATTCAAATTTCCGACTGATTTTACTCAATACGTTTGCATTCAGAGTTATTAATTCTTTGTCGGCGCATTAATTAATAAAGTACTTTTTTATTGAAAGAAAGTCTTGACATTGGACTTTCGTCAAATGAAAATTACAAATGAACATATCAATATACATATATGTGTTTACAAAATAGAACGAAATTACAATGTAAGGGTCATGTAAGTATTGCAAATTTGTGTTTCGCTATTCTAAATTTTTCAGACTAAAGAATTTAAGTTTCCAGTTTGTTCTGGTTCGATAACTGGTAAATTGTTTAGGCCATACAAATTCAATCGATAACTTGTAAAATGTTTAGGCCATACAAATTCAATCGATAACTTGTAAAATGTTTAGGCCATACAAATTCAATCGATTTTAAAATGACTGCAAAACCTTTCAAATTAAGTAACAGTCGTTGTAATCTTCTTTCAACTAAAGTCTGTTATTTCCAAACTGAATATAAACTGTTGTAAAGAAGTATATAAACATAAAGAATGATATAAAGCGCAAAGAAATATATAAAAAATAATAATAGAGAAATACATGTACATGCAACTATGAAATAAACACTTATTGCTAATTGTTCAGATAATCTGCTAAAAACTGTCTTTGACACGTTGGTTCGAGGTCTATTATCGGATTTGAAGAAACATATATTTTAAACCAAAAGGATATTTATATGGGAAAATTTGATGTATAGATGACACATAGCAGAGCACGAAAGATGATAGATATAAGAAGATGTGATACGAGTGCTAAGGAGACAACTCTCCAACCAAGTCTCAATTTGTAAAATAAGCCATTATAGGTCAAGTACGGTCTTCAACAAGGATCCTTGGCTCTCATCGAACAGCACAAATATTTTGATAGTTCAAATAATTGACATGGTTCTGTCCGGTCATCTAAGTATCAATTGTTATCTGCTTTAATTCTAAAACTTGAACTGATAACGCCTGGACATTCACACATTTGTAGTATTTGTGTATTTCAATGATGATGCGTTACGGATCCATTCAGTGTATTTCCTTGTAACTAGCCTCACCTGCCTTAGTTTGGCAAGTGACTTGGGTCCTAAGAAACAGGAACGTTTATTAATGAGTGATCCAGACTCAATAAACGCTTCTTACACTAGAGAGGAAACTACAGGAAGTCAATGCGAAGATGTCATCGATAGAAGATGAAAATTCACAACTGAAAGTGGAATTGGTAGCAAGCAAAAAGCATATATAGAGATGAACACAAAAAACATACATAATCAATTGTCAGATAAAGGTATGTACCCCAGCGTAAGGGATGAGAATGATTCAAGGGGCAAAATAAGTTTAAATGAAAATAATTTGATCTGTAGAACATTCAATCTGATTAAAACTCTGATCTTCATCAACTCGCGTGCTAGTAAATGAGGATTAAAAAAAATCAGAGATCTATATTTTGATAAGATAGCAGAAAGTTATTTAGTAATTGAAATCTCATTTTTTTAATTTTAAGGAGGTACCACTTATACACATTGGGGAAGGAAGGATTGTCCAAATAAGAATAGTACTCAACTGGTATATATAGGTAAATATCAAATTAAATTGCAAACGAAAATTCTCTTTATGCTACAAGATTATAAAACAGAAACAAGCAATATAATTTCCGAAGAAACTATAGACGAAAGCAGGGCTAAAGTTTAGCAAAATTAATCCGTTATTAAAGAGTGTATGTAAAATATTAACATTACGAGTATTTGGGTGCAGATGGGGAACATTAGAAGTGTAAAGGATGGGTGGAGATTTTCATTCATTCACTATCTATGTGTCTATTTGTCTGGCGTACTAAATTATAATCCTGGTACCTTTGATAACTATTTACACCACTGGGTCGATGCCACTGCTGGTGGACGTTTCGTCCCCGAGGGTATCACCAGCCCAGTAGTCAACACTTCGGTGTTGACATGAATATCAATAATGTGGTCATTTTAATAAATTTCCTGTTACAAAACTTTGAATTTTACGAAAAATTAAGGATTTTCTTATCCCAGGCATAGATTACCTTAGCCGTATTTGGCACAACTTTTTGGAATTTTGGATCCTCAATGCTCTTCAACTTTGTACTTGTTTGGCTTTATACATATTTTGATATGAGCGTCACTGATGAGTCTTATGTAGACGAAACGCGTGTCTGGCGTACTAAATTATAATCCTGGTACCTTTGATAACTATTTCCATAACAATTTGTAAAAGAGGGACGAAATATACCAGAGGGACAGTCAAACTCATGAATCGAAAATAAACTCACAACGCCATGGCTAAAAACGAAAAAGACAAACAGACAGACAATAGTACACATGACACAACATAGAAAACTAAAGAATAGGAAACACGAACCCCATTGCCTGCTTTTAGAGTTTCGGTAATATTGATAAATATAAAGCCCTTGCTTGGGAATGAAAGTTAATTTCAAAGCTTTATGATAAAAAAAATCTCTTTAAAACCATTCCATCCTAATAATTATCCAATGCGCGTCAAGCTTGCCGCCATTAAAGATACAAGTTAAGTCAGGTTACCTCCCATGAAAATAAGTTATGTGTTTGTTTACAACAAAACCCTAGATGTCAATGTCCGGAGCTTGGCTCCTATAAAGGGTCAGAATTATGTAGAAATTTCAAATCATGTTCCTTGACAGATGAACCAGAAGATACTCTTAGCATAATTCTGTTGTGTAGATCTCCTTGATTGGATTTTTGAATTGTAACTGTTTTCGAGGTATTGAGTGCTTTTTAGTTTTAATGAATTACATGAATTAGCTTAGGCAAAATACGCCTTCATGATAGTAGGCTTGAGGTAAAACTATGATATTCATCCTGTATTGCTGAGATTGAATGTCAGCCGGCAATGTAACTACTGTAACTTTACAGAATATGTGTGTAATAGATCAAGTGTTTGAAAAACGCCAGTTTCCAGAATAATCGATTTCCTAACTCATTTGTTTTTTTACGTTTTAGAAATATATTATTAATTGATTTGAAAAAAGGTCTGTATCTGAAATTTAACCTAAATATTGTATATATCTTCAAATTTTAAAAGTTAGGACGAAAACAAATAAAAACAGAATTTGATCTTTGATCTTATTTTATGCAAAACTGTTACCACATTTCTTTTTGACGACATCGGTATTTCAACAGAACTCATTTTTCCGAATCCAATGATATATAATATAGCCATGTATGAATCTAAAATATATTGGGTCTGGTCACCGTACTACTAATTCCTCAAAGTATAATTATTCAAATGCCATTTATTTTAATATTAAGAAGTGTTTATACTAGAAATAATAGTTATCAAAAGTACCAGGATTATAATTTTATACGCCAGACGCGCGTTTCGTCTACATAAGACTCATCAGTGACGCTCAAATCAAAATAGTTAAAAAGCCAAACAAATACAAAGTTGAAGAGCATTGAGGACCCGAAATTCCAAAAAATTGTGCCAAATACGGCTAAGGTAATCTGCTCCTGGGGTAAGAAAATCCTTAGTTTTTTCGAAAAATTCAAAGTTTTGTAAACAGAAAATTTATAAAAATGACCATATAATTGACATTCATGTCAACACCGAAGTGCTGACTACTGGTCACATAAGTTATCATTTATCGTATGGTGTTACCGGTATAGTCGGTGATGGGTGCTATAAAGAAACTGGAATGGAACAAATGATCTACATATGTCTTCCTCATGATCCGGATTTTGCACAGTCAGATTTCCCCATTGCAGTACAAAGCTTATAATTATGAAGCACATGTTTGGGGCGCATAATTTCAATTTGCCTTATGAAATATCAGACGACGATGTTCATGATTCCGCATGTTTAGATACAAAAAAAATTAAAAATAAATGCTTGTCCTGTTATCTGGAAAAAGAATATGCGGTTAACCAATATTGAAATTATTGTGGACATGCAGGTGCCTCTAACATGTGCAGATGAAAAATCTTAATATTCTGAGGGGATGCGAAAAAAAAAATACGGTGAATTATGTTTTTCAGTCATTATCGTATGTGGCATCTCTGCTGTTTCCCCCGTATACACAATTTATAAAATCGAAGAAGCGTTGTTTATTTTTTTAAATAACTTAAGTACACCAATACAAATACAGTAATTAAGCAGTAAAATACGTGCGTCAATTTATAGACTTGTTATGTTTTATTTGTATTTCTCAAACTGATTTATAAAATGGTGCTCACTTACAATAACTTTCATTTCAGTGAAAACAACATCAGACACTACAGTTTAATTTACAATTAGACACACAATAGATAAGCGTTGATTCAAAATAAAACAATTCGACCTCCGTGCTCAATGTTTCTTTTTCAAGAAACAATGCTTCTCCATTGTATCTATTATACATCCACTTCCTTGTTAAACAAAACATCTGCAAAGGCCCGAAGAATTTCCATAACGTAAATTATGGTCTCAATCGTTATCAGCTTTACGTCATATGCATCAGCTGATAAAGCCTTGTTGTATTTACAGTGTTTCGATTATGATGTGTTACAGATTAATTTTCGTGTGTTTCCTTTTGACGAACCTTGCTTGTTTTAGTTTAGCAACGAATGAATCGGACGCAATAAACGCTCAACTTCTTACATTGGAGAGGAAGTTAAATGCAAAGATTGCATCAATAGAAGCTGAAAATTCAAAGGTGAAAGTAGAATTGGTAGCAAGCAAACAAAAAATGAGTTAAACTCAAAAATCATACAGAATCAGTTTTCGAATAGAGGTATGTTTTGACCTATAATTGTTTACTTTTACATATTTGACTCCGATTGAGAGTTTTCCCATTGGCACTTCTTCATAGTTGTACATATTTCACAAAACTAGGGTTGTAAACGACGCCATCACGCATTGGTTGACCGTTATGGAATATTTGTTTTAATGAAGAGGACAGTTTTCTGCCAATTGTCATTACCACAATCTCCTCCTATTTTCCTCGAATGTGACCTACCAAATTTGACCTATCGTTTGATTTGTACTAACATGAAAACACAATGGGCACCACCTACTTACCATTTCGGAGCACCTTAGATCCCTCCTGGGTTTTGGTGGGTTTCATGCTGTCCTGATTTTAGTGTCTTATGTTTTGTTTTATATATACTTTGCTTTTTGTCGTTTTTCGGGAATTTTTTACATTGCATTGTTAGTTTGTTTGCATATAACTTTGAGTTTCAAGGTACTAAATTAAGTTACATTCGTGCAACCATTAATGAAGAGATGATAAGATAGATAGATCTTTGATTGGTTGTTAGATATATATATTTCCCCCTTGAAATCATTGTGACTACAATTTAACGAATTTTCTCTCAAAGGTATTGTGTTAAGGTCGGCATTTTTTTTACAAAGTTATAATCCTGGTACCTTTTATAACTATTTACATCACTGGGTCGATACCACTGCTGGTGGACGTTTCGTCCCCGAGGGTATCACTAGCCCAGTAGTCAGCACTTCGTTGTTTACATGAATATCAATTATATGGTCATTTTTATAAATTTCTTCTTACAAAACTTTGAATTTTTCGAAAACCTAAAGATTTTCTTATTTCAGGAATAGATTACCTTAGCCGTACTTGCGCAACTTTTTGGAAATGTTGGGTCCTCAATGCTCTTCAACTTTGTACTTATTTGGCTTTATAACTATTTTGATCTGAGCGTCATTGATGAGTCTTATGTAGAAGAAACGTTAAAATTATAATCCTGGTACCTTTGATAACTATTTTGGACAAATTTCTGCAAAATCGTTAGGTATTGTTAAAAAAACACAAACATTCATCAAGAAAATCTATGAACTTATGTATTTAAGTGCGGTAAAATTACAAATACAAATGTACATGTAGATATTAAACCACGGCAGTTTTTTCCAAAAAATATTTATTTAAAACGCCATTTAAAGAAATAATGTAAAGAAAAAAAAAGTCTTGTCGGCAAAGGGACCATTATTTAGTACTATGCATTGTTTGGTACCTTTTGCCTCTCTTATTAAACTATTTATTGTGCAATACATTTGTTTTTTGAAATATATACTATGTATATACGTATACGGAAACAATATTAAATACCTCTTACTGTAAGTTTTGTTTTTAAGTAGTAATTTTAAATATTTTGATTTATTCAGGAGGTACCACTTATACACGATGGGGAAGAACAGATTGTCCAAATAATAATGGTACTCAACTGGTTTATAAAGGTATATATGGAAAAACTGCGGACAAGATTATATTACAGATACGCGAATTATAAATGAGATGCAAAACAGATAAACGTGTTACCAAAAGAAAAATAGACGACAAGGCTCAAAAGACTGAACAAATGGGCGCCAAAAAAAAATTTTTTTTTTTTTATTTCTTTGGCACATCTTGATGATCAGAGTGCGCTGTCATATTTGTTTGTACGAATAATAAAAAAATAAGAGGTCATTTGTAATCTGCTGATTTAACAAAATATGAGGTTGCAATAATTTTATGTCAACCAGGATTTTACATTAAAATGCAATATGTTCTATAAAATGTATTACAACTTTGGGTATTAATATTTAGAGACATAGTATAATGTGTACGCAAAACTTGTTTAAATCTACCAATGAAGAAGAAATGATACTTATTTGGTCCCTTGAATTCGAAATTCACAAAAAAGCAGTATACATATAGAGGATAACACTCTTCGGGTATTCATAAAATATTGGTCATTGAGATATTCGTATTTGTATTTTTGAAATCTGTTTTATATGGTTTCGAAATTGAAGCATTAAGTGCAAATAGCAAAAACTGATTAAGAGCCTCATTTTTTTTAATTTTGTAATCATTATTTAGTGTAAAAATTAAAATCACAAAACTACTGAACTCAGAGTGTGTTTTTGTGGGTTTTTTTTTTTGTTTATTACTCAAGTCTATGCTTTTGACATGTATTCCAATAATTTTTGAAACGTTTTTTTGTGGGTTGTATAATATTAGTACAATTTTATTATGCTTACAGTACACCGTTTAATTAATATGTTAAAGTTGAATTTAAAATCCTCCGTTCAATTTTGAATAATTTTAGTTAGCTATGTAAATTCCATCGTATTTTAATTCAAAGTTATTTCTAATTCAGGTATCGCAGGAGGAGGAAGCTATGATGAAACCGGAATTGGTACTAACTACTTATGCTTGCCACATGATCCCGATCAAAGTCCCTCACAATTTCCTAATGAGCTCGAAGCAAATGATTATGTTGCACATGTTTGGGGAGCCGAATACCAGTACTCCTTCGGTAGGGTCAAGCTTAGTGACGATGTTCCATGCGCAGTTTGTCTAGATACAAAGACAACAACGTCTTTGATGATTCCGGCAAAATCATCATGCCCATCTCACTGGATAAAACAATACAACGGATTTCTTTGTTCCAATATGTATGGTCATCCTGCGGCTTCTGAATACGCATGCGTTGACTATGATGCACAATATGTTGAAGGGAAACGGGAAAATCAAGATGGGAAATTGTTCTATCTAGTTGCTTCTAAATGTGGCTCGTTGCCCTGTCCACCTTATGAGAACGCTAAATTTATAGTATGTGTTGTTTGTTCGAAATGAATAAAAGTTTTACTGCTTTGAATTCGTTTATTAGAAAGAGTAATTTTGCCTAGAAAATATTGAAAAAAACATATGCCTGGAACATATTAAAATAATAGATTGATTGATCGATTGATTGATTGATCAATCAATTATTGGTGTTTAACGCCATTTTAGTTCTACAGTGCCATTTTGTAGTGATAAGGAGACCGGAGTGCCCGAACAACGAACAATCAGTGGTGCTGATTTTTTTGTTGTTGCTTTTGATGTGAAATAATTGATTGTAGATAGAGTATGGTAATAATGATGTTAAAACAACTTTATTGAAAATATAAAATTGTTTGTAGATTCTTGTACAAGTCATATATACATGTCTAGAAGTCGAGCACGGGTTAATTTTACTTGAAAATAGAAAAGAGTATACAACTGCTATTTGAAGTCCACTTTTAAGGCTTGGCTATATTGTTTATTACTAAGAAATGTAAATTTCTTTTCGTGTTTAATATACAAATTCCTATTCCCAATACCTATTGCAATTCCCACTTTCTGCAAATGCAAAAGCAAATTGCAATGACCGATAGCTATATAAATAGTTAAACCTGTACTTTTTACTGTTAAATGGTAACACTTTAATAAAATAAAACTAAAGGTACATGGTTTACCTTTTACCACAGCCATGTAAATGATGAAAATGCAATTGTCTTGTCGTCACACGAAAGACAAGATAGAACAGGAATTACCATACAAAAGCAGGGATAAGATATCAAATTGATGATAGAAAGAAGACATGTGTTGTCGTTGACTTTTGATGTACTTCAGTGTTCCTGTTGTTCCTTTGTTTTCCTCTTATAATTGGTGTGTTTACCTCGGTTTTGGTTTGTAATCCGAATTTGTATTCTCTCAATCGATTTACAACTTTGGAAAACCGGTATACTGTTGTCTTTATTTGTAGCTATAAAACTTTATCTAAAGGTTTTACTGCATCTAAAAAGTTTGAGATAATGACATTAATTTTGGTGTTTATTTTCATGACAAATTGCTCCTTTTAGAACAATATTAAAAATTATAAATAAGTATGTATTACTTTTATGTGAATCGGGTGTGGACTCTCGTACCTTCGGTGCTGTTGCCCCTCATATTTGAGAGGCCTATATCAAATACAATATTGAAGCCTTATAAATTACAACCTTAAAATGTTTTGAATTAGTTCAATGTCAATACCAGGTGATTGTCATACTTCAGTACTAGATAGATGTCTAGAAACAATATGTATATCTGTGTAAAACCTTCCTATGTCTAACTTTATTCGTCTGGTTCTGTTCGACTACAAAATGTGACAATGAAGGAAAAATATAATAATTTAATGATCCAGATGCGATAAACGTCTGGCACTGGAGAAGAGACACTGCAGAAAGTGAATGTTAGAATGGGGTCTATAGGAAATGAAAATTGACGTTTATGGTAAAAAAAAATAACGAAATATCACGTTTAATTGAAATAATTTAATAATTAAAATAATAGATCAACTTTTTGGAATTTTGGTCCTCAATGCTCTTCAACTTTGTACTTATTTAGTTTTATAAATATTTTTATATGAGCGTCACTGGTGAGTCTTATGTAGACGAAACGGGCGTCTGGCGTACTAAATTATATTCCTGGTACCTTTGATAACTACTTAAGTATTTTAATATTTGAAATTTATATTAAATAAAGGCATTTGTAATTGTCACTTTACCAACAGGCGATGCTTTTTACATATATAAGGATGAAATGGAGGTCCTGTTGTGCTTTTTGCATACTTTATTATAAATTATTTTTCCGTATTTGAACACTATGTCCAACATAGACAAGTCAAAGGCACTTCAAAACTTAATAGATACCAAGGGTATACGACTCCATTGTCAAAAATTTATAAAAAAATAAGTGAAATGACAATAAACAGTCCATTTCATGCAATTAAATAAAAAAATAAGAATTGGTAAACACATACTTATCACAAGCCGTGGTGAGCTCTAGTGTTTCGGTCAAACATCTCCTACTAGTTGCATCCGTGTGATGCCAAGTAAAGAAACATTTCAAAAACCTCCTAATTGCTGAAGTCATAAGCTAGAAAAATAGGAAAATATAGGCATAACACAAATGGTACACCAGGGACAGATATACATTTATGTAAACAGAAAAGTAATACTGAATCTAAATTTTACTGACGAAAAGTGTGGGTTTTATATTTACTGGTGATTATGCTTTATTGGTCTGAATTACCAAAGTAGTAGAGTGAAAATAATTTTATAATGTCGTGAAATGGAAAAGATTTTACGGGAATCATTGTTATGATAACTTTTTGGAATTTTGGATTATCATGCTCTTCAATTTTGTACTTGTTTGGCTTTTTAACTATTTTGATATGAGCGTCACTGATGAGTCTTGTGTAGACGAAACGCGTGTCTGGCGTACTAAATTATAATCCTGGTATCTTTGATAGCTATTTACACCACTGGGTCGAAGCAACTGCTGGTGGACGTTTCGTCCCCGACGGCATCACAAGCCCAGTAGTCAGCACTTCGGTGTTGACATGAATATTAATTATGTGGTCATTTTTATAAATTCCCTGTTTTCGAAAAACTAAGGATTTATTATCCCAGGCATAAATTACGCATCTGGTGCAAGAAAATTGGTACCATTAATTTTATCTGCTGTTGGACTATTAGTACCGATGGTATCACCAGCCCAGTAGCCAGTACTTCGGTAATGGCATGAAAATACGGATTTTTTGGGTTATTAAAATTTGCTGTTACAAAATGATAGAAATTATTATATATTAAGGAATGTATCTCCCTCATGCAAAGCTCTGATTCCTTTCACGGATTTGGCTATACTTTTTGGACCTTTCGGATTATAGCTCTTCATCTTTTATATAAGCTTTGAATTTCAAATATGTTGGCCACGAGCATCACTGAAGAGACATGTATTGTCGAAATACGCATCTGGTGCAAGAAAATTGGTACCGTTAATTTTATTACCTTAGACGTTTTTGGAAAAAAAAATTGGAATTTTGGATCCTCATGCTCTTCAACTTTGTACTTGTTTGGCTTTATAACTATTTTGATATGAGCATCACTGATGAGTCTCATGTAGACGAAACACGCGTCTGGCGTACTTAATTATAGTCCTGGTACCTTTGATAATTATTATGGTTTCACGTTTGTTGATTTGCTAGAACGTGTAGACGGTTAAAAGCCTTCCTAGAGATTATAGATTTGCTTAAATAGTCTTTATCAATCAAAAATGTAGCGCATAACAAACACCCATTCGAATAGCAATCATATGTTGAAAGACTGGTCCTTTAACATTTAACAAATAGTATCTTTATTAAAATGTATATTAAGCAAAGGCTGTATGTAGATTCGCCTCAGTGTCTATTTCTTCTTTTCCTTAAATCAGTGTAACCTTACTGGATGCATATTAATAATTTGGAATGTTATATCTGTACCCCCAACAGTTAACCAGCAGATTTTACTGAGGTATTTGCAGTTTTTACTCATTTTCCAGTTAAGTATAACTAATCAAATACCTTTTATTTAATTATTTAGAAGTGTATATACTAGAAATAAGTTTATTGTATTGTGTTACAGGTATAGTCGATGGTCGGGGTATACAGAAACAGGAAATGGAACAATTACTTATGTCTACCTCAGTCATGATCGAGCCATCAGATTTTCCAATTGCAGTACAATACTAATATTCATAAAACATATGTTCGGGGTGCAGAATTTCAATTTGCCTAATGAAATGTCAAAGTTGACGACGATGTTCATTGTGACACATGTTTGGAAACAAAATAAAAAATAAAAAACATGCTTGTCCTGTTATCTAGAAAAAGAATATGCGGGTTATCAATGTGCAAATTATTGTGGATATGCAGGTGCCTCTTAGTATTCACGTGTGGATGAAAAATCTCAATACTTTGAGGGGAGGCGACAAAACTGAGACGGGGTTTGTTTTCCTAGTAATTACCGTTTATTGCTTACTGCCTTGTCCAGCGTATAAAAATTCAAGTATTTCAAATGCGTTTGGTTTTTTTTTAAATAAATTACGTATGCAAATAAAATAATAGTAAACATACGTGCGTTAATTGTGTTATGTTATATTTCTAGTTCTCTTACTGGTAAATTGTGAGCGTATCGTTGAAAATGATTATATATTATCTAAATGAGGGGCGAAAGTAACAAGAGGGACAGTCAAACTCATAAACTCGTGTACAATACTCTCAACTAAATAAAATGCTTTGTTGAAAACACATTAGAACAATAGTTTAAGTTAAGGACACAATGGATAAGCGTTTGTTTAATATGAAACAATTCGACCTCCGTCCTCATGGTTCCATTATCACAAATCAACGCATATTCATTGTATCTATACTAAAAACGTTTCTTTGTTAAACAGAACATCTGCATAATCTCCGAAAAAAATCCAATACGTAAATTATGGTCTCAATCGTTATCAGCTTTAAGTCTTATACTTCAGCTGATAAAGCCTTAAAATACACGCACTTGTATTAAGATTGTTTCGATTATGATGAGTAACATATTAATTTCCGTGTGTTTCCTTCTAACGTACCTCGCTTGCTTTATTTCGGCAAGTGACTTGGGTTCTAAGAAACAGGAACGTTTATTAATGAACAATCAGGACGCAATAAGCGCTCAACTTCTTACACTAGAAAGAAAACTACAAGAAGTCAATGCGAAGATGTCATCGATAGAGGCAGAAAATTCACAGCTGAAAATGAATTTGGTAGCAAGCAAAAAGCAAATAGATATGAAGATATGAACATAAACAACATACATAATCAATTGTCATATAAAGGTATCTTTTTAATTTTTATAAAAATAGAATGGGAAAAGAAAACGTTAAATCACAAAAATACTGAACTCCGAGAAAAAATCAAATCGAATTTGTCGACATCATCAAGCGGTTGTTGATCGTTATGGAGTAAAAAAAAAGTCAATGAAGAAGACGGATATCCAAATGTCGTAACCACAATCCCGTCCTGTTTTCCTCGAATGTGATCTACTAAATCAATCTTATCACTGGATTTGTACTTAGATATGCAACACGACGGATGCCACATGTGGAGCAAGATTTACTTACCAATTCGGAGCACCTGAGATCACTCCCGATTTTTGGTGGGGGTTTGTGCTGCTATGTATACAGTTTTTTGTGTTTTATTGACTTTTTTCGTCGTTTTTCGGAATTTTTTTGTCATGGCATTTTAAATTTGATTGGATATACTTTTGGGTGACATAGTAACATGGGCGCAGCCATAGTGAAAGGATCAATAGAGATACAAGTAGCTGGCTATCTTAGACTGGTTGTTGTATCATTCATATATATGTTCTCCTTGACAGTTTCATTGCGGGCACAAATTTGTCCTCAAAGGTATTTTAACAAAGGCCTGAGAATTTTTTTATTTTTTATTATTTTTCAAATCATTAGAGAGTGCTCTGCAAAACCGTTAGGTATGGTAACAAAAAAAAAATAAAAAATCATCTAGTATTAAAAACAAACCCTATTTATTGAAGTGCGATTAAATTACTAATAGATATTAAACAATAGCAGTTGTCCGTGATTGTTTTAAACGACATTTAATGAGCAAATGTCAAAAAGCATTTCTGGCAATGGGAAAACATTAAGAACTAAAATAACGTACTTCCAATTCGTTTGTCTCTCTTATGGATGGAGCAATATTCATTTTTATAGAAATACTTCTAAAATCCGTAATTCTTTTTGTAATACTCGGTTTTTGTGTTTAAATTCTAATTTGAAATATTTTTATTTCTACAGGAAGTACTATTTTTACACGGTGGGGAAGAACCGAATGTCCAAATAATAATGGAACTCAACTTGTATATACAGGTAAACATTAAAAAATAAAATTACGAATGGTGAAAAAATTTCTGACAAGATTATAAATAAAGGCAACAGTTGTATACTGCTGTTCAAAAGTCATAAAACACTCTTTTTTTTTTAAATCCGGATAGCAAACTTAAACCCAGTGAAACACATCAACTATAATATGAAAACAACGGAACAACAAAAACACTGAAGTTCAAAAAATCCAAACGCAAATGCAACATACATAGAAACGATCTATGAGATAAAACAACAATATTCATGACTTGGCACAGGACATAGATAAAAGTGTCACCACAAGAACAAATGGACCCCAAAAAAAATCGCGTGATTGTTCTTTTTTTATTATTTCTTTTCAGCATACCTTCAATTACATATCTTGATGATCCGTAGGCGCTGTACATTTGATTATTTCCTAAGAAAAGTTGAAATTAAGGTAGATGGATTGTCTAAATAAAAGGGGGAAAGACACCCGAGGGACAGTCAAACTCATAATTGAAATTAAACCGACAACGCCATGACTAAAAATGAAAAAGACAAACAGACACACAATATTACACATTACATAACATAGAAAACTGAACTTTTTTTAATAATCTGTCAAAACGTAGAACGTAAATATTTTAAAAATAATAATAAAAATAATGGGTCAAGGGGCTTATTTTAACGCTACATGTTGTGCAAAATTGACATTTCCGCCATACAACGAAAACTACACCATAAAATATGAAAAGATAGCTCTGACAGTATGCTTTTAGATAAGAAAAAGAAAAAATGGGGTCACGGACCTGTTTTCCTGCTACATAATAAAATACAATTAGGTAAATTCCTAACACATTCTATTGTAAAAGTAACTTTATCTGAATTATCTGCCCTTACATTGGAGTTGCCTCCGCTTATGTGTCAAAGTTGGAAAAATTGAATTAAACAAAAGTTTTCTGGTTTTTGATAAATACAACCATGTCGTTTTCTATATTGAAATGAAAATTCTTACAAAAGAATTACCTAATACTCTCAAAATTTGCACATTGGATTCAAGATATAAACCGATTGTTTTCTGGTATTTCAAAATACAAGATTGAGAAAAACACGCTTTCTACCTTAAGTTGTCATTTGTTATCTGGTAATTTAACAAACTATGAAGTAGCAAAAATTTTAAATCATCCAGGATCTAGCATACAAATATAGTATGGTTCAAATTTCTTGCATTTAGTGCAAACAGCAAAAACTGCAGAAGAGCCTCATTTTTTTGTCTTCAATATTTAATCTAATAGATAATAGCGTTTGAAGTAGTCGGTGTTGTTGGTTGTTGTGGTGTGTTGTGTAATCGAAGATATTCTATAGATTCACATGTGAATAAGCTGATTTTTACATTTGTTTATATTTTGGAATTCCTCACTGTTATAAAATGACATGCCAAATTAATTCTTTGTAATGCTTAATATATTTTGTTATGCTTCTTTGTTTTAAAGCGTCACTGCATCTGTTTTTATTTATTAAATTTTATTTTCTACTTCATCAAAAAAGGGCTCTCCTCAATTTTATATTATAATATCTATATATATATATATATATATATATATATATATATATATATATATATATATATAT
This sequence comes from Mytilus galloprovincialis, assembly GCF_965363235.1. Classification (NCBI taxonomy): domain Eukaryota; kingdom Metazoa; phylum Mollusca; class Bivalvia; order Mytilida; family Mytilidae; genus Mytilus; species Mytilus galloprovincialis. The sequence goes on along the minus strand of NC_134846.1, from coordinate 76,787,075 downwards.
ATTGTCAGAACAGCAAAGAAAGGTGCAATAAAGATATTATTTTAGGGGGAAAAATTATCAAATCCATCTATGAAGAGGAAAAATGAGGCAAGAGCCTCTTTTCCAGTGGTCTTATTTTCTGTTGAAACCGTTATTATAGCATTTTCTAACAAAGGATAATTTTCTTTCCAAGGATATTCATTTTGAGACAAACAAAATAGCTTTTACGTCTTTCAATACTCACTTAACTTGACCCTTCAAAACAGATAATATTTCTGGTTTTACAATTCTTTGCTTTTGAGATGTATTCCACTGAATTATTCTTGTATTTGCCTTGTACGGGCGTAAATAATTATTGATACAATTATATTTTGTTTACACCGTTTAGTTATAATCTTACAGTTCAATTTGAAATAACTCCATCGTATAGGTATCGTTATCGTTATCGTATTCCAATTCAACGTTATTTCTGATTCAGGTATCGCAGGTGGAGGAAGCTATGGTAAAACCGGAAGTGGTACTAACTACTTATGCCTGCCACATGATCCCGATCAAAGTCTCGCAGATTTTCCTCATGAGCTCGAAAGAAGTGGTTTTGTTGCATACGTTTGGGGAGCCGAATATCAGTACTCCTTCAGTATGGTCAAGGTGGATGACGACGTTCCATGTGCAGTGTGTCGCGATACAACGACAGAAACCTCTTTGATGATTCTTGCGAAAACGTCATGTCCGTCTCAATGGAAAAAACAATACAACGGATTTCTGTGTGCCAATATGTACTCTCATGCTGGGGCTTCTGAATACGCATGTGTTGACTATGATGCACAATATATTGAAGGAAAACGAGACAATCAAGATGGAAAATTGTTCTATCCAGTTGTTTCAAAATGTGGCTCATTGCCCTGTCCACCTTATGACAACGTTAAATATATGGTTTGTGTTGTTTGTTCAAAATGAATAAAGGTTTTCCTTCCTTGAATTCGTTTAAAAGAAAGAAAAGTATACCTAGAAAATCTTTAAAAACATATGCCTGGAACAAAACTCAGAAACATATGCATAGATTGATTGGTTGATTGATGGTTAACGCCAAATTTAACTCTATAATGCTTTGATGTGGTGGTTAGATTTAATTGATGGAGGAGACCGGAGTACTCTGGAGATCGCTAACCATTTTTGATTTTGTGAGGTAGACGAAATTGCTCTTAAAATAATGGTATTGACCTTTGATGTCCAAAAGAGGCAGATCGAAAATATTTTAATTATTCCAATTAAACGGAAAATGTTATTTATTTTTTAAGATAACCATCAATTTTACCTCATATATGTTAAGTTCTTTTTTTTTCCAATAACGAATAAAAATGGGTCAAACATTATTTTTGCTATAGTTTTAAAGCATGTCGTTCTGTATTGTTATAGTTTTCGGATCTTTCATTAACATGTTTAAGGCAATGGAAGTTTGGGCTGCATAAGTCTATATATTTATTGGCTTTGTACAGAAAATTCGTCCTTCTGATTAGTGCAGTGGTATTTATATACAGTGGGTTCAAATGAGGCGTAGTATAGCAATGAAAATGAAAAAGAGACAAAAAAACAGTGATTTCCTTGCACAAAACATGCGTTTCTAAAATAAACATCCTCCGGTTCATTTTGTTAATACAAGTCCTTTGGGTACTGATGGTCAACCAGCTTTTATAGTTGATGTGTTTCCTTTGGTTTTAGTTTGTAACCCGCTTTGTATTCTCTCAGTCGATTTCCGACTTTTGAAAAAGGTATACTACTGTTGTCTTTACTTGTAGCTACAACACTTCTTGAGTTGCAGCATATAGAACATTTGGGTATACGATAGAATTCTTGTTTTTATTTTCAAAAGAAATTGGTTTTTTTTTAGAAAAATATATAAAAAAAAATTAAAATAAGCATTGTGCCTGATATTCATATGATGAAGACATCATCTTTCAATCAGTTTAATTGAAGTCTGGAGCTGACATGTCAGTTTACTGTTAGTAGTCTGTTGTTATTTATGTATTGTTATTTTGTTTATTTTCTTTTGTTTCATCTTCTCACATCAGACATGGACTTCTCTTGAACTGAATTTTAATGTGCGTATTGTTATGCGTTTACTTTTCTTCATTGGCTAGAGATTAGTTTATATATGTCATATATGAATTTGTAACTTTTACCTGTTTTGAAAATTGTATATTTCATAACAATTTTTTATTTCATTATTCATGTATGTGTGTCTGTTTGATATTTTGTAATTGTTTGTTATATTTCATTGTATTTCATGAGGGCCTCGGTGAAGATTAGCTTTATATCTAACTGTGTAACCCTCTTTAAATAAAGAATTATTATTATTATTATTATTATTATTATCATTATTATTATTATTAGTTTCTTGTGTATAATTTGGAGTTTAGTATGTCGCTCATTATCACTGAACTATTAGATACATTTGTTTTGGGGCGAGCTGAAGGGGTGCGGGAATTTCTCGCTGCATTGTGGACCTATTGGTGACCTTCTGCTGTTGCCTGTTCTATGGTCGGGTTGTTGTCTCTTTGACATATTCCCCATTTCATTGTTTATTCTGAATTTTTTTCATTATTTCTATGTAAATCGGTCGTGGTTCTCGTATCTTCGGGGCTGTTGCCCTTCATATTTGATAGTCCTATATCTAATACACCATTGCTGTCTTATCAATTACAACCTTCAAATGTTTCAAAATAGTTCATTGTCAATACCGGATGATTATCAGTTAAACAATTCAGTATAGGTTAGATGCATGTGTAAAATCCTTTCTGTTTCTGACGTCATTTGTCTGGTTCTGTTCGCCCGAGAAATATGACAATGAACGAAAAAGGTTATTATTAAATGATCCGGATGCAATAAATGCACATTTTTTGGCATTGGAAAAGAAACTGCAGGGCGTAAATGTAAGGATGGAGTCTATAGAAAATGAAAATTCGAAGTTACGGTCAGAATTGGCAATAAGCAGACTACAAACAGGAAAATATTACCGTGTGTATTATTGTTTGAGCTAATTACTGCTTCTAGAAAGGAAGATCATAACATATCCTACGCTGCGTTTTCAAGAAATCTTATTTTTTAAACACTGAGGATACACATTTCTGTTTTGATTTCAATAATTATCATAGATGGTTTTTTACCACAATATAACTTAGCAATGCTTCGAAGCGAATATAACAGAAGGACAAATATACCAGAGGAACAGTCAAACTCATAGATTGAAAATAAACTAACAACGCCATAGCTGAAAATAAAAAGACAAACAGACAAATGATAGTACAGAAGACACAACATAGAAAACTAAAGACTAACCAACACGAACCCCATCAAAATATGGGGGTGATCTCAGTTGCTCCAGAAGGGTAAGCAGTTCCTGCTCCACATTGATGAAACAATTTAAGATATTTTAATGTGTTTAGTTTTTCGAAAGGTTTGACCGAACATGCGTTCTGAATGCAATACAAATATGCAGATGATTGTATTTGCAAAGGCTCATAATTGATGTGATTGTGTTGTCAGGTACGTTTATCGCCACAAATGTATACTATACAAATGTATCATGAGAACCATGTCCATCAACTTTTTACTTCTATTTACTTTATTTGTCATTTAATAACCATATGATAAAAATTAAATTATTTCAATACACAAAAAAGGCGCAAGCTGTGGTCGGCCCTGCAAGGGCTGTATAGCCAGTCAATGTCGTTAAAAAATTTCATTTATTCTCCATCTACTTGCAAATGCGAAAACTAACAAAGTATTGTTAAAACATTTCCTTCTTTGAGATACCCCTTTTTCTAAACATACCATTATGGTAATATGCTTAACACGGCTATGACCAGGATTGAAAAAATGTGTTGATCTAAAAATGATACTAGAAGCATCTTCTTAAATCTTTAAATTGTTTGAAGTATAGAAAATGTAATTAAAAAAAAATACCCCAAAAATCATCTTTCTGTGGGATTAAAAACAGGCAGGAACTTCAAGCGAAATAATGACAACATTCTAATTTGTAATTACAAAAATAATAAGACCAAATATCAAACACCAAAAACGTAACAAAACGTGAAAAAGTGACCAAACATGTGAATTATTACAGAAACATACAAATATGTTTGTCGAATAATAACATTTATAATAGTATAGTGGTCAAATCACGAAAAATACAATAAATTTAGCATGACAGTTAATTTTGATAAAAGTACTTGATTTCATTTAAGAAAACCAAATAACAATGGAACCTTTTGATAAGACATAAATACTTTTAAACTTTTTATTAAGATTTGTTGTGGTCATTTCTTCCAACAGGTGGTGCTTTTTATATTAGATGGGGAAGAAAAGACTGTCCAGTTGTGAATGGAACCAATTTAGTATATTCTGGTAATATATAATATTTAAGTATTGTAATTTATTGTGAATGTAATTACGTTACATATTTACTGGATATAATTTCATTCATATACTTAAACAGAACTGTATTACCAAAGAAGCAAATCAAATGAATTTTATTATCATGACTTGAAATTAAATAAATGGCTTTTACAGAAATCACTGTTGTTTTGATTTCATGTTATTTTATTGGATAGAAAATGTAAAAGTTATCAAAAGTACCAGGATTATAATTTAGTACGCCAGACGCGCGTTTCGACTACATAAGAATCATCAGTGACGCTCAAATCACAATATTTCTAAAGCCAAACAAGTAAAAAGTTGAAGAGCATTGAGGATTCAAAATTCCAAAAGTGCCAAATACGGATAAATCTATGCCTGGGATAAGAAAATCCTTAGTGTTTCGAAAAATTCAAAGTTTTGTTAACAGGAAATTTAGAAAAATGACCACATTATTGATATTCATGTCAACACCGGAGTGTTGACTACTGGGCTGGTGATACCCTCGGGGACGAAACGTCCACCCATAGTAGCATCGACCCAGTGGTGTAAAAGTTATCAAAGGTACCAGAATTATAATTTAGTACGCCAGACGCGCGTAAACCGTTTCAATAGTTATCAAAGGTACAAGGATTATAATTTAAAATCAAGCTCATCTAGAGATGAGATTTCGTTCGCTGAAATAATCTTTACTCGTACCACATCTTTTTATTCTGTCTTTTAAACAATCAAACATGTTCAGTGCAAATACAAATATCTTCTGTTGATAGACTGGTCCGTTAAAATTTAACAAATTGTCTTTAATAATCAAAATGTACTTCAATCAAACAACGCTATATGTATTTTTGCCTTAGTGTCTTTCTTCTCTTTTTTTTAATCAGAGTAAACTCAATGTACGCAAATAAATGATTGGAAAGTTAAGTATACACTCAACCGTTGACCAATCATAATGTGCTGGGTTTTTTTTACAGATTTTCATATAATCTTTCTTAAAAGTGTGCTTTTTTCAAATATCATTTATTTGTGTATTTATGAAGAGTATATAATATTAAGAAGTTATTGTATTTTATTACAGGTATAGCAGGTGGTGGGGCTTGGAAAGAAACAGGAGGTGGAACAAATTACTTATGTCTACCCCATGATCCAGATTTTGCTCCGTCAGATTTTCCAAATGCATTACAAATTCATGGTTATAAAGCACACGTTTGGGGTGCAGAATATCAATTTGCCTATGGAAATGTCAAAGTGGATGACGACGTTCCTTGTGCGGCTTGTTTGGATACAAATGCAGTCACCTCCGTGATGATTCCCGGAAAGAATTCGTGTCCTGCTACCTGGACAAAACAATATGGAGGTTTTCTTTGTGCAAATCATTATGGACATGCAGGTGCTTCCGAGTATTCATGTGTGGATGAAAATCCTCAATATTTTGAAGGAAGTCGGCAAAATTTAGACGGAAAATTGTTTTTTCCAGTCATTACCGTCTGTGGCTCATTGCCGTGTCCCCCTTATGAAAATTCGAAATATCTAAAATGCGTTGTTTGTTCAAGATGATGTTTGATTAAAATAAGATCATAGAAGATCTTAGAAACTAATATATCTTAGTTACAAGTATTTTTTTTTAACAAATATTTATTGTTAAATGGCAGCAGTTCATAAATGTGAATATAAAAGTAAATATTTTCCAAAAAAATAGTTGATGTGTTTTCGTCGGTTTTTGGTTTGGTACCCGGATTTGTTTTCCCTCAATCGATTTATGACTTTTTAAAACCAGCGCATCTATAAAATTTCAATCCTGGTATCTATGATTAGTTTATTTAACACCACTAGGTCGATGCCACTGCTGGTGGAGTTTTAATTCCCCAAGGGTATCACCAGCCCAGTAGTCAGCACTTCTGTGTTGACTTGAGTTATTATTGATATGTTCATTACTATAAATAACCTGTTCAAAAATAAAGGCAACAGTAGTATACCGCTGTTCGAAACTCATAAATCGATTGAGAAAAAAACAAATCCGGGTTACAAACTAAAACTGAGGGAAACGCTCACCTGGTTTTGTGGTATGACAACCCATCCGCTTTTATGGCAATGTTAAATATAACATTAAAAAAATGACAACATTTAATTTACATGACAGGACTACAATACAAATAAATGGGAGAACATATAGAACAGAGAAAACACACGAATATTAGCTAACAAAGGGTACCAGGTTGAAAATTTAATACGTCAGACGTGCGTTTTGTCCAAACAAGACCAACCAGTGACGCTCAGATGAAAAGTTCGAAAGCCAAAACAAGTAAAAAGTTGAAGAGCACTGAGGACCAAAAGTTCAAAAAAGTTGTGTCCAATATGGCTAGGGTTTTCTGCCTGGGATAAGAACATCCTTATTATTAAGAATAATTCATACTTTTGCTAACAGTAAATTTTATGAAATGACTATATAATAGATATACATGATAAACCCGAAGTGTTGACTAACTACAGAATAAAAACGGATACATTACATAAAACAACCTAATCCAGCACATCAAAATGCAAAGCCGAGTTAGCCAAAGCCTCAACGCAAAACTGACTTTGATTTTTGTTAAATACTATCGCTTTTCTACATCAGGAATAGATTACCTTAGCTGTATTTGGCAAAACGTTTAGAAATTTTTGGGCCTCAATGCACTTCAACTTCGTCTTTTTTTCTTTTTTTCTTTATTGCCTTTTTAATATTCTTTATTCGATCGTCACTGATGAGTCTTTTGTAGACAAAACGCGCGTCTGTTGCAAATATGAAATTTCAATCCTGGTATCTTTGATGAGTTTATTATTAACCTGTATTTATTCTTTCTGAAAAAAATCCGATCCAAATTGATGTATTTATGTAGAATTTAGATTTTTTTAAAGTTGGAAGTTTTGCTTTTTGCATCATAAATACTTTCACAAACATACGTAGAACTAAATAAAACAAAAATATTGATATCTATATTATGATCATAACTCAATATCCAAAGCTGACGTCGACTCGTGAGAGGTTTATTTCAGGGAAAGAAAAATACTGATAAAAAAACCTTCAAAGTCTACAACGATTGTTCTTTAATTGGGTTATTATATATACAGTAATCTTGGCTTCTATTGAACAAGTGACTAATATTTCTGAGACGTGTTCAAACAGATAGCATCGAATTTCTACTCTATAAATACACTTGGGGATTTTTTCATTAGAATTCACGCAACTTTCTCACCAAAAACAACCGTTTATCTACATTCATTAATTCTGCTGTCAGGATAAATAAAAGAAAGTGGTTATTTACATACTGTGGACTGTCATTTAAAAATCTATTTCACGAAAAATAAGATATCGAGGATGCTTTCTGTCTCAAACACGTCGCCTTTGCACGCAAAATATCCATTATTGACGGACATTTGACCACATGAAATGGTCAAATAAAACCAACTGTCTCGTGTGACCAATTACAAAGGGAAACTTTGTATGTTCCATTCGATGCTCTAATTTCAAAGCGGCTGTTATTGTATTCTTCTTTTCCGCAGATTCAATCACATTTCAATTACAAACTGAGAAATACGTAATGTGATAGCTTTATTCCCATGAAGGCATTCAAACTACTAATAACAGAGCATGTTGATTTGTTGAATAATGTTCGTTTATCAACCCAGGCTATGTCTTTTATTGTATATTGCATTTGCTTTCGGAAACTGAAAATCAGGCTAGATTTATGTAAATGTATAATAGAAATTGTAAGTAAATCTTAACAAATACGAAACACTGTCATTGGTAACAAAGCTGTAATTGTTACAAGGAGTCAGTAGATTTTGATATATTTATGAGTAATATGTATAAGACTGACCGATTTAAAATATTGGGAAAAACGGGCATAAAAACAATATATAGCACATAAAGTACTGAGGAAAGTAGATAGTCCAGAATTTCTCATTATACTGTAATAGACAAAAACAAAAACAGTAAGGTTTAAATCAAAACTAAAATTTTAGCCGCACTAAGTCTTGAAACTGCAACTGATTAAAACTTAAGTTTTCACAGTGTCATTTGTCAGCGACTTAATAGTAATTGGAAGCGTGGTATTCGTACTATATTATTGTAATAGAAAGAAATATAAATTAAGGCAACAGTAGTATAATGGTGTGTAAAAATCGATCGAGAGAACACAAATTCGGATCACAAACTAAAACCGAGGGAAACACATCAACTATAAGAGGAAAACAAAGGAACAAGAGGAACACTGAAGTGCAACAAAAGCGAACGCCAACACACATACAAACAAACTTGTAGATATCTACTGCCATATTCCTGACTTGGTATAGGACATATTGAGAAAAATTGAAGGTTGAACCCTGTTTAATGGCTAGCCAAACGTCCCGCTTTATGTATGACCATGTTAAAAGATATCACTAAAACACTACGTGACAAAAATACACCACAAACACACGCAAGAACATTTATAACAGAGAAACGAATAACAAATAATATAATATTCGACCAAAAATGCAAACCACAGAACATCAACAAACATATTCCATCAACGACAAACACAGGATATCAGAAAAAAAAATAAAACTATTTGGACTACAAACAATAAGACCTAACAGATTAGCCAAACGAAACATAACAGAAACATAAAAAAAATAAATACATGAATGTTAAATATTCAAAACACCGAGACACGCCGTACAGCAATGCAAATTGATACTTAGTTTAACAGTCATATTCAGAAATAGGACAATGATGGTTTTGAAAGACAATTTTATAATTATTTGGACAACAAATAATGACTAAGACCTACACTACACATAGTTAACTCCATACCTAAAGGTTGAATTGATTAAGACCAAGTACAGTATTCAGACTAACAACTGACATTCATTATCAATATCAACATCCGTCTTTAGGTTACACTTAATATTCACATCAACATTTTTTACTGAATAATACTTTTTTCACTGTCAATCTAGTGCACCTTAGAAACTAAAATGTTGATATGAATCATTCTCCTAAACTCGTGTTTTGATATGTAATATAATATTATGCATTATATAGGTTGTCATAAGGTACCATTTGATTGTGGTTAGAGGTCACTTGACAACATCTATATGTTCACAGTTAACCAGTTAATCAGTATAATTATAATGTCTCGTTTCAGACTCCAAAGATTAAATTCTTTATTTTATATCATCATGATAGAATTACAACGTCCTTAGATGGTAATCATTTGTTTAGTTTAAGCTATCACAACTGTTAATGTACTTTTAGAAATATTACAAAGACTAATTTAGATTCTGAGATGGTTTATTGGTCATTTCACAATCAGTATTATCATTATTTTGTAAAATTTTATGTTTAATTTTTCAAACGGTTACAATTGTTTGTTGCAGATACATTTGTGAATAATAATTGCTCTGCGCCATGCCAGTTACTAATTTGTATCTAATCAGTATATAGTAATGGCTCATGACATTATATTCACAAGTGTTTTTTTCTCGTTATGTTTTAGTATTAGATACTAAATAAAAACGACTTTGCAACATTATCTCTAAGGAAAGCAAGCTAAATTAGATAATCAACAAATTATTGGTATTTACGCTGGTTATGACCACAGGGATTTTCACCTCCGTCTTTTGCTGTTGTTGATGTAATACCTTGTAGAGTATTATAATACCGAGCTATTTTAAAAGACTATTCAATCAACTCATGGTATAGAACATTCTTATTCAATACAGATTAATGTTGTCGACTCAAACATAGTCTATATGCAAGAAATAACTGAATATGAAAAAAAGAAGATTTTGTGTAAATGTCAATCAGACAGCAACCCATCAATTAAAAAAACACACATTATTTAATCCAGTAGTTTTGATATGTTACCAGAAAAAAAATCAAAAAAGCTAAACTCTTTTTTTTTTTAGTTTCATATAATGATGGTGTACATATACGTTAATTCGTTCGTTACATTATACTGCGGTGGAGAAAACAGAACTTCGACATTTCAATGAATCATGCATTATTTGAGTTGGCAAAAATAATGCTTAAAAACTGAAGTGGTGTCATTAAAATTTACAGAATAGGGTATCCAAGGTTAATATTTGTGCATTTTTTTGTTGTATTTATTTTAAGGAAACAGACGATGAAATGAATGCTTTTCATTCTTTTATACCGAGGGATAAAAACAGAAATAGGAGTTATGTAGATGAGAAAGCTCTGGTGTTCTGTAGTATTATGTAGATGAGAAAGCTCTGGTGTTCTGTAGTATTATGTAGATGAGAAAGCTCTGGTGTTCTGTAGTATTATGTAGATGAGAAAGCTCTGGTGTTCTGTAGTATTATGTAGATGAGAAAGCTCTGGTGTTCTGTAGTATTATGTAGATGAGAAAGCTCTGGTGTTCTATAGTATTATGTAGATGAGAAAGCTCTGGTATTCTGTAGTATTATGCATGATATCAAGCTTGAGAATTTCAAATGAATACAAGTTGAGTGAACTTCTTATTATTCTCATATTAATGCAAGTAAGATGGCGGCTAAATTGTTATAAGTATTCTAAACTCGTAACCATTATCTTCCTAAAGACACACCAGGGAAATGGTCAATTCTCATTTTATTTCACAACGGACACACATTTGAATATCAGACGTGGCATTGCTGACTATTCGATGATCTTTAATGTGGATAGAAAACCAAATTATTGTATTGTCTCCATTACTTACCACAACAGCAGCCATGATATAGGCTATCAAATGTAACGTAAATTAGCCATTACCACAAGAAAACTGTTAAAGCCCTAGATAGTGATTTGATTAAAGTAGTAAAAGCTGACCAATATAAGACGTCTACTGCAGTACTGGACTCATTATGGTCTATAAACTATTGTAATACCTTTTATAATCAAATGTCCTTCGTTAGCCATTTTGTATATAACTCTTGATGCGAAAATAGATAAAGCAGATATGAAACCTAAAACCAACAAAACTTCTGTCTCGTCATTCGATGATTTACACAAGTTATGTATATTTTGTTGATTTTTCTTTTAATGTGTGAATATTGTTGAAAAATATTCCAAAATATTTATTTTCTCAGTTTTCATTATTAGTCGGCTGTCTAAGTTATCAACTGCTAAAACTAAACTAATTTGATGTAATTCTCTTGTGATATACGGTTGTGCTGTCTAATTCTTCTGTGGTTTAAGGTCGTGTTGTCTAATTATATTATGGTTAAATAATCTTTTACCATAAGGTGTGTTCAGCTCTGAAGACCATTTCAAATTTTATTTACAAATAGTCACGGTAGAATTCGATTATATCTTATGACTTATTTTGGTTTCTCATGCAATAGATATTACTGTAAAAGTAATAATTCAGGTTTGTCAATTAAGAAAAACAAATAGGTTATTAGGATTATATTCTAACTACTTTTTCGCATCTTTGTGGTTTAATTTCATTCTATGCTGCTTTGTCATGTATATATTTTTTTCCTTCCTGATTTGTAACGGTCTGACATTCCTTAGTAACATGATACCTGATTTAATCATTATCTTTAGATTTGTGATTATTTGGGGCTTTTTTTTTTTTTTTTTGCTTATTATATCGTTATTAATTCTAGTTAACGGAACATGACCTGGATATTAATAACGCCATCTAACATTTAAAATAGCTGCTTCTTAACTCTACTTTCCGCTATATAGATGATGTTCTTTCACTAAATAATTCAAAATTTGGTGACTATGTGGAACACAACTATCCCATCGAGCTAGAGATATAGGATTCTACAGATACAGTTAAGTCGGCCTCATATCTGTACTTACATCTAGAAATTGACAATGAGGGTCGGTTGAAAACAAAACTTTACGACAAAAGAGATGATTTCCGCTTTCCAATTGTGAACTTTCCATTTCTAAGTAGCAACATTCCAGGAGCACCTGCATACGGGGTATATATCTCCCAATTGATACGATATTCCCATGCTTGCATTTCCTATCATGATTTTCTTGATAGAGGGTTGTTGCTCACAAGGAAGCTATTAAACCAAGAGTTCTAAATGGTGAAGTTAAAATCATCCCTTCGTAAATTCTACTGACGCCATCACGAGTTGGTTGACCGTTACGAATAACCGTTTCACAAATGATATCGGATATGTTCCTTACGTCGTAACTACAATCCCCTTCCCTTTCATGAATGTGACCTACCGAATCGGACTATTTCCCGGATTTGTTATCACTTAAGCAACACGACGGGTGCCACATGTGGAGCAGGATCGGCTTACCCTTCCGGAGCACCTGAGATCACCCCAAGTTTTTTGGTGGGGTTCGTGTTGTTTATTCTTTAGTTTTCTATGTTGTGTGATGTGTGCTGTTGTTTGTTTGTCTTTTTCATTTTTAGCCATGGCGTTGTCAGTTTGTTTTAGATTTATGAGTTTGACTGTCCCTTTGGTATCTTTCGTCCCTCTTTTATTTACATTGTAAACAGTTTTCTTCTTGTTATCATTATTGCTGTTGATCTCAAATTATCTTTTTATTTATTTTGTCACAGTAATACGTATTGATATATATTTTTCAAAGGGCAAGTTTGGCCCTTCTGTGATAACACTGATCAATATTTAAGCCGATATCTGTCCTGTTTGGATATCTGGAAATTTCAAATATCTTCCAAGTACCCAAAGGTCATTATTGTATGTCTCTGGTCGTTTAGTAAGATGTAAATTATATATGTAATAAGGTTGTCAGGCAGGAGTGACCGGTGCAAATACAATTTGGATCAATACAGTTTTCATCCACGTCATGTATAGTGGCTCCACACTTTTTTCACCTTTGGTGACCAAATGTCATGCAGATTCATTTAAACTGTTGCTATCAAACAAAAAAATGTATATACTAAATATCCAAACAAGAAACATTTTACAATCAATTAAATAGTTTCTATTACATAAATCTAATGAAGGAAGGTTGTCTTTTCATTTTAGATTCTAACTATCTGCTACAGTTATCGATAATGCCAATGTTAGTGTCCCCTGGTACATCCGATTAAGTTATCGATGTGAAAATAAAAATATTGTATGATTGTAAATGAGACAACTATCAACCCGAGACCAAATGACGTAGAAAGATAAAACGGAGAAGACATATGTAAAACGAAATTATTGAAAATGAGATGGAGTTTAATTTTAAGTACAAACCCTTTGACTTTAAATGTCACATCACTCTTAGATTAGAAAGTTTCACGGTCACTCTAAAGCAAGGTTTTGTTTGCAACTGGTTTTTTTTATTCAGATATATTGTTTTCATTAATACTTATGTGTTAACTTTTTTACCAGATATCGGTTACAAAATATTTATGTAGCCACATAGCTTCGTTTAAATTAAATAAAACTTTAAAATACAATTTCTTTTAACATTAGTCTTTCATCGTAATAAAGAATACTGAATCACATTAAAACCATCATGGAAAGAAATCAAATCTCTATGGAAATAAATCCAGCTCATCTTTTACTGGTTTAATTTGATTGCAAAATACTTGATTGAGTGAACTTGGCCCTCATCAGCACTTTTGAGACTCACTCTAATTTAGATAAAACGTTTAAGTGAGAAACATTGCATAGAAACATATCTCTGTATGAATCGAACTTTCCGGGTTTGATTTCGATGATTTGAACGAAGTGTTTTTGATTGGACAGTTCTCCTCAAATTGGTTACAGATAATGTCTCTACTCTTGTATTTTGAAATTAGTAGCCAGTTTAATAGGTGTAAAACTTTAACTTGTATTTGTATTCTATATAGAGAAGAAAAGACTTCATCGAGTTATGCAAATTTGTTTCTCAAACAAGAGTCGCATGCATAAAAATTCCCAAGTAATAACCTTAATTCGTTAATAGAGTATGATTCACTTATTACTACTTAACCTTCATCGAACATTAATACATGCATAATCATTGAACAAGTTTACTAACAAAGAAACAGTAAGTAGGAAACATGTCAACGTACCCGGAAACTGTGTCTTGGTTTCGATTTCTTAATGACACAAACAGCAAATGCCAATTAAAATCTTTTCGGCTCGACTCGGTCGGGGATCGCCTATAGTTCTTTTAAAGTTCAGTCATGATCTGATGTGTAATTGCAGACAACACATTCTATAACAATGATATTGCGTTCGCTTTTTAACACAGATTAGTAGCTGCACTCTTGAAGGTGTCAATTGTGTTGCACACTTCGATAATGCTAGGAGGCTGTTCTATAGTCGTGCGTTGTGTCTCAATAGAACGAGTGCTGGTACATGTTAGTCTGCGTTATTGTAGTAACACGTTTATAAAGCTGTGTTCTCTAAAAGGTTGCTGTCGGATGAAAACGACAAGTTGGTGGTACCACAACCTTGGTTGAAGATGCAGTATCGTATCTCAAAGTTCATGTGGTGTTGACCACTGCAGCTGTTGTAGTAGGCTTGTGGCATAGATCATAAAGCGGCGTTTAGAAAATATACCGGTATCACTTTTATAACAAATCTTTGAATTGAAATGCAAATTATTCACAATTCTTTTCTTTTAATCAGCAAAGAAAGAATATATCAGATTGCGTTATGTTTAGTCAGGAAGGCATTAGGGCGCTCAACAAAATAAAAAAATAATTCATGTGTAAACGGTTCTGGTCAAATATCACCTTCACTTCTATTTACGTTTCCTGCAACTGACTATGGTGCACGTCAAAAGGAAGCCATTAAATGAGATTTTAACATGTCTATGTTTTCTTATCTTAAAAATAAATCTCAAATAGTGGGAGAAAAAACATCCGTCGGGCGTTATATCAAAAATGCTCGTAAATATGTTAAATGCAAAAAGGCTATTTTTTTAACCTTCATCTCAGTGGCACGTCAAAAATGGCTACCTAGTCTGTTGTTCACTCCTTTACACATATATCATAAAGCACAATAAAACAATGTATTATATAGCATTTTAGTGAGTATAGTCTCTTTTGATTGTCTAATGTTGTTTCTTTCCATCTTGTCACTGGCATTTGCCAGTGTATCTTTTAATTGATGCTTCATCACTACTGTTGACCCCAATTGTTCTTAGCTGTCATATACGTGTTAATATCAAGTTATTGACTATGGTAACAGCCGTTTTAATCAGCTAACTAGAAGTCACTTTGAGAGGGGTTAATCAGAAACAGCTGTTGTCTAGAACACAACTGGTCCAATTTTTCGTTTGTTATAGGTAAAAAATGGGTATGCTGCTTAAAGCCATTCAAATGCAACCATTTCATATGATTTCAAAAACGTTTTTTTTTAAATGTAAAGTATAATTTAAGAAATTTTAAAGGCAAGAACAATCCATGTATCATCCTTGTCACCTTTAACTATCTAAATTTCGATAATGTGCATTTTAGTACTACACTATTACCAATGATGATCAATGATACAGATTTGCAAATACTGTAAATTGAGAAATAATTGCAATATTTTTATTCTTGCAAAAAATGTAAGTGTTATAATCGCAATAATTTGAACAAACATTTTGAAATTTTTTATATGAACTGCAAAACGCAATATTGCAAAAATTTAAATCTCATTTTTGGCCAAAATGACAAATCTGCAATAAAAAATGCCGCAATAATTTCTGAATTTACAGTATACAAATTATTTGCACTATTTATACCTTATTTCCCTCCACATTAGTAAATATGTATCTTGATGTGCCTTGTGGTTGTTTAAATGTTTGTTTTGTTTCAATATCATACTGTGAAATTAGATTTCTTTGTTCATTGCAATCTGTAATTTGTTGATATTACTCTACATAAACATCTTGTAAAGAATTCCATCTACCTGAAGATAGTGACTTATGAAACTTAAAGGGATGTGTAAACTTTTGCCTCATGTTGAGGGCTTCACTCTAACCTTTAGGTGATTGATTGTTGGTTGCATTAAGTCCAATGGCAATTATTTCTTTGACTTTCAGATGAAGAACAGCAATAAAAGTGTTGTTCCTTTGCATTGAGTTTCATAAAACATGTATGGGTAGCTGAGTTGATTAATTATGCTATGTCTCTTTTTTCTATTGCATATGTCAAGCAAAATAAATGGGGAATGTGTCCATGTGACAAAGATGTTTCCCCTACTTGCATCAAACAGTATAAAGGGACATAACTCAAGAAAGTGACAGTACCAAAATTCATAAATGATCTGAGTTTTGTGCTTATATGCATTGTGTAAAAGTTTCATAATATTTGGCAGAGGCAAACTTAATTAAGGTAACACGATACCGAATGACGTTACGCCACGAGTTATCGTTCCTGACGTTATCGAATAACGTTCACACATATAAGCCAATGCAGCGGGTTTTGTGTGACATTTTTAACGGTAACTTTCCCTAGATGCAGAGTGCCGAGAGTTGTGATGCAATACGGTTATTTGACATAGATTGTTTTATCGTTTTCCGGCAATCATTCTGCTCATTGTTAATCTTTAAAAAGTATTACTTTACTTTTTAAATATTCTGTTTCTTTGATATTTAAGCATCTGCACGCTTTATCTATATATTTTCTTATGCATAACAGACACAGTTTCATCACTTTATTTTTATTCTTGGTATAGATATATGAAGATGTTGTGTGAGTGCCAATGAGACAACTCTCCATCCAAATAACAATTTATAAAAGTAAACCTTGGTTTATTTTTGCAATAAGCACTTAGAATGAAATTCAAAACAGTGTGGCTGTGGCCATTGATTGACACATTAAATTCATCCATTGACTGGGACAATTTACATGAACGTTTGTCTGTAACGACCACTGTTCAACACGTACCTACGATAGACATTTAAACTGTGGGGTCACCAAAGATTTCTTAACGCCTTTAATTATAAAATAATTCGAAAAAATAATCAGGAATAACCTTTATGTTTCGATTTATATAATTGATATAAATCAAAACATCGTGTTATTTCTGATTAATTTTTCGAATTACTTTATTAAGGTGTTGAGAACCTTTGGTGACCCCGTAGTTTAAGTGTCTTTAAAAAGTACATAGTGAGCAGTGGTCGTTACATACAAACGTTCACCTAAATTGTCCCAGTCAATGGATGGATTTAATGTGTCAATCAATGGCCAGAGCCACACTGTTTTGAATTTCATTCTATTCATGATTCACGCCGTATCCCTTGTTCTCGTTCTGAACATGCATGAAATATTTCCCACTGGACGTTAACCAACCAATAATCAAAGCAATTAATCCTAAAATTTACACCCGTCACTTGTAACTTTAGTTGTTAAAATTTAAATCATTGCCTCTAATTTTTTCAAAAAATTCAACAAAGTTTAAACGCAGACCGCGAGGAAGACCAAAATTGAACAGTTATGCAAAACTTAATATCTCCGTTACCGCTTGCTCATTATGGAAGTGGGGTAACATGAGACTTTATTTGTAAAAGTACAAGTACAAATAAAAAAAAATTGTGTACATGTACATGTTATTTGTACACGTTGGCTGATAGAATGATAAATGGAGATATATGATATGCAATTTATAAGATAGCTGGGCATTAATCAAACGACATCAACACCTTGAAGACATCAAGAAAATCGTGACTATAATGCTAATTGGAATAGTATCTTTACACTTCTTATTTGTAGTTTTAGTAAACGTTGGAAATTTTTTAGTATGTGTAGTATAATTGTCACAGTAACATTTCAGTCTCTTGGTAAATATTAGTTTAAGTCTTAAAACTTTTGCTCTTCTCTAGAAAATTCAAACTATAATGAAATATAAGGAGATGCGGTAAAATTTCCAATTAATCAACTTTCCACCAAAGACGAAATGAGGGAAATGCTAGCCTCCTTACATTGCTACTACATTTCAGATCTCCAAATTACCATTCCATTATATGAACTGCATATTCAAAAATATGCATTGTCACCAAATTACTTATAGAGCACGTATCATCATATTGTTTAACATTTGTCCGTTCGACCGTTAATCCCGCACTTCTTATATATAGAGTTAATTTGGCTAATTATTAAGAACTGCAATCGTTTTGCTTCAGCTTTAAAACTATGTACCTGGTGTTACTACTCATATTATGGTGCGCATATCGTCTGGATTTTCTTTTTTGTTTCATGACAGGTTGCTGGATTAGGCATTTTGATAAAATACAAAGGCACACAGAGTACAGACTCCGGCTTACATCTAATACAGGTTGAATTTCAAGCTGGAACTTTTAAATTTCGCAATTGTTTTACTTATATAGAATGCATATATGATCTCAAGATTTGTTATGTAAATATTTTTTCACAAATGACAGAATGTTGAAATTTGTGAAATTTTGCATACAGTTTGCTAACCCGAATAATTCAGTCCCTCCCCGTAATCGATCTCTTCTACTTACTTAGTAGTAAGCGATATATAACGACTGAAATATTCGGGTTAACAGTTTGCAAGGTTTGTCCGACTTGCTGAGCAAACAAGTAACACATTTGATACACCACGCAGAGTACACTATACTACATGTATTGCATGTACCAAGTCAATAATATGGCAGCTGTTTATCAATCTTTTGATGTTTTTCAGCTTTTGATTTCGTCATTTGATAAGGGATTTTTTCGTTTTGAATTTTTCTTGGAGTTTTGTTATTTTATTTTTTTGGAATGTGTATTTTATCAGGATCATTATTTTTCCTCATAATTTTCACAAATAACAGAATGTTTAATCTTTTTTGACTGATGCATCAAATGTTTCTTTTATAAACAACTGCTTTCAAAATTGTATTGTATCGTCCCGAACATGCATGAACTATTTGCCACTGAACGTTAAACAACCATCAAACCGAGCAATTTAAAAACTGTTAAATGAATCAATTTTTTTAAAATACTATATTTCTGCATCACGGGATGCAGTGATGATACCACCATTGTCTAATATGACGGAGTTAAAAATCTAAGTAAAAAAAAAAAGTAATTCGGATGAATCTCACGTGAAATGTTTCATTTAATTTTCACGTAAACTTAACAAATCTGATGGTATTTTTATGGTTTTAATCAAATTTTAGAACAAAGATATTATTTAAATAATATTATTTCAAATATTTACGCGAATTTAACGTGTACAAAATTCCGGTGATTTATGCATGAACTATTATCATAAGATTCACACGGAACCTGTTCACGCAAGTTTCAAGTATATGCTCGTTTGATGTGAAAATCAGACGATATTAATATTAATTCATTTTAGTGAAATTCCAGGACGAAATAAAATTATATCTGATTCAGTAGAATTGTATATTGCATTACTAGGAACTTTACGACCGTCGACAGGGGAAATGAAAATAAAATATACTCATTCAGATCCCGACACATATTTTTTTCTCCATTTCTCTGAGAAGGAATAACGTTATATTCCGTACACCATAACGTCACACGTTTTTGGTCAAATTCCAGGCCTATCGATCAACTTTGAAGCCATTTATTTCAAAAACAAGGATGGTGACATGTGAGTTTCTATACGTGTATGGATTCACTATGCAATCCTGGATATTATGTTAGTTTTTTGTTTTTCTCCGTATATAAGAAAAAGCCATCCATTCGAAAATTTAAAAAAGTAAGCCGAAAAAAAGGCATTTCCCCTATATACCTAAGTAAATTTGTCGCCAAAATTGACGTTTTCCTATGAAAATTACAAAAAAACAAAAATGGTGACCCCCATTTTTTATTACATATTCCGATGTAACTCGATTCAAAGTACACGTATGCCAAAAATTTTGGAAATCAGGAGATATGCCATTCGGTATCGTGTTACCTTAAGAGAACAGAAAAGAAAATTGATCAATTTTCCTCTTTTTGTGCAGGGTCATAACTCTAGAAAGCTAAAAATGAAGCTAGCCAAATTCAATTTGGATCTGTGTTTTGTGGTATAAAGCATTGTATATAAATTTCATAACACTAGGATGAAGGAAACTAAAGTTAGAGAATAAAACCAATGGATGGAAGTACAAATGGACAAGGGTAACACTTAAGTCCCATCTGCTATTGCAGGGCCATGAAATCATAAAGAACTAGTAGGAAAAACAGTTTTTTAATGACTTGGTTTTAATTTCAAATATCACAATAAAGAAAATAAATTTATTTGACTTTGGATTGATGAACATTATAATAGTGCATATTAAAGATATAAATAATGGAACTAATACATACAATAAAGACAACTGATGACATGATAAATAACATTAAATCTGCTTATTGTATTACCAAAAATAACACTAGCAGGAACTTAAATATATACCAGGGAACAAATAATTTAAAGAACATTTTCTTGTATTCATTTTTATAAGAAGAATGTGAACATAGTGATGGTTGTAAAAGAAAAAAAAACTTGTTTATTTTACTCTAACCTTAAAGCAAAACATTACCCAAGTTATTTAAAGTCATGAGGATTAACATGATCCTGAACTCTAGACCTAATACCTTAGCATAAAAAAATATGCAAAATTGCAAAATCTGACAGTAAATAAATGCAAGTGATTGTAACCAAACAGTAACACAAGCTTTCTGTACTTTAATGTTGAAGTATTCTTTATATGAATCAACATATTTCTTCAGAAAGGAACCCATCTTTTTATGTTCAAGTCAACCAATCATTGAATGTAGGTCAAATACACTGAAATGAGAACCCTCTGCAAATTATAATATGTTTGACCATTTTTGATGAAATAAAAAAGTCTTGCCATGAAACTGTCCATCCTCCTTCCATAATATCTTCTGCCATGTATTTTTAAAAGCAAAATGTTCAAGAAATAACATCTTTTTATCATCTTATCCTCCACAAAATTTAAGTTACATTTTATGTACAAAAATAAATACTGTTTGCTTCAAATACTGCATAACTGAGAAATGTTTCCACTTAAGTGATGTTATCATCTGCACTTTTATCTAATCATTAACCAGATAATGGCAGATATATACATTTCTAAAGAACATTTACTGTCAATGATAGCATGCTTAAAGCAAATATAAAGTTTCATGCTGAATAAGACACATTTAGTAAAATTGTATCTCAATGATACAATATAAAGAAAGAGAATAATGCCCCTTAATGCATACATACAATTACAGACATTCAATAGATTTATCAATTGACACCAAATTACTACAAAATCTGTGGCTAAATAGATAAATAATTGTAAACAACAAAAGATAACATCAAGTGCTATGTTTATTCTGTATGGATTCTGCTTATTTAATGTTAGGATAAGTTTGTTTTTGCTCATTTGTTGAAGGTCATTTGGTGACTTTTAGATGTTTACATGCATGTCATTTGGACAGTGTATAGTTGTCTCATTGGCAATTTAACATCATATGTTCTCTTTTATTTTATTTTGTCATGTTCACAACAAAATATAAATCAAGCCCATGCTGATACTTATAAACTTTTAAGAGCTATGAAAATAATGTAAATCTGAATGTTTGTGACACATGACCAAGACGCAGACAGAATCAGCTGTATATCTATTTTCCACTGTTAATAGTCACTCTCAAGACAAAGAAAGTGTTAAGTTTTCAGTTGAGTTGTAGAACATTATCATTTAGACAGTTACCATTAGACAGGAAATTGGATTCCAGTTTGAAAATTGAGAAATCAAAACACCACAATGATACTACCAATAATGTGAATTCACTGTCTGCCAAAAACATATTTAAATCTAGGACAGATTAAATTAGCATGAAGTAATAAAAATCAGATTAATACAAGTTGTTAATGGAGAATAGCTTTACTTCACTACTGAATTAATCCTTAAAGCAAAAAATAATACTTTTTTTGTATATATGATCTTAAAAACACCATTAACTCAATAAGTAAGTAATGTTTCATATCCCATACATAGTTAGAGTTAAAAATATCATTTGAGACATGTTTTAGGTGCATGTAAACTTTCAAAAATTATTGATTTAAAGATGCAAACATGATATGCATCTTTCATCAGTACAATTTTATATAATGAGAGAGAGTTTGAATCAAAATAAATAGATTAAATAATAACACTGAATAGACTATAAACACACAAAGCAGACAAAGCAGACAAGTGAAGATATATAGGATATATGCCAATCAGACAGCAACTCAACAACACAGTAATAACAAAGATATATATAGGTCAACATACAGTCTTCCATAAAAAATAAATGAAGAAGTTACTTAATAAAATATCTACTAGTGTTGACAGCTTGCTGGTACACTCGTATATTTATTGATTGTGGGTTGCTATTTATCTAATATATTTTATGAAAAAAAATCAGCATGGTCCATGTTACCTAACAAAAGAGATCATTGGAATGTTTTTTAAAGGACTGGAGGGGTTTAAAGTGAACAATATATTTGGAGAAATTTTATTGTAATTTTCCCTGAAAGCAATGGAATAAAAATGTTAAAGATTTTTGTGGTGCAGATCAAGAAATATCTAATTATTTTGGCAACTTAAATTGAAAGGTAAAATTTTATTTATTTCAGTCTGTTGCTGTATTGATTTCCTAGTTTTTTAAAGATAGGATTTATCTTAGTTCGCTTGCAGCCGGGGTAGATGGATTCTTAAAATTGGCAATAGTTCTGTCTAATCCAACAAGCACTGGAGTCAACGTGATGATCGTTACTGCAATTACAATCATCCCAATATGGCGGACACAAATTGAGGGAAATTTTAGAAGGTCGACTTCTCCAATTTAACAGCTTATTTACAGATTTGTTTTATATCAAGTAAAATCTTAATAAGCATTGTCATTGAATGTGTTTTTCCTAAATGATAGAAAAACAACTTGAAGAATGGAAATTGGGATTAAAAAAATCACGATGATGATCGTAACTGCTTCTATGGTTGATCGTAACTTGGACTTGTTTTAATAAAAAGATGATCATAACTCAAAATTTACGATGTGTTTTTTCCTTAAATTGAACATCCTATTTAGCAGTCACGAATTGCTGCAAGTTTTGGTTATTTGATTATTTGACATCGACTGTACATAAATCCATATTGATCAATCAATTTTTCCCAAATTAAGTTAAGAAGGAGGGGAGGGGGTTCAGCGACAAAATCAATGTGAATTAACTTTTTTTTCTTACATTGAACTTTTGATGTCGTCCCTTACGGTATATGATATGAACTATTGAAGTTAGTCAAAGAAGTTGTTTAAGCCAAAAACATCAATAAGGGGAGCTACCAATTGTTTTTATATTGAAAAAAGGGGGCGGGGATTTGGAAAAAAAAAAGCAGGACAGGAGTTTAGAGTAAACAAGAGGCTCTCAAGAGCCTGAATCGCTCACCTGGTAAACAATGCCTTCGGCCATGTTTTTTGACGAAATAGAAAATAAAACACAAACTTTATTTTATACACCCTACTGATCATTCAAATGAAGTTTGGTTGAATTTGATTGAGTAGTTTTAGAGGAGAAGATTTTTTAAAGTTAGCAAATATGATGAACAAATTGTGAAAAATTGTCATTAAAGGACAATAACTCCTTAAGGGGTCAATTGACAATTTTGGTCATATTAACTTATTTGTAGATCTTACTTTGCTGATCATTTTTTCTTTATCTATAATAATATTCAAGATAATGACCAACAAGAGGCTGTCACAACGACAGCAAACCGGATTTATTTACATTTATTTGTGTCCTGGTAATATCACAAGAACCATTACTGATGAATGGTGAAAGTGAAAATCATCAATATCAAATTTGACCTCCATTTTGACATCAGTATCAACATTTTGAAATAATAATATTTGAAAAGCTTAGATTGAATGGTTCATGAGTAAATGCAACAACGTGAATGGAAACGCCATTTTACGATCTTTCAAGAACCATAACTCCTGAACAGTAAAAGTCAAAATCGTCATTATGGAACTTGACCTCTATTTTGTCATCAGTAACAACATATTATAATTTCAAAAGCTTTGGTTGAATGGTTCATGAGAAAATGCACGGACACGACGGGAAACACCATTTTTCAATCTTTCAAGAACCATAACTCCTGAACGGTAAAAGTCAAAATCGTCATTATTGAACTTGACCTCCATTTTGTCATCAGTAACAGCATATTAAAATTTCGGAAGCTTTGGTAGAACAGTTCATGCATAAATGCACGGACACGACTGGAAACTCCATTTTTCAATCTTTCAAGAACCAAAACTCCTGAACGGTAAAAGTCAAAATCGTCATTATTGAACTTGACCTCCATTCTGTCATCAGTAACAACATATTAAAATTTGGGAAGCTTTGGTAGAACAGTTCATGAGTAAATGCACGGACACGACTGAAAACTCCATTTTTCAATCTTTCAAGAACCATAACTCCTGAACGGTAAAAGTCAAAATGACCATTATTGAACTTGACCTTCGTATAGTTGTCAGTAATAACATAATAAAATTTGAAAAGCTTTGGTTGAACGGTTCATGAGTTAATGCACGGACAACATTTGATTGCCGCCTTTCAAGAACCATAACTCCTGAACGGTAAAAGTCAAAATCGCCATTATTGAACTTGACCTTCGTATAGTTGTCAGTAATAACATATTAAAATTTTAAAAGCTTTGGTTGAACGGTTCATGAGTTAATGCACGGACAACATTTGATTGCCGCCCGCCCGCCCGACCGCCCGACGTACATCCCCAAATCAATAACCGACATTTTTGTCACAAAAATCCGGTTAAAAACTGCAAAATTTCCTTAAAATTACCAATTAAGTGGCAGCAACCCAACAATGGGTTGTTTGATTCATCTGAAAATTTCAGGGCTGATAAATCTTGACCTAATGAACATTTTTACCCCATGTCAGATTTGCTTTAAATGCTTCAGTTTTTGAGATATAAGCCAAAAACTGCATTTGACCCCTATGTTCTATTTTAAGTAACGGCGGCCATGTTTTTTGACGGATCAAAAATCGAAGCACAAACTTTGTGCAGGATAATCTAAGGAACAATCATGCTAAGTTTCATCCAAATCCATTCAGTAGTTTCAGAGGAGAAGATGTTTGAAAAATTGTTAACGACGACAGACGATGATGACGGACGCCAAGTGATGAGAAAAGCTCACATTTCCTTTTAGGAAAGGTGAGCTAAAAACTGCAAAATTTCCTTAAAATTACCAATTCAGGGGCAGCAACCTAGCAACGTGTCGTCCGATCCATCTGAATATTTCAGGGCAGATAGATTTTGACCTGATAAACAATTCAACCACAGTCAGATTTGATCTTAATGCTTTGGTTTTTGACATTTTACCTCTATGTTCTACTTTTAGCCGAGACAGCCATCTTGTTTGGATGGCCGGGTCACCTGACACATTTTTAAAACTAGATACCCAAAAGATGATTGTGGCCAAGTTTGGATTAATTTGGCCCAGTAGTTTCAGAGGAGAAGATTTTTGTAAAAGATTACTAAGATTTACGAAAAATGGTTAAAAATTGACAATAAAGCGCAATAACTCCTAAAGGGGTCAACTGACCATTTCGGTCATGTTGACTTATTTGTAAATCTAACTTTGCTGAACATTATTGCTGTTTACAGTTTATCTCTATCTATAATAATATTCAAGATAATAACCAAAACAGCAAAATTTCCTTAACATTACCAATTCAGGGGCAGCAACCCAACAATGGGTTGTCCAATTCATCTGAAAATTTCAGGGCAGATAGATCTTGACCTGATAAACAATTTAACCCCCATGTCAGATTTGCTCTAAATGCTTTGGTTTTTGAGTTATAAGCCAAAAACTGCATTTTACCCCTATGTTCTATTTTTAGCCATGGTGGCCATTTTGGTTGGTTGGCCAGGTCACCGGACACAATTTTCAAACTAGATACCCCAATGATGGTTGTGGCCAAGTTTAGTTCAATTTGGCCCAGTAGTTTCAGAGGAGAAGATTTTTGTAAAAGATAACAGATTTATGAAAAATGGTTAAAAATTGACTATAAAGGGCAATAACTCCTAAAGGGGTCAACTGACCATTTCAGTCATGTTGACTTATTTTTAGGTCTTACTTTGCTGAACATTTTTGCTGTTTACAGTTTATATCTACCTATAATAATATTCATGATAATAACCAAAAACAGCAAAATTTCCTTAAAATTTCTAATTCAGGGGCAGCAACCCAACAACGGGTTGTCCGATTCATCTGAAAATTTCAGGGCAGATAGATCTTGATCTGATAATCAATTTTACCCCATGTCAGATTTGCTCTAAATGCTTCGGTTTTTGAGTTATAAGCCAAAAACTGCATTTGACCCCTATGTTCTATTTTTAGCAATGGCTACCATGTTTGTTGATAGATCAAAACTTCGGATACAATTTATAAACTAGATACCCTAAGGAACATTCAGTTAAAGTTTGGAAGTATTTGGCCTAGTAGTTTCAGAGGAGAAGATTCTTGAAATAGTTTACGACGACGACAGACGACGACAGACGACTGACGACGACGGACGCCAAGTGATGGCATAAGCTCACTTTGGCCCTTCGGGCCACGTGAGCTAAAAAAGGATATATTTTTATTCAACCTCTCCTTTAAAAATCCTATATCTGTTTATAAAAAACTATAAAGTCTGCATTTCCCAAAAATAACAGGTTCTCGAAAGGTACTATTGTGCCTACTTGGTTTTTTTGTACAAAGTGTAGGGGAAATCTCCATTTTACCAAACTGGCCATTAATATGAAATGTCCAATACCTAATTTGTATAAAATATATGTAATCAATATAAAGTTGTTAATCCCAAATGCATTTTGAAATTGAATACGATAAATTAAAAACGAAATCTTGCCAAATCATTACCATTTGTGCACTCACCAATCATGAGGACGTTACCCTCCCCTCAGTGATCGTTCCAAATTATTATCACAATATAAGCTAATATTGTACACTTTTTCACATACCAAACAGCTATAATTATCAGAAAATGCTTCGTTGGAACATACAGTTACGATCATCGTTGATAAAAACAAATAAAAGTTACGATCATCATCGTGATTTTTTGTATCTCGATTTTCATTCTTCTTGTTGCTTTTTCAACATGAACGAAAAAGTAATTCAATGGCAATGCTTAAAAAGATGTTTCTTGACATAATACAAATCTGAAAATAAGCTGTCAAAGTGAATAATCAGCCTTATAACATTTCCCTATATTTGTGTCCGCCTTATTGGGATGATTGTAATTGCAGTTACGATCATCACGTTGACACCAGTGAACAAGGTGAACTAAAATATCATGATTAAAAAACATGTCTTTTAAATTTTTAATGATAACTCATAAAACACGAAAATAAACCATAAACTTTCTAAGGATTATTCATAAAACACAATTATAAACCATACATTTTGGCAGATGACAATAATGAGCAGAATACAAATATATTGTAAATGTTCTTTTTTAAAATTTACAAATATTTGGCATGAATTGAATTTTCTTTTTGAATTTCTGTCAACTAATATACTATTCAAAAAATGAATTACTCTCGCAAAATGTGTTGTATGAAAACAAGCAACCCGCCCACACTTTCACAAACATTCAGACAATCACAGTAAGGCTTGATTGTCCATATGCAAGTAAAAATATTGCAATGAGAAAACATGAATGGTTTACAAAATGAACTAATGCCAGTTTTGGTTTTATCTTTTAAAAAAACTTATTTACCTTTCATTTCACACATTTATACATAAAACAAGTTATTGATAATATCAACAAGTACTATTATGCACGATTTATCATGCTAATGGTCAAACAAATTGGCTATAAAGTGATACAGCGGTCAAGAACAGGATAACATTGATTTTCAATGGGAAAACTGGAGTGAACATGGCTACAAGGCAATGAAGATTTACTGAAAGTTTCAAGATAATCCTGTTAGTGGTTCAAGGAATGCAAATGGATGAACAAAATAACTTACAAGGGTTACATCAATTGATAATCTTTACTCAGTGTACAAAAACTTAGTTGAAGAAATTTGATGTAATTTGCCAATTTCCAAAACTGAAAACAGTTATACACTTTTTAACGTAGGAGGGGTTTTCAATTACAGTTCCCAGAAAGTAAACTTGTTATTAATCTTGGAAGACTCTTAATATACATGTAATACTAAATGATATGTAAAATAATCCACAATAAAGGTACTTCTGATTATACTTAATTAAAAGAATTCCTCCTTAGAGAGCAAATTATCTCAGAAAATCCCTTATCCACGATCATCTATTAAGGTAATCTATTAAATCATATATGACTAATGTGGGTATATCGTCTGATCATTTACAATTAATAAAATCATTCCAAACTCATATCAGATTCATTATTGCACAAACCTTCTAAATCTTTCACTCTATATTGATCAACAAATCAAGTGATTCTGGCAGGCGTAAATGTAGTCAATGATTGAGACTTTACAAATCTAATCATGAAAGGAAGGTGACCATTCCATCTAAATTGAACCTCTCTGATGTCTGATCACATTTAGATAGAATTTAATTAATATAATCTATATATCATAATTCATCATGCACTTCATATCTGACTTCAGAACTCGCAAGATCTTTTTCAATTATTATATTATTTTTACTTTCTAATACATTTTTTAATTTGTCTTTATCTAAGATCTTTTGAGAGCTTTTAAGAAATTTTAACAAAATAAAAGCATTTTTATACTGCTTGTCAATTTTCTTTAGTCTTATACTTAACACTTTGACACCTGATTTAAATCTAACTGAAGTCTGTCTGGTTTTATACTGTAGTTTAAGTTTTTCGATATGGTTTTGTAACAGTTGTCTTCTCTTTATGTTAAGGACGATAGCCTCCGATACTCTGCGTAGATTTTTCTCAATACATGACTTAGTACAGACATCAACTGCTGTGTCCATCCTCAAGTCGTGTGTTGTATGATGTAAAACAAACTTGATCAGGTTTGGTAAAGTCAGTGGTAATGTCTCAGGATACTTTACACTCTCTGCTTTCCTGAAAATCCCAAATAAATCTGATTAATTATCATGACAAAGAATGTATATACATTAGGGACGACGTCAAAAGTTCAATGAAGGATAAAAAACTTAATTCACATAGTTTTTTCACTGACCCCCACACCCCCCTCTTAACTTAATTTGGGAAAAATTGATTGACCAATAGGGATATATGTAAAATCGATTTAAGATTAACAAAACTTACAGCAATGATGACCCCCCACCCCCAAACTATTTGATTTAAGTTTTTTATCCTACATCGATCTTTTGATGTTGTCCCTTAATTCTATTTGTTCTACAGTTTACACATTTGTACTATAGAGAGTCATTAATACAAGTTCAATGTTTTGTGTAATTTCAACATCAGGAATCCTAAAAAATAAACAATAAGTGTTAAAATTCTATTAACTCAAGATAATTACAATCTTCAAATTTATTAACTATAAAAGCCAATCGTAAACATGAAAGTTAGGTAAAGGTAATTACAATCATATGAAATTCTTGAATACTTTAATCACAATTTTAAATACATGCATAGGAAAAATTAAAGGGATTGAAAATTTGAATTCATTGGTAGTAGTTAGAAGAATAAATCAACAGAATAGATTGATCATGACTGGCATAAACTCAAACTTAAAACTTTTACCAATAACTTCAAGGGTAAGTACTGTGTTAGACCAGGTTTTTGATGTTTTTTACTGGGTTTTATAAAAATTTGAGGCACTATCTAAGAATTCTACAAGTTTTGATGAGCAACAACAGCATTCTAATAGAATATTCTGACAATTCATAAGATTTAAAAGACTTAATGTACAACATACAAAACATTCTACATTTGTTTCATTCATTTCCCATGCCATATAAAAATTCTACTGAACAAGACACAAATCAACCCCCCCAAAAAATGACTTCTGTATTACAAATGTATCTCATTCTTTAATCAAATAATTGTACAAGATGAACTTTAATCCATAGCCAGCAAACATATATCTATGTATAATTTGACAATTGTTGGTGACAAACGGATGATTGAATCTCCAATCAGAACACATGTAATTAGCCAATAAAACCTAGTCGAGCAAATAACTGTTTTAGGTGACTGTTCATTTCCGATATTCCCGCAGTTAAGATTATGTTGTCGTAAGTCACATTGTATTGATCTGAATAATTTCCCTCTTTAACTACTGTATTAACAATAAATCTACTCTAAGATGATCCATCCAAGTATAAGAAAACTGATGATCACTATCTTGTGCATACGATCATTTCAGTTCATGGGAACAAATTTCAATTCTCTTCAACTCTGGTGGCTAGTATTACGCTGGGGAAAAGATGTCATTCAGATTGAAATAAATAAGATAATTAGTAAAACAGTATTGCTCTTAATTTTTAGTTGATTTATACTTTTTCCAAATTCTTGATTATCCTGGTTTTTTATATGATCAATGTGCAATTCAAGTTTTATATTGAATCAAACCCATTTGTAACATCAATTTTTGTTTGTTTTATTATTACATGGTTGTGATTCCACATAGTTATACAATGGAACTCACAGAAAGTACAATAAAACTATATAGAACAACTGAATTCAGACAGTACATGTACAATAAAACCACTAACACACAAAATGATAAATAAAACCACTGATCTCACAAAAATGTGCAATAAAACAACTGAATTCAGAAAATATACACAAAAACTACTGAACTCACAAAATGTGCAATAAAACTACTGAACTTACATGAGGTACAATCACTACAATGAAACCACTGAACTTACTGACATGAGGTACAATGAAACTAAAATGATCAATTTCAATCACAAGATTTGTTGGGTTAGAGCTAGGAACAAGGAGTTATCCTTTAATTTGTAATATTGCAGTCTCATTTGCATACTGGTCACACTGTCTTATAGTTACAGGTCTTAGTAAAGTCTAATATACCTCCTCTTTTGAACTTTGTGTACTGGATTCTAGAAAAGATGCAAAGGTCTTACAAACAGTTTTGCTATTTCAACTGAACACTTAACTAGGACACCAGATAAAATATGGCTTTTGGAAATCTTAGTATATGTTTAAATTGTTTATAGTTGTCTGGAAAAAGATCTTAAAATCCTATGAACTTGTCAGATTGTGTAAAACATAAATTTAGATATTTGTCTTTCAAAGCTAGACTTGTCATTAAAGCTTATTCATGTGTAACATAAATTACTGCTATTGTATTTTTGGTTATTATTTTTATGTCTGACTAGACATACCATTGAAAACTCATTCCTCAGACCTTTTTGTCCTACAATATTGCCAAGATTCATACCTCGTATGTAGTGCCAAGGATCATGGTATGATATATATAAATATAGTACTGCCTTAAAGTGGTTTTCGTAACAAGAAAATATAATTTTGTCTTTATTACAAATTCTGTGACAGATTATCAATACTTCCATCAGAAAGAAAGGATATATTTCACATAAGACAATCTATTCTCAAACCTCCAGTAACATGCCAAGTAAACACACATTAACGTTATCTATCTTCATCATATATTTGTTTTCTCCTCCGAGATTCTTATAGGTTAATGAAATTCTTATTTGTCTATAAGGTTTATGGGTATGATAGGTACTTATCAATTAATATAGACAAACAACTTTTTACCTCAAACCAAACACCAATTCTCTCGAGATACACTAACTCTATCATATCACTTTTTGTCGTGACATAAACAGGTTTTGCCATCATATAGCATGACTGCATTAAGCATCCAGGGAAAATCCATTAAAGCCTCCCATAAAGCATCATTTCAATCACATGAAAATTGAAAAGTTTTCAAGGAAACTAAAAGTCAGATTTTTTACAAGAACAAACAAGAAGTAACTTCATCACAAGTTAAATTGACAGCTTTTTGTTTGCAAATTTAAAAATTAATTTCCTGTTCTTTGTCATTTTGTCATAATTTCTAGCATCATTTTCTATTGATTAATCCCAATTTAATGTCATTTCTAAATTCAACAGCGAATTATCGATGAAATAATAAATTAATAATATAGACAATTTTCCACTCAGTGTCCATGACATTTAGGCAGAATAAAACAATTGATCATTAAAACATTGCTTTTAAGAGTCAAACCTTTCGGTTTTGTTATTTGAAATAGTGGTATATGAAACCGACAAGAATTCAAGACATTCTTATTTTATTTTTTTTATATATAGTCCTGATTTAACAAAACCAGATTGTGATAAAGAGATGTATGTTATAGAAGTGTAGAAATGAAAATCTGTTACTAAATAGCAATTATTTATCAAAACTAAATATACTTAGGTGGCTCTAACGAGCATGTGTCGCTCATCTAGGTCTATGTGCAACTTCATCAATGGACACTTCCTGTATATGACTTTTGTCAAATTTAAACAGAGTTTTGAATGTTTCTTAAACTGCCTAGAATTGAGAAATATTGTATTTTCAACAGCAGATTCGGTTGTGCAATCTGTTTCTGCCTTTCATTAGAGATTTGTAGTAATGAAATCAGAAGGACAAACAAAGAGAAACAAATTGTATAGCAAAAATGGAAAACATGTATCTGTGAAACTCTCATAGGGAGTATTACATATATAGAAGTCATTTATAAACAGGGTTCATTGCATGGAAAGAGAAAAGGACAAATGTATGGACTTGACAGAAACCAGATCTTTCTCACCAGGATGTGTTACCATAGAAATAGAATGAGTGATGCAACTGACAGATCTGAGAACAAGTCACATGTTTAGTGAAGATAAACAATTAAATAATAAAATTATAATCTTCAATATCAATATAAAGATTAATTGAAACTTTCACTTCTCTCATCAAGATCGTTAATAGAAATTGTAATGAACTTTAACAAAGTGTTCCCACTGGTAGGATACAAATTACAGGAGATGTGTATCACTACGGTTACACCAATCGTACAAATATATCAAAATCATCACTTGTCAAAATTTGGACAAAAATAGCAATATTAATTTTGTAAGATTTTTTTCTTTGTAAGATCATAGATTATCTTCCATCAGAGTATGACAACTCAATTAACACATTTTCATATCCTCTCCAGCAAGTCAATAAATGCTGGGTTATTCTGCTGATCAATACAATAGTCTTTAAACCAATACAATACTCTCTAAACCTATATATTTTAATAACAACATTTTGATTTCTCTAAATAATCACCATTATACCGAACAACTGATGGAGTACACGAAGCATCTGTAAAATAAGAATTATTTTCTAACTTAATGGTGCTCTCCCATAACATTATACATATAAATCATTGCCATTTCCATACCAAACTTACAAATGACTTCATATCCTATCTTTTACAAAATGATTTAAACACATATCACTGTACAATGGGTTTCCTTTGCATTGTGTAAATAATCAAGACATCAAAAGTTAAAACACTGAATATGTGATGACTGGAAAAAAGAAATAAATGACCAAATTCTATGATTAGAAATGATCCAAGTTAACTGTTGGTGAGACATTGTCTTTATGATTTATACTTTGTTATTCATTGTCGTCTTAGTAGATTTTTGCTTGTGGCTTATAGCATGCTGTTATCAATTTTTAGTCCTATTGCTCGTGTATAAATAAATGAAAAACAGAAACAATCTTTTCACTACATTATGAGTCATTTAAAAAAGCTTACGACTTTTGAGTTAGAAGTTTCCTAAATTAGGCATTTAAATTGCCTGTTAGACCTGACCAATTTTGTTTAAAAATCTTTACTGTTTTATCTAATGATTTTTGAGACGATGTCTGAAAATAAAGAGCATTGTATCTTAGTTTGTTGCATGTCAGTTTTTTGTTACTGTCAGTCAA
Source organism: Mytilus galloprovincialis (assembly GCF_965363235.1). NCBI lineage: Eukaryota > Metazoa > Mollusca > Bivalvia > Mytilida > Mytilidae > Mytilus > Mytilus galloprovincialis. The sequence goes on along the minus strand of NC_134846.1, from coordinate 76,752,868 downwards.
TGCATGTTTTTTTTTTCTTTTTGTAAGTAATGAATAATTATTTATCACTTTGCATGTTGTTAAAAATTATCTACCAAATAAAATTCTTTTTAGACAATATTCAAAAGAAAGAGAATTTCTAATGGTATTATATATCAGGATTTTTTTGGTGTTGGTGGTGTTATCTTGGTATTGTGTTTCGGTGTTATCTTATTATTATGTTGTGGTGCTATCTTATTATTGTGTTGTGATGTTATCTTATTATTGTGTTGTGATGTTATCTTATTATTGTGTTGTGGTGTTATCTTGTTATTGTGTTGTGGTGTTATCTTATTATTGTGTTGTGGTGTTATTATTGTGTTGGTGGTGTTATCTTGGTATTGTGTTGTGATGTTATCTTGGTATTGTGTTTCGGTGTTATCTTGGTATTGTGTTGGTGGTGTTATTTTGGTATTGTGTTGTGGTGTTATCTTATTATTGTGTTGTGGTGTTATATTGTTATTGTGTTGTGGTGTTTTCTTATTATTATGTTGTGATGTTACCTTATTATTGTGTTGTGGTGTTATCTTATTATTGTGTTGTGATGTTATCTTGGTATTGTGTTGTGGTGTTATATTGTTATTGTGTTGTGATGTTATCTTATTATTGTGTTGTGGTGTTATCTTATTATTGTGTTGTGATGTTATCTTATTATTGTGTTGTGGTGTTATCTTGTTATTGTGTTGTGGTGTTATATTGTTATTGTGTTGTGGTGTTATCTTATTATTGTGTTGTGGTGTTATCTTATTATTGTGTTGTGGTGTTATCTTATTATTGTGTTGTGATGTTATCTTATTATTGTGTTGTGGGGTTATCTTATTATTGTGTTGTGGTGTTATCTTATTATTGTGATGAGGTGTTATCTTGTTATTATGTTGTATAGCTTGCTGTAAAGTGTTTCTTCTTCCCACATTCTCTACTGTTCATTTGAAAATAAATTGCGTCGCCAAGCGCAGCTGGATACAACCGCAGAGGTCCAACCCAGAACCATTGGGGCAAAAATGGACACAATTTTCATGCTTGATACAGGTTTGAATTTAGATTGTAACTAAATATTTGACACATAATAGGTTTCAGACACAGAACAACTGTAGTCAATGAACTTAGAATTGGTAATATGCTCAATTTTTTGCTTTTGACTAATACACTATGTTGTTGCAAATTGCCCCCACCTCCTCCCAAAAATAAAAAAAAAAAGATTATCCCCCCATTTTTTATATAAATGCAATACATTATGCTGTTGCATATTTACCCCAACTCGAAAAAAAATAAATAGTATACCCCTTTCCCATTTTTATTTTACAATCCCCTCCCCACCCCCACCCCCCTCTAAATTATTTTTTCACCTCACCCACCCTATTTCCAAAAAAAAATTCTTTCTTTCAAATTATGGTCACAATTACAATTCAAAATTGATGGTAAAGGGCATTACTACCCTCATATATTACTGAATTAATTTTTACTCTAATTTTTAACTAAAAAACAACTACTTATCTTATTCTAAATGACATAGTTGACAAATATATCCCTATACAAAATTATTAACCAATACTTTAACCAGTAGACATATCTTTTGCACATATAATTATTATATGCTTAATATAGGGAAGATACTTAAAACAGATTACTGCAAATTTTGTTAACTACTTCGAGACAAACTTAAAAGATATGCCTACTTTCCTTTTATTTTTCAGAAGTAATTGGTTTAAGCAATTCCCTTAAAAAAATTCTCAACTGAGAATGTAAAAATTTTTGATGAGTTTTGTATTCATCAAAAATGATTTTCCCCTTAACAATCTGCATCAAATTATAAAATTGAGTACCTAATATTTCATAGAAATAAAATCAGTGACCTATAATTTTAAATAATATAAATCTGACACTCTTTCAATAAATGGTGAGAGTATATCTTAAATATCTCGTATTCTTACTTGATCTAATATTTCATTTGAACAATAACAAATCAAGAAGAACGAGTAAAAATCTCAGAGAAATACTTTTAAATTGATAAGTCAAGAGTGTTAAATAAGCAGATTTTAGAATACAAAACCAAAATATCAGAACAAGAGCAGTTAAAAATTAATACCAGTAAGATCATTTAGGCTGAACTATTTCTTTACTGGTACTGGAAAGAAAGACAACTCTAAAGTCTAAAGATTTTAAACCAGAACTTTACAGTATTCAAATCAACATGTCAATATCGAGAAAAAAGTACCCATATGCTGATGATATAAATATTTCACCTCACCCTTATCATTTGTATTCAAATAATTATGTAACACAATTATTTAATGATGACAAATTTATATGAAAGTTCTTCCATGTAATCAAAATTTCTTTCCCTTGGTACCAGAAGGCAAAAACAAAATTCCTTTCATAAAATCAGAGTTGCTTTTTGATTTATGTGGTTGGTTATTTAATCAAATAACAATGCAAGTTTCTATTTTTAAACAGCCATAATAAAGCAATTGTGTGTTTTTAAAAAACAATGATAAATCATTCTTGAGATAATTAAGGAAGATTTATTTGTGTTCATTCTGTAACAGTGCTTTTAACTTTCCTTTATGAATGCCACATAAAACTGCAATTTTTCTGGCATCAGATTGTTTGAAGGATAATTACACAAAGTCGATTCAGAGCAGAACAATTTGTGCCAATTATATTTTTTTTAAATATCAATTGCCCCACTGTCTAGTTTATTTTTGGTACAAATTGCACCAATAAATGGAATCTAATTGTGTCATATTTATGTATCATTTTACCGTATAGATGTAGCAAACTATTTTACCTTTTTACTTATAAGTATGTCTGATATTTTCTTCGAGATAATAGAATACCACAGTAGGAAACCTATCATCTCTTTGTAAAGATCACACAAATTATGTCAGACATTTATTAAGAAAATTGCAGAAACATAATGAAAATACACAGTGAAGTCTTCTGTGCAAGACTATTTACTGGGGAAATCTGTGCCATTAATTTGAAAGGTGAGTTAGACCATGGCATACCTATGTAACTTATATACAACCAGGTGCTCTGCAGGGTGCAGCTTTATACGACCATAGAAGTTGAACCTTGAACAGTTGGGGCAAGTATGGACACAACATTCAAGCTTGATACAGCTCTGAATTTGGGTTGCCATCAAATTTTTGACATGACATGAGTTTCCAACACAAAACAAATGTCAAGATCTTACAAATCTATTGCACAATATTGTGCAATTAAAGTCTTCTTTTCACTTTTTGAAAATTGGGAATTTGAGAAATTTGGAAAATAAATTGAAAGCAACTATCACCACCCCCTCCCCCTTTTTTTGTAATAAGTCCAAAACCTGACATTTCTTTATACATAATATAAAGTAGTGTAAAGGAGGTAAATCCGAACTTACCCAACATTGTATGTTAAATGTTTTAGAATTACCTCCCTTAGTCTGGTTTTTCATGTTTTAAATTGTCTTAATTGTCCATTGACCAGAAATACCTAGTTTTTCCCCTTTTTTTACCCTTATTCCAAAACATTTTGAGCCATAACCCCCAAAGTCAATACTAACCATCCCTTCATAGTATGGAAACTTGTGGTTTAATTTCAGAGAGATTCATACACTTAAACATAAGTTATTGTTTGAAAACTACAAAAATTATTATTTTGGGCCCCCATTTCTAAACTATAGGGACCATAACCCCAAAAATCAATCTGAACCTTCCTTTAGACTATTGAACCTTCTTGTAATCAAAGCACCAAAGGGTGCTATAGGCAGTTAATCAAAAACCCAAAGGCAAACTTGGCCAAGTTCAGATGAATAGTGTAAAGAATTAGTCAAAATATTTATCTCAGGCATTGTTCTCAGCTATTTCTAAAGTATCAAATAATGCTTGTACAGTAATGTTTATGTTATGCAATCGTACCACTTTCAAAAGTTATTTCCAATTTATATTTATAAAGATTCAATGTCTGAGATTATGCACATACACTGTCCCATGTTAGGGGAGAGTTTTATGCCATTTAAGATGTTTAAGCCGCCACATTCTGTATGTACCTGTCCATCCTGTTGCTGTATATCATATCTATTTTTCATAATTGTTTTGTACATTTTTTAAAATTTTAATTTCTTGTGTATACTTCTGATTTTAGTGTATGTCCAAGTTTATATTGTAAATGCTCTTTAGTTCTGACGTTGGAATGTTCCAGGCGGAAAGAACTCACTAGCCGAAAAGTTCCGGAGGAACTTTTAACTAGTTACTTTGTTCTTCCTCTGATTTACAAGTTCCACCGGAACAAAGTGACTAGTTGAAATAGTATACATTTTTGTTATTATGTTAAGGGGCCAGCAAAAGCAATCCTTTGGGTGTAGGAGTTTCTCCCTGCATTAAAGATCCATTGGTAACCTTCCACTGTTGTCAGCTCTTAGATCAGGTTATTGTCTATATGACACATTCCCCATTTTCATTCTCAATTTTATTAAGCACTGTCTACGGTTACATGGAAATGTTACAACAATAAAAATATTATTGTTACACTGGAGACTTATTGCCGGAATGCAAAGTTGGGCGAGGAACCGATTTATTACAAATGTAACAATAATAACTGAGGCTACGGTTACATTACGCTAATATTAAAAGTAATCTCAGCATTACGTTATTGTTACATGAAAAACAGCAATGTACGCTAGATTTATTAAACTTAAATCTTCTATAGTTGTATTGTTTAATTCTTCCATACATTTTGTATTTACTAAACAATACTTGTATAATACTCATAAAAAATGTGTCGGACTTTAAAAAACACTTATTTGATTTGTAGAAATTGTCATTGTAAATAAAAAATTACAGTAAATAAATTGTATGTAATAAATGTATGTATTGTAAATATAAAATAAATGTCTTCAACTTTCATTATTAGTACATATTTCTAGTCCCATCATACATTACTGTTTTTCATGTAACAATAACGCAATGTAACCGTAGCCTCAATAATTAGTGTTACATTCATAATTAAACAGGTCCTTACCCAACCATGCATTCCAGCATTTAGTCTCCAATGTAACAATAATATTTTTATTAGTTACATTTCCATGTAACCGTAGCCAGTGCCATTTTATTAACGTCTCAAATTATAACTGAATTAAAATATCTTTATAATGGTTTAACTGTCTTCCATTACTAATGTCATAATAAAATCAAAGAGCAGATTGCTCTGAGGAATACTATTGCCATTGTTTTCATTGACACATGTATACATGTAGCTGTATAATATTGTTTTCAAAACTAATTCAACTGCACATGTAAAATGTAATTTATGTAATCTGAATAGTTACAAAATAGCCAATCCCGGTTAAAAGTGTATGAACAATGTACTTAGGCCTATTGTGTTTTATTATTGTACTATCAATTCCAAGTTTACTTTCCACAGCAGTCACTGAGACTCAGAGTGAGAGAAGTCACTTCGTATCTTATCACCTATTTTCCTACGTTAATTCTAGGAGGAACCCCATTCCTAACTCTTTCAATATTTAATTTCCTTTGGGTCAGTGATCATGACTCCTTTCCGTACACATTCATCGGTTTAAATTGCGATCGTTTTTAATATAATACGACGTTTATCTACAGAATGAGATAATTTTTCTCAACGTATTGTTGAAGTGACTTCCGGAAGGGAGACAACTCGAAACGATAATAAGGAAGACTCCATTTTGCCTGAAGGGGTGTTGGAAGTAAACTATACGCATGCGCATAATTACATAAACAAACCCTGTAGTAAGAACGTATGTTCAACCTAAATGGTTCTCTATTTTTTTTATGGAAGTACAATATCAAAATCAGTTTAATAACGTGACATATAAGTAAAACCCCACTTCAGTTCTCATATGACAGAAATAGATTTATCGGAATTCAGAGAACTCTTGCATTTTTATCACAACTGGGGAATTCCCTCTGACGTGTTTCTAAATTTATAAAAACACTAAATATAAATACTGCTTGATTCTGATTTTCCGTGTTGTTAAAAACACGCATATAAGTCAAGGGAAATATCAAACATGAAGAGTATGAAAAGAACATTATAGGAAAGTTGTTAAGTTCAATCCTGTTGTTTGTTTTTACCTTTTAAACCAAGACAATCATAAGAATCTGAGATGGTCTTTAATGTTTAGAATAAAACGGTTGACTTGAGGGCATTGTCCGGAGCCACTGGTAAAAGTCTACAGATTGCTTGAAAGCAATCGTATCCCAAAAAAAACATTTATTTAAACTTTAAATAACTGTTATAGTAGTAATTAAGAACAACTTGTTTGTAACTTCAACTTGTTGAAAACATAAACATTTCTCAAGCCTCGTTCTATATAGTTGTTAACTTTTTATCGTATCATGCGAATTCTTTTCACATTATTTTCATTAGGAAATCCTTTACCAGCATAAAGTTGCTGAAGGAACCGCATAGAATTGATTCAAGAACACTTAACGAGTGTTTAAATGTGAAAAATTATAAAAAGAAACATATAACAAAAAAGTTGTAATTTTCTGTACCGGAAATCGAAAAGTCCTTGTAAATCAAAAACAATTACGGTGTGATACGCGTCACAGATTCGGACTTAATATTTTACAGAATATGCGACTTTGGAAGTTAAATAATGCCGTTCTTTAGCAAACAGTTGTTAAAGTTTTAATCTCAATATTTATTGAAGCACATTGAGCTAAATCAAAGCACGTGTAGCATTATGTTACATTGTAACACCAAAGCGAAACAATCTTAAAATGACCTTGACATCGACCAATCAGAAAACTTCAATAACAACAACTTTATTTGACAAGCATGAAGGAGGTCATTTACGAGATAACAAGAATATAAATGAGCATATATTTAAGATTACTGAATTAAGATGATTTAAATAATCTCACTCATTTCAGACAAAAACGAATAAAATGATTAATAATAGTACCTATGTACAGAATCCTCCCAATTTAAAAGGTACGTAAATTTCGTCTTCTATGAAATTTGAAATTGCCGCCAACTTATATCAGCTGATTAATAGACTACTGACGTATGTAATACGTATCGATGACAAACAATATTCCTAGGATTTTTGCCATTTGGGAAATGTAAACGACTCATCTTTATAGATTTTCGGCGATCAAATATTTCATACAATTGTTCTTTGACATCTTAGCCAACAGCACAGGGGATAATAAACTATAGAAAGATTTCTATCGAGCACTACTTCCTATGTGCAACTTCAAAACTTTTGGGAAAATCGACGACCATTTAACGTTTTTATGGTAATATTTTTTATATTCCAGAATAAAAAGTATGAAAAAAGTGTCCAATTAGTTATAAATAACATGATAGCCAGCCAGATACATATTTCAGCATTTATTGGGTAGAACATAAATCTAGGTTGCTCGCATAAAGCAGCTTAACTGCTTAAAAATTTATAGAGATCCATACACTTAAACACAAGTTATTGTCTGTAAACTAGAAAAATGCTTCTTTTTGGCCCTTTTTTGGCCCCTTATTCCTACATATTCAGGAAAATTAACCTCACACTGAATCCCAGCCTTTCCTCTGTTATATGGAAACTTGTGGTACAATGTCAGAGAGATCCATACAGTAACACACAACTTATTGTCTTGAAACTAAGAAATGCTTCTTTTTGGCTCCTTTTTGGCTCTTAATTTCTAGACTGTTTGCTCAATAACACCTTAAAATAAATCCCAACCTTCTACTTATGGTCTTAAACATTGTGGTACAATTTCAGAACAATTGAAATACTAATACAGAACTTTTTGTCCTGGAACTAGATAAATGCTGTTTTGGCCCCTTTGGGCCCCTAATTCCTAAACCTTTGGGACCATAACCCCCAAAATCAATCCCAAGCTTCCTTTTTTGGTTATAAACATTGTGTAAAAATTTCATTGATCTCTTTTTACTTATTCAAAAGTAATTATCTGGAAACGATTGGTCTTTGGACGACGCTGACGCCGACATGATACCAATATACGACCAAAATTTTTTTAATTTTTGCTGTCGTATAAAAACCAGAAAGACAGATTTTGAGAACATTATGGAATCAAAAAGTAGCAGAATATTTTATAAGAGAAACTGTCAAATAATTAATTGCAGGCTTTTTGAAAGTCTTTTATATAAAAGGAAAATATTATTTTAATATTGGCTTTAGTAAGTGTAAACTCTGAAAATTTTGAAAGGGATATTTAGAAAAATCTTGATTATTTTAATCAAATATATTTGTTTTTATATCTGCAGATATTATTTAAAATATGATTAAGAAATGGTTCAAGGTCTTTACTAATTTACCACAACCTCAATCAACAACATTATAAACCATCTACAATATCTGTCATTATCTGGGTCAGCGCATCACAGCATTCCTCAAATAAATACCAATTACTTGCCTTTCATATTAATTATACAAAATAAAACATTGTGGAACATTATTTTTGTATTTTTATTTTTTTATTTTACTAGTCAATATACACCATAGAACTAATGTCCCTTGAGACCCCTGAAAGGACAAACAAACTGATGAGCATATAATGATGTTCAGAGTCTAATTGGATTTGAAGTCCTTTAAGATTTAATAAACAAAAAGGACATCGTCAAAAAGATAAAGTATCAGATTGAGAAGCTTCAAAAGATGTTTGTTTATATTTTGATAGCAGACGTGGATCCAGGATTTTGAAAAAAAGGTTTGGGTCAAGGGTCTGCCCGCCCCCATTAATTTATCTCTACTGTCACTTTATTCAAAGTATTACCTGGAAACTAACTGTGGACTCATTTATTTTCATTGGTACCAATTTTCGTGGATTGATGAAAATTACATTCATGTATATTCAATTTAGTAGTTTTCCTAATGTCTGCATACCAGTTTATGGAATATTTGTCATTTGCTGAACATCTGATTTCGTGGTACACCTGTATCCACGAAAAAATCAACGAAAATTGGTATCTAACGAAAAATAATGAATCCAGTTTCCATAACAAATAAATATAAACAGTGATAAGTGTATGCCCAGGGTTCTCACTAGGAATTTTTCATGGTGAGTCCTGGGACTCATCACTTTTAGAAATGGTGAGTCCCAGCAGATTTTGATGAGTCCAGGATGCATGTAATTTTTTGTGTCTCAATATGAAGAAATATGAAGAAATAAAACTAGAACGATGCGTGTTAGATTGATAATTTTTATTATATCTGATAATAAATCATGTTATTGTATCTTGATATTGTTCACTACAACATGTATTACAGGCATTTAAAGGGCACTACAGTACATACACAATAAAGCATTTATTATAAAAGCACTATAGATCATTAATAAAACACAAAGCAGATATATAAAAGCACTACATTTTAGACTAAAGAAGCACTACATAGATAAAACATACAACAGTTAATATGTACATATATTTCACAATAACAGTTACACAATACAATAATTGAAACACTTTTGTTCATTTTGAAAGTCTATCACAATATCTTTATTTTCTTCTGTTTCTTTGGTCAAGGAACTTTGTCAGTGAGGATGATGGGTTGAAGTCATCTAGTGCTGGTCCATCTTGTTGAACTCTCATCAGTTTGGATACTGTCTCTGGTTGGAGTCTTGATCTTAGTTTTGTCTTTATTCTGTTCTGGCAGGAGAAACCTCTTGGTCTTTTACTTGGTACTGATGATTCAATGTCATCAGGTTTTCTTTTAAAGAAGGACTTTAACTTTGACTGGCTCATTTTGATACTGATATGATTTTGTTGGTCAAGCCAGTATTTATAAGAAATTTCGATTGTATGAACATAGTTCATATTAATTATTATTAATTAATTTTAATTAATTTAATCACTGAGTTAATAATCACTTTGATGTTTGAATCACGATAATTATCATTATATTTAATAAAAGCAAGCAACTATAAAGTGAACTCTGTTCAACATAATGAGCTTGGGTAAATAGTGATTATATTTTAATTATGTTTTATTCGGATTTTCCAAACAATTTTTACCTTTGTTTACGATCGTGATGTTCAACATGCACAATACAAGAAAATTGTTACATCATTCGAAGACCAGTAGAATTATTCTCATCCGTATTTTTTTTTAATCTACACTGTTTTATGACATATTTTATACACCAAGAATCATTAACGAAATATTTTATTATTTGCTTTCAAGTTCACATAAATATTTTACTTTCTATGTTTCAATCGATAAGTACGTGATGTTCAACACGTGGAAGTAGTCAAGCATTTCAAATACTCGTAAAATTACAAAATCGATAAAGTTATAGGTAACTTTATCATATTTATTGATCATTTTGAATAGAATTATGAAATTTTAGTATGAAATACGTTTAATTTTTAAAAAATCGTATCAGTCAACAAAAATATTGTTCCGCGCATATCATAAAAATGTCAACTTCCGGTATAGTTTCCTGTCAAAACAAAGTTGGAATCAAGAATCTTCTATGGAAAACGATGTGTCTGGGACTCAGGGGATAAAACGAGGACGTGTCCAAGGGACCGTGTTTCAAAAATGACGCGTCCAGCTTGATTTCCATGCGTCCAGGACGTGTATACGCGTCTTAGCGAGAACCCTGGTATGCCTTGTTTAATGGAACAGTTATAAGACTTACCTCTTAGGTAAAAAGAAGCACAATGAAGAATATTAATGAATGATATATATAGTAGTCTATAAATATGACATACCTGTGAGCTGGGAAGAACAGCAAAGTAGGATATCTATCTATTGTATACTGCCATGGTAAATCATTGTTGTCTCCATTTATTCTAAATAAATAAAAAGAAGATGTATCATTAATTGAACTTCTTGACTATGAAAATGTACTAATTACAAAATATATTTATTTGTCAACCAGATTTTGTACAAAATTATACTGAATAAATTATGATTCAAGTCCGTTTTAAAATTCCAACTAGTGTTAAAAAAATTAACTTCAAAAACTTCACTAGTTTTTAAGGAAAGACACCAAAAGAAATACTGTAAATTCAGAAATTATTGCGTGCATTTATTATTGCGATGTGCCGACCACAGGCAAAAATGCGAGGTTTAATTATTGCGACTTGCCGATTAAAAAAAAATTTTTTTTATGCTGAACATTATTGTAAATCACAGATGTTCACATGTCTTTTCGCAAAGTAAAGCTTTGTTCAAATCTATGCATTTAGTTACCTTCCGTATGTTTTCTGTGATTGAATACACAATTCTTAACTGATGTAACTTGTAAAGGGGATCTAGAAACTAAGATGCATTACTAGAACTTATGTGTTGTGCATGCCGACTTTGGGGATCTAGAAACTTAATTGAACATCGACCACGTGCAGAAGATTAGTGTAGAACGAGGCCCGGCTTGGGTAATTATAGGATATTTTTAACTTCAAAAGAAAATAAATTACAATATTAAAAGTTGATAATCGCAATCACCCGTAGTAAATTATGTTTGGCTTCTTAGTCCTTTTATGCATACAAGCGAAGTTGAGAAAAATAAAATTCATCATAAAGGCTTGGCTTGTGGTATATTGTTAAAAATAAATTTAATTACACATCTTATAAATTAGCTTTGATTAGCAAAGACTCATTTGGTTATAAATAGGAATGATATTTTTTTTACGCCATTAAGTAAAAAAATGTCAATGTGGAAGTTTGTCACAAAGAAACGCTCCCCTGATGATATCGTCTTGAGGTTGCCCAATCCTGATAACGCTACCAACAAAGATGCAGCTGATAAAATTAAAGCTGCTAACACTGAAATTGTCAACTCTCTTGCTACTGATGAGTCAACTACCAGCACAAAACGGGGGGTCAAGAGAAAAGCCAGCAACAACCACTACACACCAGAGACTCGTGCTAAAATAGCTAAATACGCCACTGAACATGGCAATGTTGCCGCTGCCCGCAAATTTAGCAAAGACCTCCAACTTGACATTAAAGAAAGTGCAGTAAGAGCCATGAAAAAGAAATATCTTGTACACTCAAAAGAATCCAACCACCAACCTGTCAATGCGTTGACACCAGAAAAACGTGGTAGACCGCTACTACTTGGTGATTTAGACAAAGATGTAGCAGCCCACATACGCAGCATCAGAGAAGCCGGTGGCATCGTAAACCAAGCTATCGTTATTGCAACAGCCCGTGGTCTAGTCAAACACAAAAACCCAACACTACTCAGTGAAGCTGGTGGGTCGATTCATATCACCAAGACATGGGCCGTATCCTTCCTAAAAAGACTCGGGTACGTCAAGCGAAAGGGTACCAAAGCAGCCAGAAAACTACCAGTTGACTTTGAGCACCAAAAAAGTGAATTTCATCGTATCATCAACGAGACCGTTACAAAGTACCAAGTGCCTCCACAACTTATCTTCAACTTTGACCAGACCGGGTTGAAGATCGTCCCTGTATCTAACTGGACATTAGAGATGGAGGGCTCAAAGCAAGTTGATATCATCGGTTTAGAAGATAAACGTGAGATAACAGGTTTGCTAGGTAGCACATCAGATGGTTGCCTCTTACCACCTCAGATTTTATACCAAGGTAAAACAGACCAGTGCCATGCTAAATATCCGTTTCCCTCCGACTGGGACGTTTTCCACACAGAGAGCCACTGGAGTAATGAACAGAGTATGGTACGATACATTGAGACTGTCCTTGTGCCGTATACCGACAAAGTTAAAGAAGAGTTAGACCTGCCGATACGACAGCAGTCAATTGCCATATTTGATGTTTTCCGTGCACACAGGTGTCAAGAAGTCCTAGATGCTTTGTCTAAAGCTCGAATTCAACATGTTTTCGTACCCGCGGGTTGTACTGGGGAACTTCAGCCAATGGATCTCAGCGTGAATGGTGAGCTCAAAGCTGCCATGAAAAACGAATTCACGAACTGGTACGCAGATATGGTTGCTGAAGATCTTAAAGATTCATCCACCATCAACAAGGTTGACTTAAGACTTTCTGTTCTCAAGCCGTTACATGCTAAGTGGTTGAGTAAAGTGTTCCACGACTTGAAGTCAAAGAAAGACATTATCTTGCTAGGTTGGAAAAAGTCTGGTATAAGTGACTGTATAAAGTGTTAAATTGTATTTTTAATGAACTACATGTAGTGTTGAACTTGTGCTCAATGAACAATAGTAGCTTGTGCTTTATGAACAATATTATCTTCTGATGATCTTTGTTATTTTGTTATTTATTATTTATTTATTGTAATAAATTGTATTATATAACTTGTTTTTATTTCTAAGTTTCAAAAGGTTTACTTATACTGAAAATACACATGCTCCACTGAACAATTACAAACAATATTAACAAAATAAAATAACATCGTAATTTGTCACTTTATATAATAATCGAACAGCATTCAAAAGTAATTACTAGTACTAGTATCCCATTCATAAAAGTTCCCGGCAATATTGTTCAATCATAAACATATTACAGACACATTACCAATTAAAAGTCGAAGTGTTATAAAAATGTCACCTGGCTTCACTGATTACACAGATTAGCGGAAATAAGTTGTAAAAACATATTACCCTTAAATGCCCCAGGTGAAAGGTTAAACACATCACACCACTGAACAAAGGGAGATAAATCAATCACAAATTGACATTGGAAAAATGAAAGTAAGAATGCGAGGTTTAATTATTGCGATCGTCCGACGCTCGCATTATTCGCATTAATAAAAACCTCGCAATAATTTCTGAATTTACAGTATATGATACTACAACATTTTTACTTGATGAGTGTTAAAAATATGTACACAGGGAAATTTCAATAGAGTGAATTTCACCTTAAAGGACTTAAACTTGAAACTCATGTAAATTGATTTCTCATGATATTCACTAGAATTTTCAAAATGAAGTAATTCTTATAAAATCTCAGTATTCAAATTTAATTAGAATCATGAACCAGATGCTCCACAGGGCGCAGCTTTATACGACCGCAGAGGTCGAACCCTGAACTGTTGGGGCAAGTATGGACACAACATTCAAGCTGGATAAAGCTCTGAATTTGGATTGTGATTAAATAGTTGACACAGCATAGGTTTCTGACACAGAACGAATGTGGTCTAATGAACTAATAAAAAAAAATTTGGCTTTTGAGCAATTTACTATGCTGTTAAATATTAATCCTCTCACAGAAAAAATATTTGAAGAAATTATCTCTTTAAAATCTGAAATGAGAAAAAAAAATTGATCCCCACCCCAATTTTTTTCTTCACTTCCCCCACTTAAACTGAGTTTAGAGGTAATAAGCATTATATACACATTTCATTAAATGTAGTTGAGACAAACAGAAACTAAAAAAAAATCTTCAATTTTTCCACTTGTAAAGGGGCATATCCTTAGAATGGTAATCAAAGTGCTTGTAATCACTGAATGGTAAAGATTGCTTTAATTTATCAGTTGGTAGTAAAGTGAATATTGCATTGTATATTGTATATAGCATTGATTTAAGTTAATTTAACTTCTATTCTGGACAAAGAAAGATAACTCCAATTTTAAAAGAAGATTATATAAAGCATTGGTTTTAGGTGATTCAACAACCATTCTGGACAAAGAAAGATAACTCCAATTTATTGACTTGAAACTACAAAAATGCTTGTTTTTGTCCCCTTTTTGGCCCTTTATTCCTAGACTGTTTGCCCCATAACCCTTAAAATATATCTCAACCTTTTATTTATGGTATTAAACATTGTGTGACAATTTCAGAACAATTGAAATACTTATACACAACTTATTGTTCTGACACTAGATAAATGCTATTTTTGGGCCCTTTGGGCCCCTAATTCCTAAACCTTAGGGACCATAACCCCCAAAATCAATCCAAAGCTTCCTTTTGTAGTTACAAACATTGTGTTAGATTTTTATTGATTCCTGTTTACTAAAGTTATTATCTGGAAACCATCCGTCTTCGGACCACGCTGATGACGAGGACGAGGACGAGGATGTGATACCAATATATGACCGCAAAATTTTTGCTGTCGTATGAAAACATTATTCTTTGTTCAAATTTTTGTAAAGTTCAAATGAATTTCAAGCAAAATTTACATGAAAATTTTGATGATATTCACTTATAACAGATGTAAAAAGATGTGATATGAGTGCCAATGAGACAACTCTCCATATAAGTCGTAATTTGAAAAAGTAAACCATTATTGATCAAAGAACGGTCTTCAACATGGATTCTTGGCTCACACCTCCAGTAAGCTAAAAAGGGCCCCAAAAAATGACTCATTTAAGGTGAATTTCACATGAAATATTTTATGTGAATTTTACTTCAGATTCATGTGAAATTCACATAAGCAAAATTTGCCTGTGTACATCAACATTAGTTATGGGCATTAAAATATTTTACTGGCAGACACTGCATTGCTGGCATTATATTTTCATTTTTGTGAACCATGAACTCTGGGTCAAAACTTCTGGGTCAAAACTACATAAGGAAATCAAGTTCATAATAAACATGTGTAATAAGTATCAAGTTGATGTGAATACAACGTCAAACCAACCCACATACTGTAAAACAATATTACCTACTATCATAAGCAGGCCATAGAAATGTACTTCAAATTACTTATTTTCAACAAATCCAGGGTTCACTATGCCATGTAAATAAAATCTGCTGTAACAAAAAGGTCGATTTCTTCTTATCCAAAATGCTCAAAACCACAACATATCATTTACTTTAAATACCTATTTTTTTTTTTATTCATTCGTATGATTTTTAAACATAATCCACAACAACCAGTGAATTGAAATGTAAGGCAACAAAAACTTACAGAATATCATTTAACGGATAACGTTTTTGTCTACATGTATATATAATTTATTTTGAATGTAATGCATCTTCTGATTGGCTGACGTCGTTTTGTTTATCATATCATAGACACAATTTTGTCATGTGACCATAACGTCATCAACATTTTTTCATGATTTACGCCGGTTTAAATGGAATTTTGAATTAAAATATAAGAAATAACTGTAATATTTTGTCAGTCTTTTCAAGATAACATAAAAAATGTGGTGCACACTGTTAAATAACCCGCTACGTGTGTTATTCAGTGTGCACCACATTTTTAATGTTATTTCTTCATAGACAGAAAAAATATTACAGTCATTCCTTAAATAAATTTAATTATTACCTTGAAAATATAATGTTTTTGGCTGCTTTAAAATATCTTGCTAGACTCAGGTAAATATGAGCAAAACTGGCACAAAATCCACACCATGGAGAATAAACAAGCATCATCACATCCTATAATAACAAAACATTGTATGTAGAGCAACTGTCTTCATCATAACTGACACTACAAATCAAACTGAATTTATATATCGTCCGATCCACAATTAAGTGGCACAACTTATACCTTAAATCTTCTTTGTCCTGTCCAAATGATGTAGCAGACATACTGAGTTCTTTCTGTTTTTGTTTTTATCATAAGACTTTACAATCTTATTAAAGCAGGTATCATTTGAAATCTGGTTTTTCAAATTATGAGATGCAATTTTATTTGAAACTGGTAAAATGATTCCAGGACACTCAGACTTTTCCACGCGAACAGCTTAATTCAAATAAAATATTTACAGTGTGTTCACCTGTCTCACTTTGTTAATACCCATGCATCAACAACTTATTTAAGCTTTTTCTATTCATTGTGTCTGAAACACTCGCATAAGAGGTGTCAAAAGCTTAGTCATCATTTGCACTTTAGGTATTAAGACAAAATGTATTAATTATCTAATTAGATTCAAGATGGTTGCAATTACACTATACAAGATGATGCCCATACATGTATATCAGCAAACATTAGATTTAGTGCAAAATATATTACAGTGTCGCTTGAAATGGTTTTGTGTGAATGACAAATTGGATGCCCTGATGTTAGTTATGAAATTTACAATTATCCAAGACAATTAATTGATGATGTCCCTTGCAAGCAATACATCAAAAACACTCACTATGCCTTGAAAACTGCAGGAAGTCTTAGCTAAACACACAATGTACTATGTATGTGGACATTGTCAAAAAAGGACAAAGGTAATCAGAAAAGTGGTCAGAATAACATTAGATATCAGCAACTGAACATTAGGCCAATACATGTAGCAATGATGACCATCAACCAATCCTAAATATATCTTATAATTTACAGCCATAGGACTTACTTTATCTTCATCCATAACAATACTATTGAATGTTGTTGATGTAGCATCAGACACACACACCTCACTCACACATGACCCACTGGTAACCTCTGACCTAAAGTGATGAGGAAGGTCACCTCTGGTAAAATTAATTACAAAATTGGCTGAAATAAAATAGACAAAAATTTTGTTAAAAATTACCTGAATTTTCCCCTAAGCATGTCTAAATTAACTCTGATCTTAATATGCAAACCAATGACACAAGGAACAACCTTTGTTTAATTTTCATTTTCAAATGGCAAATATTTCCATGAAGAATTTGACGTAATTTGGTTTTACTTTCTAGCAATTCACTGAATGTTACAAATTTTTAAACATGTAGTTTCTTTTTATCATTGTCATAAAATATAACATATTTTTTCGTGTATAATGTATTTAAATCTGTATATATGTATGAAAAATCTGATTAATCAAGCACTGTTTTCATATTCAATAAGTGGAAGATATTGTTTAGTTCTTGATATCCATAATTCAAATCATAGATATTGAAAATGACATCAAACCATATACATGATATAAAAGCCTTACCAATATTAAGCTTCGTAAATGGCTGCCTAAGAAAATGCTGGACTTCATTCTATAAAAAAAAACACACTTTGATTCAAAAGAGAATTTGAAATACAAGGAAATGTCATACAACCTAGAATACATGTCTATGGGAATGATGGGACACCATTCACTATTTTTACTATCATACATTGTATTTCCATTCACTTTGAATTGTGAAATTAAAAGCTTTAACCTGAAACTGAACTAACACTGTTAAATCTTATTTATAAATTATCACATAAAAGTCCACATAAAAAAGTGGGGTTTACTTTTCAAGACCATATTGCATCAATTATCCAATCAAATCTTATTATACTGTATATATGTAGACTGAAATTTATGCATATTCAGTCTTTATATGTCAATCTGTATTACAATTTGTGAACATGCATCATACATGTACAAAGTTTGCAAGCATATCAATCAAATTTGATTAACTTGTTATTAATAATTGTTCATTGGACATACTGTGGATTCATTATTATTCATTGGATACCAATTTTCGTGGGTACAAGTGAACCAAGAATTCATTTGTCAGCTAATCACAAATTTTCTATTCACTTTATATGCAGAGATTGTTGAAACCATGAATCCACGGAAATGCAAATTTTCCTCAATCCACAATAATTGATACCTACAAAAAATAAATAATTCCATAGTAACAGTAGAATGGGAAACTTAAATCCTACTTACTTGTTTATCAATGATCACAGATACTGAAATATTACTCTCCTTTGGTACATATGTACCTAGTCTGTCTAAAAATGCCTGATGCTTGTTTTTATCTAATAACACAACATTCACTGTTTTATTACTGCGACATTTAAAACCTGTAAATTCCTTATTCACTAGATCCTGGTCAATGTCAGAACTGTGGATCTTCTGCTCAGAATCCAGATTCACTGATTTTTGAAAAGACAGTCTTTTACATTTTGACCTTGAAAAATTATTGACAAGGTTATTTACATAACGATCAGAACTACGTCTGATGGTACAGGAATGACTAGATAAAGTATCACATTGTTTACATTTCAACGTCCGATACTCATTCACATTATAATGTTGATAAGAGTCCAAACACGATGGCGTTCTATAATTTTCAAATCCTCTTTTGGGAATGTCTTCTTCCGAAGGAGAAAATTGACAACTGTCTTTGACTTTATAATCAAATGTGCGTTTACAAAGTTCACAAATATGTTTTTGGCGGTGTAACGATACACAACATGACAGGTTGTTAACAAGAGGAGGAAGGCAGTCTTTTGGTAGCACCAATGAATTCATGGCATGTTCTCTCTTACGTCTCAGTAAACCCTCTAATAAAATGATAAATGTTCTGTTATGACAGTTCCTATACTGTAATACTAATTCTCTCAACTGAAAAAGCAATAACATTATCATTAGACATTGAACATTTACAAAAACTATTGTTTTTAATATGCTTTTTTGTTATGTTAACAACATTTTTTAAGAATTAACATAAAAAATTAGCTGGTTCTGAAGCTTAAATTTACAGTACCATTCAAGTGGACCAGCTCTCCCACGCCCTACACCAAGGAAAATGTCAGGAGTCACTCCGAAAAACTCAGATATTCCTCCCAAAATGTTAGGAGGAATTTAGGAGTAATCTCTCCCAAAATCGCGTATAGGTTTATTGTGATAGCGAGCTCACTCCCTACACTGAGGAATTAATTGCCCTTATCCTACTTTGATCTCTACCAGCACACGATATTTTTTTTGTTTGTAAAATTATTTCATAGATAATGGCATGGGACAAAAACGTATAAGATAATAATTATCTTATTCTAATTGATAATTTCACATCTTTATTTGTCAAAGGAAGGAAAACGTTTGTTAAAATTTTAATACCCCGTGATTTTAAAGCACACCTGTACAATCAAGATCGACTAAATGTACATAGGTAAATTATCTGGCTAATCCGATTATGTTGTCACACATTGTTAATTTTTAGTACATCCGATGGGCAATAAACCAATTACCAGCCACGTGGTGTTGGGAGAGAATCTTTGGAGGAATTTGGGAGTGAAATCCGTGGTACTCAGTGTGGCTCCGAAACACACGGAAATCAGAAAAAAAAAGTATCGAATCGATCCGTTTGAATGGTACTGTATATATCAATTTAATTGGAGCATTCTCATCAAATAGAAGAACCAACAAATTCAGCAATTACTGTATGAATAAATTATCTCAATCAAAGTGCTTGTAAGCACTGATTGGTAAAGATTGCTTCAATTTATCAGTGGGAAGGAAAATTAAATATTGCATTGGTTGTTGTTGATTTAATATCAATTCTAGACAAAGGAATATAACTTCAATTTTTTTAAAGATGACTTAAATAATGACATCATTTATATTCTTAGAAAAGGTTATTAGATTCATGCACCCTGCAAAAGTTATGTTATTATCTTGACAAGTGTAACATTATTTTGTGCGTAGAATATCTGAGCATATATTACAACGTTAAATTTCTGAAAATGTTAATGGATAGGATCTAGAATGTTATGATCAATGCACTATATTTTGTGTATCAAAAAGGTAGTGATAAGGCTTGGAAGATTTAGATATCAAGTCAGCTCCATAAGGTTTTGATTGCATTGCACGCAATCTGTACCAAAAAAGTGATATCTGATGAAGAAATATAAACATGAAATATTCACCAGCATTAATGTACAGTTATTATATGTATCAAAAGGCAAAAAAACATAATCTTTTTTTTAAAGAATTCAACTTTTTTGGTCACATCATTTTCAACAGTGATAACTTTTGATCCTCTGTTTGAACCTTATATCAGGAAGTTCATCAACATATTTTGTTTGTAATATATTTTTATTTTAATGAACATGTAATGAATCATGTTCTCATGAAAAAAATACTTGGTTAAGTGATGGTTTAACATTTTTGGCTGAAAACTTGTAAAATCTTTAGTCAAATCTTTAATAACTCACTATGAGATAATAGAAGTCCACTGTATGCAGCCTATTCACTGGAGCAAAGACCAATAAAACTGGTCCCCGGTTTAATAGTGTAGATAACTGTAGACTCTTGTGTCCTGGTACTGATATCCATTTCACTAAGTTCTGCAATTTATAAGCAAGTAAAATTTTTAAAAATCTAAACAGTTTTTACACTTTTACATATATACAAACAAGAAAACAGTATATAAATGTACAGCAATAAAAAAAGGATGTATCTAAACATTCAAATCCTATATGAATATTATCTTACTGGAGCAGACATACATTCTGCAACTTAAAGATGAAGGAAATGAGTGACTGGTGAGAAATAACGTTAATCCAATCCTTGAACCAATGCATGCAGCATACATCATAAACTTAGTTTTCTGTGAACGATTTATTCATTTTTTACTCATACATATCGTATAATGTCAAGAAAACATTTCATTCTGTCAGTGTTGTAATTAAAATGTGGCAGCTAATTAATGGTTGTGTTTTGAAACCGAAGATAACTGATTGTCACAATCAACAAAGAAGCAAAGAATCCTTTTGGGCCAGGTGAGTTGTGACTCCATACACAAAATAAGAGGTAACACAATTAACAAATTATTTATCTCTGATGTCATACAAGTCCCCTCAGACTCAAATATCTAAGCAATTTATCTGAACATTATATAAAAGTAACAATAAAACATAATTTTTATAAGAATAACAAAAAAAAAATACATAACCAAGTAAAACATATATTACATTCTCACCTCATACCTGTGTTCATTAATCCACTTGACAATACTGTCAGAAGTAAAATTATTTTGTGTTGGGTAAATCTGTTAAAAAAAAAATATTTTCCTGAATAATATCTGATATGACATAAAATCACAATAATCAATAATTTCTTTAGAGATGTTGACTATGTCAATGAGACAAACAAAAATAATATTTTATAGAATATTAATAACATTTGTTGGTTTTCCCGCTTGAATGGTTTTACACTAGTCATTTTGGGGGCCCTTTATAGCTTGCTGTTAGGTGTGAAGATTGTACTAAGACCTATAATGTTTTTATCTTTTACTAATTGTGACTTGGATGGAGAGTTGTCTCTTGGCACTCATACCACATCTTCTTATATCTAGTTGTCAAAATTTAGGCTTCACTTTACTTTTGCTATTTAACTTTTTTTTATCTATAATCAAGATAATTAAGAACAATTAGGCATAGCAGATAGAATACTCATTAGTAATCTGACCAAAAAAAGTTACATAAAAGGGCACTTGGAGAATGAACACTTTGTTTACAGAACTGCAACTATATATAATTTTCTAGTGTACACAATACTTACAAATGAACCATTTAAATTGAGTATAACAAACTGTTTTGTATCGTTCATTCCCAATAGCTGTGACAATAAAGGTTTATTGACTACACTAAATTTTACTGGTTGAAGATGATCTGAAATTAAAAAGAAGTATTATAAACAAATTGTCTAAGGCTATCTGAATGTTTAAAGACAAGTACAGAAGACAATTTTTGTCAAAAAGGATATCATTTATATTTTAAAACCTGCATTGATGTTGTGAAATGTATACCCCCAATTCTTATTGAACCTCGATAAAGACAATTAAGCAGCAATAGGACCCTTGCCCGTATGCTCTATAATATTTCCGGGTCAAAAACCTCATTTGACATATATATAAAAGTTAATTTAATAATAAATATTTATACTTAGTTAAAGTTATTGTGACCACAAACAATTATTTCTTACTTAACCAATACAGGTTGTCATTTAGACTAACCATTATAAAATATTCTAGTTATTAAGGCCAATTAAAATTAATTGATAGATTTTCATCCCCGCCCGCCCCTCTGAAATCGTCCCGCCCCGATTTTTTTTATTTTGCAAAATTTACGATTTCCGGATTTTGTTCATTTCCGTTACCGGTAACCGTCAATAATTTCGTTTCATTCGAACTTCCTGTTTATAAAATTTCGGTTTTCATATTTCTTGTTTCGAGTACTTTAAAACGATTATGTTGACAAAATCTGCTGCTCAATGATGACAGTATCATCTACGGAGAATATAGAAAGATTACCAGAAGGGCATGAAATATTCGGGTTACGAGTATTAAATACGCTGTGTCCAACGCAAATCGCGGTATGTCACAAATTGGAAATTTCTTTCATCAGAAAATTGTGGATTTATTTAATAATACATTGACTTTGTGTAAGCAAATTTGGGCTGTGAATGATTTCCAAAGTGCAAGAATCGTGGAACAAATTGATAGAAAAAAAAGAGTTCAAAAAGTCGGCAAACACACATTGTGTACTAGAAAACCCTTAGATTTACCTATGGCTATTGTTTTTGTTTAAAAACACAAAATACCATTTATAATGTAATTATATATGCGTCACTTCTTGCATAACTTGAGAATCTTAAAAGCGCCAACTTTACTATTCCTGGCAACACTTGTTTGAGTGTTCATTTCATTCATAATACTTGTGCCGCACACCATTGCATTTGCATAAGTTTATGGGGACTACAAACCATCGCTTAGAGAGCAAAATAAATTTGGAGTTGGTAGTCAAATGAATAGAGAATTTCTCCATGGTTTTACTGTTTGCTGAAAATATGTTTCTAAAGTAGAAATTGCATGTAGAACAGTCCGCGTTGCAAATCAGAGATGTTTATTCAAGAATTATGTACGATTCTTTATACATGTTTAAACATTTACATGGTATAAGCTAAATTTTGTAATTATAACACTTGCATATATATGAAGTTCACGCCACAAGAAGGTTTCAAATTGAATAAAATTTAAAAAATAAAATCCTCCCACCCGCCCCATTTTTTTTAAAACTTTGGATGAAAATCTACTAATTAATTTTAGTTGGCCTAAGTACTTACTCCACTCAATCATCTTCATAGCTGATATATAATAGGTTTTGTATCCAGGTGGTGTTGGGGTTGACAGATCAAAATTACCTATCACAACATTCTGAAAATAGAAACAGGAATAACAAATTAACACGTGAAAAAAATAACAAAAAGAAAGACAACTGTCTCACCTGATGCAATTATAAGACACACACCTCTGTAAACTGACATGGAAAGCTACTAAAAGCAAATGAAAAGTATAAACAACTGTATGTTTTCAACTTTTTCTCAACACCTACCTCAATGCATTCAAATTGGTTTACACAAGAAGTCATCTTCTGTTAAATTAGTAAAAGCTACAGTCACTACATTAACATTATACACAACACCTGTCTTTATGAATATTATATTATACACAAATAACATTATACATTGTAGTATATTTTCAGGTTAAAGGAAGACAACTCAAATTAACTTGAAACTAGTCCCCCATGTCTGGGTTTGCAATTTCCTTGTTATTATAAGGACTGCTCTCTGGTATCATCCCACCTGCCCATCAGATCCACTCCTGCATTGAGACATTAAATCAGTGTGTGAATATACTTGAATTATATAACAATGTACAAAAGTTTTACCATAGAAATGATGTTTATTCAAGTAATAATCTTAATTCAGACACTCACTTGATATGTCTTTCCCTTTGTTTGTTTGTTTTCTCAAAAATGTATACCAATTATTTTTTAGTCATGTCTTAAAACTGCAGCTTCTATCAAAACTCAAGAGTTATAAAAGTACAAAATAAATTAACTAAAATATACTTATATTGTCTTGTAACCCTTTCTTTGGCGTTTTACATCACTTACATCATGTAAAGCTGAAAAATTATTAATACTCTCGACAGAATGTAGTAAGGTGATTGGATATAAAATATCTTCTACAAATCTAACAAGTTCATCTGCTGTAGGAATACCTGAAACATATGAAATAAATTGGTGTTATTATTCATATTTTGTTTTCTAGTTTAATGCTCTAATTATTTTGGTTTGAGATCAACTAATTTATATTTAAATGTGATTAACAGCCTCAACAAAAAATATGTTGTTCTAACATTTGTCTAATGTCTTGTAGGAATATGTTGATTTTATTCCAACATCTTAAAGGGTACTACTGTTGTTTTAATTAATTTCAATCAACGATCATTTTGATAATATATGACATGAAAATTATAAAAGATCAAAATTAACATTTCTGTGATTATACCATAACCTTTCTATGTATAAATGTACATGTAGATACACTTTTCAGTTAAGGTTAAAATTAAAATTTCTGTGTATGAATGTAGGAACACCTTTTTGTAAAGGTTAAAAATAAATTTAACTACCATTAAATTTAAAGCCATCTAGATTGGTATGATAAACATATAATTCGGGATACTTGAGAAATTTATAAGTGTTCCGACAGCTTCCTTCTGGCCACCAACAGTTCACACCAACAAACTTTACCTTAAAAAATATATAACTATTTTTAAACATCAACTAATAGTTTTATGCTACATTGTACATGTGTCAAATGTAAACTTCATTGTTTGTTCATACAGGAAAAATAATAAGAGATGTTGTATTTATTTAGAAATTAAAACTGATTTGCATTTCATAAGGCATTACTAAATTACTAAATGTTTGAGTTTGTTTTCTATTAAGTGTTGCATTTAACAAAGAATATTAAACAAAGATGGTATTGTTCTGCATTGTGTTTCTTTGTCCTTTGAAATATTTCTTTGTTGTTTTTTTTTTACAAAAACTTTTATTAGTATTGCTGAGTTTTGGCTATAAATCATAATGATTAGTATATAACATAAAAAAAAATGGTACATATATACAACATACCTTATCAATCAAATATTTTGCTGCCTTTTGATATTCTTCTCTAACACTAACAGACTGTGCACACCACGGAGCATAATACATTACAAATAGTATCTCTTCTTTCTGTAGGAGGTCCACTATGGGATTCATGTTTCCATAAGGAAAGTCTATAACCGCTGATCCAGCTGGGAAAAATCGGCGAGGAGGTTTTGCTGGTGATGTTAAAGTAGCTTGCCTCAAACTGTACATAGAAAAATGGAAAGAAAGCATGTATTGATTTATCGATATAGGATGAGTTAGACAATGTTAGACATAAATAACAAATGCCAAAGTTCACATTGTTTCATATCTGTTTCACAGCTTCATAATGTATAATTAATTTAGACCATTATAGTACATCTCATGATCAGACTTAATTCATTACATGACTGTTGGACATTCGTTCAGACACACTGCAATGATTCATCTGATAGACCAAACATCAGTAGGAATAAATAAAATTGGGGGATAGTCTGTTACATGCATCAATAAAATCTGTAAAAAAAAAAAAAATCCATGAATTAAGATTTGTTTCTGACATTGATTAAGTTTCCTGAAACTTATAAATGTTTTCTCAAATTGAAGATCTAACCAAATAGGTATGACTGGAGTGAATCATTCTGGGGCTTTTTTTCTGGTTCAAGTACATGTAATAGGGCCAAATCTTATCCTTCTTCTTCTTCTTCCGAAAACGGGAGTAGACTCCTAGGTAGGAGTGTAAAACTTCCCGGAACTTGTGTGTTATGTACATATGGATTTAATTTAAAAATAATAGGACAAAGAAAAATAGCTCCCTGACAGGAGTCACACATATAGGGTTAACTTAAATAAAATCAACCAAAACTGCAGTTATATAGAATCCAAGTACAACAGGCAATGTTTTATGCAATGCACAGTTAATAAATAGCACAAACAGTAAAGTAATTAGATGGTTGATTTTCTAGACAGATTGATGATGATAGATGTCTACTTAAACATTCAGCTGCAAGTTTAATAGATTAACAATGTATATACAGTCAAACCTGAGTAAACCGGACCCTGAATAAACCGGAGTCCTGTCCATTCCGGTCGAAAATTAAAGTCCCAACTTTTTCCCTTCAGTCTTTGTTAAAATACCCTTTGTAAACCGGACCCTGTGTATTCCGAATTCCGGTCTTATTATACAGTCCTAATACTCTTAATTACATTAATTATTACCTGTCAAAACCGGTTTGTCTGATTAAGTTCAATGATCGATATGCAATCAAATTATATTTGTTTATACAATATGGCTTTTCAGGATAATCAATTAGTCAGGTGTTTAAATGTGAACTTACAATCGTACAGCAGTGAGCTGTATTATTTATTAAAACATTATAAACGCGCCAATTAAACGAAAAGACACACCGAATATATCTCAGATTAAACTTACGTTGTAACTTGGATAAACTTATTTAAATCGTATGATTTCAAAATCCTGGGTCCTGTTGTGAACACCTAAACCAATGACCCTGATAATGAAAAACACTCCGATGACAACAATCAATGTGTATTGTACACTGTACGACAATGTTTGGATAGTGATGAAATTACGTTTGATAATATTCTGGCCATTTCAACGTTTCAAATTAACGATCATGGAAGCAGATATATAATATTATATGTCTCTGATGGGAGTAAATCAAAACCCTCGACTCAGAATCCAAACAACGCGAGTATTATGATGCAAATGCAAACAATGAAAAACGAAGTGAAAGCATTTTAATTTATCAGATATGATTTACAATCAGAGAGAACTTTTACATGCAAAATATCGGACGTCACAAGTCAGTTACTTCCTATCAAAACGAAAACCTGAATAAACTGGCTCACTGTCCAAACTGGCCTTTTTTCATAGTCCCGTAGCTGACCGGTTTACACAGGTTTTACTATATTCAGACCAGAACATTTTTTTGTTATTTACAAGGTAACAGTACTGGTCCAATTTAGAAGGCAGGACACTTTACCCTAAAGTGATGACTAGTCATGTAGGACAAATAGGGATAAAATCTAAAGGTGTATACCAATTTTTAAGTCTTTAATTTGACCTGGCCAATGTTGGTGGGTACAAGGCAAGGCAGTTCCTTGACTTGTAGATTACCTAAATTGACTGTATGTGGCAAAGGTACATGTAGGCGTACCAGTGTCCAGTGTACAGGGGGTCTCATTGGCGGTTCTGATCCCAGATCCCGCTTACTGTTTTGTCAGATTCCTGTATCCCACTTATACTATGTATGTAAGCAATTCTAATTTTTTTGTAATTTCCCGTGTCCCGCTAGTAGTCTGAAATTATTCTGGACGTCTGAGATTATTCTGGACGGGCAAATATTCACTTTTTAATATGGGACGAGCTCTGACATCCCACGACCCCAGCTTGTCTGGCAAAACAGCCATTTGATGTCAGAGTAATCTCCGACTAGTGTCCTGCTTGACATCATTTCCTTTTTTCACAGCACAATAATTTGACTTTCACGCTTGACATCGTTTCCTGATTTCACTGCACAATAATTTGACTTTCACGTGTCATGCTTACAAAAAATTGGCAATCCCGCGTCACGCTAAGACCCCAATAAGACCCACTGTACATACATGTACATGCACCCTCAACACATTCGTTTTGAGCATAAACAGATAAAACTATAACAAGGTATCTTGTATGAGGTAGGGTTTAATTTATTATCATTAATTGGAAAATAACTAGCTATTCATGTATTTTCAAAAGAGAAACACACTGTGCGTTGGGCTTTACATGGTTTATATAAGAACGAATATGGCATATACCAGATTGCATTTTTGTTGATACATCAGATTCAAAACACATTTGCACCATCTAAACAAGTTTCACTTTGAACCTTGTAAATAATGACATTTCGTTACCTGGGGAGCAATGCAAGAAGGGACAAAATAAGCCCCATTGTACACACACATATTCTTGAATATCTAGCCATCCAACGCCCGAAACACTTTACTGCTTTGAGACCCCTTATCGGCCTCATGTGTTGTTTTCGCCATTGGTTTACATCCACGTCAGATCACGTTCAATACGAGATTTCAGTCCGTGGGGCAAAAACAAGAGGCCAACAGCTAACGGTCGGCGCACTCGAGTATTTACTGGGTTCGTAGTTTGACCGTTTCCGTTTGAATATGCTAATCAAATTCCGAATTGAAAAATTAAACTATGTCTTTATTTTACAAATAAGCCCCAGGCTTTACATAGCGGATCCAGGGGGGGGGGGGCTTGGAGGGCCCGGGCCCCCCTTTCATGGGAAAAATTTGGTTGATTATATAGGGAATCACTGAAGCATGACTGGAGTGGGCCCCTTAGGTCAGTCAGCGGGCCCCTCCTTATCAAAAGTTCTGGATCCGCCACTGCTTTAACTGAACTTCACTCGTATCTGTATCAGTTTACGGATGACTTAGGGATGAAACCCATTTGAGGATTCTTTTAAAAATCTTAAAAACTTCTTCTTCTTTTTTGCATTCTTCTTCTTCGCATTCTTCTTCTTCGCATGCCTGGTTTAACAATATTGTTTTTTTAATTTCATAATAATTTTTCAATTTTTATATATACAGATACATATGTACTAACTGAGACTACTATAACACATAGTAGTCTCAGGTACTAAGTAATATTTTTCAATTTTTATTTTCAATTTTTGGTATAAGATATAAACAAGATACATATTAAACATGTAGGTATTCAGTCAGTGGCGGATCCAGAAATTTTAATAAGTGGGGGCCCACTGACTGATCTAAGAGGAGGCCCGCTCCAGTCACGCTTAAGTGATTCCCTATATGAGCAACAAAATTTTTTCCCAAAAAGGGGGGGCCCGGGCCCCCTGCCCCCCCTAAATCCGCCTCTGTCAGTGTATATTTCAGGTAATTTGTTCCAGTCTTTTATAGTTTGGTAGAAAATTGAAAATTTGAAAATGTTTTTGCTCTTTCGAATTTGTCGGTATGTTTGTTCGTGGCTAGACCTTGTGTTTGATTTGCTGTAGTTGGTATGTCAGTATGTGGTATGGCAATTTTGTTGTTTGTAATTCTATGGAACATTTTTAATCGTGAAATCTTTTCTGACTGTCATGAACGTTGCACAAAAATATATACTTTGATGTGAACCTTTTGTGACTGAGTCACTGTCTTCTTGTATAAATTAACTCTCTGTTTTACTTGATATTCCCGATTTAGTAGACACATTTATGATATAATTGGTTTACGGCTTTTAAAAAAGTATTTCTTGACGATCCATGTCAAGTGTTTGAACTTTATTTGAAAAATACCGAGCGCGCAAAATTAGCATTTGAAAATCACGATGCACGTAAAATTAAATAAGCAGAACACGTCACGGTGAACTAGGCACCTGTCTTGCACGACTGAACGTCAAATAAAAAAGTAAAAACACGTTATAGTTACGTCAAATAAAAAACGGCGATCACGTTGCACGGAAATAACCCTTTACAACCCTCTTATCTCGCTGCACGTGTCGTCTTAGGACTTTTTCAATGGAGTTAATGTTCTCTGTTGTGTAAGGGTCCCAGACAGTGCAGCAGAATTCTAGTTTTGGTCTTATAAGGGCTTCGTTTGCTCGGTCTTTGATGGTCACTGAGTTTATTGAGTTTACTGAGTCGGAGTTCATTCAGACGCTTGTCAAAAACAAGAAGATCGTAGAAGCTATATCATTTAATTTCACATTTAGATATCTATATATATCCCCAGAATTAGAAATCATAGAAACAACAGACACGACTTCCTTCGCCTCATTTTTATACTTATACCTCGAATTTGGCATACGTGGTCATCTCAGTACCAGAATCTACAACAAACGAGACGATTTTAATTTTGAAATTATCAATTACCCCCAGCTTAGCAGCAATAAACCAACTTCACCTGCATATGTGATATACATTTCCCAACTTATTCGGTATTCAAGAGCTTGCAGCTGCTACCAGTGTCTGAGTAGAAAGTTAATTGATGAACCAGGAGTATTTCAAAAAACGTCTAGTCCTTTTCTAAAAAAAAGTTCATCGGAAGGTGCCAAAACCTTGTTGATAAATATTCCATATCAACGATAGTCCTCAAGTAAAGATTCGTGGAACTGACATTGTTTATCATCTTAATAACGTGTTCTAGTATTCTTTTATTTGTGTTTATGAATATTCTTTTACAATAAGAAAAAGGGGGAGGAAAGAAGATGTGGTATGATTGTCAATGAGACAACTATCCACAAGAGACCAAATGACACAGAAATTAACAACTAGGCCTATAGGTCACCGTACGGCCTCAACAATGAACAAAGCCCATACCGAATAGTCAGCTATAAAAGGCCCCGAAATAACATTGCAAAACAATTCAAACGAGAAAACTAACGGCCTAATTTATGTACAAAAAATGAAAGAAAAACAAATATATAACACATAAACAAATTTTTATATAAAAAAAGATGTGGTATGATTGCCAATGAGATAATTCTCACAAGAGACCAAATGACACAGAAATCAACAGCTATAGGTGATGAACAACAATGAACAAAGCCTATACCGCAAAGACAGCTATAATAGGTCCCGAAATCACAAATGCAAAACATGTACAATTGAAGTCTATTTTCAGTGATATCCATTTGACCAGGCTCTGCACTTATATATCCCGTCATTGTGTTATTGTGCTATGGTACTTTTTGTATTCTTGCCTTTCATTTTTGCTAATGTGCTTTATCTATATGCCTTTTTGTGTTTCTTTGTTACATATTTGATTGTTTTTATAGTGATTAAGATTATAACACAGTGTTGACTGCTGTACCCCAATTTTTTTACATTTTTACCTATTATGGCTGTTTGTTTTGTTTATACATCGTTGTCAATTATTGAGTTTTATGTGACTGTTATATACAAGTGAGAGGTTTGGCTAGCTATGAAACCAGGTTTAATCCAACATTTCCTACATAAGAAAATGCCTCTTTCAAGTCGGGAATAATTATGACAGTTGTTATCCATTCGTTTAGTGTGTTTTCAGGATCTTTTGATTTTGCCATATTGATCACGGACTTTCCGTATTGGATTACCATAGGAGTTTGGTATGCTTGTTATTTTACTTGTTATTATACTTACATTTGTAGAATCAAAGAGCACAATGTTGATTGGCTGGTTTTATTATAATTGCTTGCAAGCAAATTCTTATAAATTCCAAGCAATAACGTACTGTTGATCTTGACATATTGTACCGGAAACCACGTGTCTACAGATGTAGATGTATTTTGGTCTTTGTGAAGGTGTTTGGTTTCTTTTTCATAGTCGTGAACCCAACATCTCTCAAGACTTGCTCATATCACGATTAGAAAAAAGTTTATTGAATTATTTAAGCAAATCTGGAAGGCACTGGAAGTATATCCTTGCCATACGCCAACATTTGAATATGTTATTCTTATATTTTTTGCAATAACAGTTTTATAATTTCATAAAATCTGCTAGTTTTCAATTTGATTTTTCATTAAGATATGCGATTTCACATATTTGTAAGCTATATCACAATGCTAATAATTATATTATATTGCAGCTGGTAGACAATTCTTTATTATCTGACGGGGTATTCAGGCTTTCTGGAAATTTAAAGAAATGAACTATTGGACGAAGAGATCATATATGTATAACTTATAAACTAGTAAATAAAAAAGCATAACAATATGTATGAGAGAAATTTATTTTAACTAGACACATTTGTAACGATGTGTCTCGGTTGCATTCATGGTCAGTTTCATGTTCAGTTGGACAGTTTCTCGACTCGGGACATTAAGACACGAATGGAATGCGTTGATTTTATTTCTGTTAAGTTGATGCTTGTCCATTTTTCTCTTTTATGTTACAAATACTTTCCATAAAATTTCTGGAAATACTCAGTTTGTTCTCTACTTTTCAAGATGACATTGACCACACCATTACAATCTTATAGTATCAGCACCTGCTATATGTTACTACCTTTGTAAGCTTTATACTACTACTCCTAGCCGCTTCCTACTACGTATATATTACTTTTATTCATTCTTATTATCTGGAGCCATAGTTTCACCCACATGCTTACTGGTAGGTCGTTTCGTTTACCGCTACAATCATCGCATACAAAACGCGCGTCTGGCGCCAATACAAAATTTCAATCCTGGTATCTATGTCGATTTTAAATACAGCTTTATTATTCTATATGTTCACAATTACTACCACTGTTCCTTAGCTATACTACGGCTTATAACTTAATAATTAGTTAATAAAATATAAAAACACCGACATTTGAGAAAAGCAACCAACACACTTCTGAACATATATTATTTTCTCTATTTCTATATCTTCCTCGTTTTAAACTTAGCGGTTTTCAGTCTTACAGAGACATTTTGTTGATTATTGACCGACCTAAATCACACGATCAATACAACATTGCTGCTGGTATAGCTTGCTCCTAATCATTAAATGGATCCAGGCGGTTTAAAATTTTGATGGAAATGGAACCTCGTAAATTGCCCAATGCTGACACCATTTGGAGAGTCTGTATGCAATAGGTAAGTTATTATGCACACATTCTGTCCAAACTTCTAACTATATTAATCATGGCTGTTCTGCCTTTTGTAAAACTAATCATCACAATACAGTTTATAAAATCTATAATAAGAACTGTTAATATTGATGTTTGTTCTGAGTAACACACTTCCTTTATAAAGAGTGTTGTGTGCTGACAATACTAAATCCATCTAATTCAAATCAACACAATACCACAATTGACCAATCATTAGACAGACGACCATTTTTTTTAGATTTACCGGTGCACTTAAACAATTTTTTAATACGCCTAATGCCAAATGCCTTCTCAAATTATTTAAAATATTTAAATGAGATGAGACCAAATAAAATAAGAGAATTTTCTGTTTACGTAAAGTATTTGCTTCAAAAAGCGACTTAGATAACAAGGGGACAATACAAAAAATATCAGAAGAACGAGACAACATTATGGCCACTAAGAGAGAGAAAAAATAACAGGTGAACAAAGTGCTACACAGGAAACTTGTTTGGGACCACGCCCCCAAAAAACTGAGGATGAAAACATGTACTCCGGTAGGGTAAAATAGTTATCAAAGGTACCAGGATTAAAATTTAATAAACCAGACGCGCGTTTCGTCTACATAAGTCTCATGATTGACGCTCATATCAAAACAGTTTAAAAGCCAAACAAGTACAAAGTTGAAGAGCATTGAGGATCCAAAATTCCAAAAAGTTGTGCCAAATACGGCTAAGGTAATCTACTCCTGCTATAAGAAAATTCAAAGTTTTGTAAACAGGAAATTTATAAAAAATGACCATATACATGTAATTGATATTCATGTCAACACCGAAGTGCTGACTACTGAGCTGGTAATACCCTCGTAAGCAGATCCTGATCCACTAGTGTTAAACGTTGTGTTGCTCATTGCAAGTAAACATACTGTTATATTCGGCATCCGGCGATACATTAGTGTAGAGGGAAGTGTAGTTTAGCTTTGTTAAAATATCATAAAAAACAACATGTTTTTGCTAAAAGAGGATAAAGCATCCACAACCTCGGGCACTTTGAAAGAGTTAAAACCCCGTTTACTATTGGTACATCATGTTTTTTTAAAGATCTTCTGAAGAGCCTTCTATTCGGATACACTATTCATGTTATGTTCATTTGACTCATGCTTATCTGATTTTTTAGCATTTTTCTCATAAACGAGGAAGGGAAACGGGCATGTTGTCATGACAAGAGAAACACAAATACATGACCTTTGTCTTTATCAATTGCTCTGACAAATTTTACAATGATTTTGTTATATGTAGTCGACTCGTTTGTTTCCCCGCAATCACATAGAAGCTTGATCAAAGAAAGTAAATAAAAAAATAGATGTCGTATTTTAGATATGACTTTTTCAAGGTAAAATTACGTTTTTTTCTTTCTTTGCTAGGTATGCATACAAGTACACAGACACAGACTGTAATTACTTGGAGGAATATACCAGCCACGGCTAGATACATTCAGTACGAGAACCCCTGTCTTCTCTTAATTGGTAACGCATTATGTTACATAATTTCTGGACTTGCCTTACTGGTGTTTGGCGTCATTGTAACCTCGGTTACTTTCCAGAATTTAGAGAGACATACAGAGGGTAATACAGAAAGATATGTTGGTCCTGTTCTGATCGTTGTAGGAGCCTTACTTTTAGCTAGAGGGACATTCAATCAATTTCATTTTGTAGAGACTAGGACGAGAGAGAGAATACTGATAAGGGACTGTCAACCTACCCTGTACTCTTCTAGACAAATAACTGAGGTAAGATTCATGAATTTACCCCTATTTTTGACATTTTTACCTATTATTTCTGGTTTTTTTTTCACCATTGTCAATATAATGTTTTTTTTAGACTGTCATTCAGATGAGAGGTGTAGCTAGCTATAAACCAGGTTTAAATCACCATTTTCTACATACAAAAATGCCTATACCAAGTCAGGAATTTGACAGTTGTTAAATAATAAATGACAGTAGTATACCAGTGTTCAAAAGTCATAAATCGATCAAGAGAAAATAAATCCGGGTTAATACAAACCAAAACCGAGGAAAACATATCAACTAAAAGAGGAAAACACAGGAACAACAGTACCACTGAAGTACAACAAAAACAAACCATTCGTTTTATGTGTTTGAGCTTTAGATTTTGCTATTTGATGATTTTAATAAGTAAAATTCAGCAAGAAAGATTTTGACAGTACTTTTTGTATCCATGTTAGAGGTAACTTAGTGACTATACTATAAACTGTTTTGGAATTTTGGGTCCTCAATGCTCTTCAACTTTGTACTTTTTTGGCTTTTATAGCTATTTTGATTCGAGCGTCACTAATGAGTCTTACGTAGACGAAAAGCGCGTCTGGCGTTTTAGATTATAATACTGGTACCTTTGAAAACTAATTAAACATGATAATTTTGTATTCAGGTTTGATAAACATACTTCTATAATTGTTTACCTTTTACAAATTGTGACTTGGATGGAGAAATGTCTCATTGGCACTCATACCACATATTCTTATATATATATATATATTCTGTAAACGATTCAAATGTATTGAAGTTGGAAATTCATTTGCTTCCAGCACTACTCTTTAATTTCCGTTATTAGTTTGAAAATTCTGTTTCAGTGTAGTAGCACGACAGCAACAATGTGTAGTGTTTCAGTAAATGAAGAGAACAATCAAAATGGGCAAGTATTGTTATAAGCCATGGCGTTGTCGGTTTATTTTCGCTCTATGAGTTTGACTGTCCCTCTGGTGTCTTTTTTATATATAAAAGGCAATATTACAAGACTCTATCTGATATCTGAGAAACAAATGGGCGCCATTGACCAATTATAGGAAGACACAAGAATCAAATCCTTACCATCGTATATAATTGCGTGCTTAAATTTAATAACAGTCAAATTGAAATTACAGTAAACAAAAATAAACACGAATCCTTCCTGTAATTACACGAAATGACGGAAGATGTAATATGTTTAAGTTTTGATAATATCATCAATGAAACATTAACGCAATTGGAACACCAATTAAAGCAAACGACTACGGTTTACAAGAAAACAGCAAACCACTCATTGAAATGCATCACTTTTAATGATGTTCAATATTTTTTAGACGATTACCGACAAATGAAGACCCACCACCATACGAGGTTGTCATAGCAGATCAATGTTTACCTGACTCTCCTGATACGTTCGACATTGTTCGAATAACACATAGATGGCAGGATGAATTGGTAACAACAAGTGAAGGGTCTGTGGCATCTCCTAGTAATGGTTCTGAGCCACCGTCATACGAGGAATACATGAAGAGAGTGTCTGAAGCCCAGAATGATACTTGATCAGAGCTTTTTGATTGTTCACTCCTGGGCACTTTTGCACAGTAATAGAATGTTTGGAGTCTTTGTTCGTACATTGTTTTGATTGAGTTCGTGCAGAATATTGTTCTCAAATGTAGTACTGCGGGAATCGATGAACCTATATTGATGGCTTTGTGTGTGAAAAAACGTAGAGATGTATGAAGGCTCAAGCCGGCTTCGACCGTGTTGGTATTTTTTTACCTGCTTTTGTACTTTTGTAGATCTAATTCTAAATGCTTTGAATAGTTTGCTTTTTGGATAACATATCATTAAAATCTTATAAATGTCTTATACATTTTTATTTCAGTCATACAACAGCTCATTATTTTCATAACCATTAATTATATGCCGGTAATTAACTAAAACTGCCTATGACACATAAAGGCAACAGTAGAATACCACTATTTAAGAGTCATATATCGATCGAAAGAAAACAAATCCGGGTTACAAACTAAAACCGAGGGAAACACACCAATTATAAGAAGAAAAACAAAGAAACAACAGGAATACTGAAATGCAACACCAACATACATAGAAACGAACTATTTGATAACAACTACCATATTCCTGACTATTTCCAAAACGTTAATGCTTGGAACATGACAAAAGCAGCAGCAATGTCAGGTTGGTACGTTTGATGTATTATAGGGCTAGAAATTGAAATATAATGAAACGGGACACTAAGTCAGCAAACAATAGTGGTAATGATAGTTACATTAAGTTGTGTTTCCCGTCCTCCCGCATGAAGCTACATTCAAAGTAAATGTAGGCTTTTTGATAGTCCCCCTATCTCCCTCTCTTTTTCAAAATGATGGATTCACATTTGTGCGTCTGTACTCAACTGCATGATATCTTCCTTTACTTCAAGTAATGCATTTGTCAATTATAACATCTGGAAAACTGTCCTTTTGTAATAACCTATCAAATCTCCAGTTACTTTTAGGTAGCACGGTGGATTTTCTATTCCCCGAAGGTATCATCAGCCAAGTAGTCAGCACTTCTGTGCTGACAAGAATTATCATTGATATGGTCATATTTATAAATTAATTCTTTATAAAACTTTGAAATTTTGAAATACTAATGCTTTTCTACCTCAGGAATAGATTACCTTAGATGTATTTGGCAACACTTTTAGGAATTTTTGTCCTCAATGCTCTTCAACCTCATACTTTATTTGATCTTTTTTACTTTTTTGATTCGAGCGTCACGGATGAGTCTTTTGTAGACGGAACGCGCGTGTGGCGTAAAACAAAATTTAAATCCTGGTATCTATGATGAGTTTATTTACAACCACTAGGACGATACCACTGCTGGTGGAATGTTTATTCCCCGAGGGTATCACCAACCCAGTAGTCAGCACTTCTGTGCTGATGGTAATATTTATAAATTAACTGTTTACAAAACTTTGAATTTTTGAAATACTAAGGCTTTTCTACCTCAGGAATAGATTACCTTAGAGGAATTTTGGTCCTCAGTGCTCTTCAACTTCGTACTTTATTTGGCCTTTTTTACTTTTTTGATTCGAGCGTCACTGATGAGTCTTTTGTAGACGAAATGCG
Source organism: Mytilus galloprovincialis (assembly GCF_965363235.1). Taxonomy (NCBI): domain Eukaryota; kingdom Metazoa; phylum Mollusca; class Bivalvia; order Mytilida; family Mytilidae; genus Mytilus; species Mytilus galloprovincialis. The sequence continues at coordinate 76,714,849 of NC_134846.1, read as the reverse complement.
CGTTTGGCGTAAAAACAAAATTTAAATCCTGGTATCTATGATGAATTTATTTACAACCACTGGGTCGATGCCACTGTTGGTGAAGTGTTTATTGCCCATCATCAGCCCGATTTCAGCCCAGTAGTCAGCCCTTCTGTGCTGATGGTCATATTAATAAGTTAACTGTTTACAAAACTTTGAATTTTTGAAATACTAAGGCTTTCTACCTCAGGAATAGATTACCTTAGATGTATTTGGCAAAACATTTAGGAATTTTGGTCCTTAATGCTCTTCAACGTCGTACCTTATTTTGCCTTTTTTACTTTTTTGATTCGGGCGTCTTTTGTAGATGAAACGCGCGTGTGCCTTAAAAACAAAATTTAAATCCTGGTATCTATTATGAGTTTATTTAGATAAATAAAACATTGTGCAATACACGCCTGCAGCTGTAAAACTGGTATCGAAAATGAAAAACTATTGATTTCAAACATTTGTTTCGGTGTAGACACAGTTGAGAATTTCACACTTGTATTGGGTTTGTCTAATTGAAAATATTTCCCCTATTTGTTTTTCAATTCACAGGTATATATGCAGCATTCTCAAACTGGATGAATAGTTGTTTTCTGTGCAGCATTAGATTTAATATTAACATATTTTATACATTGACAGATGGACAGTTCTTAAAATTGTAATAAAACGGTTAAACATAACGCCATTATTCTATTGTATATAGTGTTATTTAAAACAAAAGATATGGTTTCTGCAAACAACTTTAACCAGAAATAGTCATAAAACAATTTTGTTATTTACTTATAGAAAACGTTGGCTCCTGTCCTTATTTTGCATTGTTTAATTTATCCACAATTTGTATTCGTACAGTTTAAGTCACCATTTAAGCTACACTTTATAAAGCGTCTAGTCGGTCAGTCATGATTGCAAATTTGTGATAATTCAAAAAGGTTGAATTGAATCACAACAAAATATTATGACTGTTTGAAAACTAAGAGTTTTAATTCTAGTGGAAGACAATGAACGAGAAAGACAGAGGAATAATACAACTTATTTGTGGAATACCCATTATTTTGGCAAATGGAATAGTTCTTCACATACTATGGAAATACATCAACGTAAGTGTACCTGGAAATATTTTAATGTTAAATTTATCGTCTGCGGATATTTTGGTGGGCATCATCTTAATCTGGCAGGCCATTTTTAATCTCGTTGGTTATTTGAGAGATTTACCAGGTGTATGTATATTTCGATTTTCGTCGATGGTTTTCGTATCATTTGCATCTTTATTCGCGGTATTACTGACAGCGTTCGAAAGACTATTGTGTGTTTGTTACCATGGAAAATATACAACTGTCACAAGAAAGAAAACAGTTGCATTTGTTTTTGGAACTTGGGTATATTGCGCACTTTTAACAATGTGGCCAGTAGTAACAAAACAATTCGAAATGACTGAAAATAATACCGGATGCATGCCACCTCGAGAATATACCATTTTCATTCCAGTGCAGTACTTCGTCATATTATTTTCAATGTGTGCGATGTACGTAATGATGTGCAAAGCTGCTGTCACTAAAAGACGCCAGATTGTGTCGATTGAATCAAATCTAGTTTTAAACTCTCGTTTGATGAAATTCCGACATGAACTTAGAGCAGCAAAATTTATGGCAGTTATTTTGGTAATATTTATGTTCTGCTGGACACCGTTTGCCATAAGTTTAGTTTATCAAGCATCAACAACAAAACTAAACGAACTCATGATACACATTTCTGAGATATCTGCTTTTTTCGGAGTTCTGAATTCATTTGCCAACCCGATTGTATATCCACTGCAAAACAGGCGATTCAGAAATGCTACCTTTCAAATATTTGGTCGTATCAAAAGGAGATTTGCAAAACCCCAACAAGATACATTCTGTACTGTTATATGAATGTTTTAACAATAAGGTGGTCAGCAGCAAACAAATGTTGGTCAATAAATCTTCTATCCTGTGATTCATGTTCCATGTATTGTGTGTATACTAACAGGAACATAGTAATTCAAAACTCAAGAATAGACATGAAGCTATTATTTTTTTATTACATATGCTTATTTGATTGTTAAAAGTTCATCATATGCGTTTATTTTTTTTTTGTGCTGCCAGTATTTTTTGTAATAAAAATTTACACCCAACATTGTAATGACCGTAAATAAAATGTCCGGTACAAAAAACAATCATACCAAGGTAAAGATAACTTATTTGTTGCAGTTCTATTTATATCAATGCTGTATGTCATTATTCTTTTCTATCGATAGTTCTATAGAATCTAATAGACTTCATAATATCCATATGTTTTTGGCATTTATTCCCCATATTATTTAAATATTCCAGTGGCATTAAGTTTTTCCTTTAACTGTTCTTTTAGTTCCTGACTTAAATTGCTGAGTGACAGTCGTACGGGTCCAGCATTTAGCCCAGAGACTATATTAAATATTGCCTTCACTACATTAATGCCTGTACCTGGAATGGCCGCACCTGAAGTATAATAGAAATGAAGTTAACTTATAAAGAAATTTAAGAAAGAGAAATACAAACTTTAATTACAGTAGTTGTAAATAATAGGTATTTAGATAAACGCGTTGATTTCATTTGACAGTAATGGCAATAAAATGATATAATAGAACAAATTTAAAAACAATGAAAACAGATATTGACAGCCACATTTATAGTGGGAGGAAGAACAATTATTTTTAATTTTTATTGTTACGCATTTCTTTGCAGTATTATATTTGTAATGGTGACTAATAATTGATCATGACATATTTTAATTCTTATATATTTACTTATATTCTTATATATATACAATATATATATATACAATATATATATATATATTCTTATATATATACAATATATATATATTCTTATATATATACAACAACCAGTTGTTGGCATGACACGGGTTATGTTCTTCTCATATATGTTATGATGGTATGATACTAAACCCCTAACGGGAAGGATTGTGCCTGATGTTCATATGATGAAATCATAATCTTTCAGTCAGTTTAAATGAAGTCTGGAGCTGGCATGTCAGTTAACTGCTAGTAGTCTGTTGTTATTTATGTATTATTGTCATTTTGTTTATTTTCTTTGGTTACATCTTCTGACATCAGACTCGGACTTCTCTTGAACTGAATTTTAATGTGCGTATTGTTATGCGTTTACTTTTCTACATTGGCTGGAGGTATAGGGGGAGGGTTAAGATCTCATAAACATGTTTAACCCCGCCGCATTTTTGCGCCTGTCCCAAGTCAGGAGCCTCTGGCCTTTGTTAGTCTTGTATTATTTTAATTTTAGTTTCTTGTGTACAATTTGGAAATTAGTATGGCGTTCATTATCACTGAACTAGTATATATTTGTTTAGGGGCCAGCTGAAGGACGCCACCTGGTGCGGGAATTTCTCGCTACATTGAAGACCTGTTGGTGACCTTCTGCTGTTGTTTTTTTCTATGGTCGGGTTGGTGTCTCTTTGGCACATTCCCCATTTCCATTCTCAATTTTATTGTAATACTTATCATATTTATTTTGTCATTTTCGATAGCAAGTATATAAACTCGTAATTGATTCCCTTACCGAATCAATGCTTTTTTTTCTAATAAACATTTCATTTCGTCTTTGAAACATTATTCATATGGGTTATTCCTTACTTCTATAACAAGACATGACAAATCGGTATTGCCAAAAATCTTATCACTTATTATTACATATACAAGTTCTGTTTTAGTAAAATGACATATGGTATTCCTCTTGTTATATTCATTTGACTTTTTATGTTTCTTTTGGTCATAGAGCTTTTCGCATGTTTATGTTGTCTACATCATTGCAATATCCGGGGTTGAGCGTTCCTGCTGAAGGTAAATACAGGAAAGCTATTCGGGTGCACGATATCAATAAAGCGTTACTTAAAAAAAATATACTTGACGCTAATGAAAACAAATAACGGATAGTCTCTTAATAAATGGCAAAATCAAACGCTCAAAAACATCAATCAAATGGATAACAATTTACAGGTTTTTTTTACAGCAAGTGAAAAGAAAATGGCAAAAATATTGAACTCTTATAAAAAATTCAAAATCCAAAGCACATCAAACGAATCGAAAACAACTATCATGTTCCTGACATTTGAGTGAGTTTACCAAAAGTCTGCATACCATGCTTATACATGTATATACGTACACGTATATATTAATTTAACCTGTTGATACTATTTGTAATGCTTTTTTGTTATTTAATGTTTACTTATTCAAGGTTATATCTCGTCTATATATCAGCTTTGATAAGAGTTTGGTATTACAATAAAGTTTAACTTCTTCGTACTATGAACAAAAATATATTTCCATTCTCGATTATACTGTATGCCTTGCCACACAATCATTTTCATTTACCTGTGCATATAATTATATATGGCGGCTTTTTATTCAGGGTTAATGTTTTTTTTTTTAATTGTTTAACATCTCACAGCAGTAGACTACTGCTTCCTTTATTTATCATCCCTTATTTTATTGACTTTGTATTTACATTGTATCAAATGTCAAATTTATTCGTTCATTGTATGTTAACTAGTGTTGATATGTCGTTTGATTGAGTAAAGCCATTTCAATTGATATTTTATAGTGTGCCTCTATCATGTCTATGTTGTGATGTTACACTATTGTTTCAGATAAGGATACAGGTTTATTAAAACGTTTAAACCCGTTGCATTTGTTTGTATCTGGCCAAAGTAAGGAATCTGATGATCAGTAGTTGTCGTTTGTTGAAGTGGTTCATACGTGTTTCTCGTTTCTCGTTTTTTATATAGATTATACCGTTAGTTTTCCCGTTTTTAAGATTTTACACTAGTAATTTTTGGGACTCTTTATATAGCTTGCTGTTCAGTGTGAGCCAAGGCTCCGTGTTGAAGACCTTGCTTTGACCTATAATGGTTAACTTTTACAAATTGTAACTTGGATGGAGAGTTGTCTCATTGGCACTCATACCACATCATCTTATATCTATATACGTACCAATGTCTGATCGTATTGTGTTGAGTTCTTGTACTTGAAACTATAACACAAGGTTAAAAATCTAAATAATGTATGTTCATTAAAACTGTTCCTTATATTGTTTGTTACACTATTGTCCCGTGTGTAGTGGAAAGTTAATCGATCGTAAATTAAACCTCGACACATACTACAGGATCAGGAGCCGGTGTGTTAGTGATTCCGTTAGTTACATATTTCTCTTTCATTTATTGCTATGTCATAAATCATGCCGTAGTGTTTTTTGTTTTTTTTTAATTGATTTACATTTTATCAAATCGCGTGATTTTTGTTGTTGTTGCTGAATATGCGATATTTGATTTGCACATTACTGAAGACCGTACCCCTTATCATGCTTATAGTTTCTTTATCCCACATCATTTGGACCATTCATGACACAGATTCACTGCACATATTTAGAAAAACGAAGGCAAATGAACAGTCCTTGGTGTACTTCATATTATCAAAGTCACAATAAGGTCTTCAACAAGCGTGTAAACACTCCGCTGCAATTCCAAAAATAGCTCATTGCACTGGTTTGAAGACAACTTTAAATAGATGTCGAATTTGATTGACCAAGAAGTTGATTTGTTTTATCAACAAATTTAGAATTATATCTAGAAAAGAAATTTCACAAATATTCTCATAAATTGACGAAATTCCATGTGAATAGGGCAAATAACTAGATTGTACTAGATTACATTTTGAAGTTAAACAAACTTGCATAAGAATAAATGCAACTGTAGTTTACCTATGTTTAAATCTCACAAACCATTTAAGAACACAAATCAATGAAAGAAAAATCAAACTAACTATCGTCTAAGGTAACAATTTTGAATAGATACCTGATATCTACTTGCTGTTTTCATGTCAACTTTATCGAAAGCCGTCTTCATATTGTCAAATAACTGTCCCATAAATGATGCTATCACCGGTACTTCTATTCCTAGTGACAAACTAGTTGCTGAAATGATTGAATGGTGCAAATTATTGACCAGAAAAAAAAATGTCTTTATGCTTCAATTTTGTTGTTCCAGTGCACGTTTCACTTAAAATATTAACCTGGGATCAAACTATACGCTGAGAGAACGACGAAACAAATGGTTGAACCAAAGGTTACTGACATTTCAACAGACAAATGTATAAACTACCACATACAACCGTTATAATCAATGGATGGAAACTCCCTATGATTGCACTTATGACTGCTTTACTATAAAAATGGTTCGAAGTTTATGCTATAATATTTCATATTTAAAATTTAAACAGTCTCAAAATATATTGACAAAAATGTTGCAGTTCAACATGATTCTTTGTACAATATAACATTTACAAATTAAATTCAAATTTTGGTTTATCTATTTCACATACATTATATATTAATAAATAACTGCGCAATTGTAAGGGTATGGATAGGGTTTACAGAAGGGTGAATAAGGGACAAATACTGCAGAAAAATGTGCAACAAGAAAACATAGAAAAATTGGTCAATAAAATAAAGAATAGAAAATCATCGGGTGATTAAATAAAAAGAATTGAGAATGATGGGCAAAATAAATTCAGAATAGAAAAAGTGGTCTTTAATTTTGTATAATAAAGTTTACTCACGACAAACACCAGTGAAGAAATTGATACAGTAGTAGAAGAATGGTGTATTTGGTGCCGCCGACGCTACTTTTGACATATACTCCACTAATGTTTCTGCAACAAAATACAATACAATAAGATCGAATTAGGGATATAACACTATTACTATTTTATATGCTATACAATGTAAAATAGTGAAACATTTGTATTAAGTTAAACATTTCATGTCTAATAAAACAAGATATAACAAATAACCCACTGAGTCAGGTTTGTAGAAAGATGGTGCAAAAATGGTGATATAGCATCAACCCTAATCTTCTCTGCATGCCTAGCCTATAAAAGTAACAAAACATGAACGTATTATTGCCATACAATCAAAGCTCATTTGTCAAATTTGGATGTTCTTTTTATTTGCCTTGTATTTTAAGGTATGAACTATGACTTTTCTTTCTTCTTTGCTTTAAGTTACTGTTTGCTGTTTCATTGATGTAACTCATATCACACTCTTTAATTCATTACTCATTAAAATAACCAAAGTTAAACATTAATATTATAGATTCAGAACGAAGGATTGTGAGCTGTAAACTGGATACGGAAGAAAAGCTAATGAATTTAAACAAACCAAACCTTGGAAATCTTTATAATTGTTAGTTCCAAAATGAAGAATAATTCCAAACCTACAATATAAAAGATTATCACTAATTCAGTGCTTTGTGTTGGCATTTTGTTGGCATTTTGTTTTGTTGTTTTTATATTAGCGTTAACATGCCTTTTGCATTATTAACGATTGTTAAGATAAAATTGAGAAAGGAAATGGGGAATGTGTCAAAGCGAAAACAACCCGACAATAGAGCAGACAACAGCCGAAGGCCACCAATGGGTCTTCAATGTAGCGAGAAACTCCCACACCCGTAGGCGTCCTTCAGCTGGCCCCTTAAACATATGTATACTAGTACAGTGATAATGGACGTCATACTAAACTCCGAATTATACACAAAAAACTAAAATTAAAAATCATACAAGACTAACAAAGGCCAGAGGCTCCTGACTTGGGACAGGCGCAAAATTGCAGCGGGGTTGAACATATTTATGAGATCTCAACCCTCCCCCTATACCTCTAGCCAATGTAGAAAAGTAAACGCATAACAAGAGTTAACTAATTTTTTTTTCGTGTACAAATCGAATCAATTCCTAATTCTTATATAACATCTAAAAATCTATCGAGGAGACTAAATATTGCTCCCAGCGATACAGCGTTGACGTACATTAACTACATTGAAATCGCTACACCCTTAGTCTCGATCTAAACAAAAACAGCAGAAAGAAAAATTCTGTACAGTAAGAAATGCCTTAATTTTCACCTGTACAGGTGTTCATTAAATCTAATAACGTTCTTGGACTTTCTTTCTCTTAATGATGCATTCATGATTATTATGATTTATTGGGAATTTGCGAAACATCTATTAGTAATATGGGATTTAGATGTCATTGCAGTTGCTTTTTTTGTCATTCTGTGGTCTTATATTTTGCTTGTGTGTTACAGTTATTGTAAAAAACGGCCATTATTACTCACCTTCCTTTCGCTACTGTCACCCATGTCTCTGCTGTTTGTTTTCTCTCTTCTTGGGTCATAGATAACCCTTCTTCTAATGTTCCATTTACTATAAATAATGCACACTTTAATATGATAGTATTAGTATGAAAGATGTTTCCTTTGAAGCATTGGCGTAAGACATTTTTTGTAATTTATATATTTCGAACTTACAACAGTTATACACAGTAATTAAAACTTCATCAATAAGGTAAAAACGTTAACGATATAACTGTGAGTTTTGCTTCCATGTAGTCTAAATGGTTAATTTTGCAAAAGTAGGAAAGTGGGGACGCCTGGAATTAGTAATTGTTTGACAAACTTTATAATTATGAACAAGAATTATTTTTTGTAACTTATCAAAAAGATACGTGAACTTCTGACAAACAAGATATTTTGCATATTCTTCAAAGCCATCAAAGTTAATTTCACTAAAAAGAAACAATGTCGATTACACTATATAGTTTACCGTATGATGAATAAGAAAACAATGTTGTTTCTTTATCAAAATAATGTCTCATATTGTTTGTGAACCCATTATATGGAAATAAAACATCTTCTTCTTCATTGTGTATATTCAATGTGAAAAAGAAAACAATGTTGTTCATCGATAATGATACGTATATTTTTCTGCACTATGTAACTTAGTTTGAAGTACAACGGTCAATTTTAGAGGACAATACGATATGATTTATATATCAGCAGATGAAAGCATTCGAGAATACATTTTTTTAACAAAGCACAAATAATCTGATGGCGATGAAAACGACAAAACGCGCATCTAACATATTATAAATTATTAATCCGGGTTCTTAAATGAGGTTATTTCCAAACATTAGGACGAAGCCACTGCTGGTGACAAAAAGACCACAGTACATTTGTGTTCACTTGAAGTTTAAATGATACGGTAGTTTTCTTTAAATTTTTAATTTACATTTTTTTATTATTCGAAACCATTACGGTTTCTTTTTTTTCTTTTTTTAAATTATACATACTTTATTGAAAACTTTCACATTTATTGGTTTGATACAGAAAGTACCGGTACCTTATCCCGGCCTCGTTAAACATTAGATTGTATATTTAGAAAAATTGTTAGTAATTGTTAGTATTCAAAATTATAAAATATATATACAGTATATTGTGTATCAATTATTTCAATGTTTATCAATAAAGTGAGAATTTTATTTGAGAGAGAAAGTGAGAAGAGAAGAGAAAATAATAAATAAATAAAACAGAAAAGCAAAACAAAAAACAAAAAAAATAAAAACTAGAGAAAAAAAAAATTAAAATAAAAAATCTTTGAAATTTGGAATTTGGCAGCAATATTTTTTTTTCTTAAGATACAACATTAAATTAATTTGGCAAAGTTGGTTTTCCATTGTAAATAAACATACAAACACAAATCAGATATTAAAGAATGTATATGCATTTAGGCACAAAACAAGAACAAAAGACAATAAACAATAAATATCATATAACAGTATATTATATAAAAACATATATGTTGGTGTGAGAAGGCTAAAATAAAATGCACAATAACATTACATAGGGTAATGCTAATTAGGTTGCTTAAGTGTAAATTATTCAGTCTAATAATGGAAGCCAGGGGTCCCAGTAGAGGTTGGCAATGTGAAGAGGCTTTGTTTTAAAAAATATATTCTTTTCTAGTATTAGATTTTCTTTTAGATAGTTTTTCAGCCCTGCAAAATTTACTTGATTTTCACACAGTTTTGTTCTATAGATAAAGAATTTTGATAAAAGTATTATTAAGGTTTTTTATTTCATTATTTTCTGTTTTTCTTAAATTTCCGAATAAAATTATATCCATGTTAAATGGAATAATTATTTGTGTTTGGTTATAAATCCAGTCCATGAGTCTTATCCACAGATCTGCTATTTTATGGCATGTCCAAAAGATGTGTTCAATATCTTCAGTAACTTCATTACAGAAAGTACATTTATCGCTTTGTTTTATTTTTATCTTAAATAAAAATTTATTTGTGCCCAATATTCTGTGTATTATTCTATATTGGAACCAGTGGAGTTTTGAGCTTTTTGTGGAGTAAAAAGACATATTATGCACAGTTTTCCAATCAAAATTTTTGTTGAGTGTTAAGGACCATTTTTCTTCACATCTAAGTTTAGTACTGCTTTTTTCAAATAAAACATTATACATATCTTTCGAGCCTTTTCTTGATAAAAAAACATTCTTATATTATTCGGCATAATTGGTCCTAGTGTTTTATAACAATTGTTTATGGATATATAGTTTTTTAAAGCCTTTTTATATGATTTTATTGATGAAATGACCTCATTATAAGTAAGAAAGTTTGACTTAATTTTATAAATGTTTTGGAATTGTTGAAAAGTCATTAGTTTTCCCTCATCGTTTAATAAATCATTTATCAAAAAGATTCCTTTATCTATCCAGTCTTTATAGAAAATGGATGTTGTTCCTATTTTTATGTTTTCATTATTCCAGAGCGAAACTGATAAAAACTCCTCTTCATTTTTTGGTATGAATTTATTTTGTAAATCTGTCCAAGCTTTAAAAACTTCTTCCCAAAAAAGGGTTTTTACATCTTTTTGTTGGACCTAAATAAACTAGGTTTTCAATACTAATTTTTTCAGTACTTTCTAATAGCTTATTTAGTTTTGGGTTGTTTTTCAACAACTGTCTTATCCAAGTTAGTTTCAATCCTTTTATATATTTGTCAATATCTATCATTTTCAGCCCTCCTAATTTGTGTTCAGAACATAATATTTCTCTTTTAATCTTGTCAGGTTTGTTTTCCAAAATAAATGAATAAATTTTGTCAGTTAGTTGTTTTAAAGTATTTTTGCATGGTGCTTGTAATGTTAAAAACAGATGGTTCAATTTTGAAATAATTAGTGTCTTAATGATAGTTATTTTTCCAACTGGTGTTAATGCTTGTTTAGACCAAATTTTTATTATATTTTCAATTTCTTTAATTCTTGGACCATAATTCAACAGTTCCATTTCATGCAGATTAACAGAAAAGTTTATTCCTAGTAATGTAACCCTACTGGAACCCCATTCCAATCCCCATTTTACACACATTGTGTCTTGACTATATTTTTTTTTTGCCTATCCACACCACCTTTGTTTTGTCCAAGTTCATATGGAGACCAGACATTTCAGCATATTTATGGAGTCAGCGAAGAGATGCATCTAGAGATTTAGGTGTACCGTCAAGTATTATTGATGTGTCATCTGCGTATTGGGAGATAAGATATTCTGTGTCATCAATTTTAATTCCTTTAATTTCTTTGTTCTTTCTGATTAAAATTCCTAGAATTTCAGCACATAAAAGAAAAATATAAGGTGACAAGGGATCCCCATGTCGACAGCCTCTTTGAATCTGAAAGAAATCTGATATAAAACAGTTTTGGGATACTGATGAGCTTATATTTGTGTAAAAGGTCTTTATCGTTTATCATTACGGTTTCTAACCCCAGCCAAAGTGACCTTATGATTTTGAACAATAAATCAGTATTTAAGAATGCCGATGCACTTGAACTTCGTATTTGAATTTTTAATATTAATGTTTTGATAAATCTGATGTAGACGAAAGCCGTGTCTGACGTAACACATTATATGTTTGTAATAATAAAGTATTACCCTGTATTAAGGCTGCATGTTGTCTGTGTTGATTACTGATTTTTGGTTTCTGGACAGATTTTTTACCTGTTTCTTTTTGCCTTTTTCGTATTCTCCTTCGTCAGTTGGGTTCTAGAAAACTGAAAATTTAGATTCACCAATTCATGTCTGCCCTACATCAGAAACCTAGTTTTTTGGTTGTCGAAACTTTAAAGAAATGTATTATAAGAAGGTTCAGCTAGCTATAAAACCTTCCATATTCTTCGGACGTACAGTGATCTATAACTTCATGTCATATATACTCTGGTGGATGTTTGTCTCATTTACAACAATGGTACATCTCTTTTTTTATTATAATCATTAAACATAATCCGGTTATTAACTAAAATTGCCAAAGGCAAGACTATCCAAATAGTTATAAGATTGATTGAGTGATTGTTGGTTGCTTAACGTCCAGTGGCAAATATTTCATGCATATTCAGGACGAGAACAAATTCACAATAAATACAATAGGTAGGTTGATACAATAGAGGCCATCTGGAATGATGGTCGGGGAAATTTGGACTGCCACTGGAAAATGAGGGTATATTGGATAGGGACAGAAATTTTGCCTTGCAACAAGCCAACAACGGACCCCTCAAAGAGTTGTTGCAAGGGTTCTTAACGTGCAAAGAGAGTGGCACTCTCTTTACACGAGGCATCGGATTAACGTTCCCCTTCTGACCGGACGTGACTGCGAACTTGATACATCCCGCACAGCCAAACGGACGCCCCACTTCGGCAAGCGTTTTACTGCCGGTCGGGAGAAGACCAAGTGACCATATTTCTACTCCCCAGTCACCCTTGGGGAAAATAGTTATAAGAAACTGACATCAATAGAAACTTGACTTTCCCGACTTTGGCTTTACTCTATTGTCATTTTGGTTTCTAAGCTCTTCATATTTTTTATAAGCTTTCGATTTTCAAATTTCTCGGCCTTGAGCATCACGGAAGAGACATTTATTGTCAAAATGCATATCTGGCGCAGAAAAATTGGCACATTAATGTTATTGACGTACAAACAGACAAACAACTTATCATGGGATTTAAACAATCCGATTGACCCAAGACACGAATATAAGCAATACCAGCTACATCATCTAGTTAAGCTACTCATGCTTTCAAAGCATCATGTCATACAATTCCAAAGTTATTCAGTAATGTCAAAGCTAGGAACATGATAAAGCAGCAGTTATATCAGGTTGGCATGTGGGGTCCATTTCGAATTATTCGAAACACTTTTGTTTTTCTTATCCCAGGCATAGACAACCATAGTCGTTTTTGGCACAACTTTTGGAATTTTGGGTCAACAATGCTCTTCAACTTTATACTTGTTTGGCTTTCTAACTATTTTGATCTGAGCGTCACTGATGAGTCTTTTGACGACGAAACGCACGTCTGGCGTATACAATTATAACACTGGTACCTTTGAGAAAATATCTGAACTCATAGTTAAATTCTATGTTCCGGGATACCTTTTTCACCAAACAATGGGTGGTTATTGTAACACTTGATTATTGCATAACGTTGTCAGTGAAATCACATTTGAACTTGGGAATGTACCGAGCGTCTTTGGGTAACTGCATGATATTGTCCTTAAATTTGTGTAATGCATTTGTCACTTATTACAACACAACGGAAACTGTCGTTTTTTTCATAACCTATCGCATCTCCAATTATTTGTATAGGAAACACTCAGATTCATAGAACCTCGTGCAATGTACACCTGTTGCTATAAAATTCTTTCAGTTTCACATTGGTATTGCATTGGGTTTGTTCAACTTATATTATTTCTGCAAACATCTTTTGACTGATATAGACATTAAAATAATTCCATAAATGACTAAGGGAAAATGTTGGCGCCTGTTCTTTTCTAACATTGTTTGGTTTACCCATATTTCGTATTGGAACCGTTTTAAATACCACCTTATCTACACTTAATAAAGCAAATAGGAAGTCAGTCATGATTGTAAAATTTGTGATATTTCAAAAAGCTTGATTTGATTACAACAATAGATTGTCTGTTGGAAAACTCAAAATATGTGCATTCTAGTTGGAGACAATGAATGCGAAAGATATATCAAGTGTACAACATTCTGTGGAATCACAATTATATTTGCTAAGGGAATAGTTTTCACATACTATGGGGGAACATCAGCGGGAAATTACGTACCTGGAAAAATTTCAATGTTGAATTATTGTTTTTTTCTAATTAAATATTTACAAGTTTTACGACGTGTGTGTTTAATTCAGATTTGTCCATGCTGGTCGTCTTATTTGCATTTTTATCTGCAGTATTTCTGACAGCTGTGGAAGGATTCGTGTGTGTTTATTTCCATGGAAAATACACAACTGTCACAAGAAAGTTGCATTAATTTAGTTATTTGGAACCTGGATATATCGTGCTTTTAACAATTTGACCCGTGGTAACAGAACAATTCGAACAATTTGAAGCGATTAGAAATAGAACTGGATACATGCCACCTAGAAACTATATCAATATTAAACCAAGGCAGTTCATTTATTTTCAATGTGAGCGATTTACGTTATGATGTGCAAAGCTGGTGTCACCAAAAGACGCCGATTGTGTAAGTTGAATCAAACCTTGTTTTGAACTGACACTTTATAAAATTCCAACATGAACTTAGAGCAACACAATTTGGACACCCTTAGCCATATGTTAAGTTTATCAAGCATCAACATCAAATCTAAAGGATCTCGTAATCCACATATCAGAGATATCTGCTTTTTTCGGTGGAGTTTTGAAATCATTCGTCAATCAGATTATCAATCCACTGCAAAAACAGACTTTTCAGTAATCTTACCATTTAAAACAATTTTTTTTCGAACAAGAAACTTTCATTAAACGGTTGTTTAATGAACATGGTGAATAAAAGGACTTTGCTGTCATTTTACATGTGTTTTATGTCCCATGAATTGTTTTATATACTAACAAGAAAATATTAATTCAACACTCAAGAATAGACACAAAGCTTTCTTTTATTGCATATGTTAATTTGGTTGTTCAACGTATGAGATAATTCGTTCATGCATCCATATTATTGCTAATCAAAATATCCACAAAACATTGTAATGACCATAAAATAAGATGCCCACAACTGAAACCATCATTCCAAGGTAAGGATTATTTATTTGAACAGGTTCATCTTAAGGCTGCTTATCATATGATTTGTTTCTAACGATAGTTCATAGAAACTAAAAGACTTATAGATAAATCATTGTTTCCTAGATTATTATTTAAAGATTCCTGTGGAATCAATTTTTTCCTTCAATTTTTGCTTTTGTTCTTGACTTAAGTCGGTGAGTGGCAGTCGTACAGGTCCAGCATTAAGCCCAGATACTATGTTAAACATTGCTTTCGCTACATTTATGCCGGCACCTGCAGTATAGATGTACTCAATAAATAAAAGGAGAAAAAACAAAAACAACTGTAGTTGTAAATAATAGGAATTAAAATAAACATGTTGATTTCATTTGACAGTAATGGTCCTAAAATGACATAATAAACCAAATTAAAAACAGATAAAAACAGATATCGACACCCACAGTTATAGTGGGAGGATGATTAATTAGTTTTATTGTTATTGTTCATCATTTCTTTGCAGTTACATGTATATTGAAAAAATGGTGTCTTACAATCAATCATGACATATTTATATTCTTGATCAGTTTAAGCTCGTAGTGAATTCTCTTACTGAAAAAAAGCTGTTCACTTATTATAAATCCGGGTTTGGTTACACTTAATTTTCTTTTTGGTTTGATCCACTCCTCAACATTTGTTTTATATTTTGAATATATATAAATATTCTTGCCTCGAGCATCAATAAAAAGACATTAATTTTCGAAATACACATCTGTTTTATCCGTTTATCTTCTTTGTTACATATATATAAAAGTTACGTTTAATTGAAATCACGGACGTATGCAATTCATTTCTATATATGTATCATGCATTTAGGTTTCATTCTGATCATTGAGTTCTTCGCATGTTTATTTCATATACATCAATGTCTGGATTTGAGCGTTCTCGCTGAAGTTAATGCAGAAAAGTGATTCGAGATCATGGTAGTAATCACGTGTTGTTTTTATATTTTTCCCAGCAAATGATTTTACCAAAGCTTGATTAACATCCTTTTGCATGTATATACTTACCAAATTCTGATCGAATTGTGTTGATTTCTTGTGCTTGACACTATAATACAAAGGTCAAAATCCTTTCATTTGCAAACAAAATGAATGTTCTGAAAACTGTTCTTTTATATTTTGTTGTTACACTATTGTCCCATGTGTAAGGTAGAGTTGATAAGTAATAGTAATTGTTTACCTCACAACAATCTAAATGTACCGTTCCTCACGTAGGAGTCTGTATGTTAAGGGTGTCTTTGGTTGCATTTTTCTTTTTCATAATTTGCATTTTTATAAATCAGGCCGTTTGGGTTTTTCCTTTGAACGGTTTTTCATATTGTCATATCGCGTTTTTTGTTTTGTTTTTTATTCTATCTGAATATGTGGTATTGCTTTTGTTCATTAATGATGACCGTACAACTATAGTTGCTTTATTTAAGCTTTTTTTAGATATGAGTCTAGTGTTTAATAGTTAAGGGATTATATAACATCAAAAAATAAAACTTACTTTTGCGGACACCGTCATGAGTTACAAAATATTAAGACAATCAAGTGCCACATTATGATAATCGTAAGACAATTTTACATGAAATTTCAATTTGAATTATTTCTTATAATTAGCGTGTTATACATGACAATTTGATATTAAAAAAACTTACAAAATTGTTAAGTCAAAAGTAGTTAACTGATGTCATACAATAATGAAGAAGACAAATCAATGAAATCAAAGCCAAATGTATTTTGTTCACACACTACATACATAATTAGGTAACAGGTGTAACTATAGATTAAGGTAACAATATTAAATAGATACCTGATATTTGCTTGCTGTTTTCATGTCAACTTTATCGAAAGCCGTCTTCATATTGTCAAATAGCTGTCCTAGAAACGATGCTATAACGGGTACCTCTATACCAAGTGACAAACTAGTAAGCAGTTGCTGAAATTATTGAATGGTGCAAATTAGTGTCCAGAAACAGGTTTTATGATACAGTGTACTTTGTTTAACAAGGTTCAATCCACCATTTTCTACATAAAAAAATACCTGTACCAAGTCAGGAATATGACAGTTGTTATCCATTCGTTCGATGTGTTTGAGCTTTTGATTTTGCCATCTGATTGTGGACTTTCCTTTTTGAATTTTCCTCGGAGTTCAGTATTTTTATGATTTTACTTTTTTTGTACTTAAAAATATTCACCAATTGGACAAAACAAGCTATGCTTTAATAAAACGAAGAAAAAATTACTAGAATTAGGAATCGGACTTTCCAGCAGATAACTGTCAAAACTTCCACAGAAAGCCATTCTTATCAAAGTGTATTAACTCTGTACCTGGTATATTGCATTTTCCTTCATAGTACACGACTTTATGCAGTGTGTGTTGTCATTTTTTATTCAATTTAAATTCTTTTTTAATCCAAAAATAACTGTTGAAATATACTGACCACATCGGACCCTATCATAACCTGGAACTTCTTTGGATTAACCATCATACATCGATGAGCATTGGGAAGTTCTCTTGATGAATGCTTTAAACCAACCAGGTTCGGAATTTTACTTTCAGCGAGCTCCAAGAATTTTGCGTCATTCACTAATAATAAACATGCTCGAAGTTCATTCTTATAATATATATAATTAAATAGTTATCAAGGGTACCAGTATTATAATTTTATACGCCAGACGCGCGTTTAAAAATTGATAGTTTCGAAATATTTTTACAAAATGCTGCAGTCTAAAATAAGTATTTGTACTATGTCACAATTGAAAACAAAATCTATTTTGAAATCTCATTCATATTTGGGAGTGTGTGTGGATATTTTTCTTTTAATTATATTCATTTCTAATTTGATTATTTGTTTGTACTATTCATTTTGATTATTCTGCACAAAAACGAGTACCATGATTTGGGAGATAAAATATTGTATTCTGTAATTCTGTAATACATCCATGGTTGTGAGGTTTGGATGGCGTATACAGAATAAAGTACCAATGCTTCCGAAAAATGGCAAAAAAATAAAGATTAGAGAAAAATAGGTCAATGAAGTCTTGAATAATATAATGCTTAAATACAAAAAATAGAGAATGATTGGCAAATTTGATTAAAATCTGAATAGATAGTGTATTATGATATTTACTCACGATAAACACCAGTGAAGAAATTGATACAGTAGTAGAAGAATGGTGTATTTGGTGCTGCTGAAGCTACTTTGGAAATATACTCAACTAATGTTTCTGCAACAAAATACAAAACAACACTATGAAATCGGGGACACAAAAACTAGAATTATTTTCCTGCAATAAAATATAAATTTTGTCCAGCTATAAAATGTAAAAAAAAGTGTAACGTTTGTTTTAAGTAAAACATTTTATGTTTAATAAAATTTAGATCTGAACAATTACCCAATGAGTCTGGTTTGTAGAATGATGGTGCAAAACATGCTATAGCATCAACCCCAATCTTTTCTGCATGCCTAGCCTATAAAGATAACAAAACATGACACTGTTATTGTTAGACAATTAACGCTTATATTTTTTTAATGTGGATTTGCAATGTCTTTTAATAGTTGTATCATAAATATTGCTCAACACACAAACACACACATACAAATAAAATAAAGTGTTTATTAGAGTGTCACATATTGATTGCAGTAAAAAGAATTCATAAAAAATATGCATACATGATAAAACAACAAATATTCAGCCAATTATCTGCCTTACGAGTCACTAGATACCAAATAATTATTTCAGACCAAGACAGTGTAAACAAGAATGTGCCATCAGTACACGGATGCCCCACTCGCATTATCATTTTCTATGTTCAGTGGACCGTGAAGTTGGGGTAAAAACTCTTATTTGGCATTAGAATTAGAAAGATCATATCATAGTGAACATGTGTACTAAGTTTCAAGTTGTTCAGACTTCAAATTCATCAAAAACTACCTTGACCAAAAACTTTAACCTGAAACGGGACAGACGGACGGACGAACGGACGAACGGACGGACGGACGAACAGACGCATAGACCAGAAAACATAATGCCCCTCTACTATCGTAGGTGGGGCATAAAAATCAAATAAAACACTAGATTTAACTAGCATACTGGAAGAGGAAAAAGTTGTGGTAAGATTGACAATGAGACAACTTTCCACCAGGTAACGAATGTCAAAGAAGATAAGAACTATGTGTTAACATGGTACGGCCTTCAAAGCGCAAGATACCTGAATCTGTGTACGGCTTGACTTTGCGATGTATATTCCTAAGTTCATTAGCTAATATAAGTGGGATAAAAACTTGATTAACATACCAGCAATACTTCGAAATAGCTTTCAGTAACTATAATCAAATTTCAAGTAATAGTAATATGTCACGTGTACATATGTTGTTTTTTTTTAATTAAACATGAATGAAATTGTCTGTTCTTTACTTTTGTCTTTTTCTTAACTGTTTCTATATACCCCTTCCTTATCAGGAACAATCAGTTCTAAAACAAAATGAAAGCAGGGAAGCTTACAATGAGAGCTATATGACTAAAACTACACACAATGAATAACCACAGCACAGGCAAGAAATATTGCTAGTGATTGCCTACAATAATATTATTGCCCATTAGGGAAGTTCATAATTATTGAACTAAGCTACTATATTTAAACAAACCAGCTCTTGGGAATCTTTATAATTGTTAGTTCCAATGTGAAGAATAATGCCAAACCTACAATATGATAAAAGATTTTTAGGTTATTCAGGTTGGTCGTCTATTCCTGTTTTTTATTTGTTTTTTGTTTTTTGTTTTTTTGTTTTTTTGTTTTGTTTTTTTTTGTCAAGCGCAGAAGTGGTATAGCAAATAAGACAACCTATCCACCTACGTTTAAATGAAGACATTTGTTTTTGTTGTGTTTTTTTTATTTTTGCGTTAACATGTTATCCACATTGTGAGCATTATATTTATATAGTTTTTACCGATTGTTGATACATATTTTGTCATATAAAAATCGATGTTATATACAAACAATAAACTCTTTGGATGAACTGATATTTCGGTTCCTGTGATTAATCGTCAACCTATATTTTGCCATCGGTTTTAAGTGCAACCTTTTCAACCACCCATATAATCTACAAACCCTTGGTCTCGAACTTTTTGTTGAACTAAACAAAAATACTGAAAAAAATTAAAGTCGGAACTAAAACATGTTTTTTACATTCTACCCGTTTTAGGCTGTTCATGTATTCAGTCTCATCCAGAAACTTTCTTTCTGGACTTTCATTTTTTCAAAAATTATATTTGATTTAAAATTTGCATAAAATCTTTTTTGATTGTGTTACAGTAATTGTTCAACATCGCCACTTTAACTTACCTTCCTTTCGCTACTTTGACCCATGCCTCAGCTGTTTGTTTTCTCTCCTCTAGAGTCAAAGACAACCCTTCTGCCAATGTTCCATTCACTATGAAATAATGAATGATTTAATGTGATAGTATTGGGATGATAGCCATTTGAGCATTGTTGTAGGATATTTGTGACTTTTATATACTTCGAACTTATAACAGGCATATTGCACAAGAGTAAAAAATCCAAGATCCCCTGTAGTCAAAACTTTTCAATAAGGTATCTATTATGTTTCGTTAAGTTTTGCAAGAATACGAAAGATCAGTAGCATGGAATCAAGCTTTATTAAATTAACTTTATTGTAGAGATTCATGTATTGTCTTGTTACTTACCGAAAAGATATGTGAACTTCTGACTAACGAGATATTTTGCATAGTCTTCAAAGCCATCAAAGTTAATTTCACTAAAAAGAAAACAATGTCGTTCAAAATGTAGTTTACTTTACGTGGAATAAAAACACTTGTGTCTTAGTTATCGGTTGTTATCCATTCGTTTGATGTGTTAGAGCTTTGGATTTTGCCATTAGATTAGGGACTTTTTTTTATTTTCCTAGGAGTTCAGTACTTAGTGATTTTACTTTTTTTATACTGTTTATTCAATATGAATTAGCAAAAAATGTTGTTAATCGATAATAATATGCTTATTTTCTGCAATGTGTTTGATGTTTCTATGGATCTAGAATGCAAGAAAACATGATTTAATTATCAATAGTTGAACTTCTTGAGATTACTTTTTAATCGAGTGACACTAATAATGAGTATAGACAACGTATTAATATGTGTTTCTTTAACGAGTCAATCAACCACTGGGCAGATGCCGCTGCAGCTTTACGTTTCAAATCCAGAATAACACCAGCCAAGAAGTGATCTCTTCTGTGTATACTTGTGTTTACCTGGAATTTAAATGACACGGTAATGTTTTGTAAATTTTCATTTTTACATGATTTATTATTTTTATTTTTCTAAACACTAAGGCTTTCTACCCAACTCATAAATGGTGTTATCAGTGCTGGTCACTATTTATGTAATTTATAGGGTTCAAATGCCCCCCATGTTCGAATTTCATTTTGTATTCTAAATGTTCTAATAGTGGCACCAATGATGTAGACGAAACGCGCTTCTTACATTATAAGTCATGTAGCTTAAATATTTTTTTTCTTTCATAAAGCATCACCATATGTGAATCATAGCATGACTCTTTTGTTTTGTTGCACTATCTGATTGATGTCTTATCAATGTGTACCCAATGCTTCGTTACTGCACTTTAATTTAAACGAGTACATAACACTTACCCGTCATCTTTAAGTAATGTAAATGGTGCACACACACATCCTTTCACTCTAAAATCCTCGAACTGCTGTAATGACAAATATATCAAACAGTTATCAAAGGAACCAGGATTATAATTGAGTATGCCAGACGCGCGTTTCATCTACATAAGACTCATCAGTGAATCTCGTATCAAAATAGTTACAAACTTGGATAGCATTTAAGATCCAAAATTTCAAAACGTTGTGTCAAATACGGCTAAGGTACTCTATGCCTGGGATAAGAAAGTCCTTAGTTTTTCAAAAAAATCAAAATTTTGTAAACAGGAAATTTAAAATAATTACCACATAATTGATATTCATGTCAACACCTAAGTGCTGACTACTGGTAAGATAGCATCCTCATTTCTGTGGTACTATTCAGCAAAATTTCGAAGAAAAACAAACTCACTTGATATAGTTTTCGTATTCATTTTCATTGTAATAAAAAAAAACATTTCTTGTGATCGTATTTTATATAACGGAGAGAGAAAACAATTTCCTTTGATATACGGTGAATATGTCTGAAGTTGCCAATGACTGGCTTTGACGCAGAAAACTATTGTATTCTAAACAAAAGGATCCTATTCTATCGAAAGCACATGAAGTAAAAAATGACTGGATTTTCCAATACAATGCGATATTTCGTTGATCATTATATTTTTGATTTTTTTCTTAAAATACAAATAATAGACAACAATAATGCAATTGCATCATCCGAAAATACTGATAAATCACGGTTTTTAAAATAAATATCCACCTATTCCTTTTCTTAGGCAATACCTTGTCAGAATATTTTCTTAGATTCAGATATTTTTTTATTTTTTTTTAATATTTACATTTATAGACATTTCCTTGTTCGTGTTCTTCTAACCGCTTATAGAGATTCAACATAAATTAGAAAAAATCAATCATTTGCCTTTATATGGGCGTATGTTCAAATTATTTCATGTTAAACACAGTGTTAGCACTGTGGAAAATTAACACTTTATGACTGTTTCAATTTCGTCTAAATTTAGTAATTACATATTAAAAAATATACCTTCTTTGATTCGCCCATATTTATGTCCAAATTCCAAATCCTGATTACCACCACTTTAGTTGGATCTGATAATAAAGTTAATATATGTATAATCACATACCTATGACAAGTTTATTAATAGTATTACAGATAACACACGATGTAGAATGTTATCCGTTGAGAGATATCGGGGTAAATCAAGGTATTACATTAGAGGGCATTTTACCTCTATCCATAATCCGTTCTCAAAAACTGGCTATCATGCAACCTCACAATATTCTATTAAATCTTTTGAAGTCTGATCAAATAACTTGTGATGGTAGTCGTATGATGTTTTACTTTACGCCAAAGTTAAAAGTCTCTGCTACACGTCGATCAGTGGTTTCTTATTTTGTTTTCCTACACTAAATTGTCAATAAATCTATTTCCTAAATCTGCGAATTTGAATTTTAGTAGTTCGACAGCTTAAATATTATATGTATTTCTTCTCCTCTATCAGTCAATTCTTCAAAACAAAATTATTGCAATTCTTTCTATCATTTGATATTTTCGTTTAGCATAGAAATACCATTCACCATGTATATTGGGTTCCAATGAAGACAGGAAATATTATTCTTCTTCTTCAAATGAGCAAGTTAGCTGTTATAATTAAGATTTTACACATGTTAATAGTTTAATGCTATTTACAACGTATGAATGACAAATAATTAATTTTAAAATAGAATATATTTATCATATATGATATTATGCAAACTAAAAAATAGTTGAAATCTAAAAACTATTTCAGTTATATGAACAATCATGAATTAACATATTCAAATAATATTGTCACATATATGAAAAATATCTATTGTACAAAAACAATTCTATAATGGAATATAATTTTTCATATATGAAAAACAATAATAAAATATGATTCGTGAAAACAATGATTAAAAAGATAATAGCAAATTGAATTATATTTCAAAAACAATGAATTAACATTATTATCCAAGGAGGTTCTCTTCAATAGCTGTACCGCATCTTTTCCCCTTTAAATGTCTTCTTGTATCATCAATAAAGGACAAGCACTGTTTATTGAAAATATGTGGAAATGCAGAGTATTTTTTTTGCGCAGAAAAATCTAATAGTAGGTGTTGTTGTAAAACTGTTTTGTCTGTAATTAATTGAATTATTTGATTGAAACTTTCATACTAATCGTTGGTGTGTTACAGAATGGTCGAATTGATTGATCCATTCAAAACAAGTGTCTGGCTCAGCTGAATTTAGTTTTCGTCTGGTTTTTTTTTTTTTTTTTTTTTTTGGACAAATTATCAAACGATGTCGATCTAAGTTTTGATTTTTTCAGTTGATGGACTGATCTTTTACACGCAGTTCAATATTAAAATTTCAAAAAGTGTATTTAGGAACTTTTGAATTTAGCATGACCAGAATTTAGCATTTGGTTGACCATTAATTTCCTTTATGTTTATAGCTCCCATGATACGGATCATTATCATGGTCTTTCCGAAGCGTCGTGTGTAAGTTTGACAAATGAATCGGAACCAATGTACATGCATATTACACACCGTGTTGATTTATATTGAATAAAATATTAAATAATATGGAACAGCATTATCGTGAATGTCCTTTTGTATCTTTCGCCATTCTTCCTCGTTAAAAATCTAGATATATATAAATTCATCATAGATACCAGGACTAAATTTTGTATATACGCCAGACGCGCGTTTCGTCTACAAAAGACTCATCAGTGACGCTCGAATCCAAAAAGTTTAAAGGCCAAATAAACTATGAAGTTGAAGAGCATTGAGGACCAAAATACCTAAATGTTTTGCCAAATACAGCTAAGGCAATCTATGTCTGAGGTAGAAAAGCCTAAGTATTTCAAAAATTCAAAATTTTGTTAACAGTTAATTTATAAATATAACCATATCAATGATAATTCATGTCAGCACAAAAAAGTGCTGACTACTGGGTTGCTGATACCCTCGGGGAAATAAATCTCCACCAGCAGTGGCATCGACCCAGTGGTTGTTAATAAACTCATCATAGATTGAGGACTAAATTTTGTATATACGCCAGACGCGCGTTTCGTCTACAAAAGACTCATCAGTGACGATCGAATCCAAAAAGTTAAAAAGGCCA
This sequence comes from Mytilus galloprovincialis, assembly GCF_965363235.1. Taxonomy (NCBI): domain Eukaryota; kingdom Metazoa; phylum Mollusca; class Bivalvia; order Mytilida; family Mytilidae; genus Mytilus; species Mytilus galloprovincialis. Next base: position 76,689,964 of record NC_134846.1, on the reverse strand, counting down.
AATAAACTACGAAGTTGAAGAGCATTGAGGACCAAAATACTTAAAAGTTTTGCCAAATACAGGTAAGGCAATCTATGCCAGAGGTAGAAGAGTCTTAGTATTTCAAAAATTCAAAATTTTGTTAACAGTTAATTTATAAATATAACCATATCAATGATAATTCATGTCAGCACAAAAAGTGCTGACTACTGGGCTTGTGATACCCTCGGGAAAATAAATCTCCACCAGCAGTGGCATCGACCCAGTGGTTGTAATAAAACTCATCATAGATACCAGGACTAAATTTTGTATATACACCAGACGCTCGTTTCGTCTACAAAAGACTCATCAGTGACGCTCGAACCAAAAAGTTAAAAAGGCCAAATAAACTACGAAGTTGAAGAACATTGAGGACCAAAATACTTAAAAGTTTTGCCAAATACAGCTGAGGCAATCTATGCCTGAGGTATATAGTCTGATAGCGTTTGTCATATTTTTTCGCATTTTCAACTCTTGTTTTGGATTCAAAAGATACGGCAAACTTAAACTGACAGAAATTGATGTTTCATACAAAAAACACACATGTACAGATTATTTGGTCTGTTATACTGTTATAAGAGATTTCCTTGGAAAATCATTTCAAAATTATAATCTTACACACGTCTTAGCGGTCATATTGATATTTCCTGCAGTTTCTTTTTTATGGATTTTTTTAATAACTGTTGTACACAGTTCAATAGATTTATCTAAATATATATATATGCCGTATTTGGCACAACTTTTTGGAATTTTGGATCCTCAGTACTCTTCAGCTTTGTACTTGTTTGGCTTTATAAATATTTTGATATGAGCGTCACTGATGAGTCTTATGTAGGCGAGGCGCGCGTCTGACGTGCTAAATTGTAATCCTGGTACCTTTGATAACTTTTTGTAAATAGGACAACTTGAAACAGAACTGATTTTTTCTGCTAACAGCTGGGAACAGGAATGGTAATAATGGACTGGTAAGTAATCAAACAAGTTGGCACCATATATTTTTTTGTCTTTGTTTGATTTTCTTATATCTTTTGTTCATTTGAGAATATAATTATTTAATCTGCACTTGGTTATGTACATAGTGTCATTCGATTCGTGTAAACAGCTAAAGTTTGTTGATTTCATGGTGTGCGACTGTTGGAAACCAATTAAATAATTTCATTACCAGGATTAATAATCTGTTGTATGCCAGGATTCATGAAAGACCATCAGGCCGAACACTTCATCAACACAAAAGTGCTGACTACTGGGTTGGTGATAACATCGTTGAGAAAACAATATCGGTACATTATGTGCTTTCAACCATTTTGCCAGAGGTAAAACCAATTTGAGGTGATTTGAAATTGCACCCGAATTCATACCACCAACAGAATATTATTAATTATCCAAAGCATCACTTTGGTATGTTATATTCAATGTGAATTAAGGTAATGATGCACATAGCTTGTTTTACCAAGAGACACCCGATTGGGCTAGTTAAAAAAAGTTTGTTCAAATTCCAACTGCATACAAAAAAAATATTTTAAATACATACATTATCTCTGTATGCTATGCTTAGATTCTATCGACAGTTAATTGAAACCATTATATTTTAGCATGCCTTTTATGTTTGAATATCTTCCCTATAATATTTAAAGATTCAAATTCCATCTTCAACTTGTTCCTTCATTTGTTTTTTTTTTTTTTGGTTAATGAGATAAATCGTTGAGTGGGAGGCGTACAGGCACACGTTAGGTCCAGAAACCATGTTAAACATTGCTTTTGAATCAGTTACGCCTGCACCTATGACATTACAGTTTTTCAGTAACTCTTGCAGAAAACAAACAAAAATGTAAATAGTGGTAAATAGAATAAATGGATTGCTTTACTTTGACATTAATAGTTTAAAAAAGACAGAATAATTTAAAACAAATAAAATACGTAAAAAAACACCTACATCATCGTAGGAGGTTGTATAATTATTTTTCTTTTTTATACACATTTCTCTCAAGTAATATTAAAATAATTATGAATAATAAGTAATCTTAAAATATTTTAGAAAACTGCCAATAAAATTATTCATAAATTCAATTACAATTGGGTTTTTATACATATTTTCTGTGTTTTTTACATATAGAGATGCAATAATAGCGATTTTCCTCAAATACGTAATGCTTTTTTAGATAAACAATTCGTCTTTCAAACAGTATACATTAAATTGGTAATATTGTACTAAAATAACACGACATTCGGTATTGCAAATGCTTGTCAATTTAATGTGTTGAATGGTAAAACTCTCAATCTTTTTGCTCTTGATTTCCCCCAAATTCTGCAAATTTTGTCTTTTTGTCATAGAATGTTGCCCAATACTTGTAGTACAACTTGTGCTCGAAGCACCATATCAAGTATTTTCATTGGTGATCACTGAGTCGGAGTACAATAGTCGTGCCTAAAGTTCAATAGGACCACAAGGTCACTGATGAGTATTTGAATCAAATCATAAGCCTGGTATCTTTGATAACTATTTACTAATCAACCTGCTAGTACTATGTTGATTGCATGTGTTTGACACTATAACTCTAGATTATAAATGTATTTACTGGTAAACTATATTTGTTAATTTTACACATGCATCACAATTCATGATACTACCAAAACTAGAGGGTCTCTTTATATCGATTTTTTCCTCGATGTTGACACAGATAGAGGATTTCAAACTTTAATCTATGTATTTCATCTTTATCTTGAATCTATAACAAACGTTATGATTCAACCTTCAAGTTGTCAAAAAGTAAATATCATTTGAAGTAACATCAGGAGCCTGTAATTCAGTGGTTGTCGTTTGTTTATGTGTTACATATTTGTTTTGTGTTCATTTTTTTACATAAATAAGGCCGTTAGTTTTACATTGTCTTATCGGGGCCTTTTATAGCTCACTATGCGGTATGGGCTTTGCTCATTGTTGAAGGCCGTACAGTGACCTATAGTTGTTAATGTCTGTGTCATTTTGGTCTTTTGTCGATAGCTGTCTCATTGGCAATCATACCACATCTTCTTTTTTATATACCCTCTCTCTATGGTGTTTTCATATTACAGTTGATACATGTTCATACTGTATAAAGCTTACCCCAACAGAGTAAAACGGACACTACATATGTTTTACGGTCTACATCACGAATTGTTGACCGAAATAATGGAACCTAATATGATTTTAAGTAACCCCTAAATGTAAACAGAATAAGATATACGCCAATTGTTCATTATTAGAACTTCCAAATCATATGAAGAGCGTGGGGTATTTAAGCTTTGCTCATTAAAAATGTTTTCCCTTGCCATTACCAGAAAAATAACAAATCGAAGTGACTGCAAAGAATGCTTTCATTTACAGTGTTTGATCCATTGCATCAAGCAATGGAACAAATTCAGTCAATATTTTGCATTTGAATTATCTACCTTTGATAAAAGCAGATAGATTCACAAGCCATATTAATTAATTGTCTTTGGTGTGCAGTTGTACTAGCATAGGAACATAACTTAGCCCTGTCCCTTCAGTTATGATCCACTGACTATGAAACTTTTGTACAGCCTACACGTTAAGAGTTGCAATTTAAATTTCATCATATATGCATTACACCATTGAGATTACTGAAAAAAAAAGATAAATCTCTCAAAAGTAAATGTTTATATTAATTAGTATGGAGAATTGTTGAAATTGGAAGACATTAATGTTTGCTTTTCAAGTTGTTTGGAGTACCTTCAGTCAGTTTACAAAGATAATTCATTCATGGTTTCTAAAGCTTTATTCTTAATATTCATATAACAATATACATAATATCACAGATGGAAAAGTAAGAATTTTCATACTCCGTACACAAATACTTAAACATTCAAACATATACAACACACACATCTCACACATATCAATAAGTTAAGACATAAATCATTCAATCTTAAGCATGTTAACACAGTAATAGATATCAAATAATACAGAAATGAATATGAACACAAATCAATGAACTTTTTTCTTTTTTTCTTTACTTTTATGACCAAGGTGTGTATTCCTTTGCATTAAAAGTATAATACATGTATCTTTAAACCATTTGTCCCAACTTTGACAAACCTTTTTAGTGTCTCTTTCTTTTTTTTGAAAAAAAAGTCCAGATATACCTATCAAATGCAGTGCTAAAAAATCTAACATTAAATCAAAATTATGAACAACCTTGTACTGTGACAGTATGAGGGTGAACTGTACTATAATCACTACTATTTGTCAATGCTGATTTGAAAACAACCTAATTGGGGAAATGAATGAATTTGGAGATTGACATGAAAACATAGGTCCAATTTTTTTTTCCAATCCTCAGTTATTTTGTTACTTTTAATTAGACTTTTTAATTGTTAGTCAGTATACAGTATTACCTACAGTACACAGCAAACCTCCCACTTGTTTGTTTATTAATAATAAGGCTTTCTCAAGGACACAAGGTAAAACTTCTTTTGATATACTGGGAAACATTTCACATGTGATAGATGTGATAAATAAATGTTTATTCTGACTAGAAACAATATAGGTTGATAAGTAGTTTACAAAAAATGCATTTGGCACTCACACCACATCTTCCTATATCTATTGCTGTCAGAAAATAATATATATAGATGAATATGTAGTTTACAAAAAAATACATTGTTGTCATAAAATTATATTCTCACCAGAAAATCAATTAGAGAATTTATTAAACAGGTTTAGGTGTATTTCAGCATCTCTCTTTGAACTTCTTAGAAAAATATTACTTATGTCCGACTGAAGCACTTAATTCTTTATTACTTTCATTACAGAGAAATTTAATTAAGAAGATATCTGTACTATTCACTGAAATATCAGCTCAAATATAATGTGTTATTCTTATTGTGTATGAACTTGTAAATGGTAAATTGAGAATTTGAGATGGCATATTACTTTAGTATTTATTATTGTTCTTCCATATTAATATACACTATACCTATATACAAGTCCATACTATGTGTATAGAAGCAAACTATCTATAGAAAATATACATTATTTCTTTTTGATCTTACATACTATAAGAAAGCAAATTATTGAAAACATTGTATGTTGAAATACAAAAAAAAATATCATCAACATATAAGCAGGACTTAAATTAGATACACTTTTAAAATTATTTCAGATATAATCTGGTGCTTTTTCCTTTAAATTTATCATAGAAGAATGTGTTATTTGTGAATACCCAATACCTAACAACTGCAAAGCTTGCAGTATAGCTATAACTTGCTGTAACACTGAATTGTTTTGTTGTTATATACATAAAATGTTGAATCAAATATCATATAATTCAATGTGATTCATAGCTTTTACATGAAAATAGCAGAAGATACCATGGGAACCTTCTGAAAAATACACAGCGACAAAGAAGTCCACAAAACATTACATAGAAGACATAAAGTGAGTCTTTATACCAGGTTAAAAACTTTTATCAAATCAATTTTAGGTACATATATTCAATGTTTTGTCTTAGAGATAGAAAATATGAATTCATATTTACCATAAACTCAATGTTTGAAGTTACAATCATTGGCCTTGGTGGAAGGAGACATCAAAAATATTAATGGACTTTATATGATTGTTCAGATCAAGATAAGGCCTTTTTAGACGACGGTTTATGTTTGCAAGGCCATTATCTTTTATCCCTTAGGTACAATGTAATCTACCTGTTCTCAATATCACATCGTTCATAAGAATAGATCAATCTTCAAATTTTCTGTGTTATAACAGGTGCAGTGTTGTGTAATAAGTGTTTGTCACCCAAAACGGTTTGCTTTATATTTCACAAGATTAAACATTCAAAAAAATAAATATTTTACAGTAGTCATAACAACTGGATTTTATCAAACCATGTGTTGAAATTGTCTGAAGAATATTTGTTTATTTTGTCTTCAGTTGGATTTATTTTCTCCTTATTGATGGACGGAGTGCATATTTTTAGGAAGGAATATATGTTAGTGTGAACATGTAGGAACCAGATGCTCCGCAGGGCGCAGCTTTATACGACCGCAGAGGTTGAACTCTGAATGGTTGGGGCAAGTATGGACACAACATTCAAGCTGGATTCAGCTCTAAATTTGGATTGTGCTGAAATAGTTGACACAGCATAGGTTTCTGACACAGAATGAATGTGGTCTAATGAACTTAAAATATTTTTTTTGCCTTTGAGCAATTCACTATGCTGTTGAATATTAATCCTCTCAAAAAAATGTTTGAACAAATTTTCTTTTTATTTATGAAATCTGAAATGAGAAAAATTGAACACCCCCACCCATTTTTTTTTCACATGCCCCTTTCCCTTATTTCAAAACTGATCTCAATTCAAATTTCTAATGGAGTTTGCAACAATAACTACTCATTTAAATACATCATAAAATATTAAAATGTAAAAAAAAGTGCTTGTTATCACTGAATGGTAAAGATTGTTTTAATTTATCAGTTGGTAGTAAAAGTGAATATACATTGTATATTGTATAAAACAATAATTTAAGTTGATTCAACTACTATTCTGGACAAAGAAAGATAACTCCAATTAAAAATTTCTTGCTATTGCACAATATTGTGCAATTAGATATTTCTTGCTATTGCGCAATACTGTGCAATTGAAGATTTCTTGCTATTGCGCAATACTGTGCAATTGAAAATTTCTTGTTATTGTACAATACTGTGCAATTGAAGATTTCTTGCTATTGCTGAATACTGTGCAATTGAAAATTTCTTGCTATTGCACAATACTTAATATAATAATTTTGGATCCTGATTTGAACCAACTTGAAAACTGGGCCCATAATCAAAAATCTAAGTACATGTTTAGATTCAGCATATCAAAAAAGCCCAAGAATTCAATTTTTGTTAAAATCAAACTTAGTTTAATTTTGGACCCTTTTGACTTTAATGTAGACCAATTTGAAAATGGGACCAAAAATTAAGAATCTACATACACAGTAAGATTTGGCATATCAAAGAACCCCAATTATTCAATTTTTGATGAAATCAAACAAAGTTTAATTTTGGACCCCGATTTGGACCAACTTGAAAACTGGGCCAATAATCAAAAATCTAAGTACATTTTTAGATTCAGCATAGCAAAGAACCCCAAGGATTCAATTTTTGTTAAAATCAAACAAAGTTCAATTTTGGACCCTTTGGGCCCCTTATTCCTAAACTGTTGGGACCAAAACTCCCAAAATCAAACCCAACCTTCCTTTTATGGTCACAAACCTTGTGTTTAAAATTTCATAGATTTCTATTTACTTATACTGAAGTTATGGTGCGAAAACCAAGAATAATGCTTATTTGGGCCCCTTTTTGGCCCCTTATTCCAAAACTGTTGGGACCTCAACTCCTAAAATCAATCCCAACCTTCCTTTTGTGGTCATAAACCTTGTGTTTTATTTTCATTGATTTCTATTTACTTATACTAAAGTTATTGTGCGAAAACCAAGAATAATGCTTATTTGGGCCCTTTTTTGGCCCCTTATTCCTAAACTGTTGGAACCAAAACACCCAAAATCAATCCCAACCTTCCTTTTGTGGTCATAAACCTTGTGTTCAAATTTCATAGATTTCTATTTACTTAAACTAAAGTTATAGTGCGAAAACCAAGAAAATGCTTATTTGGGCCGTTTTTGGCCCCTAATTCCTAAAATGTTAGGACCAAAACTCCCAAAATCAATCCCAACCTTCCTTTTATGGTCATAAACCTTGTGTTAAAATTTCATAGATTTCTATTCACTTTTACTAAAGTTAGAGTGCGAAAACTAAAAGTATTTGGACGACGACGACGCCAACGTGATAGCAATATACGACGAAAAATTAAAATTTTTGCGGTCGTATAAAAAGGACAAGTTGATCATAATAGAAGATAAAAGATTGAACTAATTAATCAATTAAATTCATGTACCGGTACAATAGCTTGATTAATAGAATATTAGGGTTGTAAAATGGGTTTTTTTTCAATAAATAAAAGGAATCATATGCAATATAGTATTAATTTTCTTTCAAGATACAAAATTGCATAGTAAACGACTACTAAAGTAAAGGGTAGAGGGGTAACACTGTACCACATTTAAACATCTGATAGGACTTGGAGTGTATTCTGAGGGAAGACAATATAGGAATTATCTATGACAAAACTATTACAATTCTTGGAATTAGTTATTCAATTTGAAATTTGAAATTCATTTTACAATATTTCCTATCCAAATCAATATTAATGTTGATGTCTTTAAACAGTCTTAACAAAATCATGTGGGGGAAAAAAGGTTGGGGGCAGGTATAATGTCAATTTTATGATCATTTCATCAGTTGCAATAAGCTTAAAGTTAGTTTACATTTAGTAACACTTCAGTATACCAATCCTCTGATTCTTACAAATTTAGATTGAATTCAGAAATGAATATTGATAAATTCTATAAAAAGGAGAGAAATAAAAAAATTAACAGCTATGCTAAAAGTAACTTATACTCTTTTAATGTGCATATTGAAACTATTGCAATAATAAAATGGGATATCTAGAAAGCATTTTATTAAATGCCAATGAAATAGCTCTGTAGAAAAAAACATGCATGAGGATACCCTTTAACATATAAATATTGCTTCAAATATGACTGCAAAATAACCTATTACTCTTGAATGACAAACCATTACATATTAAAATTTTCTTTAAATTGAAAAGGTTCATTATGTTTACCAATTCCAACAATTATGTAAAGTAACCAGTAAATCAACCCAAGCAACAAAGTCCCATATAAACTCTGGAGGGACACCTGGGAAGTAAAAATAAATCTGTAGGGAGCTTCCTCTATCAATCCAAAACATATTGGATTTTGGTTAAAGAAATCTGATTATTAAAAATGCATAAAGAAAACAAAACAGGAAACATTCTTCAGTCTATTCTATTGGTAAAAGCAAATTTGAGGTAGCACACTAAATGATAAAGAGATGGATTTTTACACATTGGTCTTTGACTGATGTATAAAAACTTAATTTAGTGATGATGAAAATGTTAAAAATGATAAAATTGTAACAATGAAAATGTTGATGGTGATTATGATATCAAAAATGATGATGAACAGTATGATGATGATGATGATAACGATGTCAAACTTAACATCTCTGCTTTCTTCACAGAACCTAATGATATCATTGCTTCTTATCTTAAGTAGTATACTTATGCATTACTACTTCATTTGATGAATTAAAACTCCACATATTTCAATAATCTTCAGCCCAGGGATTTTCCTCTAAAAATGTATCTATCACTTCCTTCATTGCAAGGTTTGGAATCAGTTGGTCCTGTGTCAGATCTGTACGAGTTACTGGGTCAAAGTGTCCAACTCTCTGTAATGTAGAAAAAAGGGTGATAAATATATAACATAATTTGTCAATGTTTATTTTCAGCCTTAACAATATTCAATCTTAACCTCTTCTCCTATGAAGACTTCTACAATTTTCAAAAAACAATCAATTTTATAGCATTTGGTTCTACTATTGAAGTAAATTTGAAATTCAATCCACAATAATTTTGTCATTCATACTCCTTGCAAATCATATACATTGTTGTAGGTTAATGATATACTGAATATTAGATGATCCTCCTCCACCATTAGGTTGAGGAGAAGGAAGATGACAACAAAAACAAATATATGCATAGCTTTTAACAAATCAATAAGAACATTTTGCAATAGTTTAGAATACTCAAATGTAGAACATAAGTCTTTTTCTTCTTTACCATGTAAATAACAGTTTACAATACCAAATAATTAAATTTTGGATGTAACATGTCTTCTTGGCTTACGGTGTTTTGTCTATAGACATAATTTTGTCATGTGACTGACATCATCTGCATTTTTTCATGGTTTGCTCTGGCTTAAAATGGAATTTAGAATTAAATTATAAAGAATAACTGTAATATTTCATCTGTCTATTCAAAATAACATCAACATTGTTGTGCACACTTTAAAATAACCCGTTTCACAGGTTATGCAGTGTGCACCACATTTTTAATATTAATTCTTCATAAACAGAAACAAGAATGTGTCCATAGTACACGGATGCCCCACTCCCACTATCATTTTCTATGTTCAGTGGACCGTGAAATTGGGGTCAAAACTTTAATTTGGAATTAAAATTAGAAAGATCATATCATAGGGAACATATGTACTAAGTTTCAAGTTGATGTAACTTTAACTTCATCAAAAACTACCTTGACCAAAAACTTTAACCTGAACTTTGCACTATCATTTTCTATGTTCAGTGGACCATGAAATTGGGGTCAAAACTATAATTTGGCATTAAAATTAGAAAGATCATATCATGGGGAACGTGTGTATTAAGTTTCAAGTTGATTGGACTTCAGCTTCATCAAAAACTACCTCGACCAAAAACTTTAACCGGACGGACGGAGGCACAGACGGACGGACGGACGAACGGAGGCACAGACCAGAAAACATAATGCCCCTCTACTATCATAGGTGGGGCATAAAAAATATTACAGTCATTCCTTAAATAATGTTCATATGTTATAACAAAGTATAATATACCTGTAAATGTTCCACTATATCCTTTTTATCATATGTAATTCCTGAGGGTGTAATGACTGGTTCCCTCATCAATTCAAAACTTATCTTCCCACATAAATAATCAGGAACATCTCTTGTCTGAAATAACAGTAGAAATACAAAATAGATATAACATGAAGACTAAATCTTTATACACATTTATTGCTAAGGTCTCTTTTCTTCAAATTCTAGTATGTTTTGTTAAACTTGTTCTTAAAATTGAACTTGATGTTTATGAAGAAATAACATTGATATTACATGATTTATATTTTCTTGAAGATGTGTATTTTTTTTAAAGTGAAGTCCATCAAATGAAAATAGTGTAAGAATTGTATGTCAGCATATATTTTTAAATAACATTTTCTTCTTGTTTGACACAGCTTAAGATAACTTTCTGTACATTCTACAAATACCACAAATTGCTAGCTGAAGTTCACCTTACTATTATAGCAAATGATGCCATCATCTACAAAAAAAGTAATATTTTGTACAGATAGAGTCTGACAGCCAAAGTGGTTTCTTAATAACGATTCAGTAGAAAAACTTATTATTTATTTTTAATTCCAAACAATAATGATCTACCTTTCGTCTGTGGTCTAACTGGGAAAATAACTCATTTACATCTTTTATTCTTGTGTCCTGTAAGAAGTAAATCATTGTATTAAATTGTACTCAAAACATGTATTATTTATAAACCATTCTACAAACAGTGCTGAATGTAATAAAAAAAATCCCTATCATTTTGATGAAATATGATAATAAATAGGTAGAGACAAATTATATTAAAGAATTTAAAAAAAAAAAAAAACTACAAAAATATTGTATCTGTGGATAATGAAACAGATATTAAAGCATAATCATATAATACACAATTTAGTCATATTTATTTTAAGTTCCTTAAATCTTTGTTGAAAAGATAATAAAAAACACAACCATCCATCTTCTATGAAAGTATAAATTCATGAGCATAATTCAATAGTGCCAATTTGACTTTTACAGTATATTGATACCTCTACCAGTAATATTTATCTGTATTTCTTACATTATCTTCCTCTAATGCATTCTGTACTTCTGTAAAACTTTCTTGATCAGAGGTTTCTTCACGAAGTTTTTCCAGTTTCCTGTAGAACAATTATTGCCATGTACATTAAACTTCATTAATTTATCATAAGATACAAATACACTGCACTGATATTTGCATACATGCATAGTCTATGAAAATATGTCATTTAAACAAAATTTTAACTTCCATTTAACAAAAAGAACAATCAAGAAAGGTCTTTTATCATAAGGTAATATTTCTCTAGTTATAAGATCATTCATATTTTTCGTATATAATTTTTCATAAAAAAAACCCCAATTTATTTACCTACATACAATTTAGTTTTCAGGAACTATCAATACTCTAAGATCAGATTTGTGATTTTGGTGTGTTTGTCGTGTTTTTGTGCTTCCTGCAGATCTGATAACTGAAGCTGTTTTCAACTGATTTTTACAGTTGTGTTTTGTTGTTACACCATCGTCTGAGGTTAGTTTGAGAGTCAAAAAACATTCTGCATGTGCCTGTCCCAAATCATGTATTTGCTTTTTCTTTATTGTTTTAGCATGAATAAGGCTGTTGATGTTCTCATTTGAATTTTTTACATTTTTTCATGTCAGGGCATTCAGCTTACTGAATTGGTTTTCCTTATTGAAGGCCTTCAAGTGACATATAGTTGCTTTCATCCATGTCATATGAACCCTGGTGGATAGTTGTCTCATTGACAATCATATCACATCTTCTTATTCTTATATTAATAAGAATGGGTACTTGATAATTTTAAAAAAGCCTACTTTAGAGGATTCCTCAAGTTTTTAAACTATATAACAAATAATGTAACATTTGCACTAATAATTTTGATCTCTTATAATAAAGACTTGCCTCTTTTTGTCTTCAATAATGAGATTATTTATATAAGACTGTAATTCTATTTCCTCTTTAATACGTTTTTCTTCTATTGCATTCCATCTTCTTTTCTTGGCCATTCTAAGAGCACCTGCTATATCATCTCCAAAGTTTAACTTTTGTTCTTTGGCTAAATCATTTGCTGCAATATAGTAAAAAGGTCAAATAAAATCTAAATGATTGCTTTCTTTTTATATATCATATGTCACAATCTAAACCCTTAACTAGGCATGAGGAACATTAAAAAGCCTAGTTTCATTAACATGATTAATGGATGCGACTAAAAAGATAAATCTGAGAATGATAAAAGGATGGGTAGTGGTCACATAGGTTGACTTTTTTTGCAGGAAACATCAAAAAGCCTGAAACAAGGAGCATGTGCCCTATTGAAAAAAAAAACATTCAAGGAACAAGTATTACAAACACAAGACAACATTCCTTACAAAATGTCTTTGTTGCAACACTATAGTTCATAAAATTGATAGCAAAAAGATATGCAGTAAAATACAACTAATTGTATTAAAGCTTCGAAGTATTGCTAACTTGACACTAGTTTGAATCTACCAGAACAAATGTTTCATTGCAATAACAATAAGATGGCATACACAGTAATTTCAAGAGTATTTTTGTGATATTTTTTTTCAGACTCATCAATTCAAATCAAATGTTCCATTCTTTATACTATGGTGTGGCCTTTCAAGTACTGTATTTAAATAAGTTTATCCTCAAATCTTTTTTTTTTTGTGTCTTCTAAAATTGAAATCATAATAAATGTAATTCTTGTGTTGTCCTATTTTTAACAGTACGGTTGTAAATAATATGTAATTTCTGAATGGACTAAAATGGTTTTCAATTTGTAACGATTCATACAGTATATACTAATTTAATATTTACCTCTCATCAAACTTGCAATAGCTTCATCATACAAGCCAAGTTCAACCAAGGCTTGTCCCATGAAAAAATGTCCTTTCACTAAAGATCTGTCTAAATCTAAGGCACGTCGACAATCTTGTTGAGCTAAATCCCACTTTTTCATTTTTAAATAACATAATGCTCTATTTGTGAAGTAAGTTGAGGTATTAGGACTTTTCAACTGAAAAAAAACAAAACATGAATGTCAGTAAAGTTAAATTTCTCACAAAGTTCAAGTCACAAAACAATTAAAACTTTATTTTTTAGGATGAAACATTTATGATCACAATTAGTGTACATGTAAAGCTATAATGTCATTCTGTCTTCTTTTTTGATTTATTACTCATTATTTAATTACCAAAAAGTCGCCTGAATTTATTATTATCTTTATACAAGAGATTTTTTCAGACTATCATGTAATTACTAATACTAGTAATAGATGCTTTTTCTCAAAAGGAATAACCCACACAAGTCTATTCTGTCTCATTTATCTGAAGAGTATGTGACCTGTCTGTGACATTTATGTATACATGTACATGTACCTACATGTATTATAGGGTAAATCAATAGACCTTTTCATAGCTTTGAAGCCTTTCATGTGATCCAGCCACAAATCGATATGGCCCAAGTTGTTTCCTTATTTCTTGAATACATTGTAATAGCAAGACATTTAGTCAAATATTTTTTTTGAATATTTATCACATTAGATGATTGAAGATGATTATGCTGCTGCAGTTAAAAGCATTTGTCTTAATTATGATTTTTTAACAGAAGTTATAACATGTATGAAGACTATTCACTTTTGTGCATGTATGATTATTTCATATTAAAACATACATGGTACATTGAATATTCTAAAAGTTAGTACCATACATGTATAGAAGAAGAAGATGCTTTATTTCAATAAAATGGGCTCACAAGGAGCATTATATAATATCATTATAATATTATTCTTTTACAAATATAATAACCAATACAGATACATCATTTGTACGTAGTTACAAACACAAATAAGAAACAACAGTTTTCATATATTAGTATATATATATATAAAGGAGTATATATAAAACCTTCCTCTCAGGCACACCTCTAGAAAGTAACAAAAAAGAATACTGTGAGTAGGCTAAATATATCTAGCTGTACTGCAGGAGGCACCAAGGGACGGTGCTATATGGCATGTGGGTGCATATTAAAATGTGTATCTGGACATTAATGATATGGTAAGATATTGTAAGAAGTTGCACATAACTGGTATGTCATCCTCGTGCCTGGTGCAGAGGAGTCAGTACTATTTAAAGTGACACAACTGCAAGAGAAACCATGTATATATCATTTAAAAAAATAGCAAGTTTTCAAATGACTGATCTTAATTATTCTTTCAACTGTGTAATTATAATACATGTACATGTAGTTCCATACACAACTGTAGAAGAAGATTCCCAAGGGGATGCACACAAACTTTGTTTTTGTCTAATGTTATAATACTACTCAAATCGAGAAATTTTGTTTGATGAATTCGGTCTCACTAATTAGCGACAAGAAAAATTTTAGCTACAAGAAGCGACAAGAAGACTATTTAGTGACAAGAAAACAATTTTTCTTATTAAAATTACTTATTCCAAATAAATATTAAAAGAATATGCAAAAGAAAACAATTTTAGTGACAAGAGAGTTGATATTCCATCAATAAATAGTAGAAAGAAAATTGGAACCATTGATCAAATTGCTACATTTATTTACATGAAATTTTATTAATTATTGTATATAACAGCAAGTTTTACGTTTTCCCTGTTGTTTTATGATATTAATTTTACTTGTGTTTTAGAACAACTTAATATATTTATCTTACTTAGTAATTTGTTTCTATAACTCTTTTTGTACAATATATAATAAACTTGCAAAATGCATTATTTGTGCATCATTGTCCAGAAAATACAGACACAAATTGTGAAATATAAAGAACTGAAATCAAACAAGAGGAAAACATAATTAAAACTAGAACACACCCGTGATATCGCGGGTCCGTGACTGAAGTATATAACTATACGCAAGCCTTATTTTAGTATTAGTATTGTTATCTGATAAAGTCATGCCGATTATAAGATACACAGTTTTCTCTGCTTTCAAATCTTTCTGTTTGAACCCGTCGAACTGGAACTTATCAATTATTGATAATATTAATTATTTGGAAAACAAAAGGTCCTGGAATGGAGTACTTTTTAATCAACAGCATTGTCCTATATTAGTTATAAATAAAGTTGAATTCTTTGATTCGCTGTTTTACGTCATGCCCGCTAACAAATAGAAAACTGTACCTATACGCCTTATTTTAGTCCAGATTTTTAGTATTCGTATTGTTATCTTAGAAAGTCTAACTGATTAAAATACTACAATAGGTAACAATTTGACAATTAAGTAGTGTCAACCCTGTGATTATGACCCGTGTAATACTATATAGCATATTAATCCTGAATACACCGTTTGGTGGTGCGCCTATCAGATGCGGAACGTACAGATAAGGTAATCGGTAACAGGTGAATATACTATTGGTATCGGTATCAGACTCGACCCGGAACTTCTTAATTATTGGCAATATTAATTACGTGGAAAACAAAGGGGCCTGGAGTGGTGTAATTTTTAATCTACACCTTTGTACTATATTAGTTATATATAAAGTTGAATTTTTTGATTCGTCGTTTTTACGTGATGACAGCTGACAAATTGGACCTCGTAATTTTAGTATTATAGATTCGTATTGTTATCTTAGAAAGTTTAACTGATTAAAATACTACAATAGGTAACAATTTGACAATTAAGTAGTGTCAACCCTGTGATTATGATCCGTGTAATACTATATAGCATATTAATCCTGAATACACCGTTTGGTGGTGCGCCTGTCAGATGCGGAACGTACAGATAAGGTAATCGGTGACAGGTGAATATACTATTGGTATCGGTATCGGACTCGACCAGGAACTTCTTAATTATTGGCAATATTAATTACGTGGAAAACAAAAGGGCCTGGAGTGGTGTAATTTTTAATCTACACCTTTGTACTATATTAGTTATATATAAAGTTGAATTCTTTGATTCGTCGTTTTTACGTGATGACGGCTGACAAATTGGACCTCGTAATTTTAGTATTATAGATGTGAATATTTTTCATCAGTGTTCTAGCCAGGATTTGAAAAGGGCAGGGTACTTGTCAGAAAACGGGCAATTTTACGCGTAAATTTCATTGAAAAAAGGGCAATTTTACGCGTTAATTAATGTCACTAAAAAAAAAAGACACTTATTTAAGCCTCATAATTAATTAGCACATAACTTTGATGCATTCTTGTAAATTCAAGTTTCAGTTAAAATGGAGTAATATATTTCAGTACTTTTGGCACAATTTTATATGGTTGACTTTAAATCTATGGTCATGATGCTGAGACCCTTTTAGGAAGCTTCAAATTATATAGTTGCTTTTACAATACCAGTCTCAACTAATATGTAAACAGACAACAAATGGAAGTTTTTTACGACCTTGACTGGCTATACAGCCCTTGCACAATCGGCTCGGTGCCCGAAGGCGATTGGTGAGCGTTTAAATAATTTCGTGCCATCGGTCAGGAACAGGTGGTGAACGCCATTTTGGAGGTCGCCATCTTGGTTTTGTGAGTTCATTTTGGTTTGTTTACTATTTTGCTCTTATTTCTTCACAACGGCTGTTTTCAGGGCTAGTTTGGTCAGCTTGGCAGCCCGCTAACCTCGATGATGGAGTACTGGTGGATGAGTCTTGGACGTAGCGCTAAAGATGACAGGAAGCGTTATCAGGACCTAAGCCGTAAAACCTAGGATACAGCCTTCGGACGTTAATCAGCATAACACTCCCCTATCTACAATGGGTTTTCAGTGATATTGTTTGCTTTAAATTACTGGAGAATAAAGGCTTTTCCCCCTGGAAAAAAATCCCAATTTGAAAAAAAAAATGGCTTGCAATTATTCCCATAAAAACAGCTTTTTTCCCAAACAGTGCAGTCTCAGTAGTAATTGTGCATGAAAACAAACTGAAGAACACTCATTTAAAAAATGTTTATGCCTAAATCTATATATGCAGATTTGAGGGTCTATTTATGTATCTTCACTTACAATAAGGGGTCTTATTTCAAATGAGGGTTTACCTCTTGAAAGGGGGTCTGCAAATTTAAGTTCCAGTCAAATTCATAGTTTATTATAAATAAAAAGCCAACAATATCACTGGTTTTGAAGTGCATATTAACGCGGGAATACGCTTACTACAGCGTTTACTGTACAGCGTTGGATTGGTTTCTGTCATCTAAAGTAGTAAGTCATTGATTATCTAGAAGTAAACCCTCATCGAAGATAGCGGATAAAGGAGAGCTGGCCCAGCACATCCGTCCAGCTGTAATGACTGAGATGTGATTGGATACATGTGTAAACAGACATTTTGATTTTTTTTATTCTTGATTTCACTTGATAGATCAGTTAATGGAAGTAAAGATGCAAAATATAATTTTCAAAATATTTATTTTTAAAGTGTATTGAAGTGAAAATAATTTAAACTAGATATCATTGAGATGGGAGCCATCTCTGTGGGCCCCGCTGTCAACAACGTGGGGTAAATAAGTTGTATGGATAATCTGATATGAAGCATTATTTGAAGTTATTACATAGTCTCATGTGTGATTTTGATCTAAGATTTTAAGTTAAAACTGATAAATATTCTCATCTTACTTTCATAGTATAATAGTGATATGACTGCATGATGTGAACTCATTGATTACTACTCTAAGGTGACTTCTGGATATATGGATTGATGTTTGAACAATATGTTTAAAGGTGCTGCCCAATTGATATTTGTCACATATTTTTAGAATTATGCCTTCAATATATTATGACCCACCAAGTATAAAGTATGAAATATTAATGGTTCTCAAGAGGTAGAGCGGACACAATTTGTTAAGAACAACGAACAGATGGACAGACCGACAGACTGATCTTAGACCTAGGATGCATACATTATGACACATTCTCTTGTGTTGGTTAATATATATGTTAAGTTGAAAATGTTTGTCAGGTATAAAGTATGAAATAATAACAGCTGTCCTCTCAAAATATAATGTGGATCAAATTTGTTAGCGATGGACAGACCAACAGACAGACAGACCTTTGACCTAGGAAGTGGTACATATATCATGACACACCCTCTGGTGTTGGTTAAAATAGATGTCAAGTATAATATTTGAAATCATAACGGTTTTCAAGATATAGAGCGGACACAATCTTCACCACAGGACACAGGGTTGTCAACTGAAACCAAAGTTTTTTTGACGTTGACCTTTGACCTAGGAAGTTGTACATACATCATGACACGCCCTCTGGTGGTGGTTAAAATGTATGACAAGTATATACTTTGAAATCATAACGATTATCTAGATATGGAGCGGACACGATCTTCACCACAGGACACAGGATTGTCAACTCGAAACCAAAGTTTTTGACCTTGACCTTTGACCTAGGAAGTTGTACATTCATCATGACACACCCTCTGGTGGTTGTTAAAATGGATGTCAAGTATAAACTTTGAAATCATAATGGTTATCTAGATATGGAGCGGACACGATCTTCACCACAGGACACAGGGTTGTCAACTGAAACCAAAGTTTTTGACCTTGACCTTTGACCTAGGAAGTTGTACATACAACATGACACACCCTCTGGTGTTGGTTAATAATCATGTTAAGTATTAAGTATGAAATCATAACGGTTCTCTAGATATGGAGCGGACACGAAAGTGTTACGGACGGACAGACGGACGGACGGACAGACGGACGGACAGACTGATCACTATAGGGCGACCCGCCGTCGGCGGGGCCCTAATTAATATTGTAATATGCATTTGCATTAAATTAAGGCACTGGCTACGGTTACATGGAAATGTAACAATAATAAAAATATTATTGTTACATTGGAGACTAATTGCCGAAATGCATGGTTGGGTAAGGACCTGATTAATTACGAATGTAACAATAACTATTGAGGCTATGGTTACATTGCGTTATTGTTACATGAAAAACAGCAATGTACGATTGGACTAGTAATATGTACTAAATAATAAAAGTTTAAGACATTTATTTTATATTTACAATACATACATTTATAAATATAATTTCTTAAATTTTTTATTTACAATGACAGTTTCTACATATGTATCCAGTAAGTGGTTTTTAAAGCATATTTCATGTGTTTAAGTCCTACACATTTTTGATGAACGAACTTACGTCCTCCATGGATACATGTATACAGAAGTTCACAGTAATTAAGTTCAAAGTGAAACCATTGAACTATATTTTTCGCCTTTGGAGTACTCAGTCCTAATCTGGAGTAGTAACTTTAAGAACATCAAAACCATGATTACGTAAAACTATTTACACACCATTTGTTGAATAATAATATTTATTATTTATCATTATTACCAGCATTATTTAGTACATATGAAAGAATTAAGCAATTAAACTATAGATTTAAGTTTAATTAATCTAGCGTAAGTACATTGTCGTTTTTCATGTAACAATAACTCAATGTAACTGTAGCCTCAATAATTATTGTTACATTCGTAATTAATCAGTTCCTTACCCAACTTTCCATTCCGGCAATTAGACTCCAATGTAACAATAATATTTTTATTATTGTTACATTTCCATGTAACCGTAGCCAGTGCCTTAAATTAATCTTATATTTAATCCTTTTACGAAAAGAAACATAAATTTAAGGAATATATTGTGAACAGGTGATAAATAAGGGGAAGTAACTCATTTTGTTGATGTACACAAATTATACATGTATGACCTAAAGCTAAGGTAATTGGTGTTAATTAACAATGTGTTAAGGAGAACCCATGCACTTAATGGGTTACTTAATTTGACAGTTTGCACAGGTACAAAAAAATGTAGATGAACTTCTTGTTCATGGAAGAATTACGAATTTACCGGTATTTCAATGGCAGAAATTGCTGACTTTCCCGCGATTAAAACTGCAGGGCACCCGAGGGACAGCAGAAAAAAGGCATGGGTGTCAATAAAATAGCAGGCGCTGCGTTCTGTTCAAACGATGTAGCTAGAACACTATGTGTATTGCCTCATTTAACGATATTTATCATGTTTATGCATAGTTAAATGTTGATTGAAGATTAAAGAAAATTAATGACAATTTTGAGTTTTCAACAGGTGTTCACTATATACAATGATTGTATATTAATTCTGGCAGCCAGCGCGTGTAATTGTTTAGTTTGACGTGTGTACAAAGTTGAAGGTTTTAATTAGATGTTATTGAAGCAATAAAACAAGGAACGCCTCGTTAACCTCAATTGATGTTTCACATTGTGTGTACTGTTATAAACTTAGGGCTGAGACTACAATAACATATTTTACCATTTGGCTGGATAAAGTTAGGGTCAGATCAGCTTGGGACAAGATGGTTTTTGTAGCAGAACGACCTGATACCAAGGATTTACAAACAATATTCCATAATTTATACCAGTATTTTTAACATTTCTGGTGTACCATGTTGCGGTCTCCATGTACAGAAGATCAACAAATTTGGCACAAGTGTATATATATGTAAAGTTTTTTTTTCATTATTAACTGATTAAGTCATAACTTCATTCACTTACAATAGCTTTTGAATAACAATTAATCGCCGAATCAAAACTTCTATTTGCAAAATATTTGTTGCCTTGATTTTTAAGATCTGCAGCAGCACTCATACTTAACGCTTAGAGAATATAAAGAAGTAAGGGGATTTTAGCAAGAAATCAAAAAAATATTTTTTTCCTTAAATTCAAGGTCAAACATGAACTAGAAATTACAACGAAAATTGTCGTGTTTTCAAACGTTTCTATGACCAACAAAAAATAATCACAACAACGGCAAACTTACGTAAAATATCCGGATTTTTCAGACATTCTATTCGGCATTAATTTTATTAAAAGTCCAAATAAACACAGGCACTTGTCTTAGAATTTTTTTCCTTTATACCTTAATACAACATTATTATATTAAGGTATATAGGGGGAAAAAATCTGAGACAAGTGCCTGTGCAAATAAACCATAGATACAGTCATCACAACAGTGCTTTTTTAAGACCGAATATAAAAACATAGACATAATACAAAAACAATAATAACAACATACATTACATATTTGGTATCTATACGTGAGATACCGGGTTAGCCATTTTTTACTCCGTGTGCTGCTTATTTGCATGAAGTATGATCATAAGGGTTCTTCTAAAAAAAGAATAAGATAAGATAAGATATTTTTATTTCCAATTATGGGCCCCAAAGGGCATAAACATTACAACATCAATAATTTTTTCATAATACAATACAAACAATGAGATAAAAAAAAAAAAAAAAAAAAGTTAAACGAGAACTATTTAAGTTCTTAAAGAATACGTAGATAAAGAATCTATAGTATGTTGGTTTTTTTTTAATACTAATGCATTTTATTACAAGTGTGGTTGATATAGATAACAAACAAGCAGCCCAAAAAGAAAAAAAAAAAAAAAAAAATAGATATCCACATATGTATAGTACACAAAAAGTTGGATCAATTAAATATATAATAATTAGCCAAAAAGAAAGTAGAAATTAAACATGTCCATGACTCATCCTGTGTCAGCAGCAAATAGGAAAGCATTATGGTTTCCTAAAGGCAGCTGACACCAGGGGACGATACCTTATGGGCCATAGGCATGTAAAATGTGTGTAAATGTCTCTTTCCTACCTGTATCAAAAGCAAACAAGGAAGCATCATAGGTAACTTGAATGCAGTTGATACCAGGGGACGATGCCTCAAGGATATAAGAGAACATTTGAATAAATAATATATCTTAACAATTATTTTTTTTTTTTTTTTTTAATCGGCTAGTATGCTTGTGATATTCAGATGAATATAATTTTCTATGTCCAATCAAATGTATATACACACATAGATTTCCTTTAACTAATCTTCACTAAGGAAGATGTTTGTATATAAAATTACATATTATTTTAAGTAACTCAACATTTTCTACACTAAATAACCAGATAATTTTGCTTTGACTGTTCATATGATTAAAATAAGAATTATATTGTGCAATACTAGCTAACATACAATTTCTATCATCCTCAAATTTGTTACAATCAAATAGAAAATGAGCCTCATCTTCGACAGTATTGGAAGAACATTTATTACATATTCTGTTAATTCGGGGAATACCCTGATATCTACCTAATTCTATTTGTAATCTATGAGAAGATACACGTAATTTAGTAAAACTTCTTCTAAGTTCAAAATTCTTGATCAATGTTAGATATTTTTCAAAACCAAAATTTGTTTTATATAAAAGGTAGGTTTTCAGTTTACTGTCTGAAAATTTATCTATTTGTTTTTTCCAACAGCTAATAAACAATGTTGATAGCTTGGTTTGTATATATTTCTTAAATTTGTATAAGGATTCACAAAATGGAGCATTTATGGCATTTGTATAGTCAATACCAAGTATTTTAAAAACAACATTTATTGAACCATACCATGATGTTATATTCATGTGATGTAGTGTCTTTGATTGTGTATATGCCTCTTTTAATAGAGGAAAATTATTACCTAAATTCTCTAATCTATACCAGTACAATAACATTCCTTTTATAATATTAAAATATATTGGAAATCTTCCAAGTTCAGATAACACTGCAGCATTTGTTGTTTTCTTGTGTACCCCAAGTATAAATTTACAAAATTTTATATGAAGTTTCTCACAGGGTAAACCTGAATATAATTTTTCAAAAGATATATCTTCCTTCTTACATTTAGAGGAAAGAGAATTAAACATCCCCCATATTTCGCTACCATATAATAAAATAGGTTTTACAGTGTGGTCAAAAACATGAATACTTGTGAAAGGACTGTGACTATTAATTAAATCACTAAAAAAAATTAGGAAAATCTAGGTTGATTGATTGATTGTTTGTTGCTTAACGTCCAGTGGCAATTTTTTTATGAATGTTCAGGACTATCATGGATATCTAGGTAAAACTTGTCCGGATAACATTTTATATTCAAGAACACAGCAATTCATTAATTAACACTATAAGAGTATGAGCCACTCACTAAAATGAAAAATGATAACATTTTAGGATGACCTGGGGGACAATTAAAACACTTAAACTCGAAATACTATTCTATTTTATAGGATGATAGTCACAGACTTAAATAAAATGAAGCTTAAGCATTAATTGTGTTAACAAAGTGCCTACAGCCAGCAAAATATAGAAATATACAGATATACATTTTCTATAAAACTACTGTATATACACATTGGAACAAAGAATGAATATGAATATATCCATGTAGATGACTCTCACGGTACTATCTGAATAGTATGTCGAGAGCATATGGAATATTCATATCGATAGTCTTTATAATATTTATTTTTCTGTGTCATATGCTCGAGAGCATATGTAATATTTAAGCAGCACGATTCATATCAGGCGTAACCAAAACAAGTGAAGAAGAATGCATAACAAACATGCTTGCTCAAACTAGAATACAAAAAGAGGGGCAAAAGATACCAGAGGAAAAGTCAAACTCACAAATCGAAAATAAACTGACAACGCCAAGGCTAAAAATGAAAAAGACAAACAGACAAATTATAGTACACATGACACAACATAGAAAACAAAAGACCGTGAGCAACACGAACATCATCAAAAACTGGGGGTGATCTCAGGTGCTACGGGAGAGTAGCAGATCCTGCTCCACATGTTGCTCCCCTCCTGTCGCTCATGTTATTTCAAATCCGGTATATAAATAGACGTACAAGCCTAAAGCTTATATTTTTGTTCAAAGTGATCGAATGACTGGTTTCTGGTATTGATCCAGATAATTATTTTAACATGATCAGCATACCAAGAGTTAAAAACTATCAAAGCTGAAAATTTTGACAACCTTCAATCATCAAACATAGCAGAACAAGAATGTGTCCATAGATCATGGATGCCCCAATCGCACAATCATTTTCTATGTTCAGTAGACCGTGAAATTGGGATAAAAACTGTAATATGGCATTAAAATTAGAAAGATCAAATCATAGGGAACATGTGTACTAAGTTTCAAGTTGATTGGACTTCAACTTCATCAACAACTACCTTGACCAAAAACTTTAACCTGAAGCGGGATGGACGGACGAACGAACAAACGAACGGACGCACAGACCAGAAAACATAATGTCCCTCTACTATCGTAGGTGGGGCATAAAGCAAGTGAGGAGCAATACTAAGTGTTCGAGTAGTTAAAATTGCCATCAGTAGAATACACCAACATTGAAACTCATTATGTGTGTCCACAATAACAGATTGTAGCTCAGTATCTTTAGAAGACACTGGTTCGCACACACAAACATAGACAGCTATAAATATTTTCACTTGAACCGTCAATAATTCCGGCTTTCTTCCTGGAGGGAATGTAGATTGGACAACCTTAAACTGTGGCCTATAAGTTTAGACTTTTTGTGTTTAATGCATTACTGGTTCGATTGCTTTGTAGTCTGAACAGTTTTTGTGAAGACTGGACAAATGACTATAGTGTATAGTCTAAACTTTCCCGCATTTTATCGGTGAAACAATATCGTTTCAACAAACGAACAAAATAGTTTTAATATAAAAAAAACACATAAATAAACATTTCTATCAATGACCATACTACTTAAAAGTCAAATTGTAAAGTTAAAGTTGTAAAATTTGTTCGATGCATTTTCAGAAAAGGATCTTTGTAAATTTCAGATAATTGAAAGAAAATTTCATATTCACTACACGAGCAACATTAAATCTGATATATGTGAAGTATAAATATTATTTTTGGCAGCAAAAAAAGTTTTAAAAATTTGATCCGTATGATGTAATATTATTCATCAATATAAAATGTGATTGTCATTTTCCTTTTAATTATTAAATGTGATCAATCTTGGTGCAAAAAATGCATGTACTTATTGACTATCGATACATTTGCTGTATATCATTATCGTAATACCAGCAGGTTAAATATTAAAGTAAGTACTACAGAGATTACCACTGTACTACTTTCATAATCATGCGTTGGTTTTATTAAATCTGATTTGCTGACAGCATCCAATCTGACCTCACATTCAGAAATAAATATGTAAACTCTCTAAATGACGTCCAATGCTACTCCTTGTATTACCAAATCTATTTGTTTCCTCTATAATGATATATGTTTTATACTTTGCAAATCAAAATTACCGTAGCTTGTGAAACTGAGCAACAAATGAGACAAGTTGCCGTCCCAAAAAATCAAACAAAGCAAAATAAAAGACTTCAATTTAAAAAAAAAAAAAATAGATGTGGTATGATTTCCAATGAGACAACTCTCCACAAGAGACTAAAATGACACAGAAATTAACAACTATGGGTCATCGTACGACCATGAGCAAAGCCCATACCGCATAGTCGGCTATAAAAGGCCCGAAAGGACAATGTAAAACAATTCAAACGAGAAAACTAACGGTCTTATTTATATAAAGAAAAAATGAGCGAAAAACAGATATGTAACAAATAAACAAACGACAACCACTGAATCCTACAGGCTCCCGACTTGGGACAGACACATACATACATAATGTGGCGGGGTTAAACATGTTAGCGGGATCCCAAACCTCCCCCTAACCTGGGACAGTGGTATAACAGTTTAGAATAAGAACGAACTATAAAAATCAGCTGAAAAAGGCTTAAATCATCAGATGGACAAAATACAAGTGGACGTGGCCGGGTACTTGTACATCCCAACAACAAAAAGACACTACGAACAGATCTGAGAATACTCACAGTTAATCGAAAGCTAGTTCAAAGCCACTATATAACAACTAATAAAAAAAAATCATGCATCTAAGACTAAATTATCAATCCGTACACATTCAACATCCAATGGATTTAGTGTAAAGACGTTATAAACAGTCAGAGAAAAACATGACCTTGTGCAATGCCAAGATACAGGTATCGACAGATTGTAGATCCATGAATGTGTATATGTATATAACATACTAGTAATATTTAGTTTGCTTTTAATTTACTGATAACAAAATCAATATTTATACCAATAAAAACAATATTTAATGATCTTATTACAGTTTAGAATTGGTAACCTTTTAGAATACGTTTATTTAAGGGAGCGATAAGTTTACCAGGATCAGTTCTAAATTTACGGACACGGTTAACAACATTTCCGTAAAAATGACGATCTGCTATCCCGTTTGAAATAAGTTTTCTACAGGTACAACCAAACCTCAAAACCAAATCTTTTCAAGGCAAGCTCCAACATCAAATATCTGCAGATGAACACTACTGTTTTGTTATCTTCGTTTACTCATTTTTAACATGCATACGTCTGATTAAAAGGAGATGTGGGTTTATGTCTTTGAGACAGCAATAACAAGACAGAATAAACAGAAAGCCATCTATAAGCCAAAATACAATCTTCAGCAAAAGACAGCTGTCTAAGCATATGTCGTCAACTCCCTCAGATAACGAAAACATTGAGATATGACATACGACAAATACTGGCGATGTTCTTTGCATGGTACAAAAAAATAGTTGTGTTTGACAGAAATATTTGAAATTCCAGGACAATATGAGAAATTCCCAGACATTATATCTACAACATTTAGAGTTGTGGTCATGAAAGGGACCAGATAAGATATACCAATTGAAATTGATATAATAATCGGTATACCTCTTTGATAAATTTGTGAAATCAAAATTAAGACTTTTAAAAAAAAAAAATATATTTAAAAACCAAAAACTGGACGGCGGTTTGAGAACAGAAAAACTTCTATTAGAGTGCCAAATAATCAACTGTCGATTTGAAATCTTATTTTATTATCATGTTAAATTTGACGTCGTTTGGAGAATCCAAGATATATATATTTACTTTGAAATAAAGAAAACGTGTCGAACATGTAAAACATTAGAAGATGAAAAGTAATTTCTACAATTATTTGACTTCTGAAAATCTAGAGGTCCTGCTAAAGTTCTTGATAGCAAAGTCTTTATGAGGTTGAGTTCAGTGGAAGGAGGCTAAAGATACCAAAAGGCATTCAATTTAATGAGCCGAAAATAGACTGACAACGCCTGGTGACCAAAAAAAAAAAACAAACAAACAACAAAGAGAGAAAGAAAAAAGAACAAAAGACAAACAACAGTGTACACAACACAACACTGAAAACCTGAGACTGAGCAACACGAACCCATCAAAAACTGTTGGTGATCTCAGTAACGACGGAAGGGTAAGCAGATGTTGCTCCACATGTAACAGTTATGTATTGATCTCAATTTAGTATAATTGTTGTTGTTGCTTAGTATTTATTACATATGTGTATGCTCATATAACAATAAAGACTTATTTAACTTCTAAAGAGTAAACAGTATATGTATATGATACATGAAATAATATATCCATTATGCATTTGTTTGTTTTGTATCTTTAAAGCATTGATTGTATTTTAAAGCAAAAGTTTGACCCCAGCTCAATTTGAATAATTGTTTGTTGATTTATGTTCGTCAAGATTCATATTACTAGTAATTACGGTTCATATGTCTCGTTATTTGTAACTTGGGTGTAACAAACATAAATATCATGACAAGTGAAAAACACAATGCTTCATTATTACTCAATTTTGAAGAAGACAAAAATAGATATTCTATTGAATCATAATTTTAAAAAAGATACAAATAACATATAAACCAACGATTAACCACAGTGAAAAGGTCGCGTTTTTTTAAACCAAATAATAAAATGTTATTACATACTATAAAACCCACGTTTGTCAGATTGTGACATCTTTTAAAAAATGAAAAATATATTGACATCTATCATCGATGTAACTCCAAGCATTTTGTTTTATTATATTGTAAATCTCATTACTTCTAATGTTATTAATACAATAAGTACATCTTTTATGTATCTTTATACATGTATATCTTTTTTTCAACACGGAGTTTAATTTCGCCGATTTCTAAATGATATGCCACATTCTCCATACAACCGTATACATTAAAATCTAGTTTATATTTTTTAACCGTCCAGTCAAGGATTTGTGTAGTAGGAAGAATTAGAACCGCATGGACACTTGAAATAAGATCTTACTCTGCAAATTCAACAATAAAAATTATTTGTTAAACAAAATTACTGCTTTTTATTTACCAATTAATTACATAGTACAGTACTTCCGTTCTTAGTAAAATATCAATTTAAGCGCATAGTTTTAGACATTTCTTTATTCATTTTGTTCGACAAGGTTGTCCTATTCCCCCTTTATTTAAAAAAAGAAAGCATTGTTTTAAGTTCAGAAAACATAACGACAGCATCGATTTGAATTTCAAGAAAATTAACAAAATAGGGTTTTACAACTAAAGTACATAGTCATGCTAATAACTAGATTTATGGAATGAAATATTTCATTGGGATTATGACATAATTTTTTTATTAATCAGGCAATCAAAAAAGTTTGTGGTGTTTTATTCGAATATTATTCGTAATTTTTGCATTAATATTATTTCTCGTTATCATTCAACACTCATAACTATTTTGATTGGAGGGCGTGTCTATTGATAAAAGGTAACAATATCATTTCATATTTCACAGTTGATCAGACAACAACTTGAGAAACATGTTACCTATATTACTAGTAATTTTGTCTATCATATGCACGGTTTATGGTGCTCGACACAAGGGCAATAGGGTCACAATCGAATTTGAAGATTCTGCAGATTTATCTCGACACCAGGACCGGGTAATGTGGAGAGGTGGAGGTTCGATGAAAAGAACACTGCTTCTATACGAAGAGGAGTATATTGATATCAAGTTTTGTCTTTCTGCTCTGACTAAAATAACTGTGACTAATATAAGATATTCAAATGACGGCTTGGCAGACCATGTTCTCCTATTTATGAATAATCAAACAGTCGCAGAGTTTGAAACTATTTTCCGAACTAACTGGGGACATATGTGGAATGTTTTCTCCGAAACAGGGCCTTTGACATACCCTATATTGCTGTCTCCTGGATACCACACTTTGAGGATTCTAATTAATTTATCTGACAATTATGGAACTGAACTAGATAGTCTTGAATTTCAATTAGAGAACCAACCAAGTAATGAAGTGTTCTTTTGCACCAAAGCTCTTACTGAATATGTTATGTTTTCACAACTGCCTCCTCCAAACGTACACAGAGATAAAACAGAAATAGTGAACTTGTTAACGAATATACAACCATTCCAATGTATTGATAAGTACAATGTTTTTATGTGTTTACAAACAAACTATTTAATTGGGATGCAGATATCTGCACATTCGGAATATCTCAACAATTCTGGATTAGGTTTAAAATGGGAAGACGAATTTGAAGCAACTCCAAAATGTTACGTAAAAAATATAACATTATGGACATTAGGAAAAAATGACAATTCTAACAAGGATCTAGGTCTTGGTGCCACTGGTTTCTTATCATTTGATGCAGAAAAGCTTCAAATCAATCCAAAGCTGATGCCTGGAACTATTTATAATCCAACCTCGTCTGTTATATATATCAAATTTTCCACACCAATTCAGTTTGAAAGAGGAGCCGTGTCTGGGACATTTTCTTTGGGATTAGTTAATCCTAAAATGTCGCTCGTAAGATTTCAGTACTTTAATCATAAAAAATGGAAATGGTCTACCGTTGAACGTAGAATATTCAATCCTACCTCTAGAACTCATTTCTGGATTGTTAAAAGAGGTGCTTTTTCACATAAGGCACCAAATACTATTCGAATTTCATTTTCTGGATCTACATTGCCCGTGAAAATAGATTTTATACAGTTTGACCTTCAGTCTGATGATCCGATTGTGTCTACGCTAGATTTGTTTCATGACAGTCAACTAGAAGTATACGGGTTACAACATTCATCACATTCCAATACTAAAATGGTACTCAGTTCTGCTCATGCTCCAGGAAACAGACGATTCGTGGATCAGGTGTGCATTATGGCGCGGAAAGGCAGACGTGCACCATACTACAAAGTGATTACACTTCATTCAGATGGCAGGTTGATGTTATACACATTAGCAGAGTTGCGACCATTGATGGAAAGCTATCCAGAAGCAATTAGCGAACCTTCTGGTATATTTATAGGTCCAAACCTCGGTTTTAGAAATAAATTTTCTTCAGTTGCAATAGCTACAACTGAAATAAACGCAGAATCAAACAGCATCCGCTTACGTTATACGGATGGAAGCAATGTTTTATTTAGATTCTCTATAGTAGCTGACACAACCAGACTTGTTTTATACGAAACGAATTTTATCAACAAATATCCGTATTACTCATGTTACTTTTCAAAATATATAAATGACAATTTGAAAGCTGTAAGTAACATTTTAGTTGATGATAGAATAATTAATGTCGACAAATCTTTTCCAGTTTCAACAAAAGGCAAACGATTTTATTTTGATCATGAAGAAGCGTCATGGTATATTCAAGCAGGATCTGATTTAATTGTTGTATTCCCATGAAATTATTATCGAAGATTCTAAAACAGTGGTATGTGATTACCTTTTCGTAGGATGGCAATTTATAGTTTCTGAGTAGATATTAAAGATACGTACACAGATGAAAACCACGGTTTCAAAACTTTGGTTTTCATATATCATTGCTGCCATTTTAAAGATGAAACTATTTATCCTATGAATCTTAAATGTTGCTATGTATAACGATCTTGAAATCCAAGAAATGCTTCATAACGCATAATGTGATTTAACACTTTAGAATGACTTTTATTTGCTTTTATTATGTAGTTCAGATGTAGGACATCTTGTTTATTTTGCAAGAAAATAAATTACATTACAACCAATAAAGAAAATATTCTTGTGTATATAAAAAAAAAGACTAGACAAGGTTGTCCATTCACCCTCTTGTTTTAAAGAAGATTGTGTAGTAGTCTATACTATTTTAGATGAGCTGTAGATTGATATTGAAAAATAGGTGAAGAATACGTGAAAATTTGCCTCGAAGACGAGACCTTTTGTTTTCCTGGTGGTTCAGTTCAGAAATAGTTATCAAAGGTACCAGGCTTATAATTTAGTACGCCAGACGCGAGTTTCGTCTACATTAGATACATCAGTGACGCTCATACCAAAATAGTTATAAAAGCCCAAACATGTACAAAGTTGAAGAGCATTGAAGATCCAAAATTTCAAAATATTGTGCCTAATACGACTAAGGTAATCTATGCCTTGAATAAGAAAATCCTTAGTTTTCGAAAAATTAAAAGTTTTGTCAACAGGAAATTTATAAAAAAAACTTTCCCATGATAATTCCAAGTCTCTGCGTACATTGGGAGAAAATGGACTTAGATTAATTCCTGATACTTTTAATCTAAAACCGTAGTTCAGTTAACGAGGAAGAAAACTGTAAAGGTTTATTCGGCAACCTTTTATTTTTGTTCTCTAGAATCGCTTTCGTTTTTATCTATCAAAGTGATCACCTGTAAAGCATTGCACTCTGCAATGTGTGAGCGACGGGGGAGGTTATGGGCAATGCATCTTGATATATCAAGCCTATATTGCGATCAGCTTTCAGTCGTTTGGAATGTCTTTATGATCAATTAATTTTGATATCCGTGTGTTATACCCTTTTGGTGACACTGTGAAGAATCATGCACTGGGTTTATATTTTCACCCTATAAGTCCTATAACTGTCGAGTTTTTTTCTTGATATTGGTAATATTATATCAGTCCAAAAATATTCTAACGCAACTACAAAACCTCGGACCAATTTACCTATATTTATATTACACTTGGAACACAAATTCACAGATAATATTAATGATTTTTGTGATATTTATGTAAGATTTATGAAGTAAGAAATACATGATATATTACATGATGGATCAGCTAAAGGTCAGTTCCCTATGTGTCAATATACTTTTTTACAACTGGTTTGACGTATATACTTCTGGAATAGAATATCTACTAAAATTTGTATTAACCTGGTTTATGTCTATTAAATTATGTAAAGTTAGGGAAGATCTTAATTTTTGTTGTTTATTCTTTTTTTCTTTTATTTGGTGGGTGGGTGAGGGAGAGGAAGCGTCCGTATGCCGAGGTGATTTACTGAAAATAGCAAAAGTGAACATAAAGATATTGTAGTCAACCGATCCGATACGTCTCCCAGAGAAATGCGGCTTTGTGTAGTTCTATTTGTAGAATGAAAAATAGTTTTCATAAGGTATGATATCTCTCAAAAGAACAAATATATATATATATATATACAAGTCTCGAAGAATAAACTGAATATGATTGTCTATGGTTCAGGTTTTAAAAAAACATAAACTGTTGCAGGGGATTACACCTCTTTCAATGGGTTAAATAAGGTTAGGGTTTGCTCATTGTTGAAGGTCATACTGTGAGCTTTTGTTATTCTCATTCTTAATAATTGTTCTCTGGTGAACAGTTCTCATTTGCAATCATATTGTGATTGATACTTATAGGTTAGACAATACTTGGTCATGTTTTATGAAGATTTAAGCCCAAGGCGAAGCCGAGGGCTTAAATCTTCATGAAACATGACCAAGTATTGTCTGACCAATTTAGAACATATTCACACTTTCGAGTGACCTTACACAACTATCTTTTCCCATTGTAATATTCAAACCTAAATAAGAGTTCAATTTTTATAATGAACTAAATATAAAACATAGGTAGTGATCAATTCAATGGATAAAATGAAATACCACTGACATAGTTTGTGAAGGAAATTGTTTTTCTTCTGCTTCAGGTAAAATTTAATACTTAATATATATCTTTAGATTTTTTTATTTTAAAAACCAACACAATGCTATGGAAATCCCCTTTTTGAAATTTGATTTTTTTTTATAAATATAAAAATCTCTGTAAGAATATTTGAATTCAGACCATTCAACATTAAATGCTTACTTTTTATTGATAAATTTAAATGTAACTGTGTTTCTCCGAAAACAATCCTTTGCTTTATATATCAGCAGTCTGGCATTGTGTATTTTTGAAAGAAAAAGAAAATAATTCTCTCAAATGTAAGGTATAATACATGGTATATAAATTAAATAAATATCATTTTATTCAACCTTACCATTTTTTTTGTTGTATTCTATATATGTGTTTCATTAGAAAATGCATGAAATTTTGCAAAATTAAAAAAAAATAATTAATCTTTGCTCCTTCATCTTTAATCAGTAGGCTATTTTCCCAAGGAAAATGCCTTAAGGGATTGAACACTTCGTTAGTGCAACTATTAAAAGAGTTCACTTTCATAATTAACTGACAATGAAAAGTCATTCATGTATAGCATTTCATAGTGCATGGAAAACCATGTACTATGAAAATTAGAGGGCTAAAAACTGACTATTCATTGGACGAGAAGGGGTGAGTATGTTCTAATCCATAGAAAAGTATTGATATTAACACCTCAGAGATGTTTGCAAGAAATTTATTGAATATATCTGCAATGCAGTTTGAATCTGTAAATATTAGGGTGAACAGCTGTTGAAATATATACGGAGAGAGAGAAAATGTAGAGCAAAATTGATCAGAAAAATAAGCCCATTTTGTTTAATCTATTATCTGTATAAGGGACAGAGAGAAATAATAAGCAATGATGATTATCAAGACAAGAACTACAAATCTACAACTAGGTCAACATTAGGAAAGACAAAAGTGGGATAATGCCAACAAATAGCATTTTTTCCGACATTTTTCTCCATTGGATCTTTTATCGTAAAAATATATAGCAGACAAAGAAAAGAAAAACATGACATACAAATATAGATGTTAACTTTAGAAATGACAAGCATAACATTACATAACCAACCAAATTCATACATCGATCGCAGTTTGGAATTATTTTGACAACTTTTATACATGTGGAATAATTGAAATTGGTCATTTTTTTCTAAGAGATGTTGTTTGGATGTGTTATCGTTTTAATGCATTTCTTGAATGATTCGAGGGAAGCTAGCTGCTAGTTGCACATGTACAATAAGTCTTTAAGTCGGATACAGGCTTTGGATTCTACCATTGTTATGAAAATGATTCGAACTAGAACAAAATACGAATTTATTGTTAATATGAATTTATGAAATACGCATTGTAAAATATAAAATGGATATGATCACAATCTTAGACTCGTCCTTAGCTACACATATGGCATAGTTTCGAAGTATGCCATTTTTGGAACGGCAGCATAGAAAAAAAAAACGTCAGCCTTATTCAGTAATTTATTAAATGATTAATCACTACCATAAACGTTTGTTTGAACTGGGAAATTCCAAGGTTGTGTATATAGGTTAACAATAATTTTAAAATTCTTAATCATTTAATTTGCACCTTATCAATATATATTTGCATATAAATTACTAAAGATGTTGACATTGACAACTGATGTGATTGATTACGTGCGCCTCTTTTTTCCTGACATTTCAGTGTTCTTGTAATTAATCTGTAAAAATCATTATAAAAACAGGGACCAGACACATGCGACATGTAATAATTTAAACATTTTTTTTTGTTGATTGTTAATTAAATCTAATAATCATTATATGTAAGAAAAGGTTAAAACTCTTTATTTTTGCAAGCAGTTTGTGAAATGAAATTTACGTGGATTTTTTTGTCTATCCTGTAACTCCTATTTATCCTTATACGCCAGCTTTTTTTCTAAATCAATTACGAATTTGAGGGCTCCAGAAACCAAACATTCAAAAAAATTGTGACAGGTCTGGTTCAGCACATCAAAGAATTCCATGGAGTTACAATTTCTTGTCCCTGCAATTCCCTGAGGTCATATTTGCCTGAGTGTGGAAAAAACTTTCTTAAAAAAGATTTAAGAACAATTTATTTACAAAAAATAATCGTATCAATGATATTTCATGTCAGCACATGAGTGTTGACGGCTTCACTGGTGGTACATTCGGTGACGAAACGTTCTTCAACTGTGACAGTGAGTGTTGATATAAACTTTGGGACGACACGTTCGTCAACATTGACTAGTGATATATTTTGGGACGACACGTTTGTCAACAGTGTCTGGTGATAAATTTTGGGGGGAAACGTTCGTCAACAGTGGCTGGTGATAACTTTTGAGAGGAAACGTTCGTCAACTGCCGGGCTGGTGATAATTTTGGTGAGGAAACGTTCGTCAACAGTGGCTGGTGATAACTTTTGAGACGTTCGTCAACATTTACTGGTGATATCTTTTGGGTCAACACGTTCGTCAACAGTGGCTGGTGATACCTTCGAGGAAGAAACTGGTGACTAAATTAGTGTATAAAAAATATTTGCAAAATCTTAGAAGCAGGCATCAACTATATACGGAGAACCAATGCCATAAAATTCGGTTCAAAGAAGGATAACTCTATTGTATATTGAAGGAAAATGTGAAATGAAGATTTTCTACTTTACTACAATTGTAACTTTTTATTTCAAAACAATAAGTGATAATGTGCTTTTTAGAATGTGTTCGGAGCATGCCATTAATATTTTACTTTGAAATATACATTCTGTACATATATACGCCTTTGTAATGTTTCGATGTCAAACTTTTTAAAGATTGATATAAAAATCTGTCAAATATTTCGGTCCTACTAAAAAGCGTCTGGGGAAAAGGAAAAGCGCCCGGAGAAGGAAAAATAGCGCCCGGAGAAGAAAATCAACGCCCGGGAGAAGAAAATAATAATATTTTATAACAATATGTTTTTCCTTAAAAAATAACTAATCATTGCTTGTTTTGTCCTTAATATAAATGGGGATATGTACGATGCTACATCTAAAGTGTTGTTGCACATTTGCATTTTAGATTTCAAAATTGTATATAAGTTTAGTAAATAAATATAGATAAGAGTATATAGAAGAATCCTGAAAGACATTGTCCTGGATCAAAATGTATATTTTGTTACTAAAAATAATCGATGCCTGAGGTCTAATATTTTCGCAACTGCATGGTGAACAAATTTTTATACAGATGCTGAGATAGATTTATTACATCTTTTTATAAACTGAAACTGTTTCAATGGCTATGCTTATCTCATGGTTTTAATGCTTAGACTTAAATTTAAACCTAACACCTGCGTTTTACCCCTTTGTTTTAACTTCGGTACACTGTTTTTGCTAATTTATTATGTGTACCTCTTTTAATTTTGATTAAATTAATATTTATCTGTGAGATTTGAGTTGTCTTATACATTTTTCATTTTGATATCGTTTTTGAAAAACATGTCTTTTGATGTCTTACATTTCATAAATCTTCCGCATAAACTGTGATCAATTATTATCAGTCTTTCGAAATAGTATTCATATATTATTGTTAAAATTGAAATATTCATACTTGTTTTTCAAGTGCTTTATTACAAATTTCTATTATCTGAATTTGCAAATTACTTGTCTAAAATTAAAAAAAAAATCAATGTTCATAACTTAACAAAAATATATTTTCCCCGGGCGCGATATTTTCTTCTCTGGGCGCTTTTTCTTTTCCCCGGGCGCTTTTTCTTCACCCGGGCGCTCCCGGGCGCATTTTAGTAGGACCCAAATATTTCGGTAATGGGCAAACAACAAACCAGTAACCAGCGATAACATAAAACACATTTCTTGAACGGATGCATTTCCAAAATAGTAAATTAATTGTAATGGTCAGTGAAAATACTTGACAATGTGGAATGAATGGCAATGCATGAGATCTATCAACCAGTGCCCATAAAATAACTTGGACTCGTGAAATGTCACCGTACAGCCTTCAAGTGAGAAAAACCATGGCGTATTAAAATCTATATAAGACTATGTTTGAAAAATGTAAAACAAAACAAAAACAAAAAAAACAGAAATACAATGATTTAAATTATGATGTAAGTACAATAAACGAAAAACAGATATGAACAACTACTTATTTACAGGTTTCTAACTTGGAACATGCACATATATAATGTTTTCGAGCGCCCTACACTCGGCCTCCTTATTTTTGTAGATATTGCATTGCTGGTTTAGTTTGTTTACAATATTACAAGGTGAGCAAAAACACAATGTATTTGAAAGATCAGATAAAAGCATAAGCTCTTACGAGAAAGCAGTTTATGGTTTCGTCATTATATATATTTTTTGGAGGTGTTAAATTACTGGTATGTTTGTCGTTCACAGAGTATCAAGTAGAGATATCAATTGGAAATAATTAAAAAAAATCGCCATTTATGTGACAAAACTCCTTTTAGTAGTTTTTTTTGTCATTTGTTAGGTATACCCAAAAATACCAAAAAATACACAGATGAAAACAAT
Organism: Mytilus galloprovincialis; assembly: GCF_965363235.1. NCBI lineage: Eukaryota > Metazoa > Mollusca > Bivalvia > Mytilida > Mytilidae > Mytilus > Mytilus galloprovincialis. The sequence goes on along the minus strand of NC_134846.1, from coordinate 76,652,100 downwards.
ACGGATTATATTCAATGATCGTAACGTATTTAGTTTACAAATTGGGTTCTTTGTTTCATAATTATCTTTGTACTAAAATGTAAAAGTTGTGAAATATATTTTTTTAGATTAAATGTGTTTTCATCAAGTTTTAAAGAAAGATAAAATACATTGATTTTTGTATCTACTTCATATAAAGAGGGAAATCAAACTCTTCCGAGGAAACTAATTGACAATAAATTGTAACTAAAAATATATTTGGCTGAATATTACATGTTCTAATATAAATCGAGGTCTTTTCTGTAAATAAGAGATAACTTTAAAGGAAAAGTACAAAGCTGAATGTTGACAGTTATATATCAATTATAGTATTATAACAAATAACATTGAGAATAGAAATGGGGAATATGTCAAAGAGAAAACAACCCGACCAAAGTGTAGAAAACAGCCGAAGGCCAATGGGTCTTCAATGCAGAGCGAAAATCCCGCACCCGGACATGGCCTCAGCTGGCCCCTATAAAAAATTTGCAATAGTTCGATGTACAAATTTGTTAAACTGATGAGCACTAACAATGTAAAAGAGCTGTGTAATTTAGCTAAATTATATTTAGATCTTTTAAGCTTAGAACTGAAATGTTAAAATAATGTTTGTTTATTACTACAACACCTTCTGCTATTCTGTCACATAGTCTGTGTTGATGTATGTTTTATATGTATTATTGGTGTTGATATAATTCAAATGTATGCCTATAGCCTCGGTCACACCTTACCGGATAAGACGATCGGACGCCTAACGGATGAAAATAAAAGTTGTCCGTTGACAAAATTGTTATCCGTTGGGAATCCGTTGATGTACTGACCTAATAATACGGACGCTTAACGAATGCATAACGGACATGCAACGGATGTGCAACGTGCTAGAAACGGAAACGCACCGGACAGAACGGATGTCGAACGTACATCCAACGGACGAGTACCGCATAAAACGGACACCTAACGGAAGCGTACCGGATAAATCGGATGAACAAGATAAACGGAAAAATTAAAGGCGACAATTATAATACATGTAAATCGCATAAATATTCAAAATGTTTCTGTGTAACTGGTTTAAGTTTGTACTTCAAAATGCTGCCAAAAGGGCAGTTTCTGGCCTGAATAAGAGCTGCTTGATTGTGAAAACGTGCCCTTACTCTAAGATCGATTATGAATAATAAGAATTCGTTAGCCTTAAGAAAACTAATTGGCATTTATCCGTTTCAGATCCATTCAGCATCCGTTTTATCCGTCAGACGTCCGTTAGAAGTCCGTTTCACATTCGTTCAACATCCGTTTTTTACGTTAGACGTCCGTTAGAATTCCGTTGGTGAATTTATCTGCCAGACCTCCAACGGATGTATAACGGACACGTAACGGATACAAAACGGAAACAAAACGGACGAGTACCTTACAAAACGGACGACTACCGGACGTTCAACGGACATTTTATCCGTTGGACGTCCGTTCAAGGTTTTGAATATGCTCAAAATTTTACACCGGACAGAACGGACGTCGACGGATAAAACGTACGCTGAACGGACAGACAACGGATATGGACGGACGTTTAACGGACATGAACGGATTGAAATAAAGTTATCCGTTAGGCATCCGTTCGAGCTATCCGTAAAGCCTCGGTCACAACTTAACGGATAGCTCGAACGGATAAAACGGATGATAAACGGATTTGAAACGGATAAATGGCAATTGAAAATTTCACGTCAGAAATGCCAATTATTGGTATGTCAAATTTCTCAGTTAAGGTTCATGAATTCTTATTATTCATAATCGATCTTAGAGTAAGGGCACGTCTTCACAATCAAGCAGCTCTTATTCATGCCAGACACTGCCCTTTGGCGGCATTTTGTAGAACAAACCAAAAATCAGTTACACAGAAACAGTTTGAATATCTATGCGATTTACATGTATTATTATTGTCGCCTTTAATTTTTCCGTCTATCTTGTTCATCCGTTTTATCCGGTACGCTTGCGTTAGGTGTCCACTTTATGCGGTACTCGTCCGCGTTTGATGCATGTTCGACATCCGTTCTGTCCGTTACGTTTCCGTTTCTCGTACGTTGCATATCCGGTGTGTGTCCGTTATGCATTCGTTACACGTCCGTTTTATTCGGTCAGTACATTAACGGACTCCCAACGGATAACAATTTTGTCAACGGACAACTATTATTTTCATCCGTTAGGCGTCCGTTCGTGCTATCCGGTAAGGTGTGACCGAGGATTATAGTTTATATAGACTTTGGTAATAAAGATATATAGTTCATTGAAAATTCGTAAGGATTCTGCGGAACCCAATGTCTCGCCTACTTTTGCTGTTAATCGCAGACTCAACAAAAATGAGGATAAAAATCAATAAAAATATTCCTCTCGATACTATGTTTTGATTGTAAGAAGCTTCTGTCCAAGTTTGGTAAAAATCAAGGATAGTTTATGAGTCTAATAAATGTTTTAAAACTTTAACTGCATGCAAACTGTATGTAATGTTAACTGGAAGAAAAACTAAGTCCATTTATAAGTAAAATACGGAAAAAAATGGATTTTTTTTTACAAAATTTACTTCTGGATACTATCTTATGATCAGAAACAAGCTTCTGTCCAAGTTTGGTACAAATCCAGTATCGTCTAAGAAAGTTATTAAAATTTAAAAAAAAAAACACAGAGTGAATGTAATGTTACCTGGCAGAAAAACTAAGTCCATTTATATGTAAAATACAGAAAAAAATGGAATTTTATTTTTACAAAACTTTACTTCTGGATACTATTTTATGACCATAATTAAGCTCCTGTCGAAGTTTTGTACATGATCCATGATATTTTAAGAAATTTATTAAAATTTTAAAAGCTTTAACCACAGAGTGAATCATATGTGATGTTTCATGGCAGAAAAACTAAGTCCATTTATAAGTAAAATACAGAAAAAAAATTCTTACAAAATTTACTTCTGGATACTATCTTACGAACATAAACAAGCTTCTGTCCAAGTTTCGCAGAAATCCAGGATAGTTTAAGAAAGTTATTAGAATTTCAAAAATTCTAACCACAAAGTGAACATTTGTGGACGCCGCCGCCGACGCCGACGGAATTGAGGGTCACTATGTCTCGCTTTTTCGACTTTTAAGCCAAAAATGGACGTCATACTAAACTTCAAAAAATATAAACGAATTTTAAAAAATTAAAAAAAAAAACCCATACACGACAAACAAAGTCCAGAGGCTCCGAACTAAGGACCGATGCTAAAATGCGGCGGGGTTATGCATGTTTTGTGTTATCTCAACCCTCCCCTATATCTCTAGCAAATGTAGAATAAAGAAGCAAACTACAATAAAAGTATTAAGAGTGAAAGATTAAAATAACCATGCTTCACTCTTTGCATGGTACATAACAAATGACTGCTTAAGGTCAACACAGTGAGGATATCTTATAATTTATCTTCAATGCGTACATAAAGATAGCAAAATACATCAAAGGAAAGTCATACGTTCAAGACTTAACTGACCGATGGTTAAAATGACGGGAAAAAAACAAACACAACATAAACATATAACGACTGAGCAACTAACAAAACATGAATTTGACCATTTTTGTAGATCGTGTAATGATCAGCAATGGGTTAAGTGCTAGCAACCAAATTTTGGCAAATCGATTATTGAAGTTCATTGCTACTTGCAGAATACTTGGCAATATCTGTTATGTTTGATTTGTGTTGGAGGTTGCCAGAGAGTCCAAAGAGAACCAATGACCGTCCTAGTCTATAACACCTTGCTAAGAAATGTGGTTTCTAACTGCCAACCTCAGTGTTGAATGAATGAATGGATGAATCTTTATTGCATTAGCAACAACATTGCTTTAGTGTTGACAGACTGATATTACAAAGTAACTTGGACCACTACGCCACCAAAGCCACGGGGCAATTATGAAGCAGGTAGATCTGAACATTGAGCATATTTGTTCTTGTTTTCAAGATTTAAAAACTATAAATGCATGTACCAGTTATATTCTTTTACTAACGATGATGGTAATGAGAAATAAGAATGCACAGGTTGCTAAGCATAGATCAGCCTACCCCACTAGAGTTTCAAGCGTCTAAAAAATGAGTGCATGTATTCATTAAAATGCTCCGGGAAGCGCAATCCTATACGACCGCAGAGGTCGTACCCTGATTGGAATTATTATGAATAATGTTATTAATGTTGCGTGGTTCAGAGTGGATTATCCTTAAATTCCTATTTGGGTTATTTCATTTGAACAAAATGTCAGAAGAGGATAATTTAAACAACCCCATTTTTTGCGATTGTATAACTAGAGGCTCTAAAGAGCCTGTGTCACTCACCTTGGTCTATGTGCATATCAAACAAAGGACACAGATAGATTCATGACAAAATTGTGTTTTGGAAATGGTGATGTGTTTGTAGGTCTTACTTTACTGAACATTCTTGCTTCTTACAGTTTTCTTTAACTATAACAAACTTGGCCTTTTAGTAACAGAGGAAAATATTTTGTAAAAATTTACAAAAAATAACCAAATAAATGAAAATTGTTAAAAATTTACTATAAAGGGCAATAACTCATTAAGGCGTCATCTGATCTTTTTGGTCATGTTGACATATTTGTAGATCTTACTTTGCTGAACATTATTGCTGTTTACAGTTTATCTCTATCTATAATAGTATTCAAGATAATAATCAAAAACGGCAAAATTTCTTTAAAAATTACCAATTGGGGGGGGGGTGCTGGTCATTTTGAAATTAAAAACATAAAATTTTCTTGACCCTCCCATAATGTTTCACTATTTTTATTTGATCCCCCCTTAAAAAATATTTTAAAAAATGTGATCCCCCCTCTATTAAATATGCCAAAATTTGAACATCCAAAGCACTTATGTTATTTTACGAAAATATTGCAAACATGAAATATTCTCAGTGGTTTTGACACTGACACACCGCTTCGTCTTCCTGGGATAAATTTTACTGAAAATTCCATTTGTCTGTTATCTTCAGAACACTGCTCATTTACAAGCCCCATGGAACAATTTTTGAAGGCCTTGCGCAAATATTTAAGATCTTTGCGCAATCAGCTTTTTTGATGAATTAATGAGATGAAACATTGAGCTCTAATAAAAAATTATAACCTGGGAAAAATCATTTAAAGCATGATTTTATATCTGAAAACTTGAGAAATTTTGTGAGAAAAATTTACTTATTGTACAAGTATTTTTTTAGAAAATTAAGGGGGAAATTATTCAAACATTATAATTTACTTATATGTGTACATTTTTTTAGCTTCTTTAAGAAAATAGAAATAATGTACAAGTAGTATCACTGACTGTATTATATATGTCACTTTCTTGACTGCTCCGGCTTAAACTCAACTTTTACGTTAGGCCTTATTGAAACCTACATTGGGTCGGTAAACTTTTATAGAGTTCATGCTTTCAGCTTGAACAATTCAATTACTCATTTAATGTCACATTTCATTAATAGATGTGTGATGGTAACCAAAAAAAAAAATGATTTATTAGTCTGAAACGTACAAGTTGTGAGGGAATGAGAGGTATATATAAATGGACCCAAAAGGATCTTGTAATGAAAACAAAAAGGTACAGTCAGTTTAATTGAAGTCTGGAGCTGGCATGTCAGTTAACTGCTAGTAGTCTGTTGTTATTTATGTATTATTGTCATTTTGTTTATTTTCTTTGGTTACATCTTCTGACATCAGACTCGGACTTCTCTTGGACTGAATTTTAATGTGCGTATTGTTATGCGTTTACTTTTCTACATTGGCTAGAGGTATAGGGGAGGGTTGAGATCTCACAAACATGTTTAACCCCACCGCATTTTTGCGCCTGTCCCAAGGCAGGAGCCTCTGGCCTTTGTTAGTCTTGTATTATTTTAATTTTAGTTTCTTGTGTACAATTTGGAAATTAGTATGGCGTTCATTATCACTGAACTAGTATATATTTGTTTAGGGGCCAGCTGAAGGACGCCTCCGGGTGCGGGAATTTCTCGCTACATTGAAGACCTGTTGGTGACCTTCTGCTGTTGTTTTTTTTCTATGGTCGGGTTGTTGTCTCTTAGGCACATTCCCCATTTCCATTCTCAATTTTATACATAAGTGGTGTTTGTCATTTCAGAATCATTTGTTTCAATATTTATCTTTTGAATGCAGATTAGATGAATATTTGATCATTTATTGGAGAATGTTTTGCTCTATACTATATTCTTTCACGAGGCGAAGTGTTTTGGATTTTTGGATAAAATTTTGCACAAATTGCTGTTGATTTCGTTTTATTTTATACTTAATTTCTTTCAAACTATAAAGCTGATTTAGAAAAAAAAATGGCAGTAATGCTTGTTAATCTAGTGATCTAAGACTAAGTGAATAAAATATAACGACTGAAGTATTCCGGTTATGAAACACTTGTGCATTTTATGACACAAATTGGCAGCTTCCTAAATCACCAAAGTCTTTTGATGTCTAACTTAATTGTATATGAATGGTGTTGAAAATATATTTCGATTTGACTTTTGTTATGTTCTTCTATACATTTTGTCTCTTGTAGGTTAACTATTTTTTTCTACGTGCAAAAAATATTGATCCCCCCTCTTTGAATTTATAAAAAAAATGACAGTAATGCTTTAGTGAACCCTCCTTTTCCACACACAGAAAAAAAACTTGACCCCCCCCCCCCCCTGCATTCTGACCAGCCCACCCTCCCAGATAAAAAATGATAAGTCCCTAAATGCTTTGGTTTCAGAGTTATAAGCCAAAATCTACTTTTTATCCCTATGTTCTATATTTAGCCATGAGGCCATCTTGGTTAGTTGACTGGGTCGCTGCACACATTTTTAAAACTAGATACCCTAATAATGATTGTAGCTAAGATTGGTTAAACTTGGCCCAGTTGTTTCAGAGAAGATTTTTGTAAAGTGTTACAAAAATTTACGAAAAATTTGTAAAAAATGAAAACGATAAAGGGCAATAACTCTTGAAGTCGTCAACTGACCATTTTAGTCATGTTCATGAATGTGACCTACCGAATTAGACTATTTACCGGATTTGTTATCACATAAGCAACACGACGGGTGTCGCATGTGGAGCAGAATCTGCGTACCCTTCCGGAGCACCTGAGATCACCCCTAGTCTTTTGGTGGGGTTCGTGTTGTTTATTCTTTAGTTTTCTATGTTGTGTCGTGTGTGCTGTTGTTTGTTTGTCTTTTTCATTTTTAGCCATGGCGTTGTCAGTTTGTTTTAGATTTATGAGTTTGACTGTCCCTTTGGTATCTTTCGTCCCTCTTTTTTGACTTATTTGTAGAGCTTACTTTGCTGATCATTATTGCTGTTTATAGTTTATCTCTATAATAAAATTCAAGAAAATAAACAACCAGATGCTCCACAGGGCGCAACTTTATACGACCGCAGAGGTTGAACCCTGAACGGTTGGGGCAAGTATGGACACAACATTCAAGCTGGATTCAGCTCTAAATTTGGATTGTGATTAAATAGTTGACACAGCATAGGTTTCTGACACAGAATGAATGTGGTCTAATGAACTGAATTTTTTTTTTGCCTTTGAGCAATTCACTATGCTGTTGAATATTAATGAGGCCCCTCATGGGGGGGGGGGGGGGTCCTAGTAATCACATAATCACCATTTTTTTGCCAATATAATCACATAATCATTAAATATTTGCTTATCTTTAGTAATCAAATAATCATAAACTAAAAATACAGTCCTAGGTAATCAAATAATCATGAAATATTTGGCTTAATAATCAAATAATCATTAAAAAAACGGCCAAGTAATCACATAATCAAAAACCCCATGAGGGCCCTCATTAATCCTCTCAAAAAAATGTTTGAAGAAATTTTCTTTTTATTTATGAAATCTGAAATGAGAAAAATTGAACACCCCCACCCATTTTTTTTTTCACATGCCTCTTTCCCTTATTTCAAAACTGATCTCAATTCAAATTTCTAATGGAGTTTGCAACAATAACTACTCATTTAAATACATCATAAAATATTAAAATGTAAAAAAAGTGCTTGTTATCACTGAATGGTAAAGATTGTTTTAATTTATCAGTTGGTAGTAAAAGTGAATATACATTGTATATTGTATAAAACAATGATTTCAGTTGATTCAACTACTATTCTGGACAAAGAAAGATAACTCTAACTGAAAATCTCTTGCTATTGCACAATACTCTGCAATTGAAAATTTCTTGCTATTGTGCAATACTGTGCAATTGAAGAATTCTTGCTATTGCTGAATACTGTGCAATTGAAAATTTCTTGCTATTGCACAATACTTAATATACTAATTTTGGATCCTGATTTGGACCAACTTGAAAACTGGGCCAATAATGAAAAGTCTAAGTACATGTTTAGATTCAGCATATCAAAGAAGCCCAAGAATTCAATTTTTGTTAAAATCAATTTTAGTTTAAATTTGGACCCTTTGGACCTAAATGTAGACCAATTTGAAAACGGGACCAAAAATTAAGAATCTACACACACAGTTAGATTTGGCATATCAAAGAACCCCAATTATTCAATTTTTAATGAAATCAAACAAAGTTTAATTTTGGACCCCGATTTGGACCAACTTGAAAACAGGGCCAATAATCAAAAATCTTAGTACATTTTTAGATTCAGCATATCAAAAAACCCCATGGATTCAATTTTTGTTATAATCAAACTAAGTTTAATTTTGGACCCTTTGGACCTTAATGTAGACCAATTTGAAAACGGGACCAAAAATTAAGAATCTGCATACACAGTTAGATTCGGCATATCAAATTCAATTTCAATTTATTTAATTTTTGGTGAAATCAAACAAAGTTTAATTTTGGACCCTTTGGGCCCCTTATTCCTAAACTGTTGGGACCAAAACTCCCAAAATCAATCCCAACCTTCCTTTTATGGTCAAAAACCTTGTGTTTAAATTTCATAGATTTCTATTTACTTATACTAAAGTTATGGTGCAAAAACCAAGAAAAATGCTTATTAAGGCCCCATTTTGGTCCCTAATTCCTAAACTGTTGGGACCTCAATTACCAAAATCAATCCCAACCTTCCTTTTGTGGTCATATACCTTGTTTAAATTTCATTGATTTCCATTTACTTATACTTAAGTTATTGTGCGAAAACCAAGAATAATGATTATTTGGTCCCTTTTTGGCCCCTAATTCCTAAACTTGCAGTCGTATAGAAAACGACAAAATTTCCTTAGAATTAACAATTAAGGGGCAGCAACCCTACAATCGGTTGTCCAATTCATATGAAAATTTCAGGGCAGATAGATCTTGACCTGATAAACATTTTAACCCCATGTCAGATTTGCTCTAAATGCTTTTGTTTCGGAGTTATAAGCCAACATCTACATTTTACCCCTATGTTCTAGTTTTAGTCATGGTGGCCATCTTGGTTTGAAGGGTCACCAGACACATTTTTTTAACTAGATACCCTAATGATGATGATGAAAGTTGACGACGCCAAGTGATAAGAAAAGCTCATAAAAAGGTCACAACTCGACTTCTAAACCCAAAAATACCCTATTTTTCAAGTGGGGTATAATTTGGTGTTAAATGTATAGCCTTGGTGAGGTTACCTCTCTTCGTACCATTATAACCATTAATTATCTAACTGACAAATTTATCAACCCAGTTCACAGAATTGTTAACTGTTCAGGATGTTTTCAACTCACTGTATGGTGAAATAAACAGTGTTTTTGCCAATGTGCTTTGTTACACAAGATGTGGCTCTGTACATTTACATCACATCATTGTGTTATTTTGCAATCGTAAGAATTTGTATTCTTGTCTGGATTTAATCAAAGTGCTGGATAGTTTGCAACTGTATATGTGCATTATTTCAAAAAGGTTATAGACGTGTATTATTTCAAATATGTATTTAATCACAGTTTTGATTTTTCAAACTAAACCATTGTCTCGCAGCAATTTCCAAAAATGACTTTTTAAGCCCCATTTATGGGCATTATGTTTCTTTGGTCTGTGCGTCCGTTCATCCGTCCGTTCATCCGTCCGTTCGTTCATCTGTCTGTCCCATTCAGGTTAAAGTTTTTGGTCGAGGTAGTTTTTTATGAAGTTGAAGTCCAATCAATTTGAAACTTAGAACACACCCGTGATATTGGGGGTCCGTGACTGAACTAATGTATATAACTATGCGTAAGCCTTATTTTAGTATTGGGAATGTCATATGATAAAGTCATGCCCATTATAAGATGCACAGTTTCCTACATGCTTTCAAAATCTTTGTTTGAACCTGTCGACCTGGAACTTATCAATTATTGGTTATATTAATTATTCGGAAAACAAAAGGCCCTGAAGTATTTTTTAATTTTTTAATCAACATGCAGCATTGTCCTATATTTATTCATTTAGTTATAAATAAAACTGAATTCTTTGATTCGCTGTTTTATGTCATGCCCGCTAACAAATTGAAAACTGTACCTATACGCCTTATTTTAAAAATTTTAGTATTCGTATTGTCATCTTAGAAAGTCTTACTGATTAAAATACTACAATAGGGAACAATTTGACAATGATTGAATTTATTAGCGTCAACCCTGCAATTATGACCCTTGTATATAGCAAAATTCGAAATACACCGTTTGGTGGTGCACCTGTCAGATGAGAAATGTACAGATAAGGTAATAGGTAATATAGTCCAGTCAAACTAAGATTTAACCCCAAACTAATTGCAACAGAAAATGTTTTAGTTCTAATCTATAGCATTATGCCCTTAATATACACAGAAAAAAGTCCCATAAAATCTAACTTGAGAAAAACTCAAAATCAGCATTTCTAATTTCCTATGGAAGAGGGAGATGAGTCTTTTTGGTCAGTTTTTGGTTGATTTTCTTGAAATTTATGTAAAGTATGATACTTTGATAGGGTTATAAGCTGGTTTTTGACTAAATCATATAATCTTCTGCTCATGAAATGTACAAAACCGAAGTGTTATGAGTAGTTTTATTTTTTATGTGCATTTTTCATTGAAGAAATTGCAAATTAGAAGCTTTGTGACCATTTTGAAAAATAATGTGAAAATTTGGTATTATTTATATCTGTATATTATATTTTTTCAGCATCTTACTTGTCTAAAGAAACTTTAAACCACTAAAAGAAGAAAACATGCTTAATTATTTTCATTAAATTTGAGATTCTTTACCTTGACATGTTGAAAAATTCAATAAATGGTCAACTAATGAATTACGAACTCTAGATTATAGCTTGATAAAAGATATGAAAACATCTTTAGAATTGTTTGTAATACTCTAAAGACTGTTAAAAAAACAAGAATCAATACATTCTGATGAATAGAAGCAGCAAAGTTATTATTTTGTGTCAATTTTTATTGATATTTCTGCCATTTTTGCAAATCTCCATAGGAATTTTATATGGTGATTTTTTTAGTCTTCCTCAATAAGATTTTATGGGACTTTTTTCTGTGTATATTTAGGGTATAATGCTAAAGATTAAACCTTACAAATCTTCTGTTGCAATTACTTTCAGGTTAGGGTCAAATTTATGCTAGATTGACTGGACTAATAGGTGAATATACATGTACTATTGGTATTGGTATCGGATTCGACCCTGAACTTTTGTACTCACTTGTGTACTATGGACACATTCTTGTTTTATATATATACATATCTATACTAAATCTAAAGACCGTTTTTATGTTCACCTGATAAATGTATAACCGAAGAAAGCTACAAGTCAAACTTATATATAAGGGTAAATATACTTGATAGGGTATACTGCAAATTTCACCCCTTTATATCTAGAATGGTAAAAGTGACGCCAACAAAATTCAAACTTGACTTGTGTTTTGTGTTTAATATAAGAATTGCGTACAAGTTTCATAAAATTTGGTTCATGCAAACTAAAGTAAGAGAACAGAAATCAATTTTGGGATGCATGGACATACGTACAAGTAAGGGACGTACATACTTACAGAAAAAAAACAAGGATAAAACTCAATATGGTGGGGGCATAATAGTAGTATGACCTCAGGAATAAAACGTTTATATACACTAGATTCATACAATGTTGATCTGAGGTGCTTATAACCCTGTAACACATTTTAGTTGCTGCTGTGTAATTACCATTGAAGCAATAACATTTGAGATTTTTGTTTTAAGCCATTTATTTGATATACTAGTAACGGGCATTGCCTCTGTGTTAGGACGACACATTGTTAATTATAGGTCAATCTTAAAGAATCATACTGCCCCCGGAATAAAGTGTGAGGATAAAAAGTTCTGGATCCGCCACTGCATTGTTAAGCACTAAGAAAGTCATTGTGCTAGTACATGAACAAACGGTTATTAGATCATTTTAATAATTTCTACAGCACTTGTCTTTAGCTTGACCTCGGTCTTGATACACTGAACTATAATATTCTAAGAAGCAGATGATGACTCGGTTGTTTTTAAATTATACGGATGCTATGATAATTGTCACTAAGACAATATTTTTCTGTTGTCAGTTGATCCACTTGAGCATGCTGAATGAGTGAAGGTCCTTATATCCACATTAGAATGTGAAACAGCTAGATATTTAAATAACGCAATAAAGTTTTCAAATGATTTTTGGCATCAAAACTTTCAGATCGATGTCAGTTTGACAAAAACAATGCACTTTTCTATTAAAGCCGGTATTTACTTTTACTCGTCCTTGGCGTGAGACACAAGCCATATAATTATAGATTATTTTATATTCTATCACCTGTGTATTGTTAAAATAAATCAAACCATTATCACTTGTCAATTATCTGACAACTTGGTCAAATATCTACTTGTTCTCGCATACCTTTCGATACACTGGCTTTTACTTATTCAATAATAAACAGTTGTAAATATCGTACATAGTAAAAAATAGTGCGGGAAAATGTTCATTCATAAAATATTCATGAATGAAACGCTGTCTTGCGTAGATTTCTTTTGATTTTCTCTTCAGCCAATGGCCGATCCGCAAAGTCGTGTTTGTGATATTTATTTTCAAAATGATGTTAACTCATTTGAATTGTCGGTGAACATTTATTCCTTTTTTTTTCAAGCTGTAATCTTTTCAAAAGATTAGCAACTCAAAATATCCAAGAATAAGAATTCGAACACTAGTGCTACATTATCATGGAGCAGAACATTGCGATAGTCTGTCTCATCAGAAGTTAAGGCCGATGCCTAAGGAAAGTAGCTATAGCAAACTTTCCAAAAAATGTGCTATTGTCTATACGTCTTTCTATTTTACATGTGTCTGTTTTTATAGTGAATAAGATAACACAATATTAACTTTCCCCCTTTTTTTATCTTATATTTTGTTTGTTCTGACACACATCATGGTCAATATGATGGAACTTTGTTATTGTTTTACAAGAGAGGTTTTATAGCTATAAATACGTTACCATCATAAATTCTGAGTGTAACCCCAATTGCGTCATAGGTCAGATGGAAAATCCCTACTAAAAATAAACGTACTCTCACTGGTCCGGACATATACCCCTGTTTGCCCATATTCTTCCATTCAATTTCCATCTGCGACATCGGTCACACGTGCACATCAAGTTTTACAGATTCAACAGAGAAGTGTTTAGTTTGTTTTGAATAGCTTAATTGCTTTTCATATATATTGTGTATTTTATTGGAAATATATTCCCTTGTTTTGTTTAAATTTCTAAACAAATTATTTGTGTTTTTTTACTAAAGTAAAATTTATTATGGACTTTAATTTGAATAGTCCGTATGTAAGTATTCCTGGTTCGGACTATCTCTTAGATGGGTCACTACCTTTAAGTCCCCCCCAAACTACCAGTACATTGACCGGAGTTTCGACAACGGTGTCTGGTATTGCTACCTATCCGACCCTTTCACAAGGTTCGGCCATGCATTTTGGGGGGGTACCTACGTCAACTTCGGTGACTCATACTTTATCTAGGCCTGTTAATTCAGCGGGTACTATTAGTTCTGTCCCAGGTACAGCTATGGGCTTGAACTTGCCAGGTTCTAGACCCCCATTATCCTATTGTGGGTATATGCTTCCCAACACGGGCACACAACCTTTACCCTCATGGTCTCAGCCACCTTGGCCACAGTCTTACCCTTATGGTGGGTTTATGCCAAACCAACCTGGTTTTTGGCCTTATAGGGACAATTTCTATGGTCCCCCTTCTGGGGTAGCTACTGCACCACCTTTAGCTCCTGCTCTACCCATAGCAGTATCTTTGACTTCTGCAGTAGCTCCTTCTACCACCGTACCTGACTCTCAAGCTCCTAGTTCTTCTCATGGTACTCAGGTTTCTGATCATGCATCACCTATGGATGGGTTACAGAAGTTACTTTTGGACTTTGGTGAGTCTTTCAAGGCTGAATTTAGCACTCTATCCAGTCGTATGACTCTACTGGAGAATAGAGTTTCTTCTCATCAACCTTCTCCAGCTAAGTCTGTAGAATGTGATGAGAGGGAGGATGACGAGCTTTCTGTTTCCCCTGGGAGTCATGAAAGGGCTTTCCTCACTGATGAGGATGTTGAAAGTTCTTCTTCTCCCAAGGTATCGAAGACGGCCCCTGAGCCTTCTTCTAAGTCAGCTCAACAACCTCCCACCAAGGAGACTGAGGATCCTCCTTCCTTGAAGGATCTTAGGGATAAGGTGTATACCTTGATGAGGGATGAAGCACATATCCCTTTTGCCTCTCCTTCCAAGCCGAAGAAACCTTCTTCAACTTTTGAAGCTTCCTGTGGTATTTCTCAGGATACTGTGACTTCTCACAATTCTTTTCCTGAATCTGGCCATATGGCTTTTGCTTTACAATTTATTAATGAAGGTATCGCTAATTCTGCTAGTGAAAAGGTTGCTAATAACAATATCTCAGGATTTGGAATGTCATCCTTTTCTGATCAGGTTAAGTACAAGGATTTTGATATCTTTGATTCTTCACTGGGTAGACTTGTTCCCAATTGTGACAAATCTATGTCATCTTTATTGGGAAAAAAGCCAGTAGATGGTCTTCGTCTCACTCAACCTGTTTGGTCAAAGACTGAGAATCTCCTTCGTAGTGCTTCTCAAGTTCTTGGCACAGCCGAACATTTTCTAGCTGCAACCGGACATTTGCTTAACAGCGAAGATTCGGTTGTTCCAGCAGAAGTACGATCCTTCTTACTTCAACTGGATAAAGCTTTAGGTTCATCTCAGTTGCTTTTAATGGGTTCTATTGCTAATTGCACCCTATCTAAAAGAGCAGAGTTTCTTGAAAACATTTCTATCGCTGAGCCTTTGAAAGATTCTTTACTGAAATCTCCACTCTCTGACAAGATGTTTGGTTTTCCCTTACAGCGGGTTCAAGAGGAACTCAGCAAAAACCCTCCTCCAGTCAAAGTTAGTGTACAAGTTACTAATGGCAAGAGGTCGGTTAATGCTACATCTAGTTCTACTAGTACTTCTGCTTCAGGTGGTCCTCCTTCTTCTGCTAAGAAAAGGAAGAATAACTACGGCAAACCGCAGAACAAACCCAATAACTCAGGAAAAAGCTCAGGTAAGCCTTCTGGTGGTTTTAAGGGTTCCAAGAAACCTGGGTCTAGTACCTAGGTTCTTGCCCCCTCGTACGTTATTGACAGCTTCCCCAGGGGAAAATTTACAACAAGTTCCTCAAAAATCAATACCAGTAGGGGGGAGGTTAAGTTTTTTCCTAAATCAGTGGAAGAAAATTACCTCAGACTGTTATGTGCTGTCAATAATTCGAGGGGGATTAACACTTCAGTTCAAGAACCCACCTCCTCTGTCTGCAGTTCCAATAAGTTTGTCTCATACTCAAGACCCAGTAAAGTGTCAACTTCTATCAGTAGAAGTGAACACAATGTTACAAAAAGCTGCAATAGAGGAGGTGTCGATCTTAACTCTGTCTCCGGGATTTTATTCCCGTCTTTTTCTGGTTCCAAAGAAGACTGGAGGAATGAGGCCGGTCATAGACCTATCTATTCTGAACAAATTTCTTATTGTTCCCCACTTCAAAATGGAAACAAACAGATCCATCAGGGCTTCAATCCTTCCAGGAATGTGGACTACTTCTCTGGATCTTTCAGACGCGTATTTCCACATTCCCATTTCCCAAACTTACAGGAAATACCTTCGCTTCGTTTGGAACAACAAAGTTTTCCAGTTCAAGGCTCTCCCTTTTGGCCTGTCTACAGCCCCTTTGGTTTTTACAAAAATCATGCAGGCAGCTATAGCTCACCTACATTCCCTGTCTATTCAGATTCATTCCTACCTGGACGATTCCCTTCTCAAGGAATTTTGCCCAATCAAATTGAGGGTTCAGACAGATTTGGTCATCAATTGTTTTCTGTCCCTAGGTTTCCTTATCTCTTGGAAAAAGTCAGAGATAATTCCGTCTCAAGACTTTGTTTTCCTGGGAGAACATTTCCTAACCAGTGTAGGCCTAGTCCTCCCACCAGAGGAGAAATTTACAAAACTATGTCAGAAAATACATTTATTCCTGACGGTTCAATCAGTCACAGCACGTCAATTCTTGCAACTTCTGGGTCTATTGAACTCTCTGGCAGATGTAATTCCATTGGGACGACTTCACATTCGTCCGCTTCAGTTTTATCTGCACAAGTTATGGATTGCAGCTTCACAAGAATGGGAAGCATTGATTCCAATCACTCAGCCTTTATTTCCACACCTTCAATGGTGGTTAGTACGGGAAAATGTAATGAGGGGCCTATGTCTGTTCCCTCAAGTTCCCAGTCTAACATTATTCACAGATGCCTCCATCCTCGGTTGGGGAGCATATCTGGAGGGGCTTACAATCTCGGGAGTCTGGAGTCCAGATCTTTTGGAAGAGCATATCAATGTATTGGAAATGAAAGCAGTTCTGTTTGCACTGAATCATTTCCAAATGTCTCTAAAGAATCAGTCTGTCATTCTGGCCACGGACAACACAACAGTTGTAGCTTATCTCAAGAATCAGGGAGGAACTCATTCACCTTCTCTTTATCAGATAGCCAGAGACATTCTCCTTCTGTGTTTTCAACTCCAGGTTCATCTAGTGGTGAGACATATTGCGGGGCACCTCAATATTCTAGCCGACACTCTATCCAGATCCCTTGCTCCAGTAAACACGGAGTGGGAACTACTTCAAGTAGTTTTCAAAGCTGTGACTCTTCATTGGGGGTCACCTCAGATAGATCTGTTTGCGACCAGTCTCAATCACAAACTTCTAACATTTGTGTCTCCGGTTCCGGATCCAAAATCTTTTGCGGTAGACGCAATGAGCCTATCTTGGAAAGGAATGTTCGGGTACGCCTTCCCTCCTTTCAGGTTTCTCTCCCCAGTACTTCAGAAAATAGCAGGGGAAAATTGCAAGATCATAGTTATTGCTCCAGCATGGCCAAAACAGTCTTGGTTTCCAGACCTTCTGCGCCTTTCATGTGCTTGTCCTCTAGTTCTACCTCTGAGACCAGACCTTCTGTCTCAAATCAAGGGCAAGGTTCTTTATCAAAATCCAGAAAAACTTCATCTACACGCCTGGCTTCTCTCAGGGTTAGCCTCAGAAAGAGAGGTTTTTCTGAAGGAGCAACCAAGCATCTCACAAAGTCTGTCAGAGACTCCACTAGCATTGTCTATGATGCAAAATGGTCAATCTTCTCAGATTGGTGTAGTGAGCGGGAAATTGATCCTTTCCAAGTCACTGTACAACAATTAGCAGACTTTCTAGTTTTTCTTTTTGAATCCAAAGGATTATGTCCCTCTACTATTAAGGGATATAGATCAGCTATCTCAAGAACTATTCATATTTCTGGTGGCCCAGATTTTGGAATCAATGAGCATATTTCTCTTTTGGTTCGTAGTTTTAGTCTTGAAAGACCAAGACAAAAAACTTTAGTTCCTAAGTGGGACCTTGGACTAGTTTTATCCTTTTTAAAACTTCCTCCTTTTGAACCAGCAGAAACAATAGATTTAAGGTTTCTTTCCTATAAATGCTGTTTTCTTTTAGCTTTGGCTTCTGGACGGAGAAGGAGTGAAATCCATGCCTTCTCTATTTCTGATGCTTGCCTTCGATTTAACAGGGATAAATCTTCTGTTACTCTTTTAACGGATCCTGCTTTTTTGGCAAAGAATCAGATTCCAGATAAGGGTGCAGAACCAGTTGTGATTCCTGCACTCCCTAGCGATTCTATTTCTGTACTTTTATGTCCAGTAAGAATCCTTTCTATTTATCTGGAAAGAACGTGTAGTTTACGTTCTGTTTCTAACTCAAGACTCTTTATTCCTATTAAAAAAGGAATCTCAGATCTTTCTGTTAAAACTATTTCTACTTGGATATGCAAATGCATATCTTTAGCTTATGGTTCTTCTAAGGCAGAACTTTTAAATAGTTTTAATGTTAAAGCCCATGATGTTAGGGGTATCTCTACATCCTGGGCTCTGTTTAACAGTGCTTCTTTAGAAGAGGTACTGTCTGCAGGTTTCTGGAGAAACGAGAACTCTTTTATATCTCACTACCTCCAATCTATGGCTACTTTTGCCGAGAGTTTATACTCTCTTGGACCTATAGTTTCAGCACAAAGATTGAACTTTCCTCCTGTTTCTTCTGTTACAGGGGATTCAGCTTTACGTTAGATTCTGTTACTCAGAATTTATGATGGTAACGTATTTATAGC
Organism: Mytilus galloprovincialis; assembly: GCF_965363235.1. Lineage (NCBI taxonomy): Eukaryota > Metazoa > Mollusca > Bivalvia > Mytilida > Mytilidae > Mytilus > Mytilus galloprovincialis. Next base: position 76,633,384 of record NC_134846.1, on the reverse strand, counting down.
TATAAAATATTCAAATTTTAAAGTAAATTTGGATTTTATTAAATAAATACTTACCATCATAAATTATAGGTCCCACCCACCTCCCCTTCATCCCCTTTCCTTATGTTTCTGTCTTGAGGAAATTGAATGGAAGAATATGGGCAAACAGGGGTATATGTCCGGACCAGTGAGAGTACGTTTATTTTTAGTAGGGATTTTCCATCTGACCTATGACGCAATTGGGGTTACACTCAGAATTTATGATGGTAAGTATTTATTTAATAAAATCCAAATTTACTTTAAAATTTGAATATTTAGCTAGCTATAAAACCATGTTTAATCCCACCAATTTCTACAGAAGAAAATGCCTGTACCAAGTTAGGAATATGACAGTCATTATGTATTTGTTTGATGTGTTTGAGTATTTGATTTTGGTCATTTGTACATGGACTTTCTGTTTATTTTTCTCTGTATTTTTGTTTTTTTACATTTATTTTGAATTGATTTTGGTAATCTTGAGAATCCTGATTTTATGGTTCTTCTATATAAAAAGATCTCCAATGGAAAATGACTTGAGGAAGAAATAATAAATTACACTAAAAAATTATGTATATTTTTGCCTTTATACTATTTTATTTTTCCCCCATTTATTCAATTCATTTATACCCCACATTGTACTGCAATAACAACATTTTGTGTATCCCATAGGACAAAGTCTTATAAAATAATGAGCAAAGTATGATACAATAAAATTGCACCTATCGGTATACATTGCCACAGACATGATTACTACAATTATTTACAACTATAGTAAAAATACAAACAATAATGTAAACATGTTGAGTATGAAGGGTAACAAATGATAAAATGTTATAGAGGAATGATGTTAAAGAGAGCACTTGACAGTCTATCATATGAAACCCTTCAACTCTCACGTGTAAAACATACAATAAGAGATCAAACTTATACTGTGTACAATTGATGTACACATCTTTACAGAAATACAATTACATTAAATACACTGTCACCAAGCACCTGTCTGTAGACACAGGATAAATACTCATAAATAACAGTGCCATCTAATTAAAATTAAATGTTAAGGAATAAGTCATGATTATCTTAATTGGTGCAATACAGAATGTTGATGTGGCTAAAAATTTGAGATACAACAATGCAGATATGCCCTTATAAGGCAGTACAAGTTCTTATTATAAAACTACATTGACATAAACAATGAAAATATCAAATATAAACAAAATCATCTATATAATAAAAAAAACTGGGACATAAAACATTAAATACAAACACATTTTGATGCTTTTTTAAAATTGTAGAATGATTAGCGATTGTACTGTCAGAGAGTTGGACCCGAGTGTTTAGAAAAAGTGCTCTTTTCCGTTGAATTTTCATAAACACAAGACAAATATGTATACAAAAAGTCCATAGAAAATCACATTTGCACTAACTAAAGGGCAACCAAAATCTGAGTGATGTTAATAACAGAAAAATATATCAGTCAGACTATCCCTCTAGTTACTGTGGTAACGTCTCTGACAGTGACAAATTTCCAGAAAAGGGGGATAACTCAGCTTAAAACTGTATTTTCTTTGTAAATCACTTAATAAAAATATTACAAACAATAATCATATAAAACTGAAATTTGTCATAGTTAAAATATCAAGTTTCAAATCTTGTACATATGTATTCTATTTGTAACACTTTCTATGGATTGAATACTTTCATCTTTCTCTGTCAACATTTGGTCAATTACATGTTCACAAGAAAATATTGCAAGGGTTGGATTTCATTTTAAATTAGGTAATCGGACGAGTTACTAAACCCTTTTCTGGAAATCCGTTCTTATTTCACAACAAAAACAATAAAAAAATAAATAATGTTCTATATTTTTGTTATAATTTCAACTTCTTGGGAACTTCCCATGAAAATTCAGGTCGACCAAAATGTCCATAGCAGGCAGTTTTCTGATAGATTGGCTGTCTCAAATTAAGTTCTCTGCAAAAGAAATATGCAAAATTAGCACACAGAAATCAATTACAGCATAAAAATGCAGCAACTTGAGTTAATACAAAATTCTAGATCATTAATACTGAAGGAAATTTTTACAATTTTTTTTTTTTTATCAGTTACTGTTATGCAACGCCCATTTACATGTATCATTCATACTTTTAAGTTTTAAGATATGATACAATGAAAGAGGAGGCAAAGTAAAACACAAAACACATGTGCAACTGTTTGTACAACACTCTCACTTGCTTTGGTTTTTGATTGACCAAAAGATTATGACTGTGATATCATTTATATTGTAAACATTTTATTCTCTTGTTCTTAAAGGGGGGGGGGGGGGGGGGGGGGTAGAATATTCTCTCTTCAGTAAAGGTCACATGATGTCACATAAGATTTCTTTTTTAAGGTTTAATTGATGGATCAACTTTAAATACATTTACCCTATCATATTTACAATAAAAATAGTTTTTCATCGCTTTATTTCAATTCTGTCACACTTGTTCAGCATGTATAATTTTCACAAACAATTCATTAGGATTCAACTTACTTTACAATAGCACCAGGTCGAAGATCGAAATTTTTCTTGACAATTTCTAAGAGTTGTTTTTCTGACATATTTGATGTACCATAACTGAACACTGTAATGGATAATGGTTCAGCAACACCAATGGCATAAGATACCTGTAAACATAAAAGAATACTTATCAATATATAAACTGAGCTATATATTATGTTACAGAGAGTTATATTCTTTTTTTTTATCAATTTTCTTGAATCTTGCAATTCATCAATATTGAAATGGCAAAATTTATATAGAGCTGACTGGAAAATTCAAAAAGATTGCAAAAGACTTGTGAATGCATTGTGAGTGCAATATTAGAAAAATGGTCTGATTGTTCAACCTCAAATAAAAATAGGGGTGGTATATTATATTTAAAACAACATCCCAACAACACGGCACAAGAAAAGACATTTTTTATATCACGTTATGACTGCATTAGAAATCAAACATTTTGTTCCAGGAAATCACATTCATCAACACAAGATTTTAAACCTTTATATTTCTTTGTGATTTGTTACATTTTACAATATAATTACCTGAACAAGAACACGTTTACACAGACCAGCTTTGACAAGAGATTTGGCTACCCATCTTGCAGCGTATGCGGCAGATCTGTCTACTTTAGAGAAGTCTTTACCAGAAAATGCACCACCACCATGAGCACCCCATCCACCATACGTGTCAACAATAATTTTTCTTCCAGTTAAACCAGCATCACCCTAAAAAATAAAAACTATTATTTAACATCAACTTTTGGAGTATTAGTAAGTACATTTCTGGTATTAAGGCTCCTTGTTGAGGCAGCGAGTTTCAATTGTCATTCACTGCTATACTTGGGCTAATGTATTATGTATAATTCATTATTACTTAAAAGTGTAATCACAAATTATATTCATGATTTGCAATTTTCTGCTTACTGAAATAATTTACATTTGAACAGCTCTCCAAAATTAAAATTCAAATAAATTCCATGAAAAATGTGTGCAATCCTTTTTATATATAGGTTGTTTATTGTGTAAATATGTAGGACTCTAAAGCGTGATGGATATGCTAAAGTACAACGGTCTCTCACACTAACTTGCTATGGTTATTTGTTTGCTAAATTACGATGGTATAGCAAGCTAATGGAACAATAGGGTAATGTTTAAGGGCTAAAACATTAAAGTACATAGATGTTAAAAACAAGTCTTTGCAAAAGCTAGTATGATCTAGTATGCTAAGGTATAACATATGATGTGATAGGCTTTATGATTTACCGGTATGCTTAATTGTATCTAGAGGTTTTACCACGTAATAAAGGTAAATAATGTAATATTGTAAACTTTAATTTAAGTGCGAGAAACGGCAGTGTTCGCCCAAGCTTAACCCTTTTTCGTAGCAAGTAAAAATACATGTTATAATTTTCTACAATGAACAAACTGACATTTTAGTCCCAAAATTTATAATTTAAGTTTTAAAGGCTTAAATTAAAATATGGTTTGTTTGCAGTTTACTGACTGACCTTTAAGTATGCTCCTTTAGGATAAGGGGGCTGCCCTACTCATTGCAATTATTTTCTTTCTTACAATATTTAATATACTCAAACTTTGTGGCCTATGTGAATTGAATTAAAACATGTTCTTAGAAGCTATGCTGTCAATTTTTTTTATGCAGTCAAAACATTTCAGTACAGACCATTTACTTTAATGAGGTGCTATGGATTTCACCCCAAAATTATTAAGTTTTCTTTTGTTTTCATTTAAGTCTGGCATCAACATATCTTTCAAAATATAACCATATTACATATAATTAAATAGTGTTAGAAATATAAAAAGTCTTTTTTAAGTTGCGTTTCTTTTCAATTGAGGAAGATTCAATGACTGATTTTTCTTTATATTAAAAATACATTTTTTATTAATACATTGTCTTATAAATCTGTAATATCTACATTAATCTGATGAAAATACTCTCCTCATTAAAGTACATGTCAGTGAATATATTTCTTTAAAATAGTTCTAGTCATTCCTTGTTTATTAGCATTTCATTATTTAATAATACCATATTTTATGTCATAAATTGGATAATGACACTATGTTACAGTTTATGTTAAAAAGGGTTATGTTATTTGAAAATGCCTGTTCATTTCATGTTGGTTTTCAGTGTTTGTTGTTTTAAAACAGTTTTTTTTTCTTAACAAGAAACTTGGTTTGTGTAACTGCTTGTTTAAACTTTTTGGCTGATAAAATAAAATATTTTCCCTACCTACCGACCCTTCAGTCTGAAGGTACAGTCGGAAAACTGCAAACAAACATATTTTTAAGGTTGGCCTTATACAAAATGTACTTTTCTGATCAACGTTACTTTTCAATAAAAGGGTCAATTTTTTTAACAGGGACGGCAGAGTAAACTGCAACAAAAACAATGATTTTAATGTATTAGTTAGCTTTCAATAAATTCAAGATACAGGATATTTAATTAAGCAAATACTATTGTGTACCAAAATAGTAAAATGGTCACCTACAGGATACAAAAGTCCTTTTTCCAGCATAAAACAAACACATTCGCTTCAGACGACATATCACAGACATATCACGGTTAGGTTTTGATTAATTAAGTTATTAAATACTGGTTTACTTATTCAAAAGTTGTTAATCAATATTTGTAATTCATCTTCCGGAGAGTTCAATTTTTTGTTTGTATAAAGAATGTTAATTAACGTCATAATCCAGCTACGTTTCTTACGTCTATACTTTCGCGGACCATCGGACTTTAGCTTATCGAGGCATCGCACTTTAAGAGTCCTACATATATATCTGAGCTATATTTGGAATATTAATGTTTTTTAAAATATCTTGTTTAAGCTTTTTCCAACTTACCTGTGGACCTCCAATGATAAATTTTCCTGATGGCTGAATATGATATACAGTTTTACTGTCAATATATTTTTCTGGTATAACTGTTTTGACAACTTTTTCCATTAATTCTGTCCTAAGTCTTTCCAATGTTACTGTTTCGTCATGTTGTAAGGAAATGACAACAGTGTGAACTCTCAGTGGAATACATGCACCTTTCACATACTGATACTCAATGGTAACCTTCAAAAAATAAATAATTTTCAATTTTTTGCAACAACATTGTCTAAACCAGGGTATATATAAAATCGGGCAAGATAGGCATCAAAGCTTATAAAGGTTAGTTTAGGAAATAAAGGGCAATGCATTTGGTCAATCCACATTATAACTTTGAATGTTTGATATAAAATAAAATCATTCTTTGATAAAGTGCTGTAAACTGCATTATTAGAAGTGTATAACACCAGCTCACAGACTTGCCTTTTTACAATTGTAAATGAATTTCTGTGTGCGATTCCAATGGTACAATGTCATTACAAAAAAGAAGGCACAGAGACAATTGACAAGTAAACCAAGGAAAAAGACATTTTTTTTTTAAGTATTAAACAAGCATACTTATAATTTCCCAAATGAGTTTTCTTGATTATTCATATTGGTACTCTAATGTATGAATTATTCTATACTTAATTATTTTTACAATAAATCAATAGCAACAATAATTCTAACAGAAGTTTCTTGCAGTTACTACCAGGTAATCTACAGGAAGACTGTCAAAAACAATTCAACCTGTCATTAATATATCCATTCTCCATTTTAAAGCTTTTCTTGAGCAATCTAAAGAACTTTGTCAATCTTGCTCTGTATTTCATTGATTTTAATTCAAAATGTGATAAACAAGAAAGTGACAACAGAAAAACAAATTCTTACATAAACAATTGTTTTACCTGTGTTTTAGAATCTGGTCTTGCCCATGCCAATTCTCCACTTCTGCGTAGTTGTGCAATTTTAGCATTGAGCTGATGTGACAAGACAACTGTTAAAGGCATGCATTCTTCTGTTTCATTTGTAGCATAACCAAACATCAATCCCTACAAAAATATAATCATTAAAAGTAAAACTTGAAAAAAAGGTAAACAGAGGTCTTATTTTTGTTTACTTATAAATGTCCTAGTACATGTATATGCATATGAGGATGGCTGTTTCTAATAAAAAGGTTTTTAACATATTTTGATGATGAATATTATCAGTAAAACCAACTGAGGATGTAGACAGGAACTATTTATCACAAACATCATTGATAAACTTAACATGTATACGTCTCCTTGTTTCACTATTTCCGAGGACAGAAAATTTGTGTACTGTTTTACCAGTTGTTCCAGCATGTGGTTTTGTCAGTTTTATTGACTTTCTCTTATCAAATTAACCTTGGAATTCTATATTTTACATTGATCATTGTGTTTCCACTTCACCCAATAATAATAAAACACACACAGAGGCATCTTTATTCAAACATATATTTATCATGAGCTTTCATTAGACGTGGTTATATTAAAAGATAGGTTCTTTTTGCTAACCTGATCTCCTGCGCCGATATCATCCTCATTTCTGTCTACGTGTACGCCCTGAGCAATATCAGGACTTTGTTGTTCTAAAGCAATTAAAACATTGCAAGTTTTATAGTCAAATCCTGCAAAATAAAAAAAAAATGTTTAATTTCATTTATACATACATAAGTTCCATTCATATTGATCAGTATACAAATAAACAAAACAAAAATTAATCATTGAAGACCTGGTTTCTGTAAGCATGTGGGTAATTATTGTAAAATAATGAAAATTAGAAGAATAACTTCAATAGAATCCAACGTTCAAGGTTTAAAATACCTATTTTCTCTTTTGTAGAAATATAAGCAGATCATTTGTATTCTTCTGAACCTTTTCAAATGTAGGTCGTTCTTATGTTTTCCTTACTGATTACTTCTAATTCACCTGGATTCCCAATACTGATTTATATCCCATCATGATTATTCTCCAGAAACTATTATTAAAACATGACACTTCTGAATGTTAAAACCAGTGAAAATAATTAACAAAACATCCTATCCTATGGAATTTTGTTTTTATATATGAATGTTTGATGTTATATTCATCTCTTGTGCAATCAAATGTCCACAGAGTCTGATTGAAGAGTACTACAAAGGAGCATAAATTTTTTCTTTAACAAGAAGATACCCCAACAAGAATGTGTCCAAAGTACATGGATGCCCCATTCACACTATAATTTTCTCTGTTCAGATGACCATGAAAATGGAATAAAATCTCTAATTTGGCATTAAAATTAGAAAGATCATATCATAGGGAACATTTTTTTACTAAATTTCAAGTTGATCGGACTTCAACTTCATCAAAAACTACCTCGACCAAAAACTTTAACCTGAAACGAACGGACAAACAGACAAATGAGACCAGAAAACATAATGCCCATAAATGGGGCCTAAAAATTGGCCAGCAGAGAATAATGTGTGCCCCTAAGACATAGTTTACAGTTACAACTCACTCCTGCATGTTCATGTTATTAAACTACTGATCATAAACATACCTTTAGCTGAATCATCATATCCTATTTGTTTGATTGTGTCACGAATAACTTTCTGATAGTCAACGTTTGCTTTTGATGTGATTTCACCTGCCACCAATATCATACCAGTCTTTGAGAGTGTTTCACATGCTACCATTGCATTTGGATCTTGTTTGAGATGTGCATCCAGGACAGCATCACTTACTTGGTCACATATTTTATCTGCAAGAAAAGTATTCCGTTAAAAACTGTTTGAAATGTACAATTGAGTGTAAAATTGGACTATTTGTAGTTTTCTATGAGTGTTCAAGAAATATATATTCAACCCCAATTTCATTGCAAGTATAACTTTTTTCTATTCATCATATTTTTAATATTTGAACACCTGTATCTTCTTCGTTTCTTTCCTGAATTTGTAAGTTTATTCTTACACTTCAACAATTTTTTCTCAAAATTTGCCGGAGAGACAAATGATAAACCTACATGAGGATTAACTTAGTAGTGAGTGCATGCAAAAATAAACATATTGAATTATTAACAAAAGTGCATGCTACATGTACAGTGTACAACAACTGAGTGATTTTCTTTATTCACTATCTAGCACCCTGGTTGCAAGTTTGAAAAAGTTATGAATGTAGGTGGCAATGCTTAAACATATATACATATCCACTGCTCAAACTTAATGAATCAAAATTATCCATGGAAATGAAATGAGCCAAAGCTACAAATGTAGTACAACTGCAATACACCATTTCTAGTTGCCATGGTAACTTGTCAACTATTATAATACACTGAATTACAGCAAAATAAATTGAAGTTTGTGATCCAATCTTTTCCCTACATGTATTCTATTATTATTATGACACATTTTACTTCTAAATACATGTAATAATGTTTTGATAAATGAAATGAAACTTAGATTTATAAATCAATATATTTATATATAAATGTTTATGTTCTTAGTGTGACCTCAATTAATATCTATATATACTATACTGTCAAAGTTAGTACAATTTGATTCTCTGGTGCTACTGTGCAAGTCTAGCTTTGATTTCCAAATAAAACATGATATCCAAATCGATGGAATGCAACTGTAGGTAAATGCACAGTAAAAATTATCCTAACTAGCAATTAATTAGTGCTTAAAACTGATGTAATCGGTGATATTGCATGCACGTGTTTGGACTGGTCAAAATTTCTACCTGGATGGCCTTCGCCTACAGATTCTGATGTAAATAAAAATGTTCCGATGTCATCCTGGCTGCATTCCTCTGCATAATGTTGATTGATTTCTTTATAGTGACTGCCATTCAGTCCATTCACTGTCGGTTGCGAAGACATTTTGATGTCCTGTGTTGTTTTAGGTTTGTTGGAAAAGAGGCAGTTTATATAGAATCAGATCGTTTTATACCCAGTCTTAGTCACTTGATAAATTCAACTGGTTTGATTGGTCAACGTAGCCTAAAAATGGTTGTTTTAGGAATGTTCCATTTGTAGGTGATAATTGTTTACGCAGGTTATGGAATTGACCATCAGTGAAGTCTGAGTCGATCTAAAACCATTCTATCTAATTTCTGTAATTATTAAAAATTATTTTAGATAGAAATCATTAGATTTTCAGGGATCAAAAGCACTTTAGACGTCTCTATCGTTATATTTCACCCCTTCTTTTGGAAGATCCCAAGTCTTATTTTGTAAACAAACCATTGATCGAGATCCGTGATGGAGTTTATGGCCACTGTGCTTGTGTTGATGTCTAGTGCCTTTCTATTTGTATACTTCCAAGCAGGTTGTTAATCAATTACTATGAATTTTATTTAGAGTCGTGTCCATTGAATAAAAACGCAGTTGTTATGGACAGGTGCCCCCAGTGTAATGTAAAAAGTCGTTTACGGATGGAATCCGGAATATTCAAAAGTCCTAGATTTTGTACTTATTAACTTATGGCATTATATAGAACAAATTATGTACATTAAACTGGTACATTTATGCATATTAAGAATTCCTTAACAGAAAGTCTTTGAGTTCAGATTTAAATCTAGAAATTTTTACAAGATTTCTTTACAAAAAATATAATATTACTTTTACATACATGTATATCATTATCAGTTATAAAATGAGACATATGTATTCTCTCTTTAAGTGATCATGTTCTTTGGTTTGATTATAAGATGATGTTGGCTGTATAGTGAGTTAATAGACTGCCCTAGGTTTCCCTTTTTTGCTCTAAAGAAGCTTCAGTGAAAAATTTATCCCGCCCTTGTTTAACAGAAAAAGAGGGACGAAAGGTACCAGAGGGACAGTCAAACTCATAGATTGAAAATAAACTGACGACACCATGGCCAATAAATGAAAAAACAAACTGGCAAATAATAGTACACAAGTAAGATAGAAAACTAAAGAATAAGCAAGTAAATTTCCCCAATGTCACTACCTGTATAGATCACTATAGATATATATATATTGAATATTTGATATTTAACCTTTGGTTGGCCTTGTGATGAAAATAACTAATGATAAATAATTACAGTAGTAAAGGTATATCATATTTAAAGTTAAATATTTGTGTGTGTACATGATATAATAATGCAATATATTGACATTACTAATGGAAAAAATAAAAAAAATAATTACATGCATTTTATTATACATTAATAATTTAAGACCATGAAGTCAGTGAGTTCACTGAGAATTAGACCCCCCCCCCCAAAAAAAAATAAGACTTAAAGAAAGTAACTGAATTGTTTTTGTGCTTTTAAGTTTGTAATTGTGGAAACACATTTTCTGTCAAATGTAATCATGGTAATGTAAGACTCTGTCTTTTTGTTATAATAATTCATCAAAAGGCATTAACAATAGTGTTTAAAATCAATTACAAACGAAAGTGAACCAACGCCTGGTGAGTCTGTAGTAAGGTAGAGTCCATAAAGTGGATACCCGAGGGTATGCAGGGTCGTTATGATAAAAACATAAAATGTAGAGAGTCTTATAACAACAACACTTTAGGGACTGCTGCAGAAAATTTATTGATCGACATGTTTCGGTGCCTAGGGCACCGTCATCAGGATAAAATCAATACATAAAATCATGTTGAAGTAAAAAATCGGGTTGTTAAAATTTAAACGTCACAATGTTACAATGGTAAGTAACGTTATTAATAGCAACGTACTGAAAGTGAAAGTTCATTGGAAGTATGTAAATAAACTATAAAAAGAAATTAAAAAATAAAATGTTTTTGTTGTGAAAATGTTTGTTAAAATTATTCTGCCAACATGTGTTTGTCCTCTTGCATCGTGGAAAGAATAATACAATAAGTTGTCAGGCTGTGTATATACTGTATAGGTTGTGTGGTCTGAATGTTCTGTTAACTTTCTTCCCCAAAATAGACGACATTTTATCAGCAATTCCCTACCATTTCGACTGGCTTCCCTTGGCCAGAGGTACTGCTTCCAATCGCGTCAGGAATGCTGTAAAATGTTTTGGTCGCCGAAAGTAAAGGACAAAGTATAAATATCACTATTCTAAGTTGAATTTTAACTATGTGTTCGTTCATCAAACTATCGGGTATGGCCAGTAATCTGTAAAAGTTGTTGTATCTCGAGGGTTGTATGTTTGATTAACATATTTTCGGGAGCATCAGATTGAATTTGAAGAATACGAAATCGGGTGCATTTAATTTCAAATGAATTCTGTTAGAGAGAAATAATTTCCTATCACTGTTCTTTTCCTCCTTAAGGCTCGTTTTGGGTTAAGATGGTCCGTAATTATCGATTTCTTTTCTTGTGGTTGATGGCAGCATTCTCGGAAGGTTCCTGTGGGTGCATCAATAAAATATAACTTTGTTTACTCTGTGCGAATGGCTAGTATGATTAGCGCTGGTTGCAACGGCGGTTCCTTAAAAGGAATGCAGGGGTTCACGATAAAAAAATAAAATCAATTACAAACGAAAGTGAACCAACGCCTGGTGAGTCTGTAGTAAGGTAGAGTCCATAAAGTGGATACCCGAGGGTATGCAGGGTCGTTATGATAAAAACATAAAATGTAGAGAGTCTTATAACAACAACACTTTAGGGACTGCTGCAGAAAATTTATTGATCGACATGTTTCGGTGCCTAGGGCACCGTCATCAGGATAAAATCAATACATAAAATCATGTTGAAGTAAAAAATCGGGTTGTTAAAATTTAAACGTCACAATGTTACAATGGTAAGTAACGTTATTAATAGCAACGTACTGAAAGTGAAAGTTCATTGGAAGTATGTAAATAAACTATAAAAAGAAATTAAAAAATAAAATGTTTTTGTTGTGAAAATGTTTGTTAAAATTATTCTGCCAACATGTGTTTGTCCTCTTGCATCGTGGAAAGAATAATACAATAAGTTGTCAGGCTGTGTATATACTGTATAGGTTGTGTGGTCTGAATGTTCTGTTAACTTTCTTCCCCAAAATAGACGACATTTTATCAGCAATTCCCTACCATTTCGACTGGCTTCCCTTGGCCAGAGGTACTGCTTCCAATCGCGTCAGGAATGCTGTAAAATGTTTTGGTCGCCGAAAGTAAAGGACAAAGTATAAATATCACTATTCTAAGTTGAATTTTAACTATGTGTTCGTTCATCAAACTATCGGGTATGGCCAGTAATCTGTAAAAGTTGTTGTATCTCGAGGGTTGTATGTTTGATTAACATATTTTCGGGAGCATCAGATTGAATTTGAAGAATACGAAATCGGGTGCATTTAATTTCAAATGAATTCTGTTAGAGAGAAATAATTTCCTATCACTGTTCTTTTCCTCCTTAAGGCTCGTTTTGGGTTAAGATGGTCCGTAATTATCGATTTCTTTTCTTGTGGTTGATGGCAGCATTCTCGGAAGGTTCCTGTGGGTGCATCAATAAAATATAACTTTGTTTACTCTGTGCGAATGGCTAGTATGATTAGCGCTGGTTGCAACGGCGGTTCCTTAAAAGGAATGCAGGGGTTCACGATAAAAAAATAAAATCAATTACAAACGAAAGTGAACCAACGCCTGGTGAGTCTGTAGTAAGGTAGAGTCCATAAAGTGGATACCCGAGGGTATGCAGGGTCGTTATGATAAAAACATAAAATGTAGAGAGTCTTATAACAACAACACTTTAGGGACTGCTGCAGAAAATTTATTGATCGACATGTTTCGGTGCCTAGGGCACCGTCATCAGGATAAAATCAATACATAAAATCATGTTGAAGTAAAAAATCGGGTTGTTAAAATTTAAACGTCACAATGTTACAATGGTAAGTAACGTTATTAATAGCAACGTACTGAAAGTGAAAGTTCATTGGAAGTATGTAAATAAACTATAAAAAGAAATTAAAAAATAAAATGTTTTTGTTGTGAAAATGTTTGTTAAAATTATTCTGCCAACATGTGTTTGTCCTCTTGCATCGTATTATTCTTTCCAATGAACTTTCACTTTCAGTACGTTGCTATTAATAACGTTACTTACCATTGTAACATTGTGACGTTTAAATTTTAACAACCCGATTTTTTACTTCAACATGATTTTATGTATTGATTTTATCCTGATGACGGTGCCCTAGGCACCGAAACATGTCGATCAATAAATTTTCTGCAGCAGTCCCTAAAGTGTTGTTGTTATAAGACTCTCTACATTTTATGTTTTTATCATAACGACCCTGCATACCCTCGGGTATCCACTTTATGGACTCTACCTTACTACAGACTCACCAGGCGTTGGTTCACTTTCGTTTGTAATTGATTTTATTTTTTTATCGTGAACCCCTGCATTCCTTTTAAGGAACCGCCGTTGCAACCAGCGCTAATCATACTAGCCATTCGCACAGAGTAAACAAAGTTATATTTTATTGATGCACCCACAGGAACCTTCCGAGAATGCTGCCATCAACCACAAGAAAAGAAATCGATAATTACGGACCATCTTAACCCAAAACGAGCCTTAAGGAGGAAAAGAACAGTGATAGGAAATTATTTCTCTCTAACAGAATTCATTTGAAATTAAATGCACCCGATTTCGTATTCTTCAAATTCAATCTGATGCTCCCGAAAATATGTTAATCAAACATACAACCCTCGAGATACAACAACTTTTACAGATTACTGGCCATACCCGATAGTTTGATGAACGAACACATAGTTAAAATTCAACTTAGAATAGTGATATTTATACTTTGTCCTTTACTTTCGGCGACCAAAACATTTTACAGCATTCCTGACGCGATTGGAAGCAGTACCTCTGGCCAAGGGAAGCCAGTCGAAATGGTAGGGAATTGCTGATAAAATGTCGTCTATTTTGGGGAAGAAAGTTAACAGAACATTCAGACCACACAACCTATACAGTATATACACAGCCTGACAACTTATTGTATTATTCTTTCCACGATGCAAGAGGACAAACACATGTTGGCAGAATAATTTTAACAAACATTTTCACAACAAAAACATTTTATTTTTTAATTTCTTTTTATAGTTTATTTACATACTTCCAATGAACTTTCACTTTCAGTACGTTGCTATTAATAACGTTACTTACCATTGTAACATTGTGACGTTTAAATTTTAACAACCCGATTTTTTACTTCAACATGATTTTATGTATTGATTTTATCCTGATGACGGTGCCCTAGGCACCGAAACATGTCGATCAATAAATTTTCTGCAGCAGTCCCTAAAGTGTTGTTGTTATAAGACTCTCTACATTTTATGTTTTTATCATAACGACCCTGCATACCCTCGGGTATCCACTTTATGGACTCTACCTTACTACAGACTCACCAGGCGTTGGTTCACTTTCGTTTGTAATTGATTTTATTTTTTTATCGTGAACCCCTGCATTCCTTTTAAGGAACCGCCGTTGCAACCAGCGCTAATCATACTAGCCATTCGCACAGAGTAAACAAAGTTATATTTTATTGATGCACCCACAGGAACCTTCCGAGAATGCTGCCATCAACCACAAGAAAAGAAATCGATAATTACGGACCATCTTAACCCAAAACGAGCCTTAAGGAGGAAAAGAACAGTGATAGGAAATTATTTCTCTCTAACAGAATTCATTTGAAATTAAATGCACCCGATTTCGTATTCTTCAAATTCAATCTGATGCTCCCGAAAATATGTTAATCAAACATACAACCCTCGAGATACAACAACTTTTACAGATTACTGGCCATACCCGATAGTTTGATGAACGAACACATAGTTAAAATTCAACTTAGAATAGTGATATTTATACTTTGTCCTTTACTTTCGGCGACCAAAACATTTTACAGCATTCCTGACGCGATTGGAAGCAGTACCTCTGGCCAAGGGAAGCCAGTCGAAATGGTAGGGAATTGCTGATAAAATGTCGTCTATTTTGGGGAAGAAAGTTAACAGAACATTCAGACCACACAACCTATACAGTATATACACAGCCTGACAACTTATTGTATTATTCTTTCCACGATGCAAGAGGACAAACACATGTTGGCAGAATAATTTTAACAAACATTTTCACAACAAAAACATTTTATTTTTTAATTTCTTTTTATAGTTTATTTACATACTTCCAATGAACTTTCACTTTCAGTACGTTGCTATTAATAACGTTACTTACCATTGTAACATTGTGACGTTTAAATTTTAACAACCCGATTTTTTACTTCAACATGATTTTATGTATTGATTTTATCCTGATGACGGTGCCCTAGGCACCGAAACATGTCGATCAATAAATTTTCTGCAGCAGTCCCTAAAGTGTTGTTGTTATAAGACTCTCTACAATAGTGTTTAAAGTTATATTATTAGATTAAACAAATGTGAACTTTATTGATTTGTGAAACATGGAATGTATAAACATGTATATGAAATACATAAAATATGAATTTTTCTTAACACTGTTCAACAATTACTTGACCTAATTATAATGTTGTCAGTAGAATGGTTTTAACATGAGTTGATACAGCAATTTTACAGTTAGGGCACCCTCCAACTTTCCAAAAAATATAAATAAAAGTAAATAAATGAAAGTACATGTGTGTTTACTTAACAAGTTGTGTTTAGATTCAATAGAAAGTATAAGAAACTTATAAATATTTAAAAATAAAATAATTTTGAAACCTCCTTTGAACACTAAGGTTCATTGATTTATTAATTAGAAATAAAAGGTTGATTTATCTACAGTCTCCAAGTTAGCTACATAATTGAAAATAGTATACAAATAAATATACAAATAATCTATATTATCTTTGTTCTGAATAAATGTTATATTTAAATTCCAAAAGGGAACATACTGTTCATTTACAGGTTTAAAAACCATTTTTCAAATGTTTTGTCAAAGGAAAAAACAAGAATGCCTCATTTAATATATTCCTTGCTCTTGATTGCAATTGGGTCATAAAAAAATGAATATTTGTTTTATCCAATTTAGTTGAAATTTCACCATAATGTGCCAATATCTATGATAGCAAAAGTTGATTTTTAATGTGCAGGGAGATGATATTTAAATTAGATTTTGTTTGATTTATTTATGGGATAAATTTATTATAAAACTATGCATTAGACATATATAGTCTAAGGGTAGGTCAAGTTTTTTTTTTAAACCTTTAAGATTTTAGGGACAAGCAATCATTTTAAAATTTTATTAATTGCAAATACATATTTTTTTCACCAATTCTCTCAGTGCAGAAATGGATGCATGCTAAAAATCCACAATTCAGGAATGTGTGAAAACCAGAATTTTGGAATTAATCCACATTCAATATAATCTAGGATTCAATAATTATACAAAATATGTAAAAAAAAAAATCAAGATTGTATGTGATTGTATTAATCTTGGGTACAATGTAGTATAATACTGGGTTAAGCTCATTGTCAAGAATTGGAAATATATGTAATTAAGACAAAACTGTTTAGTTTTTTAAAATTAATTCCCATATATCCTTGTTTTCTATCAAAATGTATACCTCTTTACACAAATATAAATCAACATCCTTATGAGGCCACTAGGGTGATTATCTGACCTGTCTACATCCTTTTTATAACTGTCAAACCATTGTACAAGGAGGATATGATTTTACAATTACTAATGGCATAGTTTTAAGTCATTAGTAAGATATATGTATTATAACCATGATAACAGGACTTGATTAGGAGTGTTTTGTGTTTCTTAGCACAATCTATATTATGTCTAAAGAATGTAGTTATAATTAGGGGGAATAATCCATGATAATCCATGATTTCTGTTAAATAGAAAATTTTAATAAAACATGTTGTAGCATATTTGCATAAAAGTTATTCATGCACTAACGAATTTTCTTAACTTGCAATTGTTCAGTTTCTTTTAATAATTTTTAAGATATTTAAAAAAAAAATATAAGATATAAATGTAAATCAGGTATATCATTATGACATAACATTGAGAATGGAAATAGTGAATGTGTCAAAGAGACAACAACCTGATCAAAGAGCGTAAAAAGTATGAGTCATGTGACTTCACAATATATTTACCTAAGTCACACCTGAGAAATTTTAGTTTCAGCATGGAAGTATTTGACTAACTAGATAATATTTCAATGGTTCAGAAACCTAACTTTTATAACAGTTGTTTATGCATTCAAAAAATAAAATTTACCATGTCCATCTGAAAAATTATATATAGGTGCAAAATGAAAGACCCCCCCCCCCCCAAAAAAAAAAAAAAAAAAAAAAAGCAACAAAAACCAAAAGCCATCCTAAAATTCACTGTAAGAACTAGAAAAGTATATTGCTTGGACAGGATACATGTATGTCCTGTATTAAATTGGTACAATTGATTTGACTTTTTGTAACAATTGTTTAAAAACAATTGTGCAGGTATTATATTACACAATTTATTGTAAACCAACTAATTATTATATATGGTGGCCTTCGGCTGTTTTCTGCTATTAGGCAAATTGTCTCTTTGACACATTCCCAATTTCCATTCTCAATTTTATTATTTACAAGCTTATTTTTTTAAAGTCTTTCCTAGATGACATCACAGTAATTTTATTTTCATTATCTTCTCATTTTCTTGATTATGATATATCTTTATCTAGAAGAGAAGATCCAAGCTCACATATTTGTGATGATTTAAAATTTTTGTTACTTTTCTACCCCAAAAATTAAATAACTCACAAAAATAAATTAAGTTAACAGTTATTCAGAATATAGGGGAGACAATTTGATAATGCTGGAAGAATTAAAATTTCTGAAAATTTGAACATTGATTGGTCATGTTACTAAAATATAAAATGCAATGTATTTGTATATTAAAAGATATTTAGAAATAAAAAAAAGGACTGTCTAAATTGTTTTCCTTATGGAATCATCAGGACTGAATTAGAATACAACTATGAGGCAACTACAATAGAATTAAAAAAAAATCTACTTTTCCCAAATGGGCTAACATTGATATTCACAAACTTCAACAAAACTAAACTTGATCTTAGATTTACTTGTTCAATAGTTTGTAAATTTTTCTGTTAGATAAACCTTTTTTCTTTGTTTTCAGAACCATGGATGTTGATACAAATTTTGGTCAAAGCATTGCTTTTGTTGGCCTGTTTGACTTTTGTGATACAGTTTGTAGGAAAAAGAATGTGGATTATGTTCTCACACTACAAGTCACAGCCTACCAAACATGGTAAGATATATATATAAGATACGGGTCCAAGACTACCATACACTGTAAGATACATGTACTAGATACAATACTTTTCACAGAGTATGGTAAAACAATTGTGATTCAGTTTGTAGAAAAGCAATTGTTGAGTATGTTCCCAAGCTACGGATCCAAGACCACTATATAGTGTAGAATTATATACTCAGATAAAGGTCAAAGAATACCAAACATGGTAAGAATTATGTACAAGATACAGGTCTAAGAGACCAAAACTATCAAATATAGTAAGAAATATATACAATATATATATATGTTAGCGGCAATAAGTGAAATTAGGCATTAAGCTTAAATCCTAGGCAATAAGCTAACGCCTAGGCAGTAAGTCTATTGCCTAAATGATGTTAGGCATTAGTCTTAAATCCTAGGATTTAAGCTTAAATCCTGAAAAATATGTGCAGGCATTAAGCTTAATGCCTAAAGTATAAATGCGAGTAAATAAAAGACATTTATTCATTTAAATAAAAATATATTTGTTACACAACAACATTATGAGAACTGGGTTTATCGAAATTAAATTGTCCTGTGATTAGTCCTGTAAAATTATATTCTTAAGACAGAAATTATGATAAAGTAAGGACCGACTTACGACATGTCTCATCATGCACATCTAAGCTATCTGAGCTTTACCTTTGAGGATTATCTTAGCTAGGATGTTCTAACCGCGGTCCTTTGTTTTGGCGTAAAAGAAAATAGCAAATGAAAAAATCCTAAGATCGATCCTATAAGATATTCCTAGGACAGAAATTATGATAAAATTAGGACCGACTTACGACATGTCTCAGCATGCACATTGAAGCTATCTGAGGAATATCTTAGCTAGGATGTCCTAACCGCGTATTGACGTAAAAAATAGCAAATGAAAAAAAATAATATTGTATCAAATTTAACCAACAATTTTAATTTAAAAACCGACTAATTATTAGGAAATAAATATTAGCTTTAATTTATAATAATTTGTACATTGTAAACTCTATGAAACAAAACATAAGTAAAAAATATAACTACTTTTTATATTAGAATTGAACAAACTAACTGCAAATAGTTTAAATTTTACATATAATCAGTAAAATAATGCCTTGAGGGAGCTGAAATGGAAGTGTCACAACACTCCACAAGAGACTGGAAATAAAATCACTAGTAAGATATGTTATCTATATTAAAATATTAATCTAAAAATATGAAAACTTGATAAAAATTTGAGTTCAAATAATTTTGTTATCACAAGTTGTGAAACTGGTAATAAAGAAAACTTACTTATCCTATATAAAAAAAAATTGAAAAATGGTGTGAGCAAAAAAAATCACATTTTAATTTTGTGTACTTTTAACCAGTTTAAATCAGCTCGACTATAGTGAAGTGAAAAAATTTTCAAATAAATATTAAAATTATTTTATAGAATCTCCCCCTTCTTTAATTGGATTATAACAATCACTTTTTTAAATCTTTAATATTTAGTAATATCACAAAAACATGAAAAAAGTATGTGTAAATTCTGTTTTTTAACTGCTAAAATTACTAAATAAACTTACTAAATTTGAAGATCTGTCAAATGAATGTATATTTACACATGTTATATTAGAAATAAATTAAGTAACTCCTTTATATCAAGAATAAATCACCAAATATGCATTAATTCCAGATTTCACTTATTGCCTAAAATTATGTTCGGCAATAGGATGAATAATCATCATTAGATTTCAGGTAATAAGCTTAATGCCTGAAAATTTCAGGCAATAACTTAATGCCTAGGCGTTAGCTTATTGCCTAGGATTTAAGCTTAATGCCTGATTTCACTTATTGCCGCTAACATATACATGATATATATACATGTACTATGATGGTATAAGCCATGACTACCAAATAAGGTAAGACTCATTTGCATGGTGCACCTCCCAGACTACCAAAATAGGTAAGACTCATTTGCATGGTACACCTCCCAGACTACCAAAATAGGTAAGACTCAATTGCATGGTAAACCTCCCAGACTACCAAAATAGGTAAGACTCATTTGCATGGTACACCTCCCAGACTACCAAAATAGGTAAGAATATTTTTTATGGTACAAGTCATAGACTACCAAATTAGGTAAGACTCATTTAGAAGGTATTACTAGATTTATTTCACTTGACTGGGCAGGGTTTAAGCAGTTCGCTTATTTAAGACCAGTCAACCTATAGACAGGAGTTTCGGGATAAACTCATCTATGAAGTGTCCAGTTAATCGTCCCATATCATACACTCAGTTCTTTTGTATATGTGTTTGGTGACACTGATTAGTGATTAGAATTCAATAATGATTATAATGGTAATCATCCTTTATTAACCACATCTTGAAATAGACTGTCTTTATGCAAATTAAACTATAAGATCAGTTAAAATAAAATTAGTAATACATATCCCAGACTACCAAATAAGGTAAGACTCATTTGCATGGTACTTGTCCCAGACTACCAAATTAGGTAAGACTTAGTTGCATCGTTTAAAATCTCGCATACACCTTGTTTCCTAGCCTGGTACAAATACAGCTGATATTTAAAGACATTTTATTGTCTATATATATGTTTCATAGAAATTTAATAAGGTACACTTGAAGCTTTAATTGTTATAATCAGTACAAAGGATATACATATGTATATATCTAAGTATTTATCCTCATATTAATGATATTTTTTAGTTCCACTACAATTGTCACTGGAGCAAATAATGTACCATTTATAGATCGGTTCATTCTGATATGGATTTGTTTCAATCTACATTCCTAGGCCAATTACGCATATCTGTCCATCATAAAATGGTTTACTCAAAATCTCCAATAATTCGTATAAAACAAAAGTTTACAAAATTTCTTTATGATAGTCTTAATTGTGAGTTAACCAGGTATTTGATTATAAAAAAAGTGAGTATGATTGATAAGACCCAAATGTGGCCCCTATTTCTAGCATGATTTGGAAATAAGAATTAAATGGTCATTATTATCTCAATGTATCATAGATTGAACAATGATGAGAAAACAAATACTGTTACATGACTGTAAGTAACTCAATTTTTCCCATATATTTCGTTTAAAACTATGATTTTTCAAAAAACTATTGTGGGAAATTGAATTCTGGTTGGAGTTAAATGAACTTGTTACCAATAGAAGCAAAAAGTTTATTAGTGTAATAAATTTTTGTTGTGAAGTATTCTCATATCCTCTAAATGCAAGTATTTATTTTTATCTGACTTTTTTTTATATATTTTAACTAAATTTGATTTTAAAATATAATTGTACATGTTTACATTGATCAGGAGGAAACAAAATCAATTGATGACATATTTATGACAAAATTGACATTAAAACTAAGACAATTCTGAGTCTTCCAATACATTCAACTTATATAAGAAGATGTGGTATGATTGCCAATAAGACAACTATCCACCAAAGTGAATGTGAGCATTTATAGACAGCCTTCAACAGTGAGAAAAAAATGTATGTAACCACTTCTTTTGGCAAAAGACTAGATAATTTTGTTTTGAAACTTTACACAACATTGTCTTGTTTAGGACTTCATGAATATCATAAATTTGAATTTTACACCAAGTTCGAATTCAATGAAACATGCAAGTTTCCATAGGTTTTGAAATCAGAAACCATAGCACATCATGCAACAAAAGTATTTTTTTATCATTTGTGTTTATTATAACTAATGAACTATCTGACTTGAATTTTAATTCAATGAACCCATGTTTCTGAGGCTTAGCTCTGGATGAAATCTTTATTATGAAGTTGATAAAACTTATACTATAGGTTAATGTCAGCAATATTTCGAACAAGCTTTATAATGGTGGCCGATTTCTTTTTTTTTTAAGTTATTCCCCTTAGAAATATTAAGTTTATGGAAAATGGCTTGGTTATGGCTCTCATTGGTACAATTCTTGTCTGATTTTGATAAAAGTTATACGGTAGGTTAATATCAGCAATATCTCAGACAAGTTCTAAAATGTTGGATGATTGATTTTTTTATAAGACTGTAAAAATTTTAAAAAATTTTGTCGTTTATTGGTATCAGTTCGTCGTTGTCAGCATCGTCGATGTCCCCGGTCAGCATCGTCCGAAGACGGATGGTTTCCAAATAATAACTTTAGTATAAGTAAATAGAAATCAATAAAATTTTAACATAAGGTTTATAACCACTAAAGGAAGGTTGGGATTGCTTTTAGGGGTTTTGGTCCCAATAGTTTAGGAACAAGGGGCCCAAAAGGGGTCAAAATAAGTATTTTTCTAGTTTAAATCTTTCTGAAATTGTACCACAAGGTTCCATTCCAAAAAAGGAAGGTTGGGATTGATTTTTGGTGTTATGGCCCAAACTGTTAAGGAAAAAGGGGCCAAAAACAATACTTTTCTAATACTTTGTATAAATTGCTTATTTCTTGACCAATTTCAATGTGGGTTAAATTTTAGGGGTTCTTAAATATGCTGAATCTAACCGTTTATTAAGTTTTTGGAATTTGATCTCCGTTTTTAAATTGGTCTTCATTAGAGGCCACAAGGGACCAAAATTAAACTTTGTTTGATTTCATCAAAAATTGAATTATTGAGGTTCTCTGATATGCTGAATCTAACCGTTTATTTAGATTTTCATTTTATGGTCCGGTTTTCAAATTGGTTAACATAATGGTCCAAAGGGTTCAAAATAAAACTAAGTAAATAGTTTGATTTTAACAAAAATTGAATTCTTGGGGTTCATTGATATGCTGAATCTAAATATGTATTTAGATTTTTAATTATGGGCCCAGTTTTCAAGTTGGTCCAAAATGGGGTCCAAAATTTAACTTTGTTTGATTCAACAACAATTGAATGTATGCCATGGGGTTCTTTGGTAGGCTAAATCTAACCATGCATTTAGATTTTTTGGCCCTGTTATCAAATTGGTCCACATTGAGGTCAAAAGGGTCCAAAATTAAACTTTGTTTGATTTCATCAAAAATTGAATTCTTGGAATTTTTTGATATGCTGAATAAATCCATGCCATGTGTATTTAGATTTTGGATATTAAACCATAATAGGTAAAAAAATAATTTAAGTTCATTAGACCACATTCATTCTGTGTCAGAAACCTATACTGTGTCAACTATTTAATCACAATCCAAATTCAGAGCTGTATCAAGCTTAAATGTTGTGTGTCCATACTTGCCCCAACTGTTCAGGGTTCGACCTCTGCGGTCGTATAAAGCTGCACCATGTGGAGCATCCGGTTTAAAAGAGTTAAGCCCCTTAGAAATATTAAATTCAATGGAAAATGGCCTTGTTAGCACTCTTACAGGTGCTTACTTTTAGGGGTGCAATTTTTGTCATATTTATATTAAACTTATAATATAGGGTAATATGGGCAATATCACAGACATATTTTAAAATGGTGGACGATCAACTCTTTTTAAAAGAGTTATGCAGCTTAGAAATATTAAATTTATGGAAAATGTCTCAGTAGCAATCTCACAGGTACAATTCTTGATTGATTTTTATAAAACTTATACTACAGTGTAATATCAGTAATTTGCTGGACAAATTCTAAAATGATGAACAATCCACATTGAAAAAAAAAGAGTTATGTCCCTTGCAAATATTAAATTTATGGAAAATGGTCATGTTATTACTCTCACAGGTTTAATTCTTGCCAAATTGTTAAACTATAAGTGACTTTCAGCAATATCCCAGACAAATTCTATAATTTGTGGACGCTCAACTTTTTTGTTGAGCCTTCGAATTTAGTTGAAAAAGCGAGACATATCGTCGGCATCAGTGTCGTCGTCACGAGAAAAAAATCCCTGGACTCGCTGCAATTTCTTGTTTTTATTTTGCCACACATAAAATAGACCTTTGCCAAATGATATATGTATGTACTGAAACAACTGTCTAAATATGACATTACTTTGAATTAAATGATCTTTATTGATAAACCAGGATAAGATCATGTTAGTACTTTAATTTTGACCTGTGTTAATACAGATAGTCTTAATGTACTACATACTGTGTATTGTTATGTGGTTAACCACCTTCCTGTAAAGATATGTTAAAAACAAACAATTTCATTTCTTATGCTATAACTGACTAATATTTAGGTACTTATGATACATGTGTTTCACAGTAATCAATAAGACTGATGTTGTTAAAACTGTTACCTTAATTACTATATAAATTAAAAATAAAGAAATGTGGTATGATTGCTATTGAGACAACTATCCACCTAAGTTTGAATGAAGTGGATGTAAGCAATTATAGGCAACCATATTGCCTTCAACAATGAGAAAAACCCTTTTCTTAAGGTCCATAATAAAGGCCCTTGCATATTTTTTGAATTGGGTGATTTGATAAGAATAACAAGAAAAAGTGTTCATCCACATAAATTTCTTCAGAATTGAAAACTGACCAAACAAGATAAGAAAAGTAGACGTTTTGCCTTTGTCATTTAGGCTCCTTAGTCCAAACATATGGAAATTTTTCTTTTTTTACCTACAAACTTATGATGTATTTTAATGATAGTAACATCAGATTAACTCTATTTTTGTAACCTTGATGGCAAAGACAAATAATCTGAATATCTGAAATGATCTGTATACTTTATAAATATTACAGTTTACTTTGTGTAAGTTTGTAATTAGATCACTTTAAGAGGAACTTATAATAGCAAGTCAATGCTATTTGTTATGCAGTTGAATAATCATTGGTATATTTCTTGTTCATCGATATTATTTAGCCCTGCAGTCTCCTTCTGTAACAATGATGATTTTTACCAATTTTTGATCTGCCTGGGACAAACTGCTTGATAAAAGTTGTAAATTTTAGAGGGAAATATATGTGTATATGTCATACCTTGTATACATATGCCTTTTGTTTTGAAGTATTGTCTTTCTTATGTCCATCTTACTTGACCTCATTTTCATGGTGCAAAGACTGTTTGTCATGTTATAACTCACTGATTATAAGTAATAGGATATTTTTATTTGGTACATTGTATGATTGCTTGTGTGGCATGGTTCATTTAACCTTTAATAAAAAAAACTGATGTGTAATATACAAGTTAGTCAACAAAGAAGTTGTCAATAATTTTCTTATAATAGTTGTTGCCCTTGAATGATTATGATTACCATTTTTTTGTATTTTTGGCAAAAACATCAGCAATCCAAGATTAACAAAAATGAGATTTGAGTCATGGATTATATTCTACTGGACAATATTGGGGAAAGAAATGAGTACAACTTAGTTCTCAGATTTAGAATTCAATCAATCAAAATTGTGTACTTCCAAGTTCTGAATTAAGTTTTATTACCAAGGGCCCTGGTTTGGTACATAAGAAATTACTTAAAAATATTAGTTTTCCTCAATTGTTTTATAATGCCCGAATCAATAAGATATTTGATATTTAGTAGTATCATAAGAAGTTACACACCAAGTACATCTTTGTATATGTATCTTCTTATATTCAAATTAAAAGTTTTGGATAATTTGAACAATAAATCTTTTATTCTTTTTTTTTCAAATTTCAGAACCGAATGATAATGAACATAAAAAAGAACAAGAGGTCTGCAGAGAAAAGATACAAAAAGACTATCAAATTAAGGTTTGTCATAATTATACCATAACTGCCTCTCTGATTTCATGGTGGCGTGTTCGCCTCTAGTGCGATTGATCGTGAAATGTTGACAAAAATCTAAAAAATTCAGAAAAATTGTACTACACACTTTATTGAAAAATAATTCTATTGGATATATAGCAGTTTGACAAACACTAATTTTAATCTTTGAGAAGCTTAATATTTCTTAACAAAAGAACACTATTTAAACATTTAGCTGATTTTTAGAGAGTTATCTCCCTGTAGTGTCACATACCATCTTTAGGTTGTGGAGGTAGTTGCCTCTGCATTATATAGTTTCACTATAAAATTGAAACTAATGACATGAGAGAAAAATAAACCATAAGAAATTTAACTCAATTCTTCTATTTAATTTTATTCTGTTAATGTTAAAAGAGAATTAGCATGAGCTATTTAAATACCTTACAATCTGTCATGTATTATTTATTGTAAACTTGTTTATATTGCTTATCTTAAACCACTATGATACTATTGAGTGATACTGTATTACTTTTATATTAAAAGAGATGTGGGGTTTATGTCAAAAACACGGCAACACAAGTTAGCACGAAATAGGTATCTCGAGGTCACCATACAACTTTCAATCATGAACATGCATGACAAAATCTGTATCATCCCAAGACTAGAGAATTAACACTTACAATTCTGTTGAGTTCCGATGAACCGTATTAGAATATTAAACATATAAGTTTGCTGTTTTACTATATAGAAGTCTACCTGTGTAAATTGGAGTACATTTCATACAAAATCTTATTTAACACTGTAGGAAGACACATTCTTGTAGTGAGCAATGTCAAAAATAAATTTGTATAAATTTAAATGCATTTTTGTCATCGTTGTAATCACTATGAATTATTAAATTGATATTTGCTCTACAAAATACCAAATGCATATATTTAACAACACCTGTATTATAGCCTACAGTGGCTGATTACCAGATGTAAAGTGTACACATTTTATTTTGATCAGACAATAACCTTTTCTTTCAGACAGAGGCATATAAAGAAAAGATACTTATACCCAGAGAGGAGGCAAAGAAAAGACAAAAGGAAGAAGAACATTATAGATTTCTGGGACCAGCTTGGAAAGGAAAAGGTGAAGTTTTAGGAGTAAGTAGGCGCTATGGTCCAGTCCTTAATTAACATCATGTCTTGATTTATCATTTACAACTTTACTAATAATTTGATAATTGTAACTTTAAAAGCTCACAGTAATGCACAAACACATCCACTACTATTCATAATGTCATCATTTTATTGTCGCAAAACCATATAATTATTATGCAGGGAAAACCAAATTGGAAAGTCTTCTAAATACATACTGTTTTACAACTCATTATTAAAAAAAATACAAAACAAAAGAGACATTTTGCTAAAATATTTATGCTGTACATATTATTATATCTAACAGGGAGATGTACAAGATTCTGATGAACAAACAGATGAAGTAAGATTCCGTAGACTTGAAGAGAATATAAATGAAGAATACCTGGAGCAAGTTAGACAAGAGCAAGAAAGAGAAGCTAAAAGGAAACAAAGAAAGGTAGAAATATCTGACACGGATAAGGGTGATAAGGGTTTTAATTTGATAAATTTTAAAAAGGGAATTCTGTAGAAAATGAGATTCAAAATATTGATTTCGAGACAACATGTAACAACTTAATTGGGTGTACAGAATAGAGACTAATCAGCCAAATCTGAAGAAAAATGGGCAAAGATTAGTAAAGAATAGAGAATAATAAGGTGCTAAGATATAAAGAATAGAGAAAGTTACTGTAAAATTTAAATAATATACTACAGGAATGAAAGACCTCTATGCAGAACCTCATGAAAAAATCGTAATCATGTCATATAATGCTGTCACCAGTTTACTCCTTACATTTTCATACTGTATGTGTGTGTTTTATTTCCATAACAACTACTAGATGCCAAGATCAAATATAAGTTTGAATTTTTTAAGATAAAGTGTGTTGTGCTAGCTTAAGTGTTTTAAAAAATTACCAGAATGTTAAAAATTTATTGTGTTGTTACAGAAAATAATTCTTCCTAAAGAGCCCGAGGAGAATGATCCAGACAGTTTACAGATCGTTTTAAGATCTCCATTAGGACAAAATCATACTCGTAGATTTTTATATTCAAATACACTTCAGGTAAGATTTTGTATTTATATTTTCTTTAAAAAGATATAATATCCATGCTTTTCAAACAGTCATAATTTTGTATGATTTGTTAGGCTGCATGAGATGTATTTCATGAAGAAAAGTCAATTTTTTTTTGCGGGGGGGGGGTTGAGAGTGGAAATGGGGAATGCGTCAAAAAGACAACAACCAAACCAAAGGGCTGGAAAAGCTGAAAGCCACAAAATTTACTTCATGGAAATATAAAGTTTGATTTCATGATTTTGTGTTTGTGGTTGAAATAAATTGCCTCTGCTTTGGCTACATGTCTAACTGTCAGGTTTCATCTGACCTTGACCTTATTTTCATGGTTCAGTGGTCAAAGTTAAGTTTATGAGTTTTTGTCTTTTTTTCTTAAACTATAAGCAATAGGTCAACTATATTTGTTAAATGGAAGAATTGTAAGCTGTACATGTCTACCTGGCATGGTTCATCTGACCTTGACCTCATATTCATGGTTCATTGGTCAATGTTTAGTTTTCTTGGTTAAGTCTGTTTCTTAGAAAATTATAAGCAATAGGTCAACTATATTTAGTGTACTGAATGGTTTTCAGGTGTACATGTATTTCTTGTTTGGTTTATATGACTTTCATTTTCTTGGATTATGTTTAAGTTTATTGGTAGTTGTTGTAAAGCTATTGTATTTAGGACTATCAATATACTATATATATATTTTTTTATATTTACATTTTATAACATATATTTATACATAAAATAAAGGTGAAAAAATACTGACAGCCAATATTTACATATATGTGACAATATACGTTAAAGAGGTTCAGATCTGATGATAAACATATTTACATAAAGACAATAATATAAGACAAGATAAAGAATATGAGTAGGGATTTTGTGTTCTTAATTAGGAAGTTTTCTTGCTAGTTTCATTTTCACAGGAAGAGTCAAAAGTAAATGATACAAAATCATGTTTATGGACTTGAGAAACAAAATGTGAAATTAAACATAAAATCTGAGAGAAAAGAAATCTTTGTTCAATAAAAACAAAATGGGTGTTATATACATGAAATGATTAACTTTAGAAGCAAACATGACTAAGCATTGCAAAGATAAATTATGATAGAAGCAAACTAATAGTATATATAAACATCTTCAGTTAAAAATCAAGCTGTAAAAATGTCAAATTCAGAAAACTCAAATTCAGAAATCATTCATAACATTTAATTTTTATTTGCTTTTTTTCACATAAAGAAATAATTGTTATGCTAATTTTGTTTTCTCTTTAGTAACACATCAAAATCTGCATATTCTTTAAAATAAAAGTAAATTATCACAAAAAAACAAATGTGGAGAAGTGTTATAAATATAACTTATATCACAATAGCTATAATCATTATATTCTATTTACAAAATGGACACTTACAAAAACTATACAAACACATTTGTTTACTATTAAAACAAATAAAAGGCAAAACATATACAGAACTAGCACCCATTAAATCATAAGAAACCCTGAATAATTTGATTTTTCTAATGATGGAAAAAATTCAAAATGATGCTGATCACCAATCATGTTGTAGCTTTTTTTTCGGTAGTGTTGCTGAAATATGTGACCCGCCATGACATTTGCAGGCCTATGGAGGTAGAAGTCATTGATAGAAAAATTATAAACATGATAAATATCGAGATTCAATAAAATACGTATTTGTGAAGAAGAGATAAACACTTTCCTTGGCTTCTTTTTTGTGGACGCCGAACTTTACATCATATATAAGTTTTGAAGAAGTTTTACTTTATCATTTGAAGAGATTTGAATCACCATTTTAAATTGATACAAAAAAAAATAAATTTCTGCTCTATAGATTTCCTTTTATAAATGAAGTCTGAAATATATCCATAATAAATGCACCGTATCAAATGCATATAAGAGAACACCAACTTATAAACTGTTACGCGTCGCATACTATGTATAGAGACATGCATCATAAATCTAAATTAAAAAAAGGAATTCTTAAAGCTTACTTTGGCAAATTTTAAACTAACTTCATTTCAACAAGTTTAAATTACATGTTCTAAAATAGAGCTAAGAATTGTTTGTATTGTAGTAAATTTAAGTCTTTGAAGTTTTATTCAAATACGCTATTGAACATCACTAAGAGCCAATAAATACAATAATTTTGTGTTTTATATATTAGTGCCTTCAATAAATAAAAGTTGTCATAGAACAGTCTCATTTTCACACCGGTATTCGAAATGACTCGTTTCATTGCTATTACAACAAATATGTCATAATACCATGACAGAGAGTTTTGTTTCGGAATATTCTAGGTAAATATACAAAAAGCAAATTTTAGACAATGTACCCTCCTAAGCCCGGAAGTGGCTAGTCACATATAGTTAACGGCGTTTTTCTCACAATGACGTTCTACCTCCATAAGCCTGGATATGTCGTGGCTGGTCACATATGTACATGTATATCATTTTCTCATTGTGTTTATCTTGTACAGATCTGTTCCATTTCATGGGATATAAGATGTTCAATTGACAAATTTTCAAAACCTCCTGATTCTATAAACTTTTCAATTTCTTATATGATATAAGGTTAACAAGGAATGGAATGACACAGGAGGAAACAAAAGGCAAATAGTTTGAATCTATAGAATGATTTCATGAATTAGTTAAGTTAAAACATTATTGAATCATGGGAAATTTACAAAATTGTACTGCACATCACAACAAATGCTACATCATTATCAGTTCAGCAAAATGTATAAGAGGAAATATTTAAACAATGAATGCCCCTTTTAATTTTTGTAAAATTACTAAAGACATGATTTTATCAAGAATCATCAGGGCAGTCCTCTACATAATCCTTCTTTTTGCAGACTTTGTATTTGGATATGTTAAGATCACATTCTGTCTATACAACACATATCTACACTCTAGATACTTTTTCTGTTCCTCTACTTATCTTCCTAGACCTTCAATGGCTATTTCACATCTATCTTCCACATCTGTCCAGTCTCCATCATAGTCCGTAAGCTGTGGACAAGAACTACGTCTCTTCCTACTACCTGGGGATATCTGTTTTAGAGTCTCTACATCATTAAATACCACGGCAGTTCCACCACCAGCTGTTGGTAACATGTTTCCCTTGATATTAGTTTGGTTTCTAATTCTCCTGCTGAATCTATATCTTGATGAGTGAGGATATACTTGGTAGCCTCCTTAGTATCCTTAACCTCTAGCTTAGACACAGATTTCTTCTTCTTAAGTTTTGGTTGTAAAACAGTGCCAAGTTCTACTGATCCTGGAGGTCTGTGATCCAACCATATCTCAGCATTGGATGACCTTGACCTTCTATGGCGAGGATTATACTGTGGAGTATTTTTAGGTGTGCCCACTTTGTTCAGTCCATGCATGGATCTTGCAGATGTTACTGTTGCAGTCTGAGTCCTTGACCTTGGTGTTGGTACTGGATTCTTTTCCACAGAAGACATATCAGTCTCTGACCTGGCCGACATGATTTTACCAGGAGTTGTGTATGTCCTTGCCTTTGG
Source organism: Mytilus galloprovincialis (assembly GCF_965363235.1). Classification (NCBI taxonomy): domain Eukaryota; kingdom Metazoa; phylum Mollusca; class Bivalvia; order Mytilida; family Mytilidae; genus Mytilus; species Mytilus galloprovincialis. The sequence continues at coordinate 76,601,386 of NC_134846.1, read as the reverse complement.
TGCAGGGGTACGGAATCAATATACTATATTAATCCACTGTAAATTCAGTTATTATTGCTAAAAATGTGACAGGGATACAATCGCAATAGATAAAGCATACATTTTGAATTTTTATGCCCCACTTATGGGCATTATGTTTTCTGGTCTGTGCGTCCGTTCGTTTGTTTGTTCGTCCATCTGTTCATCTGTCCGTCTGGCCATCCGTCCGTCTGTCCTGCTTCAGGTTAAAGTTTTTGGTCGAGGTAGATTTTGATGAAGTGGAAGTCCAATCAACTTGAAACTTAGTAAACATGTTCCCTTAGATATGATCTTTCTAATTTTAATGCCAAATTAGAAATTATACCCCATTTTCACGTTCCACTGAACATAGAAAATGATAGTGTGGATGGGGCATTCATGTACTAGGAACACATTCTTGTTTTATATGAATTAAACAGAATTTTTCTCAATATTGCAAAAATTGATATCGCATTTTAGTCTAAAATGAGAAAATCGCAAAAATGAATGCACACAGTTATTTCTGAATTTACTGTATATTTACTAAATACAACATCACATGCAGTACATGTATTTTCATCTACTTAGAAGATTTTTTTTGTTAGGTTAATTAATCAATGAATGATTTCTCTTAGAAGGAATTTAACGATCCCATTGAATATTTATTCAATAATACAAGTGAAAAGACACAAGTTTTATATCAACACAGAATTATTCTTTGTAAAAAATCATTCTGATTCAAACAAAAAATCTCTGAAACATTTTGTTGATGCCAGATTACTTTTATTGAAAACAAATATGCTGCAATTAATCTGCATTACTTGTGAACCAACTGTGTTCCTTCTGCAAACTTGTTCCTTTATTCATATAAGCCGGTATCATCTTTTAAGTTCAGCTTTTGCTGTATAGACAATGTCCTCCCACTAAATAAAAAGTTTTTGACTTTGTTAAACCAATCTATCCCATCAAACTTGAAATAAAGGAAACCACAGATACAGTACTGCAAAGTCTGTCAAATATCATGAATTATATCTCAAGCACTTAACTTGGAAAAATATCATACGCATACCTTGATACATCACTTAATTTGTACTTACCTCAAGCTACATGACAAGTTCAAACCTGTGGATATAGATCTCTTTAATATTCACGAGCACCAGAGACTTTTGTTGTTTTTTGTGTGGGTTCCAGTTGTCCAGTCTTTAGTTTTTTATGTGTTTCTTTTCCTAACGTCTTTGTTCACTTTTTTTTTGCCCCACCTACAATAGTAGAGGGGCATTATGTTTTCAAGTCTGTGGGTCTGTTTGTCCATCTGTTTTTGTCCATCTGTTTGTTCATAGGTTCGTCTGTCTGTCCTGATTCAGGTTAAAGTTTTTGGTCAAGGTAGTTTTTGATTAAGCTTTAGTCCAATCAACTGGAAACTTGGTACACGTGTTCCCTATGATATGATCTTTCTAATTATAATGCAAAATTAGAGTTTTGACCCCAATTTCATGATCCACTGAACATAGAAAATGATATTGCGAGTGGAGCATCAGTGTACTTTGGACACATTCTTGTTTCCATGGTGTTGTCAGTGTGTATCTTTGACGTATAAAGTGTGTATGTCCCCTTCGTATCTTCAGCCTGTTATGACAAAATTTTCCGGGTTTCAACCATACTTTGGTCCTGGAAACTTAGAAAGCAGGGTTTGATAAACAAAATATTCAATTCAGATGATTTGTTATAACAAACATAATGTTAAAAGATCCCTCGTGTATGATTCATGCGTTTTATGTTTCCAGTGCTAAAACCAAATTCAAATTGACCTACTGGGTATTTCATTGAATTTATTGAGAAATTGAAATTTTTGCGAATTTTGTCTTCATAAAATGACTGATGTATAGATTAAAAAACAGACCCATTTTCTATTTTTTTAGTTAGTAAGGATACATTTGTAGTACAGCCATTTTATCATAGTTTGATGCTAGGCTGTAGGGCTTATTGGACCTGCTTCTTGACTTGCAGGTCACAGACCACAATTAAATTCCTCTATTAATTCTTTATAACGTTTTAACTCATTAAAAAATGCAATAAATCTTTTTTTCAAATATTTTGTGTGTGTTAAGTACAGTACTAGTCCAAAAATATATCCGACAATCAGAAATGATTGCTCTCCAGTATCTTACAAATTTAGCCAAAACACATCCATACTCATATGGACAAGTCAAGAGATGTTCTGAAAACTGTAAATATTACCTTTTTGCACCTGGCCTAATCACTCTTTCAATATTAAAACCAGTTAAAAGACAAGTACCAAAAATTTATTTCACCTCTCTATGCATGCATTCTAAAAACTTATTCTCTTAGTATTCATAAACAAGATGCATCCATGTAAAATATAACTACAGGTATAAGGAATAAGGAATGGAAAGTAAAAAAATTAAGAAAAAATACACTTTAATTAAAAGCCACTATATTTGTAGACAACGGAAAGAGGGGTCATTAATTGTGGTCTTGGGTCTGCAGTAATGTTAAATTTGTTGTTATGGCCGAGTCGTCTAAATAGTTTATCTACTGTATCACTTGAGGGTTAACAATGAGGTTGTGAGTTTACAATCCACACATTTAAGTTGAGTTTGACTTCAATCTTAAATAGCTTGGATTGCCACTTTTCATGCCAAAGGTCTGTGGTGTTCTCTGTTCTCAGTTTCCTTCAACCAATTTAAGCTGGCATCCAAAATATACACAATAGTGCTGAAATCGGCATTAAAACAACAATTAAACAATAAATCTAATTGTTTGCAAAATTTAGGATTTAAAAACAGTAAGTTCTGGTCAAACCTTTCTATGAGGGCCTCGGGGAAGATTAGTTTATTATAACTAAGTGTTTTTACCCTCTTTAAATAAAGAATTTATTATTATTATTATAAAACTCTGAAGCATGCAAATGTATGTTATAGAACATGATGAAATATATAAGTATTTGACTTCCAAATAAACATTTGATCATTAGATTAAAATTGAGGTTGTAATATGTACCATTTCCAAACAAGGATAAAAAAAATCAGATCTTTAGTTTACACAAGATAAACTCATTTGAAAAAAAATGCATGGGTTATAGATAGGGATATGGTTTATAAATGCTCTAAATATAAGATACTACGATCATGAATTTTTGACCTTTATTATGATTAAGATAAAAGCAAGTTACAAAATACAGATGACTTTATACTCAGCCATCATGCATTATCTACATGAAGAAAATTGTAACTGAATAATCAACTTTGGCTAGCCAATCAAAATTAGTCTGGACTTTCTCAGTTTAATCCTTTCCAAATGTATGGACCAAAGTCCACTAGTTCAATGATTAACTTAAAGGAAATCTGAAGTTTCTTATTCAAAGAAAGATTGAGCATGTTCTTTTGATTTATAGATATAGGAAGATGTGGTGTGAGTGCCTATGAGACAACTCTTCATCCAAATTACAATTTATAAAGTAAATCATTATAGGTCAATGTACGGCCTTCAACATGGAGCCTTGGCTCACACTAAAAAACAAGCTATAAAGGGCCCCAAAATTACTAGTGTAAAACCATTCAAACGGAAAAACCAACAGTCTAATCTACTTGAAAAACGAGAAACCAGAAACACGTATAAATTACATAAACAAACGACAACTACTGTACATCAGATTCCTGACTTAGGACAGGTGCAAACATTTGCAGCGGGATTAAACGTTTTAATGGTACCAAATCTTCTCCCTTTTTAATGAATATCAACAATAAAACTATACAATTAGAGCTGGATAAAACGTTCCTGTACAGATTTAGGGAGAATAATCTTGATGTTCATACAAATGTAGTACACAGAAGTGAAAATAAGTAGATATTCCAAATAATCAAAGCTGGTATATAGACAAGATCCATATTAATATAAAATAACAAAAAAGCATTACAAATAGCATCAACAGGTCAAATTAACAAGAAAGTATAATTTGAGAGTACTCGCAGTTACTGACAGCTAGTTAAAAGCCAAAAACAATTAATAATAAAAAATCATGCATCAGATACTAAAATCAACTAAAACACATCCCAGGGATTTAGTATTTTAACGTCATGAACAGTCAGAGAAGACATGACTTGTGCAATGCCAAAAATAAATGTATCGACAGGTAGTAGGATAGTGAGGAGCAACTTCTTTAGAGATAAAAATTAAAGTGTGTGTGTCTCTATACATCCCGCCTCATAAAAAGATACAATTTAGTTATGTTTTAATTTGCTAATGACAAAATCGATATTAGTGCCAATGTAAACTATATTCAGAGATCTAATTACAATATTGGTACAATAACCCTTACTTATAAGTTTGTTTAAAGGTTCGATGAGTTTACACGGATCACATAGTGATTTCCGCGCTTTGTAAGTACAATATCACCGTAAAATTTAGGATGTTAGTCTAGATTTCTACAAGTTGTCTTTAGTTTGTGATAACATGGAATTGTTCAATTGATTTTTTTTGGATACTTAATTATGCCATAAATTGAAATGTTTTGACTAGAGGAAGAGATTAAGCATTTACTATGTTCATTCAATTTAAAGTCTAAATAAAAGTGATATAATTAAAAAAAATATATTTCAATATATATGAGCTGGGTCGGATATAAAAAGACCTTATCCAAGTTCAATAATATATGTACATGTATTTGACTTTATCCAAGTCCAATAATATATGTACATCTATATGACTTTATCCAAGTTCAATAATATATGTACATCATTGACTTTATCCAAGTCCAATAATATATGTACATCATTGACTTTATCCAAGTCCAATAATATATGTACATGTATTTGACTTTATCCAAGTCCAATAATATATGTACATCTATATGACTTTATCCAAGTTCAATAATATATGTACATCATTGACTTTATCCAAGTCCAATAATATATGTACATCATTGACTTTATCCAAGTCCAATAATATATGTACATCATTGACTTTATCCAAGTCCAATAATATATGTACATCATTGACTTTATCCAAGTCCAATAATATATGTACATCATTGACTTTATCCAAGTCCAATAATATATGTACATCTATATGACTTTGATTGATTTAAGAAGGTTTGAATATCAATAAAAGTTGAAGTTTGGTTTATTTTGTAGGGTTCACATATGAAATCAATTTCAAACAGTTATAGACTTTGCATTGAGATTTTTTCAACACAAAAAAAAATCAAAATAGGTTAACAGATGTATTGCTATTTGTTTGCATAAGGTTGATTCCTGACCAACTCAGCTCATATGATAAACAACCAAGATATCCATAAGAAAGGATTGACATGACCTTCCCCCCATTTTAGGGATCAGAAGTCAAGCACTTATTTTTAATAATTAACTGGTTATAATTAACTGGTTTCTATTTTGATGATTTTTTTTAAAAAATTGTTATATCATTGATTTTGACCTTTAAAAAATCTATGATAGTAAAACATTGGCTGTATTCTGTGCATAACTTTTAAACATTTAAAGCACTAATTTTGATATTTTTTATGCAGATGCATCATGAGAATGGTATGTGTCAAATACTAATTATAAAGTCATTCTGACCTTGACCCTGACTCCTTTGATAGTTAATTGTGTGTTGGGGCAAAACTGTTACTTATGGTATATAAACTGTGCAGATGCATTATGGGAATGTAATTTGTCAAGTTAGGTGATTGTTGCTAGGACCTTTGACCCCTATGAAGTTGATTGACCTTTAACATTGATACATGTTTGACTGAAAGCCTAACATCTTAAAATGTCATTGTCGCAATACTGAAATTCACAGCAACAATTGAAATCCATATAATTGGTCCTCCTATGCAAACAGCTCTAGATTTTTTTATTATTGTCAATTTGAACTTTCAATGTTTCAGGTTACATACTCAAACTTATTATTAAAACCTACTTTGTGGTCTTATGGCAGTGTGCTGGCCTTGAGTGAGGGAAAAATGGGTTTGATCCCTGGCCAGATCAAACCTAAGACTTTAAAATTGATATCAGTTACATCTCTGCCTTGCCTGTAATATTAAGGAGTAAGAGCAAGGTTTGGGTTGGCCTCAGAGTCTGAATAAAGTGTTTGAGTAGGGAACAATGTCTGCGTTTGAACTATAAAAAAGAAGATGTGGTATGATTGCCAATGAGACAACTGTCCACAAGAGACCAAAATAAAACAGAAATTAACAACTACAGGTCACTGTATGGCCTTCAACAATGAGCAAAGCTCATACTGCATAGTCAACTATAAAAGGCAATTTGACAATGTAAAACAATTCAAATGAGAAAACTAACGGCCCTATTTATATAAGAAAATGAGCGAGAAACAAATATGTAACACATAAACAAACGACAACCACTGAATTACAGGCTCCTGACTTGGGTCAGACACATACATAAATAATGTGGTGGGTTTTAACATGTTAGCGGGATCCCAACCCTCCCTCTTACCTGGGACAGTAGTATAACAGTACAATATAAGAACGAACTATAAAAATCAGTTGAAAAAGGCGTAACTCATCAGATGGACAAAAATACTAGTGGATGTGGCCGGGTACTTGTACATCCCGACAACAAAAAGACACTAGGAACAGATCTGAGAGTACTCACATGTTATAAATTTGGCTCAACATGTCTATATGAGGGTTCATATTCAAATCATAGTAGCATGTTATCATCTTGAATATGCATTGAATTTGTCACTGCATGGACCTGTAAAAAACAACCATCCATCAACATCATCATACCTTAAATACAGTGTTTCCACTGCTCAGTTGGTTCCATCATCGGGTGGATCCCCTCTTCTCGACTGTTTCTGCGCTGTCCACGACAATCTCCAGGGGTGCGCCGACTGAGTTGATCAGACTCAGCCAGGAAACAGCTAACTCTTCCACTGCTCTTCTTCCTCCTTACCCAACCAGAAGCTTCCTCTGCCTGTGTCCCAACTTTTCCAACCAAGCTTCTTCTTACTGGTCCAGTTAGTCCTAGGGACCCAAAGGCTCTCCACAATGTTTGAGAAACAAGCCTCTACAGCCTACCTCAACTGGAAAATACCTTGTCCTCCAATTCTTCTCTCGGATGTCTGTTACTAATATCTGGTACTTGGCAAGCTTTCTCTCATGGGCTTCTTCCAGTCTTGATTCCCATGGCACTGTAAGCTCTACACATATGACCTATCTGCTGATTCTGGACCACAGCACAATGTCTGGTCGGAGGATTGTTGTTATAATCTCTCTTGGGAAGGTGGTCTTTCCCACAATATTGGCTTGCATCTCCCAGTCATTCGCTGTTGCTAGAATACCACTGGCTTTGCTGTATGTGTTTTTTGATGACTGTCCTCCTGACCTTTGATGAAGTTGATGAACTTAAGCAATTGAACTTCTCAATCTTAGTCTTCTTCTTTCTCTGTGTGTCCAAGACTGCTGCTATTTCTCGAAGTACTTGGTCATGACGCCATGTGTACCTGCCATCCTTCAGAGCTGTCCTGCAAGACAACAAAGCATGTTCTAGGTTTGCTAGTGTAACACACAACTTACAACTAGTGCCTTCAATCAGTTTCCACTTTGTAAGGTTTGTAAGTGTTGGTAGTACGTTGTTTACTGATCTTAGTAAGAAGCTCATCTTCTTGCCGTCCATTCATCGCATCTCATGCCAACTGATCTTTCTTGGTCTTGCCATTTCCCATTTCATATATTGTGCTTGTTGTTTCATACTGACAGCTCTTACTTGTCAATCTTCTTCTTTTCCACGACGAACTTCTTGCTGAACAAGTTCCCTTCTATGTCTTGCATCTGCTGACTGCCATAATGGTTGCTGAATGTTGCCAAAACCAAGTTGCCCTGATGTCTCTATGTCTTAATCGGCTCTCTGCATCTTCAACAATGCTCTTGGCCACCCATTTCCTTCCTGTCCTGACATCAACATTTACCTCTTTCACCTTGTCATCTTTACTGTCTCTTAGCATCATAACTTGTCTGGTTTTGGTGACTTTAAACTCCTCTGTAATAGAAGACAGTGGTAGTTGAAGTTTTGAACTGGTACTGTACATGCCAATGCTGCTAAAACTCTTTGGAACCCCTAGCCATTTGCGTAAGTGTCTGTTGAACATCCTCTCTAAACTTTCAACCTTGGTTAGAGGTACTTCTTACATTAACAGAGGCCATGTTATCCTTGTTAATATTCCATGCTGGTAGCACCACGCCTTGTTCCCAGGTAAACCAGACTTGTCAATAATGTCAATCCACTTCCCTGTCTGTGATACCATCTCATCTACACTGTCTATTTTGTTCAAGGAGTCTCTAAACCACTTGCCCAAGCTTTTGACTGGTTTCTCCATGTTTGTTGGATGATGTCTCCTCCAATCATGATCTTTCTGTCCTGCACCTTTCCTTTCTTTAATATCAGACTCCTTGACTTTGATGGCTTGAAGTTCATACGTGCCCAGTCTATAAGCTCACCTAGATCTTGTAACACCCACTTGCCTTCAAGGACTGACTTTGCTGTCATCCATGAATGCTCTTGTTGGTGGCTGACTGACCCCAGATGACATTACAGGTCCTCTGCTCATCTTCTCTGATCATATCAGAAGAAAACTGCTGTATGTTCATTTTTAGTTGCTGTTTATGACTTGGTTGCTGTCTTCCTGAGGTTTATCCCATGTATAAGTTTAATTAAAATTATGTTACATGTACATATATACAAATAACTTGGTTATTTATCGTATATTGAAATAAAAAGTTTTTATTTAGATCACTTTTCTTGGTCATTGTCCTACATACCTGTAAATGTTACCTTTAATACTTTAAAAACAAGGTATGCATCTATTTAAAGAGTTCAAGATAACCTAGATTAGAATGTAATGCTATTTACAGAAAGGCAGATATACTATTACAAGATACAGAAGTTGAAAATCTAAGCAAAGTTCCAAAGTTCCTTAGGTCAAAATACAGGCTAAATGAAATCTAACTGTAGAAGTTGAAAATGTAAACAAAGTTCCAAAGTTCCTTAGGTCAATTTACAGGCTAAATAAAATTTAACTGTATTACTGTATTGGTGTATTAAAAACTCAGGCCAATATGCAGGTGTTTTACCTTAGGTTAACCAAAACTATATATATAAACTAATAATCCATATTTGACTTTTATTTATCAAAAACTGTCAAAAACTAGATACAAACAAAAAAAGTTTAAATGGATGGTGAATAACTCCAATATGTAATGATATTGTAATACTAGTAGCAACCTAGTTAGTATGATGAAACCCAAGAATAGTTTTTAACAAAATGCAAATTTCACATAGGCATGGCCCACAAAATCAAGTACCATATCAAGAGGATACAAATTTAACTAAACTACCAGTATAGAATTAAGTACCCATAACAATAAATGAATTTAACCAGTAAAATATAATATCATCTTAGCAATATTGTACTCTAGAATGGATTAATGATGAGCAGTGATTTTGTTTTAAAAAAATTATGTCTGAAAAATAAATAATAATCTCAGCCCTATCTCACACTGCTTTGCCTACTAGTTCTTATCTCATGTATCATTTTTTTGCCTTTGGGGATTTTTTTTGAGAAATTGATGATCAGAGATTATAATTATTGTCTGAGACATTTTGCACCACATGCATTTAGGGAATAACAGTACTGTAGTTGAAGAGCTGCTACTGTCAATTGTTGATTTGACAGTCTCAAATGCAGTTTTACTGGTGACGTGTAGCAAAGACAGTAAAACTGAAATTTGCGACTGTCAAAATTGAGGGTGGCAACTCTTTAACTACAGTACCAAGGCCGTAACTACCCTTGAGGCAAGTGAGGCAATTGCCTCACTAAAATTTCAACACTGATTTTTTTTAATACATATTTATCAATAAAAAAGTCATTTGTTGTTCTGTCTCAACCTTAATTTCTATAACTTGCCATAATTCCTTTTAAACCATTCTTCCTGGATATAACTCAGAATCTCAACGGGTGATGTTTCTCGATTACATTAACCTAGTAACGATAATCATCATGGATCTCTAGTTAAAAACAGGCTCTTGTAGAAAAAGGAAAAGCGACACTGAAGGTAAAGAAGGAATAATTCTAGTAAACTAGTTTTTTTTAGCACAGAGTTTGAGTATTGCATATAACTTCATTAGAACAATCCACAAACGATAAGTAGACTGACAAATCAAGTACAGGTCTTCGGAAGGGGGCAGTCCTGTCTGCGTTTTCATATCTCCGTTTTTCACCAACTTTTGACAAATCAAGTACTGGGCATCGCAAGGGGGCAGTCCTGTCTGCGTATTAATTTCATGGATCAGGTTTTATCCATGTTTCTTTAACCTTAAAAATTTAAAGAATATATCCCATATTCCAATTTGATATTATTGAGGAATGGTAGAACCTTAAACACAGGATTTTGTCTTTACTTATTCGGGACTATGGAATTTCGTTTCTTTATATTCGGGTTTTCGGAAAAGGACACCCCAACCCCTAAAGTTTATAGATTCTGGAACTAAAATACCACCAACCATTTCCAGAAATAATTTGAAATTACGGACCTACATGTAAACGTCAAAAACTCCATTCCAATTCCCCTGTACCCATATCATATATACTTACTCTATAGATAGAATCATAAAATGTATATTATCTCATTCTACCCCTAGTTTGTCTACTCTTTGTCAGCATAAAAGTGAGTTTAATATTTTGTAACTGCGACTGTATGATGGTGCTTACAGAAAAGCTGAATTCCCTTTTGCAAACAAAACTGTTACTACCGATGCTGCTACAGAATTGCTGATGGAGTAGGAATTGGAAGAAGACATTGATCATTGTGTTTATGATAATGTGCAACCTTTAGAAACACAGACTGCCCTGAAACGACTGAAAACTTGGAAAAGAGCATGCATGAGTGGCGAGAGAATGTGTGGTCTTGCCATGCTCCATGTTCATCGCGATAAGGATATTAGCAGACCAAATTATCATTCTGAAATGATTTGACTGAACCGGCCATAGAAAAATTTGGCAAACTCTACTGACTACTGATGTTTGTTCTATGTTCTGGCAGCAGACTCAAATCAGTGAAATTTGGATGATTATCTTGCATATAAATTTAAATAAAGTTGTTAAAAATTTGGTGTTAGCAAAAGTCTTTAAATAAAAAAAAAATTATATAAAAAGTGTCCAAATTCAAAACATTATCAAACTCTCTAAAAATGCCTAGAATGCAGGATTTTGCACGATTCATTTCATACCCTCTAAAAAAAAATTTCGCCTCGCTTCGCTCGGCTCAATTATTTTGCCTCACTCAAATAAGATGCCTAGTTACGGCCTTGAGTACTATTATTCTGATTATAATACATTACTTAATGAAATAATAGTTAGAGCTTGCACAGAGGAATAAATTTGACTTACTAAAAAAATCCACAAAACATCATGAATGATTTTGAATTTTAGCCAATGAAAAAAAATGTTACATAAAAATTTCATTAGAATTTTCAGTGGCTGCTTTGAGACTATTTCCTCTGTATTTTAAAAAGAAATAGATAAAACAGATATATATATAATGATATGCTTAAAGTTATATTGGAATGTGTGGATGTATGGATAATTTTATGGTTCACATGTATGACAATATGACTTTCATGAAATGTAAATTTCATGAAAACTTTTACAATTGTATTAGCCAAACAAGGTCATGGACAAGTTTCTTTTAAAGGAGTGATTTGGAGGCTTTTGAGATGATACCCTTCCTCCTAAATAAAAAGAAAGTTAAAATAACATCTGTATGGCATATTCTGGTGCAATTCTTGTAGATATTTTACTGTAGTATTAGAATCCAATGAACCACATTCAGATGACATTACTTAATCATTTTTAGGACACTTTGAAAAGGTCTGTTAAATAAAAAAAAAAAAAAAAAAAATGTGTAGAATATTTAAATATGTAAAAAATAAGTAGATCTATGTATAAAAATATGAAAATTGAATTGGTAAATATGGGTAGATTTGCTTAAATTTTCCTTTTAAATGATAATTAGATATTTAAAATCACCAAAATTTGTTGATAAAAGATAGGTATTCAGGTCCTTTTTATTGACCTGACCTAGCTTAAAGTCACAGCTAGGTAATTACATATTTATACTTATAGTATGAATTGAATAACAGGTGTTTATCACTTCCAGGGTCTTAAATGCAGTAGATTAAAGAGTGATAATTCATTTTGGTTGGAGTGAGGTCAAAAGTCACACTTCTTAAAGTCAAACAAACATTTTGCGTATAAATCTATGATGTGTTTATTACAGACCATTGTCAGGCCATGTCTGTGCATTACATCACATGATAACTAACCTTTATCAAATTTTTAAAACTGATTTGAAAATATGAATGACTTTCACTTTTGCTGGAGTTGGGATTTCCTTCATAATGAAAATAATTCCTATGATATATTTTCAGGAAATTTAAACAAATTAGAAGCTTTATTTTTAGTTTAATATATTTCATTATATCATTAAGATGTACTGAGACACTGACATTTTTCAACTTTTTATGTATCCAGAGTAATAGGTCCACTGGTATGTTGACATAACCCTGACATTGTTTCCAGTTTTGACTACCTGTGAGGGTCTTGCACGGTTTGTGGTAATTGGGAGTAATCATTATTATAATATTCAATATAAACCACATACATTATCATACTTCAATGGGCTACCTTCTATTGAATAGACAAACTGATTATCAAATCTTCTTTCCAAGTCATGGGAGAATAACCAACTAATACACAACTTTCCAAGAGGTTTCAGACTGCTTCACATGTATATGTATTTAAAAAAAAATAATTAAATTGCTCTGTTTGATGATATTAAATCTAAATTTTGAATCTTTTAAATGACTCAGATGTAAAAAAAAAAAAAAAAAAGAGTTGTAAATCGAAAAATTTGCATAATTATATTTTCTTTCATTAAGTTATAATTTGGTCACACTATTAACTAAATTAGTCCCTTTTGTTTTAAAATGCAACTCAACATTTGATGGCTAAACCATTAGCTAAGGTAGATTTTTTGCAGCTATTATTTTAATTTTTATCAGTATATTTCAGGGTTTTCTCAAGTGTGGAAATACGCTTTTTATACGACCGCAAAATTTGAAAAATTTTTCGTCGTATATTGCTATCACGTTGGCGTCGTCGTCGTCATCCGAATACTTTTAGTTTTCGCACTCTAACTTTAGTAAAAGTGAATGGAAATCTATGAAATTTTAACACAAGGTTTATGACCACAAAAGGAAGGTTGGTATTGATTTTGGGAGTTTTGGTCCCAAC